>NC_083639.1:19020117-19620117 GCF_963576545.1 Limanda limanda
CCTATTAATGTGATACTGAGGGAGAAGAGGAAAGAGAAGCTCCATGTGTCATGTGCCCCCCGACATTCTAGACCTATAGCAGCATAACTAAGAGCTGGTCCAAGACAAACCCAAACCAGCTCTAACGATAGGCTTTATCAAAAAGGAAAGTTTTCAAGGCCGGTGCATGGTTCTGCGTTTTCAGAGACACGCAAGGACACCCAAGCGCAATAGCCCCTTGCGTGCTTGCGTACCCCTTCTTGCGTGCTTGTGTGCGTCGCCCAATTTTTTTATCTATACGGCAAAGCTACGCAAGCCTCACGCAGCCCGCAAGGCTGTGATTGGTCTGCTAACTACATCCTTTCCGGAGTCACATTTCCGGTTTCATGCCCCATAATACCAGCAGAAACCACGTAAGATTTCAATTTGCTGCCAGAAAAAGGCTATGAGAAGCAGCGGTGGTGATGTAAATAAACAGTCGACGATGACTGCCACCCACAAAGAAAGCATCTCTAAGGTCGTCTTTGACAAAAAACGTTACTCCACCTAGTGTTCTGGCGGTGAATTGCTTTGCAAAACGCGCAACCCTTGGAGAACCATAAATTAAAACGAGTCCCTCGACACAACTGCGTGAAAAGCCGCAGCCGCAGTTGCAGAACCATGCGCCGGCCTTAAGTCTACTTTTGAACGTAGAGAAGGTGTTTGCCTCCTGACCGGAACCTGGGAGATGATTCCACAGGAGAGGAGCTTGATAGCTGAGAGCTCTGGCTCCTATTCTACTTTTAGAGACTTTTGGGTGATGATGATGATGATGAGTAAGCCTAAATACTGGGATCGCAGTGCTCTAGTGGGGTGATATGGTACTATGTTCTCTTTAAGGTATGATGGTGTCATATTATTAAGGGCCTTGTAGATGAGGAGGAGAATTTTCAATTGCATTCTAAATTTAACAGGAAGCCAGTGAAGTGAGCCTAACACAGTAGGAATGTGGTCTCTTTTCCTGGTTATTGTCAGGGTACCTGCTTCGGCATTTTGGACAAGCTGCAGAGTCTTTAACGACCTACTGCTGGAGCCTGATAATAATGAGGCATTACAATAATCAAGTCTGGATGTAACAACGGTGTGGACTAGTTTGAGTTTTTCTTCCTCTTTTTGAGACAGGACGTGTCTGATTTTTGAAATGTTATGTCCGTGAAAGAATTTAGTCTTAACAATTTGTTTTAAGTGAAAATCAAAAGACAAATCAGGTTCAAAGATAACTCCCAAATTGACTGACTTCATTTGAAGCAAGGGCAATTTCATCTACAATAGCTTTATCATTAGATAATGCATTTCTAAGGTGTTTGGGTCCGAGTAATAAAACCTCTGTTTAATAGGAGAACATTGCAGGTCTTCCATGTTTTTACGTCATTTCCAACACCTCAGTTGCCTCTTTGTTATTCTCATCATCTTCACAGTGACTATGGTAATGTTTTGCATTGCGTCTTTGTTCTTTGTTTTGTCTCTGTACTTGCTTTTAGTGATTTATTCATAGATGGAGCCTGCATGTGAAACAGACTTTAGTCTCTGAGGGATCTCTTTGTGATGAAAAAAGATGAATAAACAAAAACATGTCCATGGATGTGATGCAACATTGTGACACACGCAGAATTATTTATTTTTGTTGCAATAGTTACCTAGCAGTGTGTATATGTAGTAATGATATGTAACTGATGACATTCATATAGGTTGATTATAGACAGCATAGCCTTTGGTGATGGAATGTGTTTTTGTTTTCAGTCCTACAAATGTGTCTGTCGTCCTGTGTCTCATTCTGGCAAAAGGCAGAAAACTGAAATAAATCAAAGCTTATGAGTAAAGCCATTTCTCCCATTTAATAAAAAAAATTGAAATGATGAATTTGGTCTAATTTGTTTAGATCGTCTGAATTGTTTTCTTACGAATCAAGGCTGGCAGCGGCTGTGTCCACCTGTCCGACCCATTTTCATCAACATTGTATTTCAGGGACACTATGAAGGAATTTCACTACATCTGGTACAAATATCCTCTGGGACGCAAAGTATTGATAAAGAAGGTGGTCAAGGGTCGATATCCCTGTGACCATATAAAACTAGATTTGACCAACATTTCACACAAATGTGTAGTAAGATCAGATGACGTCTTGAGATTTTCTTTCCAAAAGATCCAAGGCAATTGGCATTTTACCATGTAATGAATATCTGCATCGATCCTCTGTACTAATTTCATCAAAAAATACACTTAATGCCTTTTATCAAATTCCTTCAGTCTTAACTATGAGTCTGGCCAGACGTGGATATGGACGAGAATTTGACTGGTTGGAGGGGGCGCACAGCAGTGAGGCTGTCATTTTATTCTTTATATATTCTTGTGAGTATAAGTTTCTCTTTATTGGATCAACTTCCTCCTGCCATCAGCGTTTCATTGTTTTTGGCTGATTTCCATCTCCCAGACTTGAGTGTACAAACAGAGAAATGACCAGAAGGCATGAGAATGATCCTTTGCACAGCAGTTGTGTTTGGTGTTGTGCCAACAACTGGCCCACTGTGATATTCAGTTCTCTGGCTGGACATTTCACTGCCAGAGGAGAAAATAAGACAAGAGAAGGAGAAGAGATTCCCTACTACATTTTAGTAGTTTTTTTTCTGTTGGCTAATGTCGAGCTCCTCTGTCCTATTTCTTAAAATAATATGTTAAATATGACTCACATCTTCTCATCTTTTCTCTTACCTACAGTGGAAAATCTATCTTTTTGGTTACAGATTTGAGATGTTAGCATTTAGCTCACCATTTAGTGCTATTGTGGCTGCTATGCTGGAGACGCCCTGTATTATCCTCCATGATTTTACATCAATGATGAATTTGTAGCACTTGAGTTCATGATTTTGCAGAGATCATAGCATGCTGCATTGTTGTTTGAATTTACTATTAACGACACTTAGGTTGCAACCTTTGGTAAGTCAGTCTTTGTATTCCTGTGATTCTGATAATGTGCACAGTTAGATTATCTACTAAAAGTTCAACCCGACTCCATGTGTTTTCTAAACCTGCTAAATATTGGATTGCTCCTGTGTGAGTAGTGGAGAAAAGCATTGAGATTTCCCTGATTCTTACTTTGACATCATGCTCAGGGGTAACAGACGAAAAAAATTACATATTTCTGACATATTCTGTATATTTAAGTATACTCTCCTGCTTTATCTGCTTTACCTTGACAAAAAAAAGAAACATTCAGTCTTCAGTCTTCAGGGGATTTGAGAGCTTTTGTGTTGTAGGAGTGTTCATAGAACAATGTGTGATTTCTCAAGGACTCCCCTCTCTGAACTGGGCGAGAGATGAGACAGCAGTAACAGAAGCAGGCCTCGTTCTCCCCTCTCTCTCCATCTATAAACACACCTTTATACACACTTTTGCGTGGGCAACAAGCCCGAGCTGTGAATCACTCGAATGCTGCACTGCTTCATCTTGTCCTGCCTCTAGGGTGTCTTCAGGGAGGCGTTGGCGTCAGCACGCCTAATTGAACAGAGGATGTATCGTCACAGAAAGCTACCATCAAACCTCCATGTTACACAATCACAAATTAACCCTGTCCAGCCTCCAGGGACCAAGGAGGCACGGAACTTTTTACTTATTTAAAGTGGTTTTAAAAGAACTGTCCTTACTGCTCAGGGAGGAGAATTATTTAAATGTGAATCCTAAATGAACACCTGGATGTGCAATGCCGATGTGAAATACCTCTGTGAAATCAAGAGGTGATACAAGGAGATTTATCAGCACTTTTATATACTTTGAGCTTATTGGCTCAAGCAAAGATCAAGATCACCCATTGATGGTGAACAGTGTCAAGACAGCTTGGCTAATACATAGTTACATTAAGTATAAGTAAGTATATGAGTGTTCTAGAAAACTAGAGGTGAACTAGTTGCATTGAAGTACAGGATGTTTTCAAAGCTGAAAATTAACAAACACATGGCATTCAAAAAGCATTTTCCCTCAATGTAAAAGGTACACGGATCCAGAAAGCACAAGGATGAGAATCAAACACCTGCAAACTCAAGAAAAGAGCAGTTTTAAAAAATAGCAGTAATACGTTGTTTTTTCCTGCACTGCACTTTTTAAATGCTACACCATATCGCCATATCACATACCTGCAACAATACATAAGACAAAACCCTGGGAATATTTTGTAGATTTATTCAATATTGACATTTTTTTCTTTTTAAGGCAATAAATAGAGGCTTTAAAGCCTCGTCGTTTCCAGGAATGGAATCTTTATGGAGAACTAAACACCTTCTTATTCATTCGTTATTAGTTTTTTTATGACACCATATCATATGTATGGTTTAAAATGTATGATGATGACTTCTCAGTTTTCCAAGTTGATTAAAAAATACCATTGGGTTGTTTTATCAGTCATGAGCCTTTTGGGCCAATTAACTGGGTTATTTATTTGGTATTGTTGTTTTTGTTTCTTTTAACAGATTGGGGAGCTTCGGAATTTGTTATAATCTTGGTGTTCATGTAAAAATAGTAATTGAGAGAGACGCCTCTTCTCCAAAATCTCAAATAACCAGCTGCTGTGTAAACTCTGTGGAGTTCTGAAAAACTAAACATTCCAAAATGTCCAACACTTTGTAAAAGTGCATTGTTTGTTGGATATTTAATTGCTCACTTGATTGTGCAATAAGTTTAGTGTAAAAGGAGTGAGATCCAATAGCCAGAGGGTCGACTGTGCCTCCTCTAGAGTGTGGTCAGAACAATTGATCCAGTGCTGTAGTTAAAAACGGTATTTTAAGGACATTTTACAAAATTTAATATTTATTTCAAACTTTAAACAGTAATGTTAGTTTGTCAGTTCATTAGATCTCTTTTCCTACTCTCCTAGTATACAAGGGACTTTTCTTTCTTATGGTACAGCCCTGATCAGAAATGTTGTTCTGAGCATTCCTCATTTACCGTTTAATAACAGGAACCTTTGCCTGGGATCTGGGGCTGTGTTTGTGTGCTTTCCATCTGTCACAGTGGGGTTTAGGGGCGGAGATGAAGAGACATCAGTGTGGCTGCATCACACACCTGCCTCCCATCCTCCCAGCCCGGCGACGTGATGGGAGGACAGGAAGCTGAAGAGCCTTTTAAACATTTATCACAAAGTGACACTCCAGCACTCACTTCCTCTGTGAAATTTCATCTGACATCACTCTCTAACACTGATCCTCGAGCAACCTCGACTACACTAGCCTCTACTACAAGGTGTAGTTCCCTCCCTGGCTCCAGCACTGCCAGCCAGGATTAAATGTTTGACTCGCTGCCACGCAAAAAATGTCAGCTCTCACAGAACTGCGAGGCACTTTGAATAAAAGCAACCAGCAAAATGGCAGCTTGTTACATTATATCCACATCGAAGGCAGGAACAGCAGCCGGTGTACTGCATATTTATCCCCTGAAAATGTCATGTTTCCTTAACTGACTTGGTTTCACAGCTTGCCTCGCAGCCCCAGCTGACGCCTTTCAATGCTTAAAACTGTCAAAGACTGACACCACCTCCATATGCTTCATTCCTGCATCTGGGCATGATGGGCCCATCTCATGCATGTGTGGTCCAGGTATTACTCATATGCATATGCATATGTGGGCTTGTCTTCCTTGTGGGGACAAAAAGCAAGTCCCAATAATGTAAATCATATATTTTAAGGCAAAGGCATTTTAAAGATAGGGTACGGTTTAGGTTTAGGCAAGGTTAGAGTAAGTCCTCAGCAAATCAGTGTTACTTAGAGTTGTTTCCTCAGTGTGTGTGAGTCGAGTGTGTGCCCACATTTGAATGCTGGCGGTGGTGCATGCTTGGACTGAGAGAGGATTTTACCTACAAGCCAGTCAGAGAGGCAGAAGGCAGAGACGAGCAAAGGGAGAGAGACGGAGGGAGAAGAGCACAGAGAGATAGAAAGAGCGACGATGAAGAATTTGACTCCAGGCAACAGATGCCCAATTAACATATCCCCATAATTAGGATGATGAGGAGGGATGAAGATGTAAGGGGCTCAGCGGTTGTTGTCCGTCTCAGGCAGCATGGAGCCTCCTGAATATTCATGTGACATTTTTATGACTTTTTAATTTGTTTCTGCACAGGATCATGGTGCCGTTCACCAACTGCACGATCTTGATGCTTACGTTCATACTCAAAACGTTGTTGAGTTGATGCAATAAGGTTGTATCACCCACCCATAGACAGACATGTTATGAGGGAATACTGTACCCTCTGCATAGTCACACATTTTCTACAGTGTATAATGTTCCTACATCCTCCTACGTCAATTTCACTTGAGCGATTGTGTGCAAATTTATACCAGTGTGCCAGAGTTCAAACATTTGTAATAATGTGGTTAAATGGAATATTCCACAAGAGCCACTGTGATGTTTAACATATACATGGGGAGTATAATGAAGAATGAAAGTAGCCAACCACGAGCTCCAAATAGCTATGAACTCTGAGAGCATGAGCAGAGTGCTGCACTTTCTCCTCCATCTTTGTCAGAAACTTTCTGCTCCAGTGATTCCATCCAGCACAGCCACCGGGCTTTTCTTTGTGCCCTCGTGATGCAGCGGCCGGCTACTTCAACTTCCAGATCAATTATTCACATGGCCCTCCTATAAATACCAGTTTGATAAAAGGGGGAGATACCCATCTGAGGGTCGGGAGAAAGCTATGTGCTCTAAACTTAGAAACACTTTTTCATGTCAGGGGGGAAATTACAGTATTTAATCCATTGCATGACATGTGGCTTTTTAAGAACACACCTTTATCCTGTATATTGAAATAATGAAATCTTAAGGCCTCAAGGTTGTGGCTTTGGGTTCAAAGGACAGATAAACAGACAAAGAGGCAGACAGAGTTTTAAAGAGATTATTATAAATCCTTGTAAAAGAGGTGAAACTGGTTTTGTTAGTGTTTGACTGAGATGAATCAGAGGGTAAAGGTTAACTAGAGTTACATCTCTAGAGTCATCAAGGAAATACTGGTAAGAAGATTCAGAAATATACAAATTCATCTAAGCATGTAACAAAATGCATTGTAAAGATATAGTGGAGTATAAAGTATGGATGTTTGCTGATATGTGAAATTGAAAAGTACCAGGAAATACATCTTCCTTAAGTAATGCAGTAGATGAACTAAAGTGCAGTAATGAAATACATGTACTTAGTTGCATCCCACCACTGAACCTAGGCAACTAACTTTAACTGATATATTTTAATAATGCAACAGTGGGTTAATGTTGTATGACAAACGGAACCAAGCCTCAGAGTACACTCCATGCTAATGTCTCTGTGAGGCTACATAGGCATACATAGGTGCTTGGAGCTAAATGCTTAATTGCTATTTAGAGTTTTAAAATGTTCATCATTCCAAATGAACATGCGTAAAATACAGTTTGGAAAGAAGGAACAGTGAAACATCCTGACAATGCATTAGCGGCTCACAGCGCCAAACAGGTGACAGATTAAAGAGCAGAGAAATGCAGATGCTTCCATTCAGAGCACAAGGGGCCACTGAGGGTTTCATTAGTAGCAGAATGATGAGAGTGGTATCTCATAGAGCTGAGCACCTAAGGGAGAGTTATAATGATATTTTAGACAGTGATCATCAAAACACTAATGAGGGAATATTATCTTTTGGTATAATAAGGTAGAACCCTTTGATTGAGTTTCACAGACGTGCATTAAGGCTCCTTTGTTATGTGTGAAAACAAGTAAATTGTAGTCAAGAAAGAGAATTAGACCAAAAATCTTTTACTAAGGAGATTTCATATTTTCTGGTTGTCTATTCTTGTTTCCATGTGGTCAGCCGGAGTTTTGATATTTCCAGCAGCAGTAGCAGGCAGCTGGAGACAGAGAGACAGAAGGTGAAGTGTCACTTCCTCTACTGGTGAGAAAAGGAAAGACAGGATGACAAGAGTCTGGAGAGTCTCCCACTGACAGAAGTCAAGACTTCCTGATGCTCGACCCTGAAAGCTCTGTCCTGCACCAGCTCTCTGTGAGAGAAGACTTCTAATAAATTGAGACAGATTTGAGGAATAATTTCCACCAAAAACACTCCAAGGTCCTAATTTCTTTCTGAAGATGATCAAATATTCACAGTCTGTTTATTATAACGATTTGCTGATGAGATGTGAATCTAATCAGTTACTTTGGGGAGCCTCAGAAATGGAGCTGAAAAAACTGCTGTACCATCTGACGGCAGCTCCAGTTCAGAGCCAGAGTGCTGTCAACAGACTCATAAGTGGCACATAATGACTATTAACACGCAAATTAGACATCTGCTGTGATTCCAAGGATGTCTTGAGAGTAATGTGTTTACAATTAAGAGGAGAGTTGAAATGAGCAAAGACTGCACATCATCCCCCTTAATGGCCAACGTTCAAACAGGACGCTCGGCTCGGGTGCGAGTCGACCAGCCGCCCCTGTGATTGTTGTGTAAGTGGAGGCCCGGGGAGCTTGTCATATCTGATTAAGTGGATGGAGATGCAGGGGCCAAGCGAGCTGGATGGAGCAGTGAGCACCAGGAGCGACACATTACCACTGGGTGTCACCACTGATCACATCATATCATTTGCTCTACTCCACCCTCGACAACTCAATCAATGGCCTAATTGCTCAGGACCAGGGCCACTGTCACAACAGGTTCCAGCTCCGAGCGAGCAGCCAGGCTGTACCACTGATTTATGCTGGGATTATAATTTCAAGGGGATTTCATTTATTTTTACTTCTAATTTAACCACAAGATGGCGTAGTTGGATTATGAAAGGTAAGAAGCTCCACACTCCCTTCCAAATGGATGTTTTCTTTCTGCTTTCGTTTTGTTTTACTTCATGTCGTTTTTTTACTGTTTGTGGTCAGTCTGTGTAAGCATGTGACACTATTTAAAACGACTGTCAGCAACATGATTTTCTGTTCTTTTTTTTAATCCTGCGTGTCAAATCTTTGTAATAGCTCCATGTCAACTTCATGACTACAACAGCAGTTTTTACAGAGATGAGGCAGGCTTGCCAAAACAGTCTTTCTATCTTTTGGTTGTCACAGTGTTTAAATGCATTTTGTGTATTTTATGAAATGTGTGGCTTTATTGAAAGGTGTATGTTATTTGCATATAAAAAAACCTTGCATTCTAGTTCATTCTTGACCTTAAAAACATAAAGCAACATTTTCAAGACAACAGGACTGTGGCAGTTGACCCTAACCCTCACCACAGCAGCCAGAGACAAACTTTCTTTATTCAGAGAAAAGTTGCAAACATAAACTTAAACTGTTGGGGTGTTAGCGTTACCGCTCACACTAGTGACTGTCTGTTTCTCTGAGTCTCTCTTGAATCAGCTCATCTGCTGCCTTCCAAACCTGAGGATGTTTCAGCAAACACCTGCAGACACACAGTCAGGACCACACAGCTGGTGTAGTTATTCTCTGTGGATTGTCGAAGTTAGACTACATTCTGCAGCCTATTACATTGTGTAACTAGCAATGTCATTACTTTGGTCATCAACTAAAGAGGTTTATTTAGAAAAGTTTAGCCTATTAATCATTCTGTTTATTCTACCTTTCTTATTGCTGGTGGTGCACAGACAATCTGGCTCTGCCTGCAGACCAAGCCCAAGTGAACATGTTCTCTGGCTCTCCCGCTATGCAGGCGAGAGAAGGAGCCTGGATTTCCAGTGGTTGGCACAGACAACAGATACATGGTGTTTGACTGATTGAGCCATTCCTGCGTTTTTTCAGCCTCTTTCTTGGAAGGCCGCACGGCACAGATTTGCCAACAAAGTCACATTCAAGGACATCTGCCAGGTAGTCTGTCCCACTATGCATACATTTATTTGTTTAATAAGCCAAAAGCCACACGCCAAAACACAAATGCACTCAGAGCTTATTTTCTAGAAATCAATTTGTTTCCTGAGTTGATATACAAAGCTAAATCATAATCTTGACTGCGACACATAATGGTGCATTAGTACATTATGTCTTGAGTTTCCTCTTTGACAAAGTCCAAACCAAACTGCTAAGATGGAGACCAGATCGAAACAGATTCTATCCTGCAGTTGGAGAAAAGAAGAAAAAAGTAATATATGCTTGGTCTGTTTTGTGTGTCAGCTGTTAAAGTCATTCATTCCCTTTCCTCTCCATGTTTTGGCTTTTATATGTTGTGCTATTAAAGCAGCTTTCATCAGACCTGTATGCTTTTGAATAGGTTGAATCAATGTCAGTAGGTCAGACTCTGCAAGAAAACAATCACCCGTTCTGTCCAGGTATGAGGGTGCGATTGTCTAAAGGATATGAATTAAAGTCAAGAAAAGCCATTAAGCTATCGATTTACTTTTTCGACCTACTTTCAACCTTGACATTGTCAATGTTCACAAGCTCGGGGTTACTGACTGTCTGAAAGAATAAGACTGAAGCAGCTAATACCTGGTGAGTCTAACACTCCAGAGATACATGATGACCTCTGTGTCCAGATGACACTGCTCCACAATCCAATGTGTCTCTGGTGCCTGGTAAGGATATATCTGAGGCAGCTTGCTTTGAAGGTGTTCCAGGCAAAAAAAACACTGGGAGGAGGATGAGACCCCAAAGCAGACCCAGGAATTACTGAAGGCACCATATCTCCCAGAAGGCCTCAGAGAGAGTTGCCCTTTTGACCTGACACCAGGGATCAGTAAAATAATGCCTGTATGGACAATTCAGTAAACCTGAATGCAGGGTCAAAGAAAGAAGACGTGTATTAAGCAGGTCATTTGCACACATTGGTGGTGAAAATGGAATATAGCAATTGAATTAAAAATGTTTTATTTTCATGCATTGTTTCTCTGTTCGTCAAACTTTTTGCAGGATTGCGCAAAATCTGCCAGACTGAAATTTGGTGGAAGGATCGAACCTGGGCTGAGAAAAAACTGTCACTCACTGACTCACTTTGTTCATCCCATGTCTTTATGACATGCGCATAAAGGTGGAGCCAAGAGGTGATTGATTAAACTCAGCATAAAATCTCCTGAAGATCACTAAACTCAGGCTTAATTCATCCAAGAGCAACTTTAAGGGTAAAGTTGTGGTTACATACTGATGCAGAGTCTTGCTAGTGAAGTCTGCACTGGTTGCCTAGCAGCACTCAGACACGCCAAGACATACTTGACACGAATACAAGAGTGATCCTCACATCCTCTCAGCAAGGAAGAAAAGTTGATGGTTTTATGAGCGATAGTGACAACGACACTCATGTGAGGAATTGATCCATCTGTACATTGAAGGTCACCGGGGAAGCAGGAGGCCATTCAAGCTGACATTGGGCAGGAGGCTGGTAAACCTTGAAGAGGTCACCAGCGTTTCACAGGGACAACATACACACACACAGACAACCATTCACACATGGTATGACTATAATATAGTCTCCAATTATTCTAACCCTTATGTGTTTGTCTTTGGGAGGAAGCAGGAGTACCTGGAAAAAAACCACACTGACACTGAGGGGGAACATGAGAACTCCACGCAGAAAGACCCCAGCCGGGATTCAAACCAAGGACCTTCTTACTGTGAGGTAACACAAGGAACTCAACATTCGAAAATTCATAATGTAGTTCAGGGGAGAAAACCAACCACTGGCCCCACTGACAGTGAAACAACCTGATGATATAATGAGTCAACAGACAGCCACCAAGTGTCTCGTACACCAAACCACTGCTGTGGTAAACAGACTCTGTTAATAATTTTAGACTGGAACAACTAAAAGCCTCTGCAATGTTTTATCAAATTAAAGAGACTGAAAATGTACTAGCATAGAGCATTACAGAGAGTGTAGTCTGACTGAACTCACTGACACAGTACCAGTGTAGTTTAGATTTTTGGTTGAGGGGCTGTCTGCTGAAGCTGGCTGCCTCTCCCTGTTTCCACGGCAGCACAGAACAGCAGAGGTGCATAACAGCACAGCAGCCTGCTTTCACATTCATAGAAATTCTTGCCATTAATTCCAGAGAATGGAGGTGAGTTCCAGTGCTGATGAAATACAGTATGTGAGAGGAGCAGAGGCAATTTCTATCTTTAAAGCAACAGACATCCCCTTCACATCATTCTGTCTGGGCTTGGTGTGGTGCGGCATCGGCACACTGATGAAGAGAGACCGGGCTGATCATCCCCTGCATCTCCGACTGAAAAAAACATCAGTCTGACTGAGGCTGAGACGGAAGAGAGAGGACAGATGTTTGGCTTGTGATGTAAATAAAACTAGGGCTACGTTGTAGCACTAACGGGCCCGAGCACACGCACGTTTGAAGTCTGTTGCGGTCGGTGAAGAGACAGCGTTCAATGACCAAGCGCTCGTCTCCGCGTGCATGCGTTTGCGCACTGCGGCAACGATAAACGCTTCACTTCCTGTAGCCAGTAGGTGGCGCTGTGATTTTTAGTCATTGTGTCATTGTAGATGTCATCAGGACTCGACTCTCATCTTACATGCCTAGTTTGGACTTGATTGAACCAAATATGCCTGAGATACAGAAGCTCGTGTTTCGATGGCGTGTAATCAAACTTTGACGCCAGGCCACGGTCACAGGGTATGACGAAACGTTAAAATTCCAATAACTTTAGATCTCCATCTTGTTGTGAAGATATTCGTCTAAATTTGAAGTTGATCCGAAGAAAGCTCTACGACAAGTACATCGAAGTAAAAATATGGATTATGGCCAAAATGGCCACTAAATCAAAAATGTCGGACTTCCTGTTTGGTTTACCATATGTATCCAAGAGACTTATTTCTTTGTCATGACAAGGCACATGTCCCTGTCGATTTTTGTAGAAGTAAGCCAATCGTAGTGCTGGGGCTGCCCTTTAGGGGGCGCTAGTCAGTTATTTTGCCACGTCCATTCCTTAAACCCGTCTGACAGCTTTCAGGGGGGGGCTGTTGACACACACATGTAGTTTGAGGGAGATGAACCTTGAACACAGAAGTTACAGCGATTTCGTGTGTCATGGCGAGTTGATGAACTTTGATGCCACGCCATTAATATGGCGTTTGACGAAAAGTCACAGTAATCTTATATCTCCATTATTAATGTCTTGAGAGCCATTTGACATAGTTTCACATGGTTTTGCAAAGTGGATGAGGAGGAATACTTCCAAGTGTAAGACGTACCCAAAACAAGACATTCCTGCTGCCACCAGGGGGCGCTATGATTTTCAGTCACGATTTCTGTGTAGATGTCTTCGGGTCGTGACTCTTGTCTTATGTGTCTAGTTTGGACTCGATCGGACCAAATATGTCAGAGATACAGACGCCCGTGTTTTGATGGCGTTTAATCAAACTTTGACGCAACGCCACGGTCACACGCTCTGACGAAAAGTTGATTTTTTGATAACTTTAGTACTCCATATTGTTCTGATTAGACTCGTCTAAATTTTAAGTTGATCCGATGAAAGCTCTACGACAAGTACATCAAAGTAAAAATGTTGAATATGGCCAAAATGGCCACTAAATCCAAAATGGTGGACTTCCTGTTGCATATTTCATAACGCACTGAGAGACTTTTTTGTGCGTCTTGTCATGATACATAACCACCTTTTTTTTCGTGAGGATCGGTGAAAGTTAACTGAGGGGGCTTTCCGTAGGTGGCGCTGTTGAGCTATTTTGCCACGCCCATTTCCAAATACTCCAGAATACGTAAATTTTCACCCATTTCTAACTCCCTGCAAAGTTTAACAACTTTTTGAGCAAGGGAAAGCCCTCAAAAAGCCAATTCATTTGTTCCTTTCAATTTCAATAGGGCCTCCCACCGGAGGTGCTCGGGCCCTAACTAGGGCTACGTTGTAGCACTAACGGGCCCGAGTACACGCGCGTTCCAAGTCTGTTGCGGCCGGGGAAGAGAGAGCGTTGGATGAGCAAGCGCTCGTCTCCGCGTTGCATGCGTTCGGCACTGCGGCAAGGATTAACGCTTCACTTCCTGTAGCCACCAGGGGGCGCTGTGATTTTAAGTCACGATTTCTCTGTAGATGTCTTCAGGTCGGGAATCTTGTCTTATGTGTCTAGTTTGGATATGATCAGACCAAATATGTCTGAGATACAGAAACTCGTGTGTTGATGGCGTTTCATCAAACTTTGACGCCACGCCATGGTCAGAGGCTCTAACGAAAAAATAAAATTTTGATAACTTTCGATCTCCAACTTGTTGTGATTAGACTCATATAAATTTTAAGTTGATCTGAGGAAAGGTCTACGACAAGTATATCAAAGTAAATATGCAGAATATGGCCAAAATGGCCACCAAATCCAAAATGGCGGGCTTCCTGTTTACTCTAGCATATTTATCCAAGAGACTTATTTCTTTGTCATGAAAAGACACATGTTCCCGTTGATTTTCGTAGCTGTAGGCCAATCATAGTGCCGGGGCTGCCCTTTAGGGGGCGCTGGTCAGTTATTTTGCCACGCCCATTTCTTAAACCCATCTGACAGTCTTCAGGGGGGGGCTGTTGACACACACGTTTAGTTTGAGGGAGATTGAACTTTGAACACAGAAGTTACAGCGATTTCGTGTGTCATGGCGAGTTGATGAACTTTGATGCCACGCCATTAATATGGCGTTTGACGAAAAGTCACAGTAATCTTATATCTTCATTATCAATGCCTTGAGACCCATTCGCCACAGTTTGACATGGTTGCGCAAAGTGGATGAGGAGTAATACTTCCAAGTGTAAGACGTACAAAAAACAAGACATTTCCTGCTGCCACCAGGGGGCGCTGTGATTTTAAGTCACGATTTCTGTGTTGTTGTCTTTGGGTCGTGACTCTTGTATTCTGTGTGTAGTTTGGACTTGATTAGACCAAATATGTCCAAGATACAGACGCCCGTGTTTTGATGGCGTTTAATCAAACTTTGACGCCACGCCACGGTCACAGGCTCTGACGAAAAGTTGATTTTTTTGATAACTTTAGTAGTCCATATTGTTGTGATGACACTCGTCTAAATTTTAAGTTGATCCGATGAAAGCCCTACGACAAGTACATCAAAGTAAAAACGTGGAATATCGCCAAAATGGCGACTAAATCCAAAATGGCGGACTTCCTGTTGTTTTTTTAATAACGCACTGAGAGACTTTTTTGTGCGTCTGGTCATGATACACAACCATCTCTTTTTTCGTGAGTATCGGTGAAAGTTAACTGAGGGGGCTTTCTGTAGGTGGCGCTGTTGAGCTATTTTGCCACGCCTATTTCCAAATACTACAGAATATGGCCATTTTCACACATTTCTAATTTACTGCAAAGTTTAGAAACTTTTTGAGCATGGGAAAGCCCTCAAAAAGCCAATTTAACTTGGCGGAGAATAATAATAAGAATCATTTCAATTTCAATAGGGCCTCCCACCGGAGGTGCTCGGGCCCTAAAAATGTAATTCCTGACTGTTGCAAACAAAGCTGGGCTGCAATATTTTCATTCTGACTTACACTTAAATCTCCTTACAGTACATAGCAAAAAAGGGGGGGATAGAGAACATTAATGATTCACTGGCTCGCTGACTCTTGAGGGGCCCCACCATGCTTTGTGGGTGCTGCAGCAGAGATGCTCAATATGCAGCGCTGGTCGTGCCAGTTGGCAGCAGGGTGCCGTCAGTTGGCACTGCTTACAGCCCTTGTAGGTACTGACATCTTCAACAGGATTCTAACATCCCATATGCCCCCACTACCACCCCCACTCTCCTGAATCTAGACATCTATCCTCACCAGAGCCTGAAGTAAGACTGGGGATCACACACACTGTGCTCTATATCCCCCCTCCATATCTCATTATGCTCCCTGCTGCAGAGATGAGGGGTTTTCACTGCTGTGCATAAAACCTTGGGAAATAATCAGGCAGTAGCTTAAGCGCTTCTCAATCACACCTGTGCATAACAACCGCTCACTTGTGAATTCAATGTCCCAGCAGCAGCATCTTTGTTTTTCCTCCCCTCACATTTTTATCCTCCTTCTCCTCATCCTCCTCCTCCTCGTGCACCGTCCTCATTATCAGTCGCTGTTAGGAGCACTGCAGCTGCAGCGGCGCAGGCAGTAGCTGCCGTGAACCTCGTCGCCTCCGTGAAGATCAGACGCTTCCAAATCACTGACTAGAACATGACACAGACAAACAGTGCAGTGTTGCAGGCATCTTCACAGGCACTGACAGGTGAAATCCGTATAAAACCCACTTATTATGATATCTGTGAGCTGATAATGTTCCTCTCTCCCCCTGATGTGAGGTGTTTTATTACACAAGGGTCTCCTTGTGTCATAGTGAACAGCACTCCTTCAAACAATCTGAGCTGTTGGTGCTCAGTCTCTTACGTTTTTGGCTCTTTCATATTAAAGCTGCTTTCAGACATGCACCGATCTCCAGATAATCTCTAAACATTCTCCAGAGGGGCTGTATGTGTGAACGTAAGTGAGAGACCCCGGGCAAGATTCTACTGACACCTGTTGAGATATCTATGTTTTGTTCTCTATCTTATGAATATATTTTACTATATTTTACCTACATTTATACCCTGTGAATCAATATTAGCTGTATAGTCTATAGAATTAACAATATTACAACTGTTTGTTTCATCTGGAGTAATGTATAACTTCTGGACTCAGGCACAGGGTCAAACACAGAGTGTAACCATTTGAGTGTTAAACTGACTGCAAAGTGCAACTTGGGGAAAGCCTGAGAAGGAAATTCATCTTGAGATTTGAGATAATGAAAGCACGGATTCTCAGGAAGGAGAGAGGACTAAAACAATGAACCATTTCATGAATTATTATGGGAAAAACATATGAAATCCTCCTCTAAGGTCTAATCTGCTTGGTCTCTCCACTGTAAAAAACTCCCTTCTTGATAGAGACACCTGGTGGAGTAAACCTTCTCTCACAATGATGTGCTTGCAAAAAACTGCACTTTGAGAGACAGTTCACATCTGGCCAATTGCTGCGTGCCCTCAAGAAAAGAACCGCCTCTGTGTTGCACTCTGTGTCTTTTACAAATACTGTGGACTTGGAAAAGTGGGGGCTTCTTCTCGACATGATCCAGTGACCTGGTGACGTGTCCTGGAGAACTCCAGAGACTCTCTGTAAGTATTGTTCTTATACAATAAATGTATTACTGTGAAACTTTTGAACACTGATCTTGTCTGAATTATTAACCTTTCCCACTTGAACCTCGAATCAACGAACACGCTGTCTGGTCCAGAAGGGACCGGGCTCAACACACCCCAAGTAAAAAGTCTGCATAATGTCCATATGAGTCCATGTGAGAACGCAGCAGGAGATCCTCAGGAGGGTCCACCACGAGTGAGCGGGTGGTGTGATAACATTTCTTAACACTTGATGGATGCAAAACTGAAAAAAAAGGAAACATAGCAGTACTTCAGGATGAAAATACAGAGCCATACACATACAGCTGTTGGTGATAAGGGCCAACACTGGTGTCAATGTGCTGTAAACAAAAGCTCATATCTGCAGTGGAATTAACATGTTACATCGTGCCTTTGCCTGTTGTGCCACCCCTCACCTGATAGCTCTGGGGATTTCTGCGTTGTTGTGAACCCACTGTTCACGAGTGAAAGGCAAACAATCCATTCAATTGGATCCGGACTTTCTCACTTCATGTCTGTCAACAGCTTAAGTGAAGCCACCCAAACATCTGTCTGCAAGACTAAACTGAGGCATTAATCATGACTAGAAAACCTGGTGCATTGTTTCTGTGACACTTCATAAGATAGAGGACATACATTTGCAAGTTTTCAGAAGATTTATGAGTTTCATTTTGACATCTGTACAAAAAAGCAGCCACAGAGGTGCTGCAACTGTACATTGGCATCAAACATCCCCCCCAGATGGAAAAAGAGGAAAAGGTCCTGTTTTCAGCACTTCATTATCTCATCTTCATCTCAAACACCCAACAGCAGACCTGTCAAACTGTGTACTTGGGGGCTCAGTATTCTTGTTGACGTGAAAGAGAACATTTCAGAGAAACAGAGTGACTAAGAAACCTCAGAGTGGATTCCTTTTCATCCACTGTAAAATTGGAATTCCAAGGGAAAAGAAGAGGGGGGGGGTCTTCCTGCAGTCCAGCATCGTCCAAGTGAATGAGTTCATGTTAGCCCACCTCCAGTTCCCTGGCTCGCTCATTAGGAGCTCGGCACTCAGAGTTATGTTTGGATGGCTCCCAATTGGAAACACACGTTTGGAGCTGGGCCAAGCTGTCAGCTTCGCGCATGATTTCCAGCGTGAATGATGGCCGACTACTTGGATGGAGTTGTCCTCCGGGGCTGTCAGCGGAGCAAACTTTGCATCCAACTGAGTCAATCACTCAGAGCAGCTTGTTCCGACTCAAGTGAGTGTTCAAATGTGACACAAAAACAGAACATGTGAACATAAGGGTTTTCAAATAGTGTGTTTGCTCTGTGGACGGGTCTGAGGATTTGAGAAAAGCAATATCATAATTAATATGATAACAAAAGCACATTTTCACTATTAAGAAGCCTGTTTAGAGCTAAGTCTGTATGCACATACAGACTCAGTAGAATACATACCTCCACAAAGGCCCAATAGTGTATAATCTTAATTGTCCATGTAAATTCAATGACGCTTCACCAAATTGCACAAACTCAGAGATATGACTCCCCTAAACATGCTTTATTTTTTTCATCAAGATTTATCGCAGTTTCCCTTATTATCCCTGGGAAATCTTGAAAATGGTCAAAGGTAGTGAAAGATCCGTTCCTGGATCTGCCACTCAGATTCATAAACTAGTGGGATATTTTGTCTCTGTGTCTCACATTCCACCAAGTTTTGTGGAAATTGTGGATGGACTGTATTTATAATATATTTTCTAGTTTTACCAATTCATTCTAAGTGCCTCTTTCGGACCGGTAGCCTTTTGAAATTGATCCCTCTGTGCAAAACACATTTTTTGACACAAAAAACAAAAGCCAGAAACTGCTCTCTCAAAAGTATTGCTGGTCCAGTTCCACATGTGGACAAATCACCATTTGGCAAGCCCTGGAGCAGGTACAGATTAAATATCATAGCTAATGGATACATGGGTATGCATAGCCAGTCCAAGAATATACATAAATATCCTGTTTGAGACCTACTAAAATTTTACTCAAGTAAATAAACTTTCACAAAAAATCCCCTTTCTGAAGCCTTCAGTATGTCATCTGTATTAGTTATCAGCATCTCCCTCACGGATCACTTTTAGCTTCTGGTAACAGAATAAAAATGCTAAAAAACAGACATTTTGAATTTTGCAACGGCATCAAGGTTTAATGCAAAACCAACTCTCCACTACCTTATTGAAATTCAGGGTTTATACTTGCTAACAGCTAATTCTGCACTCACTGCTGGGGGCTGGTTAGGGTTCCTCCTTTGAAGACAGAACATTTTCCAGCGTACCTTCTGAATATGTCAAGTGTATGACAAAAAAAATTACTTCCGATTTTGATCTAGTGATAATAACACCTGTATATGACCCTTGTGCTAGGAATAAATATTTGGAAGAGGTGGATATTCCACCGAAAGTCATCTTATAATTCCATAAATTCATTAGAATTTCTTGTACAGGACGATGTATTGTTGTCTTTCACATTTTTTGATAGGTGTCTTCCCGAGCTCTCGTTGCTTCATCTTGGCTTCATCCTCTTCCTCTCCACTGACTGGGCTGTGAAACCGCAGTTATGGGAGCCCCAATTAAATGGATGGTGCGTCCAATGCAGTTTGGTCCTATTAATAATCAAGTAGGGCGAATATTGCACAGTTCATATACTTAAAACATGAAGTTCAGTGAGCGGGTCAAGTCTGATTCCACACTGCAGGCTGACAGGCAGTGAGAAACCATTTGTTCAGTAATAATTAGCTTTAATGATTAAGCAATGCAAGACAGAGGAGTTAGGAGGAAACTGCCTAAGAGCCACAACAACACATGCAGCAGCAAAGATCCAAAGTTAATTTTTGGATGGCATAATCTCCTCTATAATGTGTGTACTCTTGAGGTTGGAAAATCAATCCTGAGTGGAAGAAAGACCCATCCAAACCAAATAAACCCGTGGCAGTCTTGTTTAATGGATTCATGATCTAAGTATGATGTCTAAATGGTGTCAGAACGCAGCTAGCAGGGCCCTGAGGGCAAGTTGTGACAGATATCAGAGGCTGAGTTTCTGACCTCTCAAAGCTCCGAGGCTCATCAATAATTTACTGCACCGCCGGTGATGTTAACACCATCCTTACACATGCTCATTATGTAGGCTTCATATATGCCCACATTCAACGTGCATGACCACACTCAGACATTTGTTCAATACACACACAGAAAAACATACATAAACAGTGAGTTACAGTTATAAAATGGCCCTCATTATCTTGTATTATCTTGACGAGCTACAGATAATAACAAAGAGGAAAATAGATATTGCCATGTGCTATTGCCATGTGTAGACAATTTTCCAAGATGTACAGGATTGTCTGAGAGGACAATTTCTTGTTTTTTTGTTTAGCTCCTGTCACAACATATTAAGAAAATATGCAGCAGCTGTGAAAGGAAAAAAGTCCGCCCACATACAGGCTGAAGAAAAAAAAGAGGTAGAGTTCTTCAACAGAGATTTACTGTTCCACTTTATGAGCGCTGTGGCTGCTACTCGATAAATTCTTTATCATTCTGTCTTGGAATTTACATATAGGCCTAAATTCCCTTTTACCATCAAAGACAAACATAAAGTGCCTAAGGTTGATCTGAATGATTGAGTCTCAAACAGGAATGTAAATGTTTTAAGTTGAGGTCATTTAGGTGTGAGGTTATGTCAACTAAGAAGGCCATAAACATTTTTTTTCTCTCTCATCTTCCAAAAACTGAGCAATCTGTCTGGCTTATTATTCTGTTGTTCTAGGAACATTTTTAATTCATTTCAATTGGCCCAAACGCGAGCTGGAACTCTGCCTTTGCTCAACCATCTAACATTGCAGTGTAGCAGTAGGTCATTGAATTTGCACCAACTTCCGTCAGGAATTCTCAAAGGAGGAGTTGTTTATGTGATGACGATGCCCTGAGAAAGTTGATAAGTTTCATCACAGTATTCATACCTCTGCATACTGTTCTGAAAGAGTAGAGCTGAGAAAAGACTGGTGGATAATGCAGTGGTATGAGGAGAGGTCAAGATTGTCCTCTCTCATTCGAGTAACTGCTCCTTTTTCTTTACCCATCATAGAGGGAGCTCCATCTGTGGTGATGGACAAATCCTTCATACTGATACCTCTCTGTGTTAACATTTCTTTTATAGCGAAGTATATGTCTTCCCCTCTGGTGTGCGTTGTAAGTGCTGTGATGCCTAAAATGTCCTCACAGAAATCTTTCCTCTCTGCGCGGTAAAATCTGACATAAACCAAAAGTTGAGCATTGTCACTAATACCAGTTGACTCATTAACTGCTAAGGCTATGCAAGGTGCACTCGTGATAGCAGCAGTGAGCTGTGACTGAACATCCTCTCCTAATATTTCTGTGCGTCTTGTGGCTGAGAGAGTGATTTTTTCAATATTTTCTCTCAGTTCACAGCTTTCTCTCCATCCAGAAGTGTTTGGGACACACCATTCATGCACTCTTTAACAATGCTCCCATTTGTGAAGGGCTTTTTATCGGTCCCAAAATCCACTGTATTCTCAGTGAACACTCGTATGTTGGCTGTTGTGCGGAGAGGGAAAGAGAGAGGACCAGCGTAGATTGCTCATACTGGGCTTTGAGTTCATTTATTTCCCGCGTCCTTACCTCCGACTGCTGCGGGTACAAGTCTTCAAAGTGTCTGTGTTTGGTTTCATAATGGCGTTTTAGATTGCCGCTTTTGACAACCGCAACAGACTCAAAGCAAGGTCTCGTTGAGCTCACTGCAGGAAGAACAAACACATACTTTTCTGTCCACTCTGGTCGGAAGGCTCGGTTTTCAACGTGAACTATCCTTACTTTTGATAACGCCATATTTCGCCTTCATCCGTGTGTCTCTGTCTGCGTGCTTCTCTCTACCAAGCAACCCGGCTACACAGTATATGATAGCAACACATGGGACCCAATTGGCTCCACTGGGTTGGCGTCATTATGCCTGATTAAAAGTCTCTTAAAAGTCAAACTAGGCCGCCGATGTTATTTAGAATTTGTTCTTTTTTAATGATTTGGACCGGAGTCCGCCAGTTGGTGACCCCTGATTTAGAGTATCAGATCTACTTGCTGGATTTTCAGAATCATTGATTGCTGCATTCCAGTGGTCACAGTTGAGAACTAACTGTATTAAAATGATTTATTTGTATTATTTATGATTTTTATTATTTATCTTTTGTCAGTGTTAAGGAAGGCATTACACAGTTATTATTCTTAGAATAATGTAACGTGGAATGATCATTTTAATAACAGATTAATTGAGAAAATAAGAGGCAATAAATCAACAAGTAAATCCATCAGTAAGCTAATTTGGTGACTTGTTAATAAGTCTTAAAAAAATAATAAAGGGCCCAATAGATTTGAAGAACCCAAAATGAAATCTTAAAGCTGTTGATCGGTGAAATCCAACACAGAAAAATGACCTGTGTGAATAAAATGAAGCGTGTAAACAGGGATATCAGCAGACAGGATCCACACGGTGTGAAACCCCCTTTGATTTCCGTCATCATCCTCTGAAAGTGTTTTGGTAAGGTGAGCTGGCTATTTATGCCATTGCATCAAGTCTTTTGTGCCATTGCTGGAACAACGCTCATTTTTCAAGCCACCTATCCTTTATAAAGTCACAATCAGAATCACTATTCATTTGAAGCTTTACTAGAGCAATTAACATTAAAGACACTTATTAAATCATCAGTAATCATTATCTTCTTTCCTGATGGAACACTGAATAGAGATGAAGAGTGCGAGGCGGAGCTGGCAGAGAACTGCTTTTAAAAGCTCCAGATGCTGCCACACTATCTTCACATTATCAGTCTGATAGAAACTAAGCTGATCACGCACATCCGCATGGGCTGCAAAAATGCTGCACAGAACAGTTATTCCAAAGAGAAGGCTAGTAGGGCAGAGGAACAATCAAGAATTATTTATTATAGTGCATTTATCAGCTGCTGACAAGATGGGAAAAAAAGCATTTACGGTATTTTAGAGATACATATGCACATATGCTGTCAGTTGTCCAGAAACATTTGAAAAATTAAAGTGGTTGGAAACATGAGTAGGTAGATGAGTTAAAAAAAAGAAAAGAAAAAAATAATATACATTTGTACTTCTTGCTTTATACCAGGTAATCCAACACACCTTCAGATGTTTAGGAAACACCAGAATGTAAAGAGGGGGAAAAATGTCAAAAAGGATGAGTCATCCGGTTACACAACCCTTCCAAGAAAACCTCCAGATGTAGAAAAACAAAAACTGGAAAATGAATTTCCCTTGAGTGGTCAGCGTGATTATATGACAGTATCATCATCTTCACTCTGTTATGGGTGTGCATGGTTGATTTCTTAATACAATGCAGGAACATTTGGGATCAATGTGAAGGAAACTGTTTCATGGCTGCTTGAACTGTTGATATATTCTCACTGGTACATTTTAACTGTCTGCTGTTGATAAGTAATGGGGATGGTTATTATTACCTCCTAGCGCTGGGCGATAAATCAATATAAATAATAATTACAATATTATTTTAAAAAGCAATATAACACAATCCAAAATAATGCTAATACACTGTGTAAGCACAGTGAGGTGCCATAAAACGTTGCTCTACCTCAGATTCATCAAGTGTCATTCTCTGCTGATAAAGAAATGTTTAAAAACCACAATCTTCACTCAGGAGCAAAAATCTGTCATTCATCTTTACAATTACTGATATCGATTGATGTGAATTTTTTCCTATCAATCGATCCTACAAACATATAGCCCAGGACTATACACCTCTAAGGAGAGGAGGAGATTGTGAGCAGCATTACTCAAAAACTACTGAAACCATTTTCCTTATTCTTGGTGTTCCTTCTTTAATATGACAAGACATGGTGTTACCTCTGTTTAACAAATGCTGATGAATATTCTGTGGTCTTCACACAGCCCTGTGTTGTGCAAGCCGATGAGGTTGTGCAGAGGGTCATCATTTATATAACAACATGGGGAAGCGCCCCGGGTACATGCAGGGACTATACTGCCTGAAGCATCGAAGAGGCATTTACGGTGCTGATTTATAAAGCAGGTCAGACTAGATGCCTCCCATTCCACTGTAATGACCTTACGCTCTGGAGGCTAATCCCAACACCAAAAACCATTGAGTCCAATCCTGAATCCAACCAATTGGTCCCGAGAACATTTTATTCAAGCTCATGCTAAAGTAAACCAGGTCATGCGAAACACCAACATAAAAAAACATTAAAATAGAATTGAAAACAACCCCTCACCAAAAGAACTAGATAAAAGACAATATGGGACCACCAGCACCAGTAAATAATAAACCAGAGTGGGAGCAACTCTAAGAAAGAACTTGTTGTTCCAATGGCGTGAAAGTAGCTGAAATTTACAAAGGAAACACAAATCCACCAATGATGCTGTAACTACACCAGGGGCGTCATTAGGCTTGTTTTATGGGGGCTGAAGCCCAGCCCCCCCAAATAATTATTGGGATTTAAAAAATAAAAAAAAAAATTTAATTTTTTTTTTTTAAATTAAACTATTGTTTTACACATGGACAAGTTATTTATTACGCTAATGTAACGGGGTAAATATGTTAATTGTTAAAATCCTGTTCAACTTGGAACTGCAGTCATTGTTTTTTGTGTATTTCTTTTATTTTGCCGTGTTTATTTTATTTTGAAGGGCCACAACAGGAACTTCCGGGGATTAGTGGGGATTAGCGGGAGAAAACCTCTTTTTTCCTTCAGATGCAGTTTCCACTACACCGAGTAAGTTGTGTCCCTTCTGTCTGTCAGTGTTTTAGTTAATTATGGTTAATTTAGTGTTTAATAATATGCATTTTTTGTAACTTTTCTTTTATAGATGATTGTGTTCCATTTGTGGTTACAGGTATGTTTGTTTATAGTAGTTTAAGGCAAATCTATACGATCACGTGTCAGAGAGATGCAGTTTCCACTACACCGAATGATTGTGTTCCATTTGTGGTTACAGAGAATAAAGTTTAATTGTTCTACCAAGCCTGAGTCATGAGAGATGAGTGAAAAGAGCAGCAGTACAAGCACAGACCGTCACATTGGTGCCGTGACCCGTCGATTCTCCTGCTGGATGGTGGATTCTTCAGCGCCGATCCGGGGATTTTTCTGCTGCTGCTGATCTTCTCTGCGTGACCAGGTGGACTTTTAACTTGAACTGTGTTGAGCTGGATGCACATATATTAAGCATTTTTTTCCTATTTGTCTGTGCTTAGCCTTTTACACTTTTTTTCTTTTTACACTGAGTGTTTCATTTTATTTCTGATATTGTATATTTTTTTATTTGATGATGAGTGTTGGTGGGGAAGATACTAGCACACCCTATAGCTTAGGCAGGGGTAGGGGAAGAGGATTGTTGAGTTCTCCTAAATTCTTGCAGTTTGAAACTCCTGTTAGGGGACATGGTAATGTTGCGGGGGTTAGTCAGAGCAGACCAGAGCTCCTTTCCACCAATATGGATGTAGCGTTTCCCCTTAGTCGCCCTGTAGGCATTACACATGAATCTCAAAACACCAGTTCTAATATTCCTAGCCCTGATGCCCTTGCTACTGAGATTGTCAGTCAGATGGGGGATGTGATCCAGCAGGTTAGCCAGAAGGTGTTACAGAACATTATAACCCAACTTAGCCCATCTGTTAGTGCACCTTTGACCTGTGCTCCCACCCCACCGACCAAAGATGACATGTCAACCTCAAACACACTTGATGCCTCTCATGTGCAGCTTGTGTCTCACAGAAAGCTGAAAGATCCCCCATGCTTCAGAGGGGACAGCTCTGACCCTGTTTCCGTGAGAGAATGGGAAGACCTCATGAGGGCTTTCATTAAGAGAGGAAATCTGAGACCTGATGAACAAGCAGAGGAGATCCTCATTCATCTTAGAGGCAAAGCTAGAGATGTTGTCAAGTTTGGGACCAGAAACAGTGAAATTGACCTCACCCGTGACCCTGAGGCAATCTATGGTCTCCTTCGAAGGCACTTTGACTCTGCCCCATGCTCACCACTCCCATTAGCTGACTTTTACACCACTTTGCCTGAGAGAGGTGAGGGTGCATTTGACTACTGGCTCAGGCTGCACCGTGCTGTTGACCTTGCCATTGAACGTCTTAAAGAGCAGGGCAAATCGCTTGACTGTCCTGGTACTGAGGTGACGCGCATGTTCATAAGGAACTGTCCTTCTCCTGACCTTTCTATGACCTTTCGCTCCAAGATAATGGAAAAGTGGACAGCTAATGAAGTTCAGGACATTTTATATGAGTATCATTCAGGTTTGACCTCCACAGTGAGCAAAGCAACTAAGGAGAGGGTGACAATGAACACGCAGCACACTGCCACTCCGACAGCCTCTGGGGGGCAGGGCTCACCGCAGCCGCAGGCCACAGACTCTGCAACCCTGGAACGCCTTATAGGCATGCTGGAGAAGGTGCTGCTGCAGAGACCTGTTCACTCGGGCCCAGCCAGACAGTCTGGCCCACGGCGGCCTAGGATTGAAGGGTTACATGAGATGCCTTGTTCTGTTTGTCATGATGCTTCTCACTCCACCTTTACCCACTGTCGCGACCATAGACTCTGTTTCCAGTGCCACTCACCAAACCACTCTAGGCTTGCTTGTCCTGGCAGGATGTCGTCAGCCGCTCATCAGCAGCAGGGAAACTAGAGGATCCGCACCTTAGGGAGGATAGTGTGGATTATGATAGTGACCCTCCCAGTTGTGATAGTGATGACATTGAATCCTTGTATGAATCTCTTTCTTCATTTGCACCGTCTGGAAAGACTGTTATTTTTCAATTGACACACAGACTTCAGAAATCTGACAGCTTGTTCTACACAGGTGTTTGTGCCGCAGGTGGTGTTCAACTGAAAGGAATGATTGATAGTGGTTCTATGTCATGTTCTCTAAGTGAAGCTGCTGCTTCACGCCTTTTGCTGCAAAGCCCTGATTTGAAGAGTAGTCCTGCTGATGATATTGTTGTTGTGGGTGCTGGAGGACACCATGTTTACCCTACAGCTGTCTATGATTTGGAGGTGGTTATTTATGGCTTCAAGTTGCTCATCCCAACACTAGTCATCCCTGGACAAGTGGATGATATGATTGTTGGTAGTAATGCTATCAAGCTGTTAATACACTTGATGAAAGAGTCTGAGGACTATTGGAGACTCCTGGCTGCACCAGTTGACATTGCAGATGATGAATGTGGCCAGTTCTTGTCCCTGCTCTCAAACACTGAGAAATGGCGGGGAGGGCCCATGCCTGAAAAGATCGGCACGGTAAAGTTGAGGCAGAATGTTACACTTGAACCCCTTCGTGAACACCTTGTCTGGGGTAAACTGCCCGCATCTGCACCTTTATCAGTGGGGAGCACAGTGATTGTTGAGCCGACACAATCAAGATCCAGGCCCAGAAATGTGATGGTTGGCCGTGTTGTCACACCTATGTGGGGGGATAGGTGGGTTCCTCTTAAACTTATCAATCCTAGTAGTAGGGCAGTGACTCTTAGGAGAAACTGCAAGATTGCAGATGTCTTCCCGTGTGTTGCAGTAGAGGAGCTGTCTTCACCTGAGAAAATTTCAGTCAATAACCATGGTGTTACACAGGCCTCTGTAACAGCAAAGTCCCCTGAGCAGAGAAAGGATTCTTTAAACAAGTTGGAACTACAAGACTTAGACTTAGAGGGCTGTGAGGTTTCTGACCAGTGGAAAGATAGACTTTTGCAGCTTGTTGAGAAATATGAGTCTGTTTTTTCGAGGGACAAGATGGACTGCGGGGAGGCTACGGACTTCGTCCACAAAATACACCTCGTGGATGAGAGACCATTTCGCCTGCCCTACCGCCGAGTACCACCAGGCCAGTATGAGAAGCTGAGAACAGCACTTAATGAGATGGAGGAAAGAGGCATAATCCGAAAGTCGCACAGCGAGTATGCATCCCCACTGGTCTTGGTGTGGAAGAAAGATGGCAGTCTGCGCATCTGTACTGACTTCAGATTGCTCAATGCAAAGACTGTGAAAGATGCACACCCACTGCCTCACCAAGCAGATGCCCTTGCTGCGCTTGGAGGGAATGTGTTCTTTTCCACTATGGACTTGACTTCTGGATTCTACAATGTTCCACTGGATGAGGCACACAAGAAGTTCACAGCGTTTTCTTCACCCTTTGGCCTCCATGAGTATAATAGGATGCCCCAAGGTCTATGTAACAGCCCTGCGACCTTCATGCGGATGATGTTATCGATCTTCGGAGATGAAAACTTCAGCAGCTTACTTTGTTACCTGGACGACCTGTTGGTCTTCGCCCCCAACGAGCAGCTTGCTCTTGAGCGTCTGGAGATGGTGTTTTCACGTCTGAAAAATCACAAACTTAAGCTGGCCCCCAAGAAATGTCATCTCCTGAAGAGCTCAGTTAAGTTTCTCGGACATGTCATCTGTGCAGATGGAGTTAGGACAGATTCTGACAAGGTGAAAGTCATCGCTGATGTAGGAGAGGCAGAGTTGATGGAGAGTGATGGTGTCACGCCATCCTGGAAAAAAATCAGGTCTTTTCTGGGCATGGTCTTTTACTATCAGCATTTCATCGCTGACTGCTCTGCAAAAGCCAAACCTCTGTTCAGGCTCATGTCTGGGCGACAAGTTCAATCACAGGCCAAGAAAGGCAGGAAGCCGAAGAGGAAATTCTCCGCTCCACCAGCTCTTACACCAAGCGACTGGACAGCTGCATGTCAGGAATCCTTCCAAACCCTGAAAAATGAACTTAGTCATGGCGTCACATTGGCTCACCCGAACTTTGATGAGCCTTTCATCCTTGCTGTTGACGCTTCTTTTGATGGCATTGGTGCTGTCTTGTCACAAGTGTCACCTGGTGAGACAGTTGCGCGTCCGGTCGCTTTTGCCAGCAAGACGCTGACCCGGTCTCAAATGAACTATCCGGCACACAGGCTGGAGTTTTTAGCGCTGAAATGGGCCGTATGCGACAAGTTTGGTCATTGGTTGAAGTGGAAACACTTCACCGCCTGGACAGATAACAACCCCTTGTCCTACATTCTGACAAAACCACGCTTAGATGCATGTGAACAAAGATGGGTGGCCAAGCTGGCAGCGTACGATTTTGAGCTTAAGTATGTTCCAGGAGCTAAAAATATTGTTGCAGATGCTCTGAGCCGCGAACCATTTGTGCAGTCATGTGTCGGTTACCGTTTGTTGAAAGAACCCTATGTTGCACTATTAGATGAAGTAAATGGCGTTGTCAGGGGTACGGTGCAAGATGCTTTTAGGCTCACTAACAACTGTCAGATTTTCCAGAGCACAAGGTCAAAGACACAGGACCCTGGTGCTGATCCTGTTGTTCAGCCTGTTGGAAGTTCCATCAGTTCAGATGAAGTGTCAGCTGCGTTGAACGCTCATGCTGGTTTTGGTCTGCTCGGAGCTAATCTACCACTACCACAGCTGCCTGAAGAAGACGCTTCCACTGCTATTCCCCAGAGCCAGCTTTTGAGTCTCCAGGAGCAAGACCGAACAATAAGCAGGGTCCTCTTCTATGTGCGACGGAAAAGGAGAGCTACCAGACGTGAGGCCGCATCTGAACCGGATAGCATCAATAAGCTCCTCCGACACTGGAAAAAGCTGAAAATACAGAATGGGATTCTGTACAGGCTAAGAAAAGATAACCGGCTGAACAAGAAGCTGTCCCAGTTCATTGTGCCAGATGGCCTTAAGTGTCAGATTCTCCTTGGGCTCCACGACAATGCTGGTCATCAGGGCCGTGCACGAACCCTTTCCCTCGCCAGGGAGAGGTTTTTCTGGATCGGAATGGAAAGAGACATAATTAACCATGTACGTCGATGTGAGAGATGTGTAGTTGGCAAGACCCTTGAACCTGAAGGCCGTGCACCTCTTGAAAGCATTCAGACATCTGAACCAATGGAACTGGTGTGCATTGACTTCTGGACCGCTGAACTGAGTGACAAGAAAACCGTTGATGTTTTGGTCATCACTGACCACTTCTCTAAAATGGCACACGCCTTCCCCTGTCAAAGTCAATCTGCGAAACACGTTGCACGCCGATTGTGGGATGACTTCTTCTGTGTCTATGGCTTTCCCAAGAGGATTCACTCAGATCAAGGTGCCAACTTTGAGAGTAAGCTCCTGAAGGAACTTTTGGAGATGGCAGGGGTGCGGAAGTCTCACACCACACCTTACCACCCGATGGGTAATGGTGTCACAGAACGCTTTAACAGGACCCTCGGGAACATGTTAAGAACTCTTCCCCCAGTAGCAAAAGCCAGATGGCCCCAGGTGTTGCGGACGCTCACTTTTTGCTACAACTGTACGATACATGAGACAACCGGCTTTGCCCCATTTTATCTCACATTCGGACGGGTTCCACGTCTTCCTATCGATATCATGTTCCAGTATGTGTTACAGGATGACAAAGTGATCTGCCAGAATGAGTTTGTCTCTCGGTTGAAGCAGGACTTGTCTGAAGCATCGCGGATGGCTCGGAAACACAGCTTTGATGAGCAAGCACGTCACGCCAGGCTGTATAACCGCAAAGTCAAAGGCTCTCCACTGGCTGTGGGTGATCGAGTTTTGCTGGCCAACCGTGGTGAAAGAGGCAAGAGGAAGCTCGCTGACAAATGGGACTCTACACCATAGGAATCAACGTGTACAGGATAAGAGATGCTCTAACTGACAAAGAGAGAGTTGTGCACCGGAACCTCCTTCTCCCAGTTGACTTTCTTACCTTGGATGTGCCTGAAACTCCTGCTTCCCTTATCGACTCAGATGACGGGGATGTGGCATGTGGAAGTGGTCAAGGCTCCGAGGAAAGGAACAATGTGGATGGCTACAACCGGACTATGGACTGGCTTATGGACTCACCAGACCCAGATCCTGTCAGTGTAGTTGACTCACCAGACCCAGATCCTGTCAGTGTGGTTGACTCTCCAGACCCAGATCCTGTCAGTGTAGTTGACTCTCCAGACCCTGTCAGTGTAGTTGACTCACCAGATTCAGACCCCGTCAGTGTAGATCACTTACCAGATCCAGACCCTGTCAGTGTAGCTCACTTATCAGATCCAGACCCCGTCAGTGAAGCTCACTTACCTGATCCAAACTCAGTTAGCGTGTCTCAGTTAACTCCAACAGATGATGTTGATGAGAACCCTGCTATTTGCACACAACCTGATAGTGTTCATACAGGCCTTGAGGGTTTAGTTACAAGCAGATATGGGAGACACATTAGACCTCCTAAAAAGCTGATTCATAAGATGTCACACAAGGTTGAGAATACCTTCCCTGTTTCAAATCCTGTTTTTGCATTCTTCCATAGACTATTTGAGGTTTAGACGAGGTTTAAACAAGGATTTTTTTTTCATTCCAGTTTTGTGTTGGTAATGTCCAACTAGTATTTGTATTTTTTGTAAATTTGGAGTATGTAATGTGTATTGCCTTGAGTGTGATGTTCAGGAGATGTAAATGGCATCTTCTACTAGTCTGTTAAAGGTATTGGGCTTGGTACCTCCCTATCCTTTTACGCTCCTTCCAGGAGGATTTGTATCGACTGTATTTGACATCAGTGATTTGGTTTCACTTAAAGTAGCTCCAAATTTTTTTTTCTTTTCTATTGTTGTTTGGATAATGCTTGGGATTTGTCTGGGGTTGAACAGAATTTTAGGGGGGTGTATGTAACGGGGTAAATATGTTAATTGTTAAAATCCTGTTCAACTTGGAACTGCAGTCATTGTTTTTTGTGTATTTCTTTTATTTTGCCGTGTTTATTTTATTTTGAAGGGCCACAACAGGAACTTCCGGGGATTAGTGGGGATTAGCGGGAGAAAACCTCTTTTTTCCTTCAGATGCAGTTTCCACTACACCGAGTAAGTTGTGACCCTTCTGTCTGTCAGTGTTTTAGTTAATTATGGTTAATTTAGTGTTTAATAATATGCATTTTTTGTAACTTTTCTTTTATAGATGATTGTGTTCCATTTGTGGTTACAGGTATGTTTGTTTATAGTAGTTTAAGGCAAATCTATACGATCACGTGTCAGAGAGATTCAGTTTCCACTACACCGAATGATTGTGTTCCATTTGTGGTTACAGAGAATAAAGTTTAATTGTTCTACCAAGCCTGAGTCATGAGAGATGAGTGAAAAGAGCAGCAGTACAAGCACAGACCGTCACACTAACATGCTATATATGTGAGTGCGTTTCTGGTTTGTATGTTTTCTCCCCCTACAAATTACAATCCGATAGCCTCTCATCATACTTAACAATAAAAGAACGGGTACTAGGACCTTGGGGAGTCTGCATCGCTGCTGCGCTGGCTTTCTCACTCTGTCAAGTCTCATCAAGACAGCAGGATTACAGCCAAGGAGTGTAGCTCATAGTAAATGATGCACGGACTGAAATTGTAAGTACAGGTAGTTACAGTATGTGGCTATCTGTAGTTGTTAATGATTGTTACCTGCTTAAATTTAGGTTTACTTGAGGCAAATGAAAGGGAATATTGTAATGAGCTATGTTAACACTAAGCTAGCTAGCTAGCTATTTTGTTTGCAAATTTGAAATGTAAGAAATAACTATCGACAGCTCTCTATGCATTAATATCTATCTCTAGTATTTTAAAACAATAATATCAGTGCCTATAGAATGTTGATGTTTATAATCAGTTAATGCTAGTGAAAACTAAATGTCATAGTGTCCCTCATAACGCTATTGTACTGGTATATCATCCAATTCATTGACCAGATGGATATAAGAAGATTCTTTAGCAGAGGTGACAGCTCCGCCCTAGTCAAAACAAGCATATCCGTCTTTCCTTTACAAGCAGGAAAATGATTTCTCTGAAAATGAAAGTTCATATTTGTGTTGTCAAATTTCACAATGACCCTGAAATTCTGTCTCTTCTGTTATCTTATACTGAATGAATGCAAGCAAAAATACAGAGAAAAATCACACTCTGAAAATTGGCGCGCGCTGCGCGCGTAAACATTCAACTTCCTTAGGGGCTAAGCCCCCCCTTTCTTTCAATCCTAGAAACGCCCCTGAACTACACTCAATACACACATTCAAAACATTTATTGTCTTTTGTGGTCACAGCAAGAATGCATCCTTTTAAATCTGTGTGTAAGGCCTGAGATGAAATACAAGGGTCAGGGAAGTGGAACTTAACTGGAATTTGCAGTGTAGATGGTTTAAACAGACTCCTCTTTTACATGATGGTTATATCAGGTCGAAAAAGATGGCCTCTTCTCCTACCTACTTCTTTAAGTCATTAGATGGTGCTACTACAACTCCTGTTCCTTTTAATGGGCAGATTTTCCTGAAAAACTGCCTTCCAGACCAGGAAAATATGTCCCCGATGGTATAGTGGGTAGGATTCGGGCGTTTTCACCGCCGCGGCCCGGGTTCGATTCCCGGTCAGGGAACTAAACCATTGAAAACTGTCAATTGGAGCCAAATTTGTGCACATAGGAGAGCATCATGTTGAGAATGAATCAGACGGCGATTATTACACGTTCCATATATATGTTCTGTTAAATAGGCTGGTCCTAAGTCAAGCTGTGAAGGGCTGATGATTGCTGTAAGTCATAGACCTATCCTGCTATTGTATGAGAAATTAGGTCCCCGGATGTTGCGGTGTAGATGTTTTGTGAGCTGAATGGGGAGAGAACACGACAGTGCATTGTAGCTTGATGAAAGTCCATGTAATAAACAGGCTCCTCTTTTACATGATGGTTATATAAGGTCAACAAAGATGGCCTCTTTCATTCCCTGCTTCAAACAATCTGTCTTCTCCTACCTACTTCTTTAAGCCATTAGATGGTGCTACTACAACTCCTGCTCCTTTCAATGGCCAGATTTTACTGAAAAAGTCCCTTCCAAAACCGGGATAGTCCCTGATGGTCTAGTGGCTAGGATTCGGCGCTCTCACCGCCGCGGCCCGGGTTCGATTCCCGGTCAGGGAACTAAACTATTGAAAACTGTCAATTGGAACCAAATTTGTGCACATAGGAGAGCATCATGTTGAGAATGAATCAGACGGAGATTGTTACACGTTCCATATCCGTTCTGTTAAATAGGCTGGTCCTGAGTCAAGCTGTGAATGGCTGATGATGCCTACCAGTCATAGAACCATTCGCTATTGTATGAGAAAATAGGTCCCTGGAATAAGCGGTGTAGATGTTTTAAACAGGCTTCCCTTTTACATGATGGTTATATCAGGTCGACAAAGATGGCCTCTTTCATTCCCTGCTTCAAACAATCTGTCTTCTCCTATTTACTTCTTTAAGTCTTTAGATGGTGCTACTTCAACTCCTGTTCCTTTTAATGGCCAGAAATTCCTGAAAAAGTGCCTTCCAAACAAGGAAAAATGTCCCTGATGGTCTAGTGGCTAGGATTCGGCGCTCTCACCGCCGCAGCCCGGGTTCGATTCCCGGTCAGGGAACTAAACTATTGAAAACTGTCAATTGGAACCAAATTTGTGCACATAGGTGAGCATCATGTTGAGAATGAATCAGACGGAGATTGTTACACGTTCCATATCCGTTCTGTTAAATAGGCTGGTCCTGAGTCAAGCTGTGAATGGCTGATGATGCCTACCAGTCATAGAACCATTCGCTATTGTATGAGAAAATAGGTCCCTGGAATAAGCGGTGTAGATGTTTTAAACAGGCTTCCCTTTTACATGATGGTTATATCAGGTCGACAAAGATGGCCTCTTTCATTCCCTGCTTCAAACAATCTGTCTTCTCCTATTTACTTCTTTAAGTCTTTAGATGGTGCTACTTCAACTCCTGTTCCTTTTAATGGCCAGAAATTCCTGAAAAAGTGCCTTCCAAACAAGGAAAAATGTCCCTGATGGTCTAGTGGCTAGGATTCGGCGTTTTCACCGCCGCGGCCCGGGTTCGATTCCCGGTCAGGGAACTAAGCTATTGAAAACTGTCAATTGGAACCAAATTTGTTCACATAGGAGAGCATCATGTTGAGAATGAATCAGACAGAGATTGTTACACGTTCCATATCCGTTCTGTTAAATAGGCTGGTCCTAAGTCAAGCTGTGAAGGGCTGATGATTGCTGTAAGTCATAGACCTATCCTGCTATTGTATGAAAAATTAGGTCCCCGGATGTTGCGGTGTAGATGTTTTGTGAGCTGAATGGGGAGAGAACACGACACTGCATTGTAGCTTGATGAAAGTCCATGCAATGAACAGGCTCCTCTTTTACATGATGGTTATATAAGGTCAACAAAGATGGCCTCTTTCATTCCCTGCTTCAAACAATCTGTCTTCTCCTACCTACTTCTATAAGTCATTAGATGGTGCTACTACAACTCCTGCTCCTTTTAATGGCCAGATTTTACTGAATAAGTGCCTTCCAAATCCAGGAAAATATGTCCCTGATGGTCTAGTGGCTAGGATTCGGCGCTCTCACCGCCGCGGCCCGGGTTCGATTCCCGGTCAGGGAACTAAACTATTGAAACCTGTCAATTGGAACCAAATTTGTGGACATAGGAGAGCATCATGTTGAGAATGAACAGACCTAGAATGTTACACAATCCACATCAGTTCAGTTAAATGTGCTGGTCCTGAGTCAAGCTGTGAATGGCTGATGATGCCTGCCAGTCATAGAACCATTGGCTATTGTATGAGAAAATAGGTCCCTGAAATTTGCGGTGTAGATGGTTTAAACAGGCTCCCCTTTTACATGATGGTTATATCAGGTCGACAAAGATGGCCTCTTTCATTCCCTGCTTCAAACAATCTGTCTTCTCCTATTTACTTATTTAAGTCTTTATATGGTGCTACTTCAACTCCTGTTCCTTTTAATGGCCAGAAATTCCTAAAAAAGTGCCTTCCAAACAAGGAAAAATGTCCCTGATGGTCTAGTGGCTAGGATTCGGCCCTCTCGCCGCCGCGGCCCGGGTTTGATTCCCGGTCAGGGAACTAAACTATTGAAAACTGTCAATTGGAACCAAATTTGTGCATATAGGAGAGCATCATTTTGAGAATTAATCAGACGGAGATTTTTACACACGTTCCATATCCGTTCTGTTAAATAGGCTGGTCCTAAGTCAAGCTGTGAAGGGCTGATGATTGCTGTAAGTCATAGACCTATCCTGCTATTGTATGAAAAATTAGGTCCCCGGATGTTGCGTTGTAGATGTATTGTGAGCTGAATGGGGAGAGAACACGACAATGCATTGTAGCTTGATGAAAGTCCATGCAATGAACAGGCTCCTCTTTTACATGACGGTTATATAAGGTCAACAAAGATGGCCTCTTTCATTCCCTGCTTCAAACAATCTCTCTTCTCCTACCTACTTCTTTAAGTCATTAGATGGTGCTACAACAACTCCTGCTCCTTTTAATGGCCAGATTTTACTGAAAAAGTGCCTTCCAAAACCAGGAAAATATGTCCCTGATGGTCTAGTGGCTAGGATTCGGCGCTTTTACCGCCGCGGCCCGGGTTCGATTCCCGGTCAGGGAACTAAACTATTGAAAACTGTCAATTGGAACCAAAATTTGTGCATATAGGAGAGCATCATGTTGAGAATGAATCAGACCTAGAATGTTACTCAATCCATATCAGTTCAGTTAAATGTGCTGGTCCTGAGTCAAGCTGTGAATGGCTGATGATGAATGCAAGTCATAGAACCATTTGATATTGTATGAGAAAATAGGTACCCGAAATGTGCGGTGTAGATGGTTTAAACAGGCTCCCCTTTTACATGATGGTTATATCAGGTCGACAAAGATGGCCTCTTTCATTCCCTGCTTCAAACAATCTGTCTTCTCCTATTTACTTCTTTAAGTCTTTAGATGGTGCTACTTCAACTCCTGTTCCTTTTAATGGCCAGAAATTCCTGAAAAAGTGCCTTCCAAACAAGAAAAAATGTCCCTGATGGTCTAGTGGCTAGGATTCGGCGCTCTCACCCGGGTTCGATTCCCGGTCAGGGAACTAAACTATTGAAAACTGTCAATTGGAACCAAATTTGTGCATATAGGAGAGCATCATGTTGAGAATTAATCAGACGGAGATTGTTACACGTTCCATATCCGTTCTGTTAAATAGGCTGGTCCTGAGTCAAGCTGTGAAGGGCTGATGATGCCTGCAAGTCATAGAACCATTCGCTATTGTATGAGAAAATAGGTCCCCGAAATTTGCGGTGTAGATGGTTTAAACAGGCTCCCCTTTTACATGATGGTTATATCAGGTCGACAAAGATGGCCTCTTTCATTCCCTGCTTCAAACAATCTGTCTTCTCCTATTTACTTCTTTAAGTCATTAGATGGTGCTACTTCAACTCCTGTTCCTTTTAATGGCCAGAAATTCCTGAAAAAGTGCCTTCCAAACAAGGAAAACTGTCCCTGATGGTCTAGTGGCTAGGATTCGGCGTTTTCACCGCCGCGGCCCGGGTTCGATTCCCGGTCAGGGAACTAAGCTATTGAAAACTGTCAATTGGAACCAAATTTGTGCACATAGGAGAGCATCATGTTGAGAATGAATCAGACAGAGATTGTTACACGTTCCATATCCGTTCTGTTAAATAGGCTGGTCCTAAGTCAAGCTGTGAAGGGCTGATGATTGCTGTAAGTCATAGACCTATTCTGCTATTGTATGAAAAATTAGGTCCCCGGATGTTGCGGTGTAGATGTTTTGTGAGCTGAATGGGGAGAGAACACGACAGTGCATTGTAGCTTGATGAAAGTCCATGCAATGAACTGGCTCCTCTTTTACATGATGGTTATATAAGGTCAACAAAGATGGCCTCTTTCATTCCCTGCTTCAAACAATCTCTCTTCTCCTACCTACTTCTTTAAGTCATTAGATGGTGCTACTACAACTCCTGCTCCTTTTAATGGCCAGATTTTACTGAAAAAGTGCCTTCCAAAACCAGGAAAATATGTCCCTGAGGGTCTAGTGGCTAGGATTCGGCGCTCTCACTGCCGCGGCCCGGGTTCGATTCCCGGTCAGGGAACTAAACTATTGAAACCTGTCAATTGGAACCAAATTTGTGGACATAGGAGAGCATCATGTTGAGAATGAACAGACCTAGAATGTTACACAATCCATATCAGTTCAGTTAAATGTGCTGGTCCTGAGTCAAGCTGTGAATGGCTGATGATGCCTGCCAGTCATAGAACCATTTGCTATTGTATGAGAAAATAGGTCCCTGAAATTTGCGGTGTAGATGGTTTAAACAGGCTCCCCTTTTACATGATGGTTATATCAGGTCGACAAGATGGCCTCTTTCATTCCCTGCTTCAAACAATCTGTCTTCTCCTATTTACTTATTTAAGTCTTTATATGGTGCTACTTCAACTCCTGTTCCTTTTAATGGCCAGAAATTCCTAAAAAAGTGCCTTCCAAACAAGGAAAAATGTCCCTGATGGTCTAGTGGCTAGGATTCGGCGCTCTCACCGCTGCGGCCCGGGTTCGATTCCCGATCAGGGAACTAAACTATTGAAAACTGTCAATTGGAACCAAATTTGTGCATATAGGAGAGCATCATGTTGAGAATTAATCAGACGGAGATTTTTACACACGTTCCATATCCGTTCTGTTAAATAGGCTGGTCCTAAGTCAAGCTGTGAAGGGCTGATGATTGCTGTAAGTCATAGACCTATCCTGCTATTGTATGAAAAATTAGGTCCCCGGATGTTGCGTTGTAGATGTATTGTGAGCTGAATGGGGAGAGAACACGACAATGCATTGTAGCTTGATGAAAGTCCATGCAATGAACAGGCTCCTCTTTTACATGACGGTTATATAAGGTCAACAAAGATGGCCTCTTTCATTCCCTGCTTCAAACAATCTCTCTTCTCCTACCTACTTCTTTAAGTCATTAGATGGTGCTACAACAACTCCTGCTCCTTTTAATGGCCAGATTTTACTGAAAAAGTGCCTTCCAAAACCAGGAAAATATGTCCCTGATGGTCTAGTGGCTAGGATTCGGCGCTCTCACCGTCGGGCCCGGGTTCGATTCCCGGTCAGGGAACTAAACTATTGAAAACTGTCAATTGGAACCAAAATTTGTGCATATAGGAGAGCATCATGTTGAGAATGAATCAGACCTAGAATGTTACTCAATCCATATCAGTTCAGTTAAATGTGCTGGTCCTGAGTCAAGCTGTGAATGGCTGATGATGAATGCAAGTCATAGAACCATTTGCTATTGTATGAGAAAATAGGTACCCGAAATGTGCGGTGTAGATGGTTTAAACAGGCTCCCCTTTTACATGATGGTTATATCAGGTCAACAAAGATGGCCTCTTTCATTCCCTGCTTCAAACAATCTGTCTTCTCCTATTTACTTCTTTAAGTCTTTAGATGGTGCTACTTCAACTCCTGTTCCTTTTAATGGCCAGAAATTCCTGAAAAAGTGCCTTCCAAACAAGGAAAAATGTCCCTGATGGTCTAGTGGCTAGGATTCGGCGTTTTCACCGCCGCGGCCCGGGTTCGATTCCCGGTCAGGGAACTAAACTATTGAAAACTGTCAATTGGAACCAAATTTGTGCATATAGGAGAGCATCATGTTGAGAATTAATCAGACGGAGATTTTTACACACGTTCCATATCCGTTCTGTTAAATAGGCTGGTCCTAAGTCAAGCTGTGAAGGGCTGATGATTGCTGTAAGTCATAGACCTATCCTCCTATTGTATGAAAAATTAGGTCCCCGGATGTTGCGTTGTAGATGTATTGTGAGCTGAATGGGGAGAGAACACGACAATGCATTGTAGCTTGATGAAAGTCCATGCAATAAACAGGCTCCTCTTTTACATGACGGTTATATAAGGTCAACAAAGATGGCCTCTTTCATTCCCTGCTTCAAACAATCTCTCTTCTCCTACCTACTTCTTTAAGTCATTAGATGGTGCTACTACAACTCCTGCTCCTTTTAATGGCCAGATTTTACTGAAAAAGTGCCTTCCAAAACCAGGAAAATATGTCCCTGATGGTCTAGTGGCTAGGATTCGGCGTTTTCACCGCCGCGGCCCGGGTTCGATTCCCGGTCAGGGAACTAAGCTATTGAAAACTGTCAATTGGAACCAAATTTGTGCACATAGGAGAGCATCATGTTGAGAATGAATCAGACAGAGATTGTTACACGTTCCATATCCGTTCTGTTAAATAGGCTGGTCCTAAGTCAAGCTGTGAAGGGCTGATGATTGCTGTAAGTCATAGACCTATCCTGCTATTGTATGAAAAATTAGGTCCCCGGATGTTGCGGTGTAGATGTTTTGTGAGCTGAATGGGGAGAGAACACGACAGTGCATTGTAGCTTGATGAAAGTCCATGCAATGAACAGGCTCCTCTTTTACATGATGGTTATATAAGGTCAACAAAGATGGCCTCTTTCATTCCCTGCTTCAAACAATCTCTCTTCTCCTACATACTTCTTTAGGTCATTAGATGGTGCTACTACAACTCCTGCTCCTTTTAATGGCCAGATTTTACTGAATAAGTGCCTTCCAAACAAGGAAAAATGTCCCTGATGGTCTAGTGGCTAGGATTCGGCGTTTTCACCGCCGCGGCCCGGGTTCGATTCCCGGTCAGGGAACTAAACTATTGAAAACTGTCAATTGGAACCAAATTTGTGCATATAGGAGAGCATCATGTTGAGAATTAATCAGACGGAGATTTTTACACACGATCCATATCCGTTCTGTTAAATAGGCTGGTCCTAAGTCAAGCTGTGAAGGGCTGATGATTGCTGTAAGTCATAGACCTATCCTGCTATTGTATGAAAAATTAGGTCCCCGGATGTTGCGTTGTAGATGTATTGTGAGCTGAATGGGGAGAGAACACGACAATGCATTGTAGCTTGATGAAAGTCCATGCAATAAACAGGCTCCTCTTTTACATGACGGTTATATAAGGTCAACAAAGATGGCCTCTTTCATTCCCTGCTTCAAACAATCTCTCTTCTCCTACCTACTTCTTTAAGTCATTAGATGGTGCTACTACAACTCCTGCTCCTTTTAATGGCCAGATTTTACTGAAAAAGTGCCTTCCAAAACCAGGAAAATATGTCCCTGATGGTCTAGTGGCTAGGATTCTGCGCTCTCACTGCCGCAGCCCGGGTTCGATTTGGTCAGGGAACTAAACTATTGAAAACTGTCAATAGGAACATAATTTGTGCATATAGGAGAACATCATGTTGAGAATGAATCAGATGGAGATTGTTACACGTTCCATATCCGTTCTGTTAAATAGGTTGGTCCTGAGTCAAGCTGTGAATGGCTGATGATGCCTGCAAGTCATAGAACCATTCGCTATTGTATGAGAAAATAGGTCCCCGAAATTTGCGGTGTAGATGGTTTAAACAGGCTCCCCTTTTACATGATGGTTATATCAGGTCGACAAAGATGGCCTCTTTCATTCCCTGCTTCAAACAATCTGTCTTCTCCTATTTACTTCTTTAAGTCTTTAGATGGTGCTACTTCAACTCCTGTTCCTTTTAATGGCCAGAAATTCCTGAAAAAGTGCCTTCCAAACAAGGAAAACTGTCCCTGATGGTCTAGTGGCTAGGATTCGGCGTTTTCACCGCCGCGGCCCGGGTTCGATTCCCGGTCAGGGAACTAAGCTATTGAAAACTGTCAATTGGAACCAAATTTGTGCACATAGGAGAGCATCATGTTGAGAATGAATCAGACAGAGATTGTTACACGTTCCATATCCGTTCTGTTAAATAGGCTGGTCCTAAGTCAAGCTGTGAAGGGCTGATGATTGCTGTAAGTCATAGACCTATCCTGCTATTGTATGAAAAATTAGGTCCCCGGATGTTGCGGTGTAGATGTTTTGTGAGCTGAATGGGGAGAGAACACGACAGTGCATTGTAGCTTGATGAAAGTCCATGCAATGAACAGGCTCCTCTTTTACATGATGGTTATATAAGGTCAACAAAGATGGCCTCTTTCATTCCCTGCTTCAAACAATCTCTCTCCTCCTACCTACTTCTTTAAGTCATTAGATGGTGCTACTACAACTCCTGCTCCTTTTAATGGCCAGATTTTACTGAAAAAGTGCCTTCGAAAACCAGGAAAATATGTCCCTGATGGTCTAGTGGCTAGGATTCGGCGCTCTCACCGCCGCGGCCCGGGTTCGATTCCCGGTCAGGGAACTAAACTATTGAAACCTGTCAATTGGAACCAAATTTGTGGACATAGGAGAGCATCATGTTGAGAATGAACAGACCTAGAATGTTACACAATCCATATCAGTTCAGTTAAATGTGCTGGTCCTGAGTCAAGCTGTGAATGGCTGATGATGCCTGCCAGTCATAGAACCATTTGCTATTGTATGAGAAAATAGGTCCCTGAAATTTGCGGTGTAGATGGTTTAAACAGGCTCCCCTTTTACATGATGGTTATATCAGGTCGACAAAGATGGCCTCTTTCATTCCCTGCTTCAAACAATCTGTCTTCTCCTATTTACTTATTTAAGTCTTTATATGGTGCTACTTCAACTCCTGTTCCTTTTAATGGCCAGAAATTCCTTAAAAAAGTGCCTTCCAAACAAGAAAAAATGTCCCTGATGGTCTAGTGGCTAGGATTCGGCGCTCTCACCGCCGCGGCCCGGGTTCGATTCCCGGTCAGGGAACTAAACTTTTGAAAACTGTCAATTGGAACCAAATTTGTGCATATAGGAGAGCATCATGTTGAGAATTAATCAGACGGAGATTTTTACACACGTTCCATATCCGTTCTGTTAAATAGGCTGGTCCTAAGTCAAGCTGTGAAGGGCTGATGATTGCTGTAAGTCATAGACCTATCCTGCTATTGTATGAAAAATTAGGTCCCCGGATGTTGCGTTGTAGATGTATTGTGAGCTGAATGGGGAGAGAACACGACAATGCATTGTAGCTTGATGAAAGTCCATGCAATGAACAGGCTCCTCTTTTACATGACGGTTATATAAGGTCAACAAAGATGGCCTCTTTCATTCCCTGCTTCAAACAATCTCTCTTCTCCTACCTACTTCTTTAAGTCATTAGATGGTGCTACAACAACTCCTGCTCCTTTTAATGGCCAGATTTTACTGAAAAAGTGCCTTCCAAAACCAGGAAAATATGTCCCTGATGGTCTAGTGGCTAGGATTCGGCGCTCTCACCGTCGGGCCCGGGTTCGATTCCCGGTCAGGGAACTAAACTATTGAAAACTGTCGATTGGAATCAAAATTTGTGCATATAGGAGAGCATCATGTTGAGAATGAATCAGACCTAGAATGTTACTCAATCCATATCAGTTCAGTTAAATGTGCTGGTCCTGAGTCAAGCTGTGAATGGCTGATGATGAATGCAAGTCATAGAACCATTTGCTATTGTATGAGAAAATAGGTACCCGAAATGTGCGGTGTAGATGGTTTAAACAGGCTCCCCTTTTACATGATGGTTATATCAGGTCGACAAAGATGGCCTCTTTCATTCCCTGCTTCAAACAATCTGTCTTCTCCTATTTACTTCTTTAAGTCTTTAGATGGTGCTACTTCAACTCCTGTTCCTTTTAATGGCCAGAAATTCCTTAAAAAAGTGCCTTCCAAACAAGAAAAAATGTCCCTGATGGTCTAGTGGCTAGGATTCGGCGCTCTCACCGCCGCGGCCCGGGTTCGATTCCCGGTCAGGGAACTAAACTTTTGAAAACTGTCAATTGGAACCAAATTTGTGGACATAGGAGAGCATCATGTTGAGAATGAACAGACCTAGAATGTTACACAATCCATATCAGTTCAGTTAAATGTGCTGGTCCTGAGTCAAGCTGTGAATGGCTGATGATGCCTGCCAGTCATAGAACCATTTGCTATTGTATGAGAAAATAGGTCCCTGAAATTTGCGGTGTAGATGGTTTAAACAGGCTCCCCTTTTACATGATGGTTATATCAGGTCGACAAAGATGGCCTCTTTCATTCCCTGCTTCAAACAATCTGTCTTCTCCTATTTACTTATTTAAGTCTTTAGATGGTGCTACTTCAACTCCTGTTCCTTTTAATGGCCAGAAATTCCTGAAAAAGTGCCTTCCAAACAAGGAACAATGTCCCTGATGGTCTAGTGGCTAGGATTCGGCGTTTTCACCGCCGCTGCCCGGGTTCGATTCCCGGTCAGGGAACTAAGCTATTGAAAACTGTCAATTGGGACCAAATTTGTGCATATAGGAGAGCATCATGTTGAGAATGAATCAGACAGAGATTGTTACACGTTCCATATCCGTTCTGTTAAATAGGCTGTTCCTAAGTCAAGCTGTGAAGGGCTGATGATTGCTGTAAGTCATAGACCTATCCTGCTATTGTATGAGAAATTAGGTCCCCGGATGTTGCGGTGTAGATGTTTTGTAAGCTGAATGGGGAGAGAACACGACAGTGCATTGTAGCTTGATGAAAGTCCATGTAATAAACAGGCTCCTCTTTTACATGATGGTTATATAAGGTCAAGAAAGATGGCCTCTTTCATTCCCTGCTTCAAACAATCTTTCTTCTCCTACCTACTTCTTTAAGTCATTAAATGGTGCTACTACAACTCCTGCTCCTTTTAATGGCCAGATTTTACTGAAAAAGTGCCTTCCAAAACCAGGAAAATATGTCCCTGATGGTCTAGTGGCTAGGATTCGGCGTTTTCACCGCCGCGGCCCGGGTTCGATTCCCGGTCAGGGAACTAAGCTATTGAAAACTGTCAATTGGAACCAAATTTGTGCACATAGGAGAGCATCATGTTGAGAATGAATCAGACAGAGATTGTTACACGTTCCATATCCGTTCTGTTAAATAGGCTGGTCCTAAGTCAAGCTGTGATGGGCTGATGATTGCTGTAAGTCATAGACCTATCCTGCTATTGTATGAAAAATTAGGTCCCCGGATGTTGCGGTGTAGATGTTTTGTGAGCTGAATGGGGAGAGAACACGACAGTGCATTGTAGCTTGATGAAAGTCCATGCAATGAACAGGCTCCTCTTTTACATGATGGTTATATAAGGTCAACAAAGATGGCCTCTTTCATTCCCTGCTTCAAACAATCTCTCTTCTCCTACCTACTTCTTTAAGTCATTAGATGGTGCTACTACAACTCCTGTTCCTTTTAATGGCCAGAAATTCCTGAAAAAGTGCCTTCCAAACAAGGAAAAATGTCCCTGATGGTCTAGTGGCTAGGATTCGACGTTTTCACCGCCGCGGCCCGGGTTCGATTCCCGGTCAGGGAACTAAGCTATTGAAAACTGTCAATTGGAACCAAATTTGTGCACATAGGAGAGCATCATGTTGAGAATGAATCAGACAGAGATTGTTACACGTTCCATATCCGTTCTGTTAAATAGGCTGGTCCTGAGTCAAGCTGTGAAGGGCTGATGATTGCTGTAAGTCATAGACCTATCCTGCTATTGTATGAAAAATTAGGTCCCCGGATGTTGCGGTGTAGATGTTTTGTGAGCTGAATGGGGAGAGAACACGACAGTGCATTGTAGCTTCATGAAAGTCCATGCAATGAACAGGCTCCTCTTTTACATGATGGTTATATAAGGTCAACAAAGATGGCCTCTTTCATTCCCTGCTTCAAACAATCTCTCTTCTCCTACCTACTTCTTTAAGTCATTAGATGGTGCTACTACAACTCCTGCTCCTTTTAATGGCCAGATTTTACTGAAAAAGTGCCTTCCAAAACCAGGAAAATATGTCCCTGATGGTCTAGTGGCTAGGATTCGGCGCTCTCACCGCCGCGGCCCGGGTTCGATTCCCGGTCAGGGAACTAAACTATTGAAACCTGTCAATTGGAACCAAATTTGTGGACATAGGAGAGCATCATGTTGAGAATGAACAGACCTAGAATGTTACACAATCCATATCAGTTCAGTTAAATGTGCTGGTCCTGAGTCAAGCTGTGAATGGCTGATGATGCCTGCCAGTCATAGAACCATTTGCTATTGTATGAGAAAATAGGTCCCTGAAATTTGCGGTGTAGATGGTTTAAACAGGCTCCCCTTTTACATGATGGTTATATCAGGTCGACAAAGATGGCCTCTTTCATTCCCTGCTTCAAACAATCTGTCTTCTCCTATTTACTTATTTAAGTCTTTAGATGGTGCTACTTCAACTCCTGTTCCTTTTAATGGCCAGAAATTCCTAAAAAATTGCCTTCCAAACAAGGAAAAATGTCCCTGATGTTCTAGTGGCTATGATTCGGCGCTCTCACCGCCGCGGCCCGGGTTCGATTCCCGGTCAGGGAACTAAACTATTGAAAACTGTCAATTGGAACCAAATTTGTGCATATAGGAGAGCATCATGTTGAGAATGAATCAGACCTAGAATGTTACTCAATCCATATCAGTTCAGTTAAATGTGCTGGTCCTGAGTCAAGCTGTGAATGGCTGATGATGAATGCAAGTCATAGAACCATTTGCTATTGTATGAGAAAATAGGTACCCGAAATGTGCGGTGTAGATGGTTTAAACAGGCTCCCGTTTTACATGATGGTTATATCAGGTCGACAAAGATGGCCTCTTTCATTCCCTGCTTCAAACAATCTGTCTTCTCCTATTTACTTCTTTAAGTGTTTAGATGGTGCTACTTCAACTCCTGTTCCTTTTAATGGCCAGAAATTCCTGAAAAAGTGCCTTCTAAACAAGGAAAACTGTCCCTGATGGTCTAGTGGCTAGGATTCTGCGTTTTCACCGCCGCGGCCCGGGTTCGATTCCCGGTCAAGGAACTAAGCTATTGAAAACTGTCAATTGGAACCAAATTTGTGCACATAGGAGAGCATCATGTTGAGAATGAATCAGACAGAGATTGTTACACGTTCCATATCCGTTCTGTTAAATAGGCTGGTCCTAAGTCAAGCTGTGAAGGGCTGATGATTGCTGTAAGTCATAGACCTATCCTGCTATTGTATGAAAAATTAGGTCCCCGGATGTTGCGGTGTAGATGTTTTGTGAGCTGAATGGGGAGAGAACACGACAGTGCATTGTAGCTTGATGAAAGTCCATGCAATGAACAGGCTCCTCTTTTACATGATGGTTATATAAGGTCAACAAAGATGGCCTCTTTCATTCCCTGCTTCAAACAATCTCTCTCCTCCTACCTACTTCTTTAAGTCATTAGATGGTGCTACTACAACTCCTGCTCCTTTTAATGGCCAGATTTTACTGAAAAAGTGCCTTCGAAAACCAGGAAAATATGTCCCTGATGGTCTAGTGGCTAGGATTCGGCGCTCTCACCGCCGCGGCCCGGGTTCGATTCCCGGTCAGGGAACTAAACTATTGAAACCTGTCAATTGGAACCAAATTTGTGGACATAGGAGAGCATCATGTTGAGAATGAACAGACCTAGAATGTTACACAATCCATATCAGTTCAGTTAAATGTGCTGGTCCTGAGTCAAGCTGTGAATGGCTGATGATGCCTGCCAGTCATAGAACCATTTGCTATTGTATGAGAAAATAGGTCCCTGAAATTTGCGGTGTAGATGGTTTAAACAGGCTCCCCTTTTACATGATGGTTATATCAGGTCGACAAAGATGGCCTCTTTCATTCCCTGCTTCAAACAATCTGTCTTCTCCTATTTACTTATTTAAGTCTTTATATGGTGCTACTTCAACTCCTGTTCCTTTTAATGGCCAGAAATTCCTTAAAAAAGTGCCTTCCAAACAAGAAAAAATGTCCCTGATGGTCTAGTGGCTAGGATTCGGCGCTCTCACCGCCGCGGCCCAGGTTCGATTCCCGGTCAGGGAACTAAACTTTTGAAAACTGTCAATTGGAACCAAATTTGTGCATATAGGAGAGCATCATGTTGAGAATTAATCAGACGGAGATTTTTACACACGTTCCATATCCGTTCTGTTAAATAGGCTGGTCCTAAGTCAAGCTGTGAAGGGCTGATGATTGCTGTAAGTCATAGACCTATCCTGCTATTGTATGAAAAATTAGGTCCCCGGATGTTGCGTTGTAGATGTATTGTGAGCTGAATGGGGAGAGAACACGACAATGCATTGTAGCTTGATGAAAGTCCATGCAATGAACAGGCTCCTCTTTTACATGACGGTTATATAAGGTCAACAAAGATGGCCTCTTTCATTCCCTGCTTCAAACAATCTCTCTTCTCCTACCTACTTCTTTAAGTCATTAGATGGTGCTACAACAACTCCTGCTCCTTTTAATGGCCAGATTTTACTGAAAAAGTGCCTTCCAAAACCAGGAAAATATGTCCCTGATGGTCTAGTGGCTAGGATTCGGCGCTCTCACCGTCGGGCCCGGGTTCGATTCCCGGTCAGGGAACTAAACTATTGAAAACTGTCGATTGGAATCAAAATTTGTGCATATAGGAGAGCATCATGTTGAGAATGAATCAGACCTAGAATGTTACTCAATCCATATCAGTTCAGTTAAATGTGCTGGTCCTGAGTCAAGCTGTGAATGGCTGATGATGAATGCAAGTCATAGAACCATTTGCTATTGTATGAGAAAATAGGTACCCGAAATGTGCGGTGTAGATGGTTTAAACAGGCTCCCCTTTTACATGATGGTTATATCAGGTCGACAAAGATGGCCTCTTTCATTCCCTGCTTCAAACAATCTGTCTTCTCCTATTTACTTCTTTAAGTCTTTAGATGGTGCTACTTCAACTCCTGTTCCTTTTAATGGCCAGAAATTCCTGAAAAAGTGCCTTCCAAACAACGAAAAATGTCCCTGATGGTCTAGTGGCTAGGATTCGGCGTTTTCACCGCCGCGGCCCGGGTTCGATTCCCGGTCAGGGAACTAAGCTATTGAAAACTGTCAATTGGAACCAAATTTGTGCACATAGGAGAGCATCATGTTGAGAATGAATCAGACAGAGATTGTTACACGTTCCATATCCGTTCTGTTAAATAGGCTGGTCCTGAGTCAAGCTGTGAAGGGCTGATGATTGCTGTAAGTCATAGACCTATCCTGCTATTGTATGAAAAATTAGGTCCCCGGATGTTGCGGTGTAGATGTTTTGTGAGCTGAATGGGGAGAGAACACGACAGTGCATTGTAGCTTCATGAAAGTCCATGCAATGAACAGGCTCCTCTTTTACATGATGGTTATATAAGGTCAACAAAGATGGCCTCTTTCATTCCCTGCTTCAAACAATCTCTCTTCTCCTACCTACTTCTTTAAGTCATTAGATGGTGCTACTACAACTCCTGCTCCTTTTAATGGCCAGATTTTACTGAAAAAGTGCCTTCCAAAACCAGGAAAATATGTCCCTGATGGTCTAGTGGCTAGGATTCGGCGCTCTCACCGCCGCGGCCCGGGTTCGATTCCCGGTCAGGGAACTAAACTATTGAAACCTGTCAATTGGAACCAAATTTGTGGACATAGGAGAGCATCATGTTGAGAATGAACAGACCTAGAATGTTACACAATCCATATCAGTTCAGTTAAATGTGCTGGTCCTGAGTCAAGCTGTGAATGGCTGATGATGCCTGCCAGTCATAGAACCATTTGCTATTGTATGAGAAAATAGGTCCCTGAAATTTGCGGTGTAGATGGTTTAAACAGGCTCCCCTTTTACATGATGGTTATATCAGGTCGACAAAGATGGCCTCTTTCATTCCCTGCTTCAAACAATCTGTCTTCTCCTATTTACTTATTTAAGTCTTTAGATGGTGCTACTTCAACTCCTGTTCCTTTTAATGGCCAGAAATTCCTAAAAAATTGCCTTCCAAACAAGGAAAAATGTCCCTGATGTTCTAGTGGCTATGATTCGGCGCTCTCACCGCCGCGGCCCGGGTTCGATTCCCGGTCAGGGAACTAAACTATTGAAAACTGTCAATTGGAACCAAATTTGTGCATATAGGAGAGCATCATGTTGAGAATTAATCAGACGGAGATTTTTACACACGTTCCATATCCGTTCTGTTAAATAGGCTGGTCCTAAGTCAAGCTGTGAAGGGCTGATGATTGCTGTAAGTCATAGACCTATCCTGCTATTGTATGAAAAATTAGGTCCCCGGATGTTGCGTTGTAGATGTATTGTGAGCTGAATGGGGAGAGAACACGACAGTGCATTGTAGCTTGATGAAAGTCCATGCAATGAACAGGCTCCTCTTTTACATGACGGTTACATAAGGTCAACAAAGATGGCCTCTTTCATTCCCTGCTTCAAACAATCTCTCTTCTCCTACCTACTTCTTTAAGTCATTAGATGGTGCTACAACAACTCCTGCTCCTTTTAATGGCCAGATTTTACTGAAAAAGTGCCTTCCAAAACCAGGAAAATATGTCCCTGATGGTCTAGTGGCTAGGAGTCGGCGCTCTCACCGTCGGGCCCGGGTTCGATTCCCGGTCAGGGAACTAAACTATTGAAAACTGTCAATTGGAACCAAAATTTGTGCATATAGGAGAGCATCATGTTGAGAATGAATCAGACCTAGAATGTTACTCAATCCATATCAGTTCAGTTAAATGTGCTGGTCCTGAGTCAAGCTGTGAATGGCTGATGATGAATGCAAGTCATAGAACCATTTGCTATTGTATGAGAAAATAGGTACCCGAAATGTGCGGTGTAGATGGTTTAAACAGGCTCCCGTTTTACATGATGGTTATATCAGGTCGACAAAGATGGCCTCTTTCATTCCCTGCTTCAAACAATCTGTCTTCTCCTATTTACTTCTTTAAGTGTTTAGATGGTGCTACTTCAACTCCTGTTCCTTTTAATGGCCAGAAATTCCTGAAAAAGTGCCTTCTAAACAAGGAAAAATGTCCCTGATGGTCTAGTGGCTAGGATTCGGCGTTTTCACCGCCGCGGCCCGGGTTCGATTCCAGGTCAGGGAACTAAGCTATTGAAAACTGTCAATTGGAACCAAATTTGTGCACATAGGAGAGCATCATGTTGAGAATTAATCAGACAGAGATTGTTACACGTTCCATATCTGTTCTGTTAAATAGGCTGGTCCTAAGTCAAGCTGTGAAGGGCTGATGATTGCTGTAAGTCATAGACCTATCCTGCTATTGTATGAAAAATTAGGTCCCCGGATGTTGCGGTGTAGATGTTTTGTGAGCTGAATGGGGAGAGAACACGACAGTGCATTGTAGCTTCATGAAAGTCCATGCAATGAACAGGCTCCTCTTTTACATGATGGTTATATAAGGTCAACAAAGATGGCCTCTTTCATTCCCTGCTTCAAACAATCTCTCTTCTCCTACCTACTTCTTTAAGTCATTAGATGGTGCTACTACAACTCCTGCTCCTTTTAATGGCCAGATTTTACTGAAAAAGTGCCTTCCAAAACCAGGAAAATATGTCCCTGATGGTCTAGTGGCTAGGATTCGGCGCTCTCACCGCCGCGGCACGGGTTCGATTGCCGGTCAGGGAACTAAACTATTGAAACCTGTCAATTGGAACCAAATTTGTGGACATAGGAGAGCATCATGTTGAGAATGAACAGACCTAGAATGTTACACAATCCATATCAGTTCAGTTAAATGTGCTGGTCCTGAGTCAAGCTGTGAATGGCTGATGATGCCTGCCAGTCATAGAACCATTTGCTATTGTATGAGAAAATAGGTCCCTGAAATTTGCGGTGTAGATGGTTTAAACAGGCTCCCCTTTTACATGATGGTTATATCAGGTCGACAAAGATGGCCTCTTTCATTCCCTGCTTCAAACAATCTGTCTTCTCCTATTTACTTATTTAAGTCTTTAGATGGTGCTACTTCAACTCCTGTTCCTTTTAATGGCCAGAAATTCCTAAAAAATTGCCTTCCAAACAAGGAAAAATGTCCCTGATGTTCTAGTGGCTATGATTCGGCGCTCTCACCGCCGCGGCCCGGGTTCGATTCCCGGTCAGGGAACTAAACTATTGAAAACTGTCAATTGGAACCAAATTTGTGCATATAGGAGAGCATCATGTTGAGAATTAATCAGACGGAGATTTTTACACACGTTCCATATCCGTTCTGTTAAATAGGCTGGTCCTAAGTCAAGCTGTGAAGGGCTGATGATTGCTGTAAGTCATAGACCTATCCTGCTATTGTATGAAAAATTAGGTCCCCGGATGTTGCGTTGTAGATGTATTGTGAGCTGAATGGGGAGAGAACACGACAGTGCATTGTAGCTTGATGAAAGTCCATGCAATGAACAGGCTCCTCTTTTACATGACGGTTACATAAGGTCAACAAAGATGGCCTCTTTCATTCCCTGCTTCAAACAATCTCTCTTCTCCTACCTACTTCTTTAAGTCATTAGATGGTGCTACAACAACTCCTGCTCCTTTTAATGGCCAGATTTTACTGAAAAAGTGCCTTCCAAAACCAGGAAAATATGTCCCTGATGGTCTAGTGGCTAGGAGTCGGCGCTCTCACCGTCGGGCCCGGGTTCGATTCCCGGTCAGGGAACTAAACTATTGAAAACTGTCAATTGGAACCAAAATTTGTGCATATAGGAGAGCATCATGTTGAGAATGAATCAGACCTAGAATGTTACTCAATCCATATCAGTTCAGTTAAATGTGCTGGTCCTGAGTCAAGCTGTGAATGGCTGATGATGAATGCAAGTCATAGAACCATTTGCTATTGTATGAGAAAATAGGTACCCGAAATGTGCGGTGTAGATGGTTTAAACAGGCTCCCGTTTTACATGATGGTTATATCAGGTCGACAAAGATGGCCTCTTTCATTCCCTGCTTCAAACAATCTGTCTTCTCCTATTTACTTCTTTAAGTGTTTAGATGGTGCTACTTCAACTCCTGTTCCTTTTAATGGCCAGAAATTCCTGAAAAAGTGCCTTCTAAACAAGGAAAAATGTCCCTGATGGTCTAGTGGCTAGGATTCGGCGTTTTCACCGCCGCGGCCCGGGTTCGATTCCAGGTCAGGGAACTAAGCTATTGAAAACTGTCAATTGGAACCAAATTTGTGCACATAGGAGAGCATCATGTTGAGAATTAATCAGACAGAGATTGTTACACGTTCCATATCTGTTCTGTTAAATAGGCTGGTCCTAAGTCAAGCTGTGAAGGGCTGATGATTGCTGTAAGTCATAGACCTATCCTGCTATTGTATGAAAAATTAGGTCCCCGGATGTTGCGGTGTAGATGTTTTGTGAGCTGAATGGGGAGAGAACACGACAGTGCTTCGTAGCTTGATGAAAGTCCATGCAATGAACAGGCTCCTCTTTTACATGATGGTTATATAAGGTCAACAAAGATGGCCTCTTTCATTCCCTGCTTCAAACAATCTCTCTTCTCCTACCTACTTCTTTAAGTCATTAGATGGTGCTACTACAACTCCTGCTCCTTTTAATGGCCAGATTTTACTGAAAAAGTGCCTTCCAAAACCAGGAAAATATGTCCCTGATGGTATAGTGGCTAGGATTCGGCGCTCTCACCGCCGCAGCCCGGGTTCGATTTGGTCAGGGAACTAAACTATTGAAAACTGTCAATAGGAACATAATTTGTGCATATAGGAGAACATCATGTTGAGAATGAATCAGATGGAGATTGTTACACGTTCCATATCCGTTTTGTTAAATAGGCTGGTCCTGAGTCAAGCTGTGAATGGCTGATGATGCCTGCAAGTCATAGAACCATTCGCTATTGTATGAGAAAATAGGTCCCCGAAATTTGCGGTGTAGATGGTTTAAACAGGCTCCCCTTTTACATGATGGTTATATCAGGTCGACAAAGATGGCCTCTTTCATTCCCTGCTTCAAACAATCTGTCTTCTCCTATTTACTTCTTTAAGTCTTTAGATGGTGCTACTTCAACTCCTGTTCCTTTTAATGTCCAGAAATTCCTGAAAAAGTGCCTTCCAAATAAGGAAAACTGTCCCTGATGGTCTAGTGGCTAGGATTCGGCGTTTTCACCGCCGCGGCCCAGGTTCGATTCCCGGTCAGGGAACTAAGCTATTGAAAACTGTCAATTGGAACCAAATTTGTGGACATAGGAGAGCATCATGTTGAGAATGAACAGACCTAGAATGTTACACAATCCATATCAGTTCAGTTAAATGTGCTGGTCCTGAGTCAAGCTGTGAATGGCTGATGATGAATGCAAATCATAGAACCATTTGCTATTGTGTGAAAAATTAGGTCCCCGGATGTTGCGGTGTAGATGTTTTGTGAGCTGAATGGGGAGAGAACACGACAGTGCATTGTAGCTTGATGAAAGTCCATGCAATGAACAGGCTCCTCTTTTACATGATGGTTATATAAGGTCAACAAAGATGGCCTCTTTCATTCCCTGCTTCAAACAATCTCTCTTCTCCTACCTACTTCTTTAAGTCATTAGATGGTGCTACTACAACTCCTGCTCCTTTTAATGGCCAGATTTTACTGAAAAAGTGCCTTCCAAAACCAGGAAAATATGTCCCTGATGGTCTAGTGGCTAGGATTCGGCGCTCTCACCGCCGCGGCCCGGGTTCGATTCCCGGTCAGGGAACTAAACTATTGAAACCTGTCAATTGGAACCAAATTTGTGGACATAGGAGAGCATCATGTTGAGAATGAACAGACCTAGAACGTTACACAATCCATATCAGTTCAGTTAAATGTGCTGGTCCTGAGTCAAGCTCTGAATGGCTGATGATGCCTGCCAGTCATAGAACCATTTGCTATTGTATGAGAAAATAGGTCCCTGAAATTTGCGGTGTAGATGGTTTAAACAGGCTCCCCTTTTACATGATGGTTATATCAGGTCGACAAAGATGGCCTCTTTCATTCCCTGCTTCAAACAATCTGTCTTCTTCTATTTACTTCTTTAAGTCTTTAGATGGTGCTACTTCAACTCCTGTTCCTTTTAATGGCCAGAAATTCCTGAAAAAGTGCCTTCCAAACAAGGAAAAATGTCCCTGATGGTCTAGTGGCTAGGATTCTGCGTTTTCACCGCCGCGGCCCGGGTTCGATTCCCGGTCAGGGAACTAAGCTATTGAAAACTGTCAATTGGGACCAAATTTGTGCATATAGGAGAGCATCATGTTGAGAATGAATCAGACAGAGATTGTTACACGTTCCATATCCGTTCTGTTAAATAGGCTGGTCCTAAGTAAAGCTGTGAAGGGCTGATGATTGCTGTAAGTCATAGACCTATCCTGCTATTGTATGAGAAATTAGGTCCCCGGATGTTGCGGTGTAGATGTTTTGTGAGCTGAATGGGGAGAGAACACGACAGTGCATTGTAGCTTGATGAAAGTCCATGTAATAAACAGGCTCCTCTTTTACATGATGGTTATATAAGGTCAAGAAAGATGGCCTCTTTCATTCCCTGCTTCAAACAATCTCTCTTCTCCTACCTACTTCTTTAAGTCATTAGATGGTGCTACAACAACTCCTGCTCCTTTTAATGGCCAGGTTTTACTGAAAAAGTGCCTTCCAAAACCAGGAAAATATGTCCCTGATGGTCTAGTGGCTAGGATTCGGCGCTCTCACCGCCGCGGCCCGGGTTCGATTCCCGGTCAGGGAACTAAACTATTGAAAACTGTCAATTGGAACCAAAATTTGTGCATATAGGAGAGCATCATGTTGAGAATGAATCAGACCTAGAATGTTACTCAATCCATATCAGTTCAGTTAAATGTGCTGGTCCTGAGTCAAGCTGTGAATGGCTGATGATGAATGCAAGTCATAGAACCATTTGCTATTGTATGAGAAAATAGGTCCCTGAAATTTGCGGTGTAGATGGTTTAAACAGGCTCCCCTTTTACATGATGGTTATATCAGGTCGACAAAGATGGCCTCTTTCATTCCCTGCTTCAAACAATCTGTCTTCTTCTATTTACTTCTTTAAGTCTTTAGATGGTGCTACTTCAACTCCTGTTCCTTTTAATGGCCAGAAATTCCTGAAAAAGTGCCTTCCAAACAAGGAAAAATGTCCCTGATGGTCTAGTGGCTAGGATTCTGCGTTTTCACCGCCGCGGCCCGGGTTCGATTCCCGGTCAGGGAACTAAGCTATTGAAAACTGTCAATTGGGACCAAATTTGTGCATATAGGAGAGCATCATGTTGAGAATGAATCAGACAGAGATTGTTACACGTTCCATATCCGTTCTGTTAAATAGGCTGGTCCTAAGTCAAGCTGTGAAGGGCTGATGATTGCTGTAAGTCATAGACCTATCCTGCTATTGTATGAGAAATTAGGTCCCCGGATGTTGCGGTGTAGATGTTTTGTGAGCTGAATGGGGAGAGAACACGACAGTGCATTGTAGCTTGATGAAAGTCCATGTAATAAACAGGCTCCTCTTTTACATGATGGTTATATAAGGTCAAGAAAGATGGCCTCTTTCATTCCCTGCTTCAAACAATCTCTCTTCTCCTACCTACTTCTTTAAGTCATTAGATGGTGCTACAACAACTCCTGCTCCTTTTAATGGCCAGATTTTACTGAAAAAGTGCCTTCCAAAACCAGGAAAATATGTCCCTGATGGTCTAGTGGCTAGGATTCGGCGCTCTCACCGCCGCGGCCCGGGTTCGATTCCCGGTCAGGGAACTAAACTATTGAAAACTGTCAATTGGAACCAAAATTTGTGCATATAGGAGAGCATCATGTTGAGAATGAATCAGACCTAGAATCTTACTCAATCCATATCAGTTCAGTTAAATGTGCTGGTCCTGAGTCAAGCTGTGAATGGCTGATGATGAATGCAAGTCATAGAACCATTTGCTATTGTATGAGAAAATAGGTACCCGAAATGTGCGGTGTAGATGGTTTAAACAGGCTCCCCTTTTACATGATGGTTATATCAGGTCGACAAAGATGGCCTCTTTCATTCCCTGCTTCAAACAATCTGTCTTCTCCTATTTACTTCTTTAAGTCTTTAGATGGTGCTACTTCAACTCCTGTTCCTTTTAATGGCCAGAAATTCCTGAAAAAGTGCCTTCCAAACAAGGAAAAATGTCCCTGATGGTCTAGTGGCTAGGATTCGGCGTTTTCACCGCCGCGGCCCGGGTTCGATTCCCGGTCAGGGAACTAAGCTATTGAAAACTGTCAATTGGAACCAAATTTGTGCACATAGGAGAGCATCATGTTGAGAATGAATCAGACAGAGATTGTTACACGTTCCATATCCGTTCTGTTAAATAGGCTGGTCCTAAGTCAAGCTGTGAAGGGCTGATGATTGCTGTAAGTCATAGACCTATCCTGCTATTGTATGAAAAATTAGGTCCCCGGATGTTGCGGTGTAGATGTTTTGTGAGCTGAATTGGGAGAGAACACGACAGTGCATTGTAGCTTGATGAAAGTCCATGCAATGAACAGGCTCCTCTTTTACATGATGGTTATATAAGGTCAACAATGATGGCCTCTTTCATTCCCTGCTTCAAACAATCTCTCTTCTCCTACCTACTTCTTTAAGTCATTAGATGGTGCTACTACAACTCCTGCTCCTTTTAATGGCCAGATTTTACTGAAAAATTGCCTTCCAAAACCAGGAAAATATGTCCCTGATGGTCTAGTGGCTAGGATTCGGCGCTCTCACCGCCGCGGCCCGGGTTCGATTCCCGGTCAGGGAACTAAACTATTGAAACCTGTCAATTGGAACCAAATTTGTGGACATAGGAGAGCATCATGTTGAGAATGAACAGACCTAGAACGTTACACAATCCATATCAGTTCAGTTAAATGTGCTGGTCCTGAGTCAAGCTCTGAATGGCTGATGATGCCTGCCAGTCATAGAACCATTTGCTATTGTATGAGAAAATAGGTCCCTGAAATTTGCGGTGTAGATGGTTTAAACAGGCTCCCCTTTTACATGATGGTTATATCAGGTCGACAAAGATGGCCTCTTTCATTCCCTGCTTCAAACAATCTGTCTTCTTCTATTTACTTCTTTAAGTCTTTAGATGGTGCTACTTCAACTCCTGTTCTTTTTAATGGCCAGAAATTCCTGAAAAAGTGCCTTCCAAACAAGGAAAAATGTCCCTGATGGTCTAGTGGCTAGGATTCTGCGTTTTCACCGCCGCGGCCCGGGTTCGATTCCCGGTCAGGGAACTAAGCTATTGAAAACTGTCAATTGGGACCAAATTTGTGCATATAGGAGAGCATCATGTTGAGAATGAATCAGACAGAGATTGTTACACGTTCCATATCCGTTCTGTTAAATAGGCTGGTCCTAAGTCAAGCTGTGAAGGACTGATGATTGCTGTAAGTCATAGACCTATCCTGCTATTGTATGAGAAATTAGGTCCCCGGATGTTGCGGTGTAGATGTTTTGTGAGCTGAATGGGGAGAGAACACGACAGTGCATTGTAGCTTGATGAAAGTCCATGTAATAAACAGGCTCCTCTTTTACATGATGGTTATATAAGGTCAAGAAAGATGGCCTCTTTCATTCCCTGCTTCAAACAATCTCTCTTCTCCTACCTACTTCTTTAAGTCATTAGATGGTGCTACAACAACTCCTGCTCTTTTTAATGGCCAGATTTTACTGAAAAAGTGCCTTCCAAAACCAGGAAAATATGTCGCTGATGGTCTAGTGGCTAGGATTCGGCGCTCTCACGCCGCGGCCCGGGTTCGATTCCCGGTCAGGGAACTAAACTATTGAAAACTGTCAATTGGAACCAAAATTTGTGCATATAGGAGAGCATCATGTTGAGAATGAATCAGACCTAGAATGTTACTCAATCCATATCAGTTCAGTTAAATGTGCTGGTCCTGAGTCAAGCTGTGAATGGCTGATGATGAATGCAAGTCATAGAACCATTTGCTATTGTATGAGAAAATAGGTACCCGAAATGTGCGGTGTAGATGGTTTAAACAGGCTCCCCTTTTACATGATGGTTATATCAGGTCGACAAAGATGGCCTCTTTCATTCCCTGCTTCAAACAATCTGTCTTCTCCTATTTACTTCTTTAAGTCTTTAGATGGTGCTACTTCAACTCCTGTTCCTTTTAATGGCCAGAAATTCCTGAAAAAGTGCCTTCCAAACAAGGAAAAATGTCCCTGATGGTCTAGTGGCTAGGATTCGGCGTTTTCACCGCCGCGGCCCGGGTTCGATTCCCGGTCAGGGAACTAAGCTATTGAAAACTGTCAATTGGAACCAAATTTGTGCACATAGGAGAGCATCATGTTGAGAATGAACAGACCTAGAATGTTACACAATCCATATCAGTTCAGTTAAATGTGCTGGTCCTGAGTCAAGCTGTGAATGGCTGATGATGCCTGCCAGTCATAGAACCATTTGCTATTGTATGAGAAAATAGGTCCCTGAAATTTGCGGTGTAGATGGTTTAAACAGGCTCCCCTTTTACATGATGGTTATATCAGGTCGACAAAGATGGCCTTTTTCATTCCCTGCTTCAAACAATCTGTCTTCTCCTATTTACTTATTTAAGTCTTTAGATGGTGCTACTTCAACTCCTGTTCCTTTTAATGGCCAGAAATTCCTAAAAAAGTGCCTTCCAAACAAGGAAAAATGTCCCTGATGGTCTAGTGGCTAGGATTCGGCGCTCTCACCGCCGCGGCCCGGGTTCGATTCCCGGTCAGGGAACTAAACTTTTGAAAACTGTCAATTGGAACCAAATTTGTGCATATAGGAGAGCATCATGTTGAGAATGAATCAGACAGAGATTGTTACACGTTCCATATCCGTTCTGTTAAATAGGCTGGTCCTAAGTCAAGCTGTGAAGGGCTGATGATTGCTGTAAGTCATAGACCTATCCTGCTATTGTATGAGAAATTAGGTCCCCGGATGTTGCGGTGTAGATGTTTTGTAAGCTGAATGGGGAGAGAACACGACAGTGCATTGTAGCTTGATGAAAGTCCATGTAATAAACAGGCTCCTCTTTTACATGATGGTTATATAAGGTCAAGAAAGATGGCCTCTTTCATTCCCTGCTTCAAACAATCTTTCTTCTCCTACCTACTTCTTTAAGTCATTAAATGGTGCTACTACAACTCCTGCTCCTTTTAATGGCCAGATTTTACTGAAAAAGTGCCTTCCAAAACCAGGAAAATATGTCCCTGATGGTCTAGTGGCTAGGATTCGGCGCTCTCACTGCCGCAGCCCGGGTTCGATTTGGTCAGGGAACTAAACTATTGAAAACTGTCAATAGGAACATAATTTGTGCATATAGGAGAACATCATGTTGAGAATGAATCAGATGGAGATTGTTACACGTTCCATATCCGTTCTGTTAAATAGGCTGGTCCTGAGTCAAGCTGTGAATGGCTGATGATGCCTGCAAGTCATAGAACCATTCGCTATTGTATGAGAAAATAGGTCCCCGAAATTTGCGGTGTAGATGGTTTAAACAGGCTCCCCTTTTACATGATGGTTATATCAGGTCGACAAAGATGGCCTCTTTCATGCCCTGCTTCAAACAATCTGTCTTCTCCTATTTACTTCTTTAAGTCTTTAGATGGTGCTACTTCAACTCCTGTTCCTTTTAATGGCCAGAAATTCCTGAAAAAGTGCCTTCCAAACAAGGAAAACTGTCCCTGATGGTCTAGTGGCTAGGATTCGGCGTTTTCACCGCCGCGGCCCGGGTTCGATTCCCGGTCAGGGAACTAAGCTATTGAAAACTGTCAATTGGAACCAAATTTGTGCACATAGGAGAGCATCATGTTGAGAATGAATCAGACAGAGATTGTTACACGTTCCATATCCGTTCTGTTAAATAGGCTGGTCCTAAGTCAAGCTGTGAAGGGCTGATGATTGCTGTAAGTCATAGACCTATCCTGCTATTGTATGAAAAATTAGGTTCCCGGATGTTGCGGTGTAGATGTTTTGTGAGCTGAATTGGGAGAGAACACGACAGTGCATTGTAGCTTGATGAAAGTCCATGCAATGAACAGGCTCCTCTTTTACATGATGGTTATATAAGGTCAACAAAGATGGCCTCTTTCATTCCCTGCTTCAAACAATCTCTCTTCTCCTACCTACTTCTTTAAGTCATTAGATGGTGCTACTACAACTCCTGCTCCTTTTAATGGCCAGATTTTACTGAAAAATTGCCTTCCAAAACCAGGAAAATATGTCCCTGATGGTCTAGTGGCTAGGATTCGGCGCTCTCACCGCCGCGGCCCGGGTTCGATTCCCGGTCAGGGAACTAAACTATTGAAACCTGTCAATTGGAACCAAATTTGTGGACATAGGAGAGCATCATGTTGAGAATGAACAGACCTAGAACGTTACACAATCCATATCAGTTCAGTTAAATGTGCTGGTCCTGAGTCAAGCTCTGAATGGCTGATGATGCCTGCCAGTCATAGAACCATTTGCTATTGTATGAGAAAATAGGTCCCTGAAATTTGCGGTGTAGATGGTTTAAACAGGCTCCCCTTTTACATGATGGTTATATCAGGTCGACAAAGATGGCCTCTTTCATTCCCTGCTTCAAACAATCTGTCTTCTTCTATTTACTTCTTTAAGTCTTTAGATGGTGCTACTTCAACTCCTGTTCCTTTTAATGGCCAGAAATTCCTGAAAAAGTGCCTTCCAAACAAGGAAAAATGTCCCTGATGGTCTAGTGGCTAGGATTCGGCGTTTTCACCGCCGCGGCCCGGGTTCGATTCCCGGTCAGGGAACTAAGCTATTGAAAACTGTCAATTGGGACCAAATTTGTGCACATAGGAGAGCATCATGTTGAGAATGAATCAGACAGAGATTGTTACACGTTCCATATCCGTTCTGTTAAATAGGCTGGTCCTAAGTCAAGCTGTGAAGGGCTGATGATTGCTGTAAGTCATAGACCTATCCTGCTATTGTATGAAAAATTAGGTCCCCGGATGTTGCGGTGTAGATGTTTTGTGAGCTGAATTGGGAGAGAACACGACAGTGCATTGTAGCTTGATGAAAGTCCATGCAATGAACAGGCTCCTCTTTTACATGATGGTTATATAAGGTCAACAAAGATGGCCTCTTTCATTCCCTGCTTCAAACAATCTCTCTTCTCCTACCTACTTCTTTAAGTCATTAGATGGTGCTACTACAACTCCTGCTCCTTTTAATGGCCAGATTTTACTGAAAAATTGCCTTCCAAAACCAGGAAAATATGTCCCTGATGGTCTAGTGGCTAGGATTCGGCGCTCTCACCGCCGCGGCCCGGGTTCGATTCCCGGTCAGGGAACTAAACTATTGAAACCTGTCAATTGGAACCAAATTTGTGGACATAGGAGAGCATCATGTTGAGAATGAACAGACCTAGAACGTTACACAATCCATATCAGTTCAGTTAAATGTGCTGGTCCTGAGTCAAGCTCTGAATGGCTGATGATGCCTGCCAGTCATAGAACCATTTGCTATTGTATGAGAAAATAGGTCCCTGAAATTTGCGGTGTAGATGGTTTAAACAGGCTCCCCTTTTACATGATGGTTATATCAGGTCGACAAAGATGGCCTATTTCATTCCCTGCTTCAAACAATCTGTCTTCTTCTATTTACTTCTTTAAGTCTTTAGATGGTGCTACTTCAACTCCTGTTCCTTTTAATGGCCAGAAATTCCTGAAAAAGTGCCTTCCAAACAAGGAAAAATGTCCCTGATGGTCTAGTGGCTAGGATTCGGCGTTTTCACCGCCGCGGCCCGGGTTCGATTCCCGGTCAGGGAACTAAGCTATTGAAAACTGTCAATTGGGACCAAATTTGTGCATATAGGAGAGCATCATGTTGAGAATGAATCAGACAGAGATTGTTACACGTTCCATATCCGTTCTGTTAAATAGGCTGGTCCTAAGTCAAGCTGTGAAGGGCTGATGATTGCTGTAAGTCATAGACCTATCCTGCTATTGTATGAGAAATTAGGTCCCCGGATGTTGCGGTGTAGATGTTTTGTGAGCTGAATGGGGAGAGAACACGACAGTGCATTGTAGCTTGATGAAAGTCCATGTAATAAACAGGCTCCTCTTTTACATGATGGTTATATAAGGTCAGGAAAGATGGCCTCTTTCATTCCCTGCTTCAAACAATCTCTCTTCTCCTACCTACTTCTTTAAGTCATTAGATGGTGCTACAACAACTCCTGCTCCTTTTAATGGCCAGATTTTACTGAAAAAGTGCCTTCCAAAACCAGGAAAATATGTCCCTGATGGTCTAGTGGCTAGGATTCGGCGCTCTCACCGCCGCGGCCCGGGTTCGATTCCCGGTCAGGGAACTAAACTATTGAAAACTGTCAATTGGAACCAAAATTTGTGCATATAGGAGAGCATCATGTTGAGAATGAATCAGACCTATAATGTTACTCAATCCATATCAGTTCAGTTAAATGTGCTGGTCCTGAGTCAAGCTGTGAATGGCTGATGATGAATGCAAGTCATAGAACCATTTGCTATTGTATGAGAAAATAGGTCCCTGAAATTTGCGGTGTAGATGGTTTAAACAGGCTCCCCTTTTACATGATGGTTATATCAGGTCGACAAAGATGGCCTCTTTCATTCCCTGCTTCAAACAATCTGCCTTCTCCTATTTACTTCTTTAAGTCTTTAGATGGTGCTACTTCAACTCCTGTTCCTTTTAATGGCCAGAAATTCCTGAAAAAGTGCCTTCTAAACAAGGAAAAATGTCCCTGATGGTCTAGTGGCTAGGATTCAGCGTTTTCACCGCCGCGGCCCGGGTTCGATTCCAGGTCAGGGAACTAAGCTATTGAAAACTGTCAATTGGAACCAAATTTGTGCACATAGGAGAGCATCATGTTGAGAATGAATCAGACAGAGATTGTTACACGTTCCATATCCGTTCTGTTAAATAGGCTGGTCCTAAGTCAAGCTGTGAAGGGCTGATGATTGCTGTAAGTCATAGACCTATCCTGCTATTGTATGAAAAATTAGGTCCCCGGATGTTGCGGTGTAGATGTTTTGTGAGCTGAATGGGGAGAGAACACGACAGTGCATTGTAGCTTGATGAAAGTCCATGCAATGAACAGGCTCCTCTTTTACATGATGGTTATATAAGGTCAACAAAGATGGCCTCTTTCATTCCCTGCTTCAAACAATCTCTCTTCTCCTACCTACTTCTTTAAGTCATTAGATGGTGCTACTACAACTCCTGCTCCTTTTAATGGCCAGATTTTACTGAAAAAGTGCCTTCCAAAACCAGGAAAATATGTCCCTGATGGTCTAGTGGCTAGGATTCGGCGCTCTCACCGCTGCGGCCCGGGTTCGATTCCCGGTCAGGGAACTAAACTATTGAAACCTGTCAATTGGAACCAAATTTGTGGACATAGGAGAGCATCATGTTGAGAATGAACAGACCTAGAATGTTACACAAGCCATATCAGTTCAGTTAAATGTGCTGGTCCTGAGTCAAGCTGTGAATGGCTGATGATGCCTGCCAGTCATAGAACCATTTGCTATTGTATGAGAAAATAGGTCCCTGAAATTTGCGGTGTAGATGGTTTAAACAGGCTCCCCTTTTACATGATGGTTATATCAGGTCGACAAAGATGGCCTCTTTCATTCCCTGCTTCAAACAATCTGTCTTCTCCTATTTACTTATTTAAGTCTTTAGATGGTGCTACTTCAACTCCTGTTCCTTTTAATGGCCAGAAATTCTTAAAAAAGTGCCTTCCAAACAAGGAAAAATGTCCCTGATGGTCTAGTGGCTAGGATTCGGCGCTCTCACCGCCGCGGCCCGGGTTCGATTCCCGGTCAGGGAACTAAACTTTTGAAAACTGTCAATTGGAACCAAATTTGTGCATATAGGAGAGCATCATGTTGAGAATGAATCAGACAGAGATTGTTACACGTTCCATATCCGTTCTGTTAAATAGGCTGGTCCTAAGTCAAGCTGTGAAGGGCTGATGATTGCTGTAAGTCATAGACCTATCCTGCTATTGTATGAGAAATTAGGTCCCCGGATGTTGCGGTGTAGATGTTTTGTAAGCTGAATGGGGAGAGAACACGACAGTGCATTGTAGCTTGATGAAAGTCCATGTAATAAACAGGCTCCTCTTTTACATGATGGTTATATAAGGTCAAGAAAGATGGCCTCTTTCATTCCCTGCTTCAAACAATTTTTCTTCTCCTACCTACTTCTTTAAGTCATTAAATGGTGCTACTACAACTCCTGCTCCTTTTAATGGCCAGATTTTACTGAAAAAGTGCCTTCCAAAACCAGGAAAATATGTCCCTGATGGTCTAGTGGCTAGGATTCGGCGCTCTCACTGCCGCAGCCCGGGTTCGATTTGGTCAGGGAACTAAACTATTGAAAACTGTCAATAGGAACATAATTTGTGCATATAGGAGAACATCATGTTGAGAATGAATCAGATGGAGATTGTTACACGTTCCATATCCGTTCTGTTAAATAGGCTGGTCCTGAGTCAAGCTGTGAATGGCTGATGATGCCTGCAAGTCATAGAACCATTCGCTATTGTATGAGAAAATAGGTCCCCGAAATTTGCGGTGTAGATGGTTTAAACAGGCTCCCCTTTTACATGATGGTTATATCAGGTCGACAAAGATGGCCTCTTTCATGCCCTGCTTCAAACAATCTGTCTTCTCCTATTTACTTCTTTAAGTCTTTAGATGGTGCTACTTCAACTCCTGTTCCTTTTAATGGCCAGAAATTCCTGAAAAAGTGCCTTCCAAACAAGGAAAACTGTCCCTGATGGTCTAGTGGCTAGGATTCGGCGTTTTCACCGCCGCGGCCCGGGTTCGATTCCCGGTCAGGGAACTAAGCTATTGAAAACTGTCAATTGGAACCAAATTTGTGCACATAGGAGAGCATCATGTTGAGAATGAATCAGACAGAGATTGTTACACGTTCCATATCCGTTCTGTTAAATAGGCTGGTCCTAAGTCAAGCTGTGAAGGGCTGATGATTGCTGTAAGTCATAGACCTATCCTGCTATTGTATGAAAAATTAGGTTCCCGGATGTTGCGGTGTAGATGTTTTGTGAGCTGAATTGGGAGAGAACACGACAGTGCATTGTAGCTTGATGAAAGTCCATGCAATGAACAGGCTCCTCTTTTACATGATGGTTATATAAGGTCAACAAAGATGGCCTCTTTCATTCCCTGCTTCAAACAATCTCTCTTCTCCTACCTACTTCTTTAAGTCATTAGATGGTGCTACTACAACTCCTGCTCCTTTTAATGGCCAGATTTTACTGAAAAATTGCCTTCCAAAACCAGGAAAATATGTCCCTGATGGTCTAGTGGCTAGGATTCGGCGCTCTCACCGCCGCGGCCCGGGTTCGATTCCCGGTCAGGGAACTAAACTATTGAAACCTGTCAATTGGAACCAAATTTGTGGACATAGGAGAGCATCATGTTGAGAATGAACAGACCTAGAACGTTACACAATCCATATCAGTTCAGTTAAATGTGCTGGTCCTGAGTCAAGCTCTGAATGGCTGATGATGCCTGCCAGTCATAGAACCATTTGCTATTGTATGAGAAAATAGGTCCCTGAAATTTGCGGTGTAGATGGTTTAAACAGGCTCCCCTTTTACATGATGGTTATATCAGGTCGACAAAGATGGCCTCTTTCATTCCCTGCTTCAAACAATCTGTCTTCTTCTATTTACTTCTTTAAGTCTTTAGATGGTGCTACTTCAACTCCTGTTCCTTTTAATGGCCAGAAATTCCTGAAAAAGTGCCTTCCAAACAAGGAAAAATGTCCCTGATGGTCTAGTGGCTAGGATTCGGCGTTTTCACCGCCGCGGCCCGGGTTCGATTCCCGGTCAGGGAACTAAGCTATTGAAAACTGTCAATTGGGACCAAATTTGTGCACATAGGAGAGCATCATGTTGAGAATGAATCAGACAGAGATTGTTACACGTTCCATATCCGTTCTGTTAAATAGGCTGGTCCTAAGTCAAGCTGTGAAGGGCTGATGATTGCTGTAAGTCATAGACCTATCCTGCTATTGTATGAAAAATTAGGTCCCCGGATGTTGCGGTGTAGATGTTTTGTGAGCTGAATTGGGAGAGAACACGACAGTGCATTGTAGCTTGATGAAAGTCCATGCAATGAACAGGCTCCTCTTTTACATGATGGTTATATAAGGTCAACAAAGATGGCCTCTTTCATTCCCTGCTTCAAACAATCTCTCTTCTCCTACCTACTTCTTTAAGTCATTAGATGGTGCTACTACAACTCCTGCTCCTTTTAATGGCCAGATTTTACTGAAAAATTGCCTTCCAAAACCAGGAAAATATGTCCCTGATGGTCTAGTGGCTAGGATTCGGCGCTCTCACCGCCGCGGCCCGGGTTCGATTCCCGGTCAGGGAACTAAACTATTGAAACCTGTCAATTGGAACCAAATTTGTGGACATAGGAGAGCATCATGTTGAGAATGAACAGACCTAGAACGTTACACAATCCATATCAGTTCAGTTAAATGTGCTGGTCCTGAGTCAAGCTCTGAATGGCTGATGATGCCTGCCAGTCATAGAACCATTTGCTATTGTATGAGAAAATAGGTCCCTGAAATTTGCGGTGTAGATGGTTTAAACAGGCTCCCCTTTTACATGATGGTTATATCAGGTCGACAAAGATGGCCTATTTCATTCCCTGCTTCAAACAATCTGTCTTCTTCTATTTACTTCTTTAAGTCTTTAGATGGTGCTACTTCAACTCCTGTTCCTTTTAATGGCCAGAAATTCCTGAAAAAGTGCCTTCCAAACAAGGAAAAATGTCCCTGATGGTCTAGTGGCTAGGATTCGGCGTTTTCACCGCCGCGGCCCGGGTTCGATTCCCGGTCAGGGAACTAAGCTATTGAAAACTGTCAATTGGGACCAAATTTGTGCATATAGGAGAGCATCATGTTGAGAATGAATCAGACAGAGATTGTTACACGTTCCATATCCGTTCTGTTAAATAGGCTGGTCCTAAGTCAAGCTGTGAAGGGCTGATGATTGCTGTAAGTCATAGACCTATCCTGCTATTGTATGAGAAATTAGGTCCCCGGATGTTGCGGTGTAGATGTTTTGTGAGCTGAATGGGGAGAGAACACGACAGTGCATTGTAGCTTGATGAAAGTCCATGTAATAAACAGGCTCCTCTTTTACATGATGGTTATATAAGGTCAGGAAAGATGGCCTCTTTCATTCCCTGCTTCAAACAATCTCTCTTCTCCTACCTACTTCTTTAAGTCATTAGATGGTGCTACAACAACTCCTGCTCCTTTTAATGGCCAGATTTTACTGAAAAAGTGCCTTCCAAAACCAGGAAAATATGTCCCTGATGGTCTAGTGGCTAGGATTCGGCGCTCTCACCGCCGCGGCCCGGGTTCGATTCCCGGTCAGGGAACTAAACTATTGAAAACTGTCAATTGGAACCAAAATTTGTGCATATAGGAGAGCATCATGTTGAGAATGAATCAGACCTATAATGTTACTCAATCCATATCAGTTCAGTTAAATGTGCTGGTCCTGAGTCAAGCTGTGAATGGCTGATGATGAATGCAAGTCATAGAACCATTTGCTATTGTATGAGAAAATAGGTCCCTGAAATTTGCGGTGTAGATGGTTTAAACAGGCTCCCCTTTTACATGATGGTTATATCAGGTCGACAAAGATGGCCTCTTTCATTCCCTGCTTCAAACAATCTGCCTTCTCCTATTTACTTCTTTAAGTCTTTAGATGGTGCTACTTCAACTCCTGTTCCTTTTAATGGCCAGAAATTCCTGAAAAAGTGCCTTCTAAACAAGGAAAAATGTCCCTGATGGTCTAGTGGCTAGGATTCAGCGTTTTCACCGCCGCGGCCCGGGTTCGATTCCAGGTCAGGGAACTAAGCTATTGAAAACTGTCAATTGGAACCAAATTTGTGCACATAGGAGAGCATCATGTTGAGAATGAATCAGACAGAGATTGTTACACGTTCCATATCCGTTCTGTTAAATAGGCTGGTCCTAAGTCAAGCTGTGAAGGGCTGATGATTGCTGTAAGTCATAGACCTATCCTGCTATTGTATGAAAAATTAGGTCCCCGGATGTTGCGGTGTAGATGTTTTGTGAGCTGAATGGGGAGAGAACACGACAGTGCATTGTAGCTTGATGAAAGTCCATGCAATGAACAGGCTCCTCTTTTACATGATGGTTATATAAGGTCAACAAAGATGGCCTCTTTCATTCCCTGCTTCAAACAATCTCTCTTCTCCTACCTACTTCTTTAAGTCATTAGATGGTGCTACTACAACTCCTGCTCCTTTTAATGGCCAGATTTTACTGAAAAAGTGCCTTCCAAAACCAGGAAAATATGTCCCTGATGGTCTAGTGGCTAGGATTCGGCGCTCTCACCGCTGCGGCCCGGGTTCGATTCCCGGTCAGGGAACTAAACTATTGAAACCTGTCAATTGGAACCAAATTTGTGGACATAGGAGAGCATCATGTTGAGAATGAACAGACCTAGAATGTTACACAAGCCATATCAGTTCAGTTAAATGTGCTGGTCCTGAGTCAAGCTGTGAATGGCTGATGATGCCTGCCAGTCATAGAACCATTTGCTATTGTATGAGAAAATAGGTCCCTGAAATTTGCGGTGTAGATGGTTTAAACAGGCTCCCCTTTTACATGATGGTTATATCAGGTCGACAAAGATGGCCTCTTTCATTCCCTGCTTCAAACAATCTGTCTTCTCCTATTTACTTATTTAAGTCTTTAGATGGTGCTACTTCAACTCCTGTTCCTTTTAATGGCCAGAAATTCTTAAAAAAGTGCCTTCCAAACAAGGAAAAATGTCCCTGATGGTCTAGTGGCTAGGATTCGGCGCTCTCACCGCCGCGGCCCGGGTTCGATTCCCGGTCAGGGAACTAAACTTTTGAAAACTGTCAATTGGAACCAAATTTGTGCATATAGGAGAGCATCATGTTGAGAATGAATCAGACAGAGATTGTTACACGTTCCATATCCGTTCTGTTAAATAGGCTGGTCCTAAGTCAAGCTGTGAAGGGCTGATGATTGCTGTAAGTCATAGACCTATCCTGCTATTGTATGAGAAATTAGGTCCCCGGATGTTGCGGTGTAGATGTTTTGTAAGCTGAATGGGGAGAGAACACGACAGTGCATTGTAGCTTGATGAAAGTCCATGTAATAAACAGGCTCCTCTTTTACATGATGGTTATATAAGGTCAAGAAAGATGGCCTCTTTCATTCCCTGCTTCAAACAATTTTTCTTCTCCTACCTACTTCTTTAAGTCATTAAATGGTGCTACTACAACTCCTGCTCCTTTTAATGGCCAGATTTTACTGAAAAAGTGCCTTCCAAAACCAGGAAAATATGTCCCTGATGGTCTAGTGGCTAGGATTCGGCGCTCTCACTGCCGCAGCCCGGGTTCGATTTGGTCAGGGAACTAAACTATTGAAAACTGTCAATAGGAACATAATTTGTGCATATAGGAGAACATCATGTTGAGAATGAATCAGATGGAGATTGTTACACGTTCCATATCCGTTCTGTTAAATAGGCTGGTCCTGAGTCAAGCTGTGAATGGCTGATGATGCCTGCAAGTCATAGAACCATTCGCTATTGTATGAGAAAATAGGTCCCCGAAATTTGCGGTGTAGATGGTTTAAACAGGCTCCCCTTTTACATGATGGTTATATCAGGTCGACAAAGATGGCCTCTTTCATGCCCTGCTTCAAACAATCTGTCTTCTCCTATTTACTTCTTTAAGTCTTTAGATGGTGCTACTTCAACTCCTGTTCCTTTTAATGGCCAGAAATTCCTGAAAAAGTGCCTTCCAAACAAGGAAAACTGTCCCTGATGGTCTAGTGGCTAGGATTCGGCGTTTTCACCGCCGCGGCCCGGGTTCGATTCCCGGTCAGGGAACTAAGCTATTGAAAACTGTCAATTGGAACCAAATTTGTGCACATAGGAGAGCATCATGTTGAGAATGAATCAGACAGAGATTGTTACACGTTCCATATCCGTTCTGTTAAATAGGCTGGTCCTAAGTCAAGCTGTGAAGGGCTGATGATTGCTGTAAGTCATAGACCTATCCTGCTATTGTATGAAAAATTAGGTTCCCGGATGTTGCGGTGTAGATGTTTTGTGAGCTGAATTGGGAGAGAACACGACAGTGCATTGTAGCTTGATGAAAGTCCATGCAATGAACAGGCTCCTCTTTTACATGATGGTTATATAAGGTCAACAAAGATGGCCTCTTTCATTCCCTGCTTCAAACAATCTCTCTTCTCCTACCTACTTCTTTAAGTCATTAGATGGTGCTACTACAACTCCTGCTCCTTTTAATGGCCAGATTTTACTGAAAAATTGCCTTCCAAAACCAGGAAAATATGTCCCTGATGGTCTAGTGGCTAGGATTCGGCGCTCTCACCGCCGCGGCCCGGGTTCGATTCCCGGTCAGGGAACTAAACTATTGAAACCTGTCAATTGGAACCAAATTTGTGGACATAGGAGAGCATCATGTTGAGAATGAACAGACCTAGAACGTTACACAATCCATATCAGTTCAGTTAAATGTGCTGGTCCTGAGTCAAGCTCTGAATGGCTGATGATGCCTGCCAGTCATAGAACCATTTGCTATTGTATGAGAAAATAGGTCCCTGAAATTTGCGGTGTAGATGGTTTAAACAGGCTCCCCTTTTACATGATGGTTATATCAGGTCGACAAAGATGGCCTCTTTCATTCCCTGCTTCAAACAATCTGTCTTCTTCTATTTACTTCTTTAAGTCTTTAGATGGTGCTACTTCAACTCCTGTTCCTTTTAATGGCCAGAAATTCCTGAAAAAGTGCCTTCCAAACAAGGAAAAATGTCCCTGATGGTCTAGTGGCTAGGATTCGGCGTTTTCACCGCCGCGGCCCGGGTTCGATTCCCGGTCAGGGAACTAAGCTATTGAAAACTGTCAATTGGGACCAAATTTGTGCACATAGGAGAGCATCATGTTGAGAATGAATCAGACAGAGATTGTTACACGTTCCATATCCGTTCTGTTAAATAGGCTGGTCCTAAGTCAAGCTGTGAAGGGCTGATGATTGCTGTAAGTCATAGACCTATCCTGCTATTGTATGAAAAATTAGGTCCCCGGATGTTGCGGTGTAGATGTTTTGTGAGCTGAATTGGGAGAGAACACGACAGTGCATTGTAGCTTGATGAAAGTCCATGCAATGAACAGGCTCCTCTTTTACATGATGGTTATATAAGGTCAACAAAGATGGCCTCTTTCATTCCCTGCTTCAAACAATCTCTCTTCTCCTACCTACTTCTTTAAGTCATTAGATGGTGCTACTACAACTCCTGCTCCTTTTAATGGCCAGATTTTACTGAAAAATTGCCTTCCAAAACCAGGAAAATATGTACCTGATGGTCTAGTGGCTAGGATTCGGCGCTCTCACCGCTGCGGCCCGGGTTCGGTTCCCGGTCAGGGAACTAAACTATTGAAACCTGTCAATTGGAACCAAATTTGTGGACATAGGAGAGCATCATGTTGAGAATGAACAGACCTAGAACGTTACACAATCCATATCAGTTCAGTTAAATGTGCTGGTCCTGAGTCAAGCTCTGAATGGCTGATGATGCCTGCCAGTCATAGAACCATTTGCTATTGTATGAGAAAATAGGTCCCTGAAATTTGCGGTGTAGATGGTTTAAACAGGCTCCCCTTTTACATGATGGTTATATCAGGTCGACAAAGATGGCCTCTTTCATTCCCTGCTTCAAACAATCTGTCTTCTTCTATTTACTTCTTTAAGTCTTTAGATGGTGCTACTTCAACTCCTGTTCCTTTTAATGGCCAGAAATTCCTGAAAAAGTGCCTTCCAAACAAGGACAAATGTCCCTGATGGTCTAGTGGCTAGGATTCGGCGTTTTCACCGCCGCGGCCCGGGTTCGATTCCCGGTCAGGGAACTAAGCTATTGAAAACTGTCAATTGGGACCAAATTTGTGCATATAGGAGAGCATCATGTTGAGAATGAATCAGACAGAGATTGTTACACGTTCCATATCCGTTCTGTTAAATAGGCTGGTCCTAAGTCAAGCTGTGAAGGGCTGATGATTGCTGTAAGTCATAGACCTATCCTGCTATTCAGGGCCGGCCCTGGCAATGTTGGCGCCCTAGGCGGGATTTCAGAATGGCGCCCCCCCAACATACACACGCAAATTGTCATGCATCCCCAAGAACTTTTGGACTGTATACAGATGCACACACAGGCAGACAAAATTCTAAGCTATAAAAAATAATAAAAATATATAATAAAAATATAAAAAGTCTGAAATCAGCTGTACTGACAGCATATCATGTCATGTCGACATAAATAAACATTAATGATGTCCGCAATCGGGGTGATTCTACCTCTATATTGTTCTTTCTTCTCCTCCCCTACTTTGCTGCGGTTTCTGAATCGTGCACCTGATAATTTAATCCTTTTTTGACTCATCTTCAACTCTTACCACAGTCTAACACCAGGTCGGTACCAGGCCGCACAGAAAGAATAAACATTTTACATGTTTTCTGTTTTATCTATTATCCGGTAATTTTTCAAAATAAAACCGTTTTATTTTGAAAAATGACCGGATTCTCTGCGTTATGACTCTTGCTTTATGCATGTCAAGACGCTTGTCTCGGTCACGTCACTTTTTCGCCGAACACAAACCAGCACGGTATTTGTCGGACCCATTTGTCAACAAACCAGGTGAATCCAGCATGTCTGGTTAAGAAGAAGATCAGCTGCTGGAGATCGCAAATGAGGGCGGCCTTAAAAATATAAACAACTCTGCCGGTGTCCTGGATTAAAGTCACGGCAGATTACCCTGAGATCGCCACAACAGCACTAACAACTCTGTTGCCATTTCCGACATCATAACTGTAGTGACATGACATCGGTGGAATTATTTTTAATTAACGAATTAATGTTTATCTTAAATAACAAAGCAACCTCTCCAAAGCGCACAGAAGCGCGTCGTGTGCGTAATGGAGCTTTGGGATCCGTTCGTCTCCGTCTTGCTGGTAACTTACCACGCAATAATTAATTTGAGGCCGCATATTAACAATTCTTTAATTTCGTTAAATAAATAAAAAATCTACCGATGTCACCAGAGTCCGTACCAGAGGGACTCCGTAGTGAGGCTAACGAACTCATTTAAATTTCAGTAATTGTAACTGCGTTACTTGATTTAAAAAAAAATACTTCATTACATGCTGGTTACCGCTAAAAGTAGTGGAATTACAGTAACGCGTTACACTCCAAACACTGGGATTAAGGACATAATTGAAGATGGGGACATTTTTATCATGTGGCGGCAATAAACAGGGAAATTAAACTCCAGGAGAACAGCGGAGAAATCGAAAGTATGGGATGTATATTTAATCATGTATATAATATATCACTTATGTTATATCGTTTGAAATATATCAATTTTCAATGTGTTTTCCGGCCCGATTTGCTCGCAGCGAGCGAAAAAAATAGAACAGACCCCGAAACCATCGCTGCAGATCGCGAGCGGCCGCGGCGCTGCCGGTGCGAACAGCCCAATTATTTAACATGGGCGCGGAAAGGAAGCGGACAGCTTTCGCGGCGCTTCTATCTCCGGTGCGTCCCCGGGTTTAGAAGATGATGTTGTGATGTGAATGTATTGGTTTATATTGCATGTGTCACGTCATGATAAATCAGTCCCTTGTGCCGCCCTCTCGGCATTTTGCGCCCTAGGCAACCGCCTACTTCGCCTATGCCAGGAGCCGCCCCTGCTGCTATTGTATGAGAAATTAGGTCCCCGGATGTTGCGGTGTAGATGTTTTGTGAGCTGAATGGGGAGAGAACACGACAGTGCATTGTAGCTTGATGAAAGTCCATGCAATGAACAGGCTCCTCTTTTACATGATGGTTATATAAGGTCAACAAAGATGGCCTCTTTCATTCCCTGCTTCAAACAATCTCTCTTCTCCTACCTACTTCTTTAAGTCATTAGATGGTGCTACTACAACTCCTGCTCCTTTTAATGGCCAGATTTTACTGAAAAATTGCCTTCCAAAACCAGGAAAATATGTACCTGATGGTCTAGTGGCTAGGATTCGGCGCTCTCACCGCCGCGGCCCGGGTTCGGTTCCCGGTCAGGGAACTAAACTATTGAAACCTGTCAATTGGAACCAAATTTGTGGACATAGGAGAGCATCATGTTGAGAATGAACAGACCTAGAACGTTACACAATCCATATCAGTTCAGTTAAATGTGCTGGTCCTGAGTCAAGCTCTGAATGGCTGATGATGCCTGCCAGTCATAGAACCATTTGCTATTGTATGAGAAAATAGGTCCCTGAAATTTGCGGTGTAGATGGTTTAAACAGGCTCCCCTTTTACATGATGGTTATATCAGGTCGACAAAGATGGCCTCTTTCATTCCCTGCTTCAAACAATCTGTCTTCTTCTATTTACTTCTTTAAGTCTTTAGATGGTGCTACTTCAACTCCTGTTCCTTTTAATGGCCAGAAATTCCTGAAAAAGTGCCTTCCAAACAAGGAAAAATGTCCCTGATGGTCTAGTGGCTAGGATTCGGCGTTTTCACCGCCGCGGCCCGGGTTCGATTCCCGGTCAGGGAACTAAGCTATTGAAAACTGTCAATTGGGACCAAATTTGTGCATATAGGAGAGCATCATGTTGAGAATGAATCAGACAGAGATTGTTACACGTTCCATATCTGTTCTGTTAAATAGGCTGGTCCTAAGTCAAGCTGTGAAGGGCTGATGATTGCTGTAAGTCATAGACCTATCCTGCTATTGTATGAGAAATTAGGTCCCCGGATGTTGCGGTGTAGATGTTTTGTGAGCTGAATGGGGAGAGAACACGACAGTGCATTGTAGCTTGATGAAAGTCCATGTAATAAACAGGCTCCTCTTTTACATGATGGTTATATAAGGTCAAGAAAGATGGCCTCTTTCATTCCCTGCTTCAAACAATCTCTCTTCTCCTACCTACTTCTTTAAGTCATTAGATGGTGCTACAACAACTCCTGCTCCTTTTAATGGCCAGATTTTACTGAAAAAGTGCCTTCCAAAACCAGGAAAATATGTCCCTGATGGTCTAGTGGCTAGGATTCGGCGCTCTCACTGCCGCGGCCCGGGTTCGATTCCCAGTCAGGGAACTAAACTATTGAAAACTGTCAATTGGAACCAAAATTTGTGCATATAGGAGAGCATCATGTTGAGAATGAATCAGACCTAGAATGTTACTCAATCCATATCAGTTCAGTTAAATGTGCTGGTCCTGAGTCAAGCTGTGAATGGCTGATGATGAATGCAAGTCATAGAACCATTTGCTATTGTATGAGAAAATAGGTCCCTGAAATTTGCGGTGTAGATGGTTTAAACAGGCTCCCCTTTTACAATATGGTTATATCAGGTCGACAAAGATGGCCTCTTTCATTCCCTGCTTCAAACAATCTGCCTTCTCCTATTTACTTCTTTAAGTCTTTAGATGGTGCTACTTCAACTCCTGTTCCTTTTAATGGCCAGAAATTCCTGAAAAAGTGCCTTCTAAACAAGGAAAAATGTCCCTGATGGTCTAGTGGCTAGGATTCGGCGTTTTCACCGCCGCGGCCCGGGTTCGATTCCAGGTCAGGGAACTAAGCTATTGAAAACTGTCAATTGGAACCAAATTTGTGCACATAGGAGAGCATCATGTTGAGAATGAATCAGACAGAGATTGTTACACGTTCCATATCCGTTCTGTTAAATAGGCTGGTCCTAAGTCAAGCTGTGAAGGGCTGATGATTGCTGTAAGTCATAGACCTATCCTGCTATTGTATGAAAAATTAGGTCCCCGGATTTTGCGGTGTACATGTTTTGTGAGCTGAATGGGGAGAGAACACGACAGTGCATTGTAGCTTGATGAAAGTCCATGCAATGAACAGGCTCCTCTTTTACATGATGGTTATATAAGGTCAACAAAGATGGCCTCTTTCATTCCCTGCTTCAAACAATCTCTCTTCTCCTACCTACTTCTTTAAGTCATTAGATGGTGCTACTACAACTCCTGCTCCTTTAAATGGCCAGATTTTATTGAAAAAGTGCCTTCCAAAACCAGGAAAATATGTCCCTGATGGTCTAGTGGCTAGGATTCGGCGCTCTCACCGCCGCGGCCCGGGTTCGATTCCCGGTCAGGGAACTAAACTATTGAAACCTGTCAATTGGAACCAAATTTGTGGACATAGGAGAGCATCATGTTGAGAATGAACAGACCTAGAATGTTACACAATCCATATCAGTTCAGTTAAATGTGCTGGTCCTGAGTCAAGCTGTGAATGGCTGATGATGCCTGCCAGTCATAGAACCATTTGCTATTGTATGAGAAAATAGGTCCCTGAAATTTGCGGTGTAGATGGTTTAAACAGGCTCCCCTTTTACATGATGGTTATATCAGGTCGACAAAGATGGCCTCTTTCATTCCCTGCTTCAAACAATCTGTCTTCTCCTATTTACTTATTTAAGTCTTTAGATGGTGCTACTTCAACTCCTGTTCCTTTTAATGGCCAGAAATTCCTGAAAAAGTGCCTTCCAAACAAGGAACAATGTCCCTGATGGTCTAGTGGCTAGGATTCGGCGTTTTCACCGCCGCTGCCCGGGTTCGATTCCCGGTCAGGGAACTAAGCTATTGAAAACTGTCAATTGGGACCAAATTTGTGCATATAGGAGAGCATCATGTTGAGAATGAATCAGACAGAGATTGTTACACGTTCCATATCCGTTCTGTTAAATAGGCTGTTCCTAAGTCAAGCTGTGAAGGGCTGATGATTGCTGTAAGTCATAGACCTATCCTGCTATTGTATGAGAAATTAGGTCCCCGGATGTTGCGGTGTAGATGTTTTGTAAGCTGAATGGGGAGAGAACACGACAGTGCATTGTAGCTTGATGAAAGTCCATGTAATAAACAGGCTCCTCTTTTACATGATGGTTATATAAGGTCAAGAAAGATGGCCTCTTTCATTCCCTGCTTCAAACAATCTTTCTTCTCCTACCTACTTCTTTAAGTCATTAAATGGTGCTACTACAACTCCTGCTCCTTTTAATGGCCAGATTTTACTGAAAAAGTGCCTTCCAAAACCAGGAAAATATGTCCCTGATGGTCTAGTGGCTAGGATTCGGCGTTTTCACCGCCGCGGCCCGGGTTCGATTCCCGGTCAGGGAACTAAGCTATTGAAAACTGTCAATTGGAACCAAATTTGTGCACATAGGAGAGCATCATGTTGAGAATGAATCAGACAGAGATTGTTACACGTTCCATATCCGTTCTGTTAAATAGGCTGGTCCTAAGTCAAGCTGTGATGGGCTGATGATTGCTGTAAGTCATAGACCTATCCTGCTATTGTATGAAAAATTAGGTCCCCGGATGTTGCGGTGTAGATGTTTTGTGAGCTGAATGGGGAGAGAACACGACAGTGCATTGTAGCTTGATGAAAGTCCATGCAATGAACAGGCTCCTCTTTTACATGATGGTTATATAAGGTCAACAAAGATGGCCTCTTTCATTCCCTGCTTCAAACAATCTCTCTTCTCCTACCTACTTCTTTAAGTCATTAGATGGTGCTACTACAACTCCTGCTCCTTTTAATGGCCAGATTTTACTGAAAAAGTGCCTTCCAAAACCAGGAAAATATGTCCCTGATGGTCTAGTGGCTAGGATTCGGCGCTCTCACCGCCGCGGCCCGGGTTCGATTCCCGGTCAGGGAACTAAACTATTGAAACCTGTCAATTGGAACCAAATTTGTGGACATAGGAGAGCATCATGTTGAGAATGAACAGACCTAGAATGTTACACAATCCATATCAGTTCAGTTAAATGTGCTGGTCCTGAGTCAAGCTGTGAATGGCTGATGATGCCTGCCAGTCATAGAACCATTTGCTATTGTATGAGAAAATAGGTTCCTGAAATTTGCGGTGTAGATGGTTTAAACAGGCTCCCCTTTTACATGATGGTTATATCAGGTCGACAAAGATGGCCTCTTTCATTCCCTGCTTCAAACAATCTGTCTTCTCCTATTTACTTATTTAAGTCTTTATATGGTGCTACTTCAACTCCTGTTCCTTTTAATGGCCAGAAATTCCTAAAAAAGTGCCTTCCAAACAAGGAAAAATGTCCCTGATGGTCTAGTGGCTAGGATTCGGCGCTCTCACCGCCGCGGCCCGGGTTCGATTCCCGGTCAGGGAACTAAACTATTGAAAACTGTCAATTGGAACCAAATTTGTGCATATAGGAGAGCATCATGTTGAGAATTAATCAGACGGAGATTTTTACACACGTTCCATATCCGTTCTGTTAAATAGGCTGGTCCTAAGTCAAGCTGTGAAGGGCTGATGAGTGCTGTAAGTCATAGACCTATCCTGCTATTGTATGAAAAATTAGGTCCCCGGATGTTGCGTTGTAGATGTATTGTGAGCTGAATGGGGAGAGAACACGACAATGCATTGTAGCTTGATGAAAGTCCATGCAATGAACAGGCTCCTCTTTTACATGACGGTTATATAAGGTCAACAAAGATGGCCTCTTTCATTCCCTGCTTCAAACAATCTCTCTTCTCCTACCTACTTCTTTAAGTCATTAGATGGTGCTACAACAACTCCTGCTCCTTTTAATGGCCAGAAATTCCTGAAAAAGTGCCTTCCAAACAAGGAAAACTGTCCCTGATGGTCTAGTGGCTAGGATTCGGCGTTTTCACCGCCGCGGCCCGGGTTCGATTCCCGGTCAGGGAACTAAGCTATTGAAAACTGTCAATTGGAACCAAATTTGTGCACATAGGAGAGCATCATGTTGAGAATGAATCAGACAGAGATTGTTACACGTTCCATATCCGTTCTGTTAAATAGGCTGGTCCTAAGTCAAGCTGTGAAGGGCTGATGATTGCTGTAAGTCATAGACCTATCCTGCTATTGTATGAGAAAATAGGTACCCGAAATGTGCGGTGTAGATGGTTTAAACAGGCTCCCCTTTTACATGATGGTTATATCAGGTCGACAAAGATGGCCTCTTTCATTCCCTGCTTCAAACAATCTGTCTTCTCCTATTTACTTCTTTAAGTCTTTAGATGGTGCTACTTCAACTCCTGTTCCTTTTAATGGCCAGAAATTCCTGAAAAAGTGCCTTCCAAACAAGGAAAAATGTCCCTGATGGTCTAGTGGCTAGGATTCGGCGTTTTCACTGCCGCGGCTCGGGTTCGATTCCCGGTCAGGGAACTAAGCTATTGAAAACTGTCAATTGGAACCAAATTTGTGCACATAGGAGAGCATCATGTTGAGAATGAATCAGACAGAGATTGTTACACGTTCCATATCCGTTCTGTTAAATAGGCTGGTCCTAAGTCAAGCTGTGAAGGGCTGATGATTGCTGTAAGTCATAGACCTATCCTGCTATTGTATGAAAAATTAGGTCCCCGGATGTTGCGGTGTACATGTTTTGTGAGCTGAATGGGGAGAGAACACGACAGTGCATTGTAGCTTGATGAAAGTCCATGCAATGAACAGGCTCCTCTTTTACATGATGGTTATATAAGGTCAACAAAGATGGCCTCTTTCATTCCCTGCTTCAAACAATCTCTCTTCTCCTACCTACTTCTTTAAGTCATTAGATGGTGCTACTACAACTCCTGCTCCTTTTAATGGCCAGATTTTACTGAAAAAGTGCCTTCCAAAACCAGGAAAATATGTCCCTGATGGTCTAGTGGCTAGGATTCGGCGCTCTCACTGCCGCAGCCCGGGTTCGATTTGGTCAGGGAACTAAACTATTGAAAACTGTCAATAGGAACATAATTTGTGCATATAGGAGAACATCATGTTGAGAATGAATCAGATGGAGATTGTTACACGTTCCATATCCGTTCTGTTAAATAGGCTGGTCCAAAGTCAAGCTGTGAAGGGCTGATGATTGCTGTAAGTCATAGACCTATCCTGCTATTGTATGAAAAATTAGGTCCCTGGATGTTGCGTTGTAGATGTATTGTGAGCTGAATGGGGAGAGAACACGACAATGCATTGTAGCTTGATGAAAGTCCATGCAATAAACAGGCTCCCCTTTTACATGATGGTTATATCAGGTCGACAAAGATGGCCTCTTTCATTCCCTGCTTCAAACAATCTGTCTTCTCCTATTTACTTCTTTAAGTCTTTAGATGGTGCTACTTCCACTCCTGTTCCTTTTAATGGCCAGAAATTCCTGAAAAAGTCCCTTCCAAACAAGGAAAACTGTCCCTGATGGTCTAGTGGCTAGGATTCGTCGTTTTCACCGCCGCGGCCCGGGTTCGATTCCCGGTCAGGGAACTAAGCTATTGAAAACTGTCAATTGGAACCAAATTTGTGCACATAGGAGAGCATCATGTTGAGAATGAACAGACCTAGAATGTTACACAATCCATATCAGTTCAGTTAAATGTGCTGGTCCTGAGTCAAGCTGTGAATGGCTGATGATGCCTGCCAGTCATAGAACCATTTGCTATTGTATGACAAAATAGGTCCCTGAAATTTGCGGTGTAGATGGTTTAAACAGGCTCCACTTTTACATGATGGTTATATCAGGTCGACAAAGATGGCCTCTTTCATTCCCTGCTTCAAACAATCTGTCTTCTCCTATTTACTTATTTAAGTCTTTAGATGGTGCTACTTCAACTCCTGTTCCTTTTAATGGCCAGAAATTCCTAAAAAAGTGCCTTCCAAACAAGGAAAAATGTCCCTGATGGTCTAGTGGCTAGGATTTGGCGCTCTCACCGCCGCAGCCCGGGTTCGATTTGGTCAGGGAACTAAACTATTGAAAACTGTCAATAGGAACATAATTTGTGCATATAGGAGAACATCATGTTGAGAATGAATCAGATGGAGATTGTTACACGTTCCATATCCGTTCTGTTAAATAGGCTGGTCCTGAGTCAAGCTGTGAATGGCTGATGATGCCTGCAAGTCATAGAACCATTCGCTATTGTATGAGAAAATAGGTCCCCGAAATTTGCGGTGTAGATGGTTTAAACAGGCTCCCCTTTTACATGATGGTTATATCAGGTCGACAAAGATGGCCTCTTTCATTCCCTGCTTCAAACAATCTGTCTTCTCCTATTTACTTCTTTAAGTCTTTAGATGGTGCTACTTCAACTCCTGTTCCTTTTAATGGCGAGAAATTCCTGAAAAAGTGCCTTGCAAACAAGGAAAACTGTCCCTGATGGTCTAGTGGCTAGGATTCGGCGTTTTCACCGCCGCGGCCCGGGTTCGATTCCCGGTCAGGCAACTAAGCTATTGAAAACTGTCAATTGGAACCAAATTTGTGCACATAGGAGAGCATCATGTTGAGAATGAATCAGACAGAGATTGTTACACGTTCCATATCCGTTCTGTTAAATAGGCTGGTCCTAAGTCAAGCTGTGAAGGGCTGATGATTGCTGTAAGTCATAGACCTATCCTGCTATTGTATGAAAAATTAGGTCCCCGGATGTTGCGGTGTAGATGTTTTGTAAGCTGAATGGGGAGAGAACACGACAGTGCATTGTAGCTTGATGAAAGTCCATGTAATAAACAGGCTCCTCTTTTACATGATGGTTATATAAGGTCAAGAAAGATGGCCTCTTTCATTCCCTGCTTCAAACAATCTTTCTTCTCCTACCTACTTCTTTAAGTCATTAAATGGTGCTACTACAACTCCTGCTCCTTTTAATGGCCAGATTTTACTGAAAAAGTGCCTTCCAAAACCAGGAAAATATGTCCCTGATGGTCTAGTGGCTAGGATTCGGCGCTCTCACTGCCGCAGCCCGGGTTCGATTTGGTCAGGGAACTAAACTATTGAAAACTGTCAATAGGAACATTATTTGTGCATATAGGAGAACATCATGTTGAGAATGAATCAGATGGAGATTGTTACACGTTCCATATCCGTTCTGTTAAATAGGCTGGTCCAAAGTCAAGCTGTGAAGGGCTGATGATTGCTGTAAGTCATAGACCTATCCTGCTATTGTATGAAAAATTAGGTCCCCGGATGTTGCGTTGTAGATGTATTGTGAGCTGAATGGGGAGAGAACACGACAATGCATTGTAGCTTGATGAAAGTCCATGCAATAAACAGGCTCCCCTTTTACATGATGGTTATATCAGGTCGACAAAGATGGCCTCTTTCATTCCCTGCTTCAAACAATCTGTCTTCTCCTATTTACTTCTTTAAGTCTTTAGATGGTGCTACTTCAACTCCTGTTCCTTTTAATGGCCAGAAATTCCTGAAAAAGTCCCTTCCAAACAAGGAAAACTGTCCCTGATGGTCTAGTGGCTAGGATTCGGCGTTTTCACCGCCACGGCCCGGGTTCGATTCCCGGTCAGGGAACTAAGCTATTGAAAACTGTCAATTGGAACCAAATTTGTGCACATAGGAGAGCATCATGTTGAGAATGAACAGACCTAGAATGTTACACAATCCATATCAGTTCAGTTAAATGTGCTGGTCCTGAGTCAAGCTGTGAATGGCTGATGATGCCTGCCAGTCATAGAACCATTTGCTATTGTATGACAAAATAGGTCCCTGAAATTTGCGGTGTAGATGGTTTAAACAGGCTCCACTTTTACATGATGGTTATATCAGGTCGACAAAGATGGCCTCTTTCATTCCCTGCTTCAAACAATCTGTCTTCTCCTATTTACTTATTTAAGTCTTTAGATGGTGCTACTTCAACTCCTGTTCCTTTTAATGGCCAGAAATTCCTAAAAAAGTGCCTTCCAAACAAGGAAAAATGTCCCTGATGGTCTAGTGGCTAGGATTCGGCGCTCTCACCGCCGCAGCCCGGGTTCGATTTGGTCAGGGAACTAAACTATTGAAAACTGTCAATAGGAACATAATTTGTGCATATAGGAGAACATCATGTTGAGAATGAATCAGATGGAGATTGTTACACGTTCCATATCCGTTCTGTTAAATAGGCTGGTCCTGAGTCAAGCTGTGAATGGCTGATGATGCCTGCAAGTCATAGAACCATTCGCTATTGTATGAGAAAATAGGTCCCCGAAATTTGCGGTGTAGATGGTTTAAACAGGCTCCCCTTTTACATGATGGTTATATCAGGTCGACAAAGATGGCCTCTTTCATTCCCTGCTTCAAACAATCTGTCTTCTCCTATTTACTTCTTTAAGTCTTTAGATGGTGCTACTTCAACTCCTGTTCCTTTTAATGGCGAGAAATTCCTGAAAAAGTGCCTTCCAAACAAGGAAAACTGTCCCTGATGGTCTAGTGGCTAGGATTCGGCGTTTTCACCGCCGCGGCCCGGGTTCGATTCCCGGTCAGGGAACTAAGCTATTGAAAACTGTCAATTGGAACCAAATTTGTGCACATAGGAGAGCATCATGTTGAGAACGAATCAGACAGAGATTGTTACACGTTCCATATCCGTTCTGTTAAATAGGCTGGTCCTAAGTCAAGCTGTGAAGGGCTGATGATTGCTGTAAGTCATAGACCTATCCTGCTATTGTATGAAAAATTAGGTCCCCGGATGTTGCGTTGTAGATGTATTGTGAGCTGAATGGGGAGAGAACACGACAATGCATTGTAGCTTGATGAAAGTCCATGCAATGAACAGGCTCCTCTTTTACATGACGGATATATAAGGTCAACAAAGATGGCCTCTTTCATTCCCTGCTTCAAACAATCTCTCTTCTCCTACCTACTTCTTTAAGTCATTAGATGGTGCTACTACAACTCCTGCTCCTTTTAATGGCCAGATTTTACTGAAAAAGTGCCTTCCAAAACCAGGAAAATATGTCCCTGATGGTCTAGTGGCTAGGATTCGGCGTTTTCACCGCCGCGGCCCGGGTTCGATTCCCGGTCAGGGAACTAAACTATTGAAACCTGTCAATTGGATCCAAATTTGTGGACATAGGAGAGCATCATGTTGGGAATGAATCAGACCTAGAATGTTACACGTTCCATATCCGTTCTGTTAAATAGGCTGGTCCTGAGTCAAGCTGTGAATGGCTGATGATGCCTGCAAGTCATAGAACCATTCGCTATTGTATGAGAAAATAGGTCCCCGGAATATGCGCTGTAGATGGTTTAAACAGGCTCCCCTTTTACATGATGGTTATATCAGGTCGACAAAGATGGCCTCTTTCATTCCCTGCTTCAAACAATCTGTCTTCTCCTATTTATTTATTTAAGTCTTTATATGGTGCTACTTCAACTCCTGTTCCTTTTAACGGCCAGAAATTCCTGAAAAAGTGCCTTCCAAACAAGGAAAAATGTCCCTGATGGTCCAGTGGCTAGGATTCTGCGTTTTCACCCCCACGGCCTGGGTTCGATTCCCGGTCAGGGAACTAAACTATTGAAAACTGTCAATTGGAACCAAATTTGTGCATATAGGAGAGCATCATGTTGAGAATGAATCAGACGGAGATTGTTACACGTTCCATATCCGTTCTGTTAAATAGGCTGGTCCTAAGTCAAGCTGTGAAGGGCTGATGATTGCTGTAAGTCATAGACCTATCCTGCTATTGTATGAGAAATTAGGTCCCCGGATGTTTCGGTGTAGATGTTTTGTGAGCTGAATGGGGAGAGAACACGACAGTGCATTGTAGCTTGATGAAAGTCCATGCAATGAACAGGCTCCTCTTTTACATGATGGTTATATAAGGTCAACAAAGATGGCCTCTTTCATTCCCTGCTTCAAACAATCTCTCTTCTCCTACCTACTTCTTTAAGTCATTAGATGGTGCTACTACAACTCCTGCTCCTTTTAATGGCCAGATTTTACTGAAAAAGTGCCTTCCAAAACCAGGAAAATATGTCCCTGATGGTCTAGTGGCTAGGATTCGGCGCTCTCACCGCCGCGGCCCGGGTTCGATTCCCGGTCAGGGAACTAAACTATTGAAACTTGTCAATTGGAACCAAATTTGTGGACATAGGAGAGCATCATGTTGAGAATGAACAGACCTAGAATGTTACACAATCCATATCAGTTCAGTTAAATGTGCTGGTCCTGAGTCAAGCTGTGAATGGCTGATGATGCCTGCCAGTCATAGAACCATTTGCTATTGTATGAGAAAATAGGTTCCTGAAATTTGCGGTGTAGATGGTTTAAACAGGCTCCCCTTTTACATGATGGTTATATCAGGTCGACAAAGATGGCCTCTTTCATTCCCTGCTTCAAACAATCTGTCTTCTCCTATTTACTTATTTAAGTCTTTATATGGTGCTACTTCAACTCCTGTTCCTTTTAATGGCCAGAAATTCCTAAAAAAGTGCCTTCCAAACAAGGAAAAATGTCCCTGATGGTCTAGTGGCTAGGATTCGGCGCTCTCACCGCCGCGGCCCGGGTTCGATTCCCGGTCAGGGAACTAAACTATTGAAAACTGTCAATTGGAACCAAATTTGTGCACATAGGAGAGCATCATGTTGAGAATGAATCAGACAGAGATTGTTACACGTTCCATATCCGTTCTGTTAAATAGGCTGGTCCTAAGTCAAGCTGTGAAGGGCTGATGATTGCTGTAAGTCATAGACCTATCCTGCTATTGTATGAAAAATTAGGTCCCCGGATGTTGCGTTGTAGATGTATTGTGAGCTGAATGGGGAGAGAACACGACAATGCATTGTAGCTTGATGAAAGTCCATGCAATGAACAGGCTCCTCTTTTACATGACGGTTATATAAGGTCAACAAAGATGGCCTCTTTCATTCCCTGCTTCAAACAATCTCTCTTCTCCTACCTACTTCTTTAAGTCATTAGATGGTGCTACTACAACTCCTGCTCCTTTTAATGGCCAGATTTTACTGAAAAAGTGCCTTCCAAAACCAGGCAAATATGTCCCTGATGGTCTAGTGGCTAGGATTCGGCGCTCTCACCGCCGCGGCCCGGGTTCGATTCCCGGTCAGGGAACTAAACTATTGAAAACTGTCAATTGGAACCAAAATTTGTGCATATAGGAGAGCATCATGTTGAGAATGAATCAGACCTAGAATGTTACTCAATCCATATCAGTTCAGTTAAATGTGCTGGTCCTGAGTCAAGCTGTGATTGGCTGATGATGAATGCAAGTCATACAACCATTTGCTATTTTATGAGAAAATAGGTCCCTGAAATTTGCGGTGTAGATGGTTTAAACAGGCTCCCCTTTTACATGATGGTTATATCAGGTCGACAAAGATGGCCTCTTTCATTCCCTGCTTCAAACAATCTGTCTTCTCCTATTTACTTCTTTAAGTCTTTAGATGGTGCTACTTCAACTCCTGTTCCTTTTAATGGCCAGAAATTCCTGAAAAAGTCCCTTCCAAACAAGGAAAACTGTCCCTGATGGTCTAGTGGCTAGGATTCGGCGTTTTCACCGCCGCGGCCCGGGTTCGATTCCCGGTCAGGGAACTAAGCTATTGAAAACTGTCAATTGGAACCAAATTTGTGCACATAGGAGAGCATCATGTTGAGAATGAACAGACCTAGAATGTTACACAATCCATATCAGTTCAGTTAAATGTGCTGGTCCTGAGTCAAGCTGTGAATGGCTGATGATGCCTGCCAGTCATAGAACCATTTGCTATTGTATGACAAAATAGGTCCCTGAAATTTGCGGTGTAGATGGTTTAAACAGGCTCCCCTTTTACATGATGGTTATATCAGGTCGACAAAGATGGCCTCTTTCATTCCCTGCTTCAAACAATCTGTCTTCTCCTATTTACTTATTTAAGTCTTTAGATGGTGCTACTTCAACTCCTGTTCCATTTAATGGCCAGAAATTCCTAAAAAAGTGCCTTCCAAACAAGGAAAAATGTCCCTGATGGTCTAGTGGCTAGGATTCGGCGCTCTCACCGCCGCAGCCCGGGTTCGATTTGGTCAGGGAACTAAACTATTGAAAACTGTCAATAGGAACATAATTTGTGCATATAGGAGAACATCATGTTGAGAATGAATCAGATGGAGATTGTTACACGTTCCATATCCGTTCAGTTAAATAGGCTGGTCCTGAGTCAAGCTGTGATTGGCTGATGATGAATGCAAGTCATACAACCATTTGCTATTTTATGAGAAAATAGGTCCCCGAAATTTGCGGTGTAGATGGTTTAAACAGGCTCCCCTTTTACATGATGGTTATATCAGGTCGACAAAGATGGCCTCTTTCATTCCCTGCTTCAAACAATCTGTCTTCTCCTATTTACTTCTTTAAGTCTTTAGATGGTGCTACTTCAACTCCTGTTCCTTTTAATGGCCAGAAATTCCTGAAAAAGTGCCTTCCAAACAAGGAAAAATGTCCCTGATGGTCTAGTGGCTAGGATTCGGCGTTTTCACCGCCGCGGCCCGGGTTCGATTCCCGGTCAGGGAACTAAGCTATTGAAAACTGTCAATTGGAACCAAATTTGTGCACATAGGAGAGCATCATGTTGAGAATGAATCAGACAGAGATTGTTACACGTTCCATATCCGTTCTGTTAAATAGGCTGGTCCTAAGTCAAGCTGTGAAGGGCTGATGATTGCTGTAAGTCATAGACCTATCCTGCTATTGTATGAAAAATTAGGTCCCCGGATGTTGCGGTGTAGATGTTTTGTGAGCTGAATGGGGAGAGAACACGACAGTGCATTGTAGCTTGATGAAAGTCCATGCAATGAACAGGCTCCTCTTTTACATGATGGTTATATAAGGTCAACAAAGATGGCCTCTTTCATTCCCTGCTTCAAACAATCTCTCTTCTCCTACCTACTTCTTTAAGTCATTAGATGGTGCTACTACAACTCCTGCTCCTTTTAATGGCCAGATTTTACTGAAAAAGTGCCTTCCAAAACCAGGAAAATATGTCCCTGATGGTCTAGTGGCTAGGATTCGGCGTTTTCACCGCCGCGGCCCGGGTTCGATTCCCGGTCAGGGAACTAAACTATTGAAACCTGTCAATTGGATCCAAATTTGTGGACATAGGAGAGCATCATGTTGGGAATGAATCAGACCTAGAATGTTACACGTTCCATATCCGTTCTGTTAAATAGGCTGGTCCTGAGTCAAGCTGTGAATGGCTGATGATGCCTGCAAGTCATAGAACCATTCGCTATTGTATGAGAAAATAGGTCCCCGGAATATGCGCTGTAGATGGTTTAAACAGGCTCCCCTTTTACATGATGGTTATATCAGGTCGACAAAGATGGCCTCTTTCATTCCCTGCTTCAAACAATCTGTCTTCTCCTATTTATTTATTTAAGTCTTTATATGGTGCTACTTCAACTCCTGTTCCTTTTAACGGCCAGAAATTCCTGAAAAAGTGCCTTCCAAACAAGGAAAAATGTCCCTGATGGTCCAGTGGCTAGGATTCTGCGTTTTCACCCCCACGGCCTGGGTTCGATTCCCGGTCAGGGAACTAAACTATTGAAAACTGTCAATTGGAACCAAATTTGTGCATATAGGAGAGCATCATGTTGAGAATGAATCAGACGGAGATTGTTACACGTTCCATATCCGTTCTGTTAAATAGGCTGGTCCTAAGTCAAGCTGTGAAGGGCTGATGATTGCTGTAAGTCATAGACCTATCCTGCTATTGTATGAGAAATTAGGTCCCCGGATGTTTCGGTGTAGATGTTTTGTGAGCTGAATGGGGAGAGAACACGACAGTGCATTGTAGCTTGATGAAAGTCCATGCAATGAACAGGCTCCTCTTTTACATGATGGTTATATAAGGTCAACAAAGATGGCCTCTTTCATTCCCTGCTTCAAACAATCTCTCTTCTCCTACCTACTTCTTTAAGTCATTAGATGGTGCTACTACAACTCCTGCTCCTTTTAATGGCCAGATTTTACTGAAAAAGTGCCTTCCAAAACCAGGAAAATATGTCCCTGATGGTCTAGTGGCTAGGATTCGGCGCTCTCACCGCCGCGGCCCGGGTTCGATTCCCGGTCAGGGAACTAAACTATTGAAACTTGTCAATTGGAACCAAATTTGTGGACATAGGAGAGCATCATGTTGAGAATGAACAGACCTAGAATGTTACACAATCCATATCAGTTCAGTTAAATGTGCTGGTCCTGAGTCAAGCTGTGAATGGCTGATGATGCCTGCCAGTCATAGAACCATTTGCTATTGTATGAGAAAATAGGTTCCCGAAATTTGCGGTGTAGATGGTTTAAACAGGCTCCCCTTTTACATGATGGTTATATCAGGTCGACAAAGATGGCCTCTTTCATTCCCTGCTTCAAACAATCTGTCTTCTCCTATTTACTTATTTAAGTCTTTATATGGTGCTACTTCAACTCCTGTTCCTTTTAATGGCCAGAAATTCCTAAAAAAGTGCCTTCCAAACAAGGAAAAATGTCCCTGATGGTCTAGTGGCTAGGATTCGGCGCTCTCACCGCCGCGGCCCGGGTTCGATTCCCGGTCAGGGAACTAAACTATTGAAAACTGTCAATTGGAACCAAATTTGTGCACATAGGAGAGCATCATGTTGAGAATGAATCAGACAGAGATTGTTACACGTTCCATATCCGTTCTGTTAAATAGGCTGGTCCTAAGTCAAGCTGTGAAGGGCTGATGATTGCTGTAAGTCATAGACCTATCCTGCTATTGTATGAAAAATTAGGTCCCCGGATGTTGCGTTGTAGATGTATTGTGAGCTGAATGGGGAGAGAACACGACAATGCATTGTAGCTTGATGAAAGTCCATGCAATGAACAGGCTCCTCTTTTACATGACGGTTATATAAGGTCAACAAAGATGGCCTCTTTCATTCCCTGCTTCAAACAATCTCTCTTCTCCTACCTACTTCTTTAAGTCATTAGATGGTGCTACTACAACTCCTGCTCCTTTTAATGGCCAGATTTTACTGAAAAAGTGCCTTCCAAAACCAGGCAAATATGTCCCTGATGGTCTAGTGGCTAGGATTCGGCGCTCTCACCGCCGCGGCCCGGGTTCGATTCCCGGTCAGGGAACTAAACTATTGAAAACTGTCAATTGGAACCAAAATTTGTGCATAGAGGAGAGCATCATGTTGAGAATGAATCAGACCTAGAATGTTACTCAATCCATATCAGTTCAGTTAAATGTGCTGGTCCTGAGTCAAGCTGTGATTGGCTGATGATGAATGCAAGTCATACAACCATTTGCTATTTTATGAGAAAATAGGTCCCTGAAATTTGCGGTGTAGATGGTTTAAACAGGCTCCCCTTTTACATGATGGTTATATCAGGTCGACAAAGATGGCCTCTTTCATTCCCTGCTTCAAACAATCTGTCTTCTCCTATTTACTTCTTTAAGTCTTTAGATGGTGCTACTTCAACTCCTGTTCCTTTTAATGGCCAGAAATTCCTGAAAAAGTCCCTTCCAAACAAGGAAAACTGTCCCTGATGGTCTAGTGGCTAGGATTCGGCGTTTTCACCGCCGCGGCCCGGGTTCGATTCCCGGTCAGGGAACTAAGCTATTGAAAACTGTCAATTGGAACCAAATTTGTGCACATAGGAGAGCATCATGTTGAGAATGAACAGACCTAGAATGTTACACAATCCATATCAGTTCAGTTAAATGTGCTGGTCCTGAGTCAAGCTGTGAATGGCTGATGATGCCTGCCAGTCATAGAACCATTTGCTATTGTATGACAAAATAGGTCCCTGAAATTTGCGGTGTAGATGGTTTAAACAGGCTCCCCTTTTACATGATGGTTATATCAGGTCGACAAAGATGGCCTCTTTCATTCCCTGCTTCAAACAATCTGTCTTCTCCTATTTACTTATTTAAGTCTTTAGATGGTGCTACTTCAACTCCTGTTCCATTTAATGGCCAGAAATTCCTAAAAAAGTGCCTTCCAAACAAGGAAAAATGTCCCTGATGGTCTAGTGGCTAGGATTCGGCGCTCTCACCGCCGCAGCCCGGGTTCGATTTGGTCAGGGAACTAAACTATTGAAAACTGTCAATAGGAACATAATTTGTGCATATAGGAGAACATCATGTTGAGAATGAATCAGATGGAGATTGTTACACGTTCCATATCCGTTCAGTTAAATAGGCTGGTCCTGAGTCAAGCTGTGATTGGCTGATGATGAATGCAAGTCATACAACCATTTGCTATTTTATGAGAAAATAGGTCCCCGAAATTTGCGGTGTAGATGGTTTAAACAGGCTCCCCTTTTACATGATGGTTATATCAGGTCGACAAAGATGGCCTCTTTCATTCCCTGCTTCAAACAATCTGTCTTCTCCTATTTACTTCTTTAAGTCTTTAGATGGTGCTACTTCAACTCCTGTTCCTTTTAATGGCCAGAAATTCCTGAAAAAGTGCCTTCCAAACAAGGAAAAATGTCCCTGATGGTCTAGTGGCTAGGATTCGGCGTTTTCACCGCCGCGGCCCGGGTTCGATTCCCGGTCAGGGAACTAAGCTATTGAAAACTGTCAATTGGAACCAAATTTGTGCACATAGGAGAGCATCATGTTGAGAATGAATCAGACAGAGATTGTTACACGTTCCATATCCGTTCTGTTAAATAGGCTGGTCCTAAGTCAAGCTGTGAAGGGCTGATGATTGCTGTAAGTCATAGACCTATCCTGCTATTGTATGAAAAATTAGGTCCCCGGATGTTGCGGTGTAGATGTTTTGTGAGCTGAATGGGGAGAGAACACGACAGTGCATTATAGCTTGATGAAAGTCCATGCAATGAACAGGCTCCTCTTTTACATGATGGTTATATAAGGTCAACAAAGATGGCCTCTTTCATTCCCTGCTTCAAACAATCTCTCTTCTCCTACCTACTTCTTTAAGTCATTAGATGGTGCTACTACAACTCCTGCTCCTTTTAATGGCAAGATTTTACTGAAAAAGTGCCTTCCAAAACCAGGAAAATATGTCCCTGATGGTCTAGTGGCTAGGATTCGGCGTTTTCACTGCCGCGGCCCGGGTTCGATTCCCGGTCAGGGAACTAAACTATTGAAACCTGTCAATTGGATCCAAATTTGTGGACATAGGAGAGCATCATGTTGGGAATGAATCAGACCTAGAATGTTACACGTTCCATATCCGTTCTGTTAAATAGGCTGGTCCTGAGTCAAGCTGTGAATGGCTGATGATGCCTGCAAGTCATAGAACCATTCGCTATTGTATGAGAAAATAGGTCCCCGGAATATGCGCTGTAGATGGTTTAAACAGGCTCCCCTTTTACATGATGGTTATATCAGGTCGACAAAGATGGCCTCTTTCATTCCCTGCTTCAAACAATCTGTCTTCTCCTATTTATTTATTTAAGTCTTTATATGGTGCTACTTCAACTCCTGTTCCTTTTAACGGCCAGAAATTCCTGAAAAAGTGCCTTCCAAACAAGGAAAAATGTCCCTGATGGTCCAGTGGCTAGGATTCTGCGTTTTCACCCCCACGGCCTGGGTTCGATTCCCGGTCAGGGAACTAAACTATTGAAAACTGTCAATTGGAACCAAATTTGTGCATATAGGAGAGCATCATGTTGAGAATGAATCAGACGGAGATTGTTACACGTTCCATATCCGTTCTGTTAAATAGGCTGGTCCTAAGTCAAGCTGTGAAGGGCTGATGATTGCTGTAAGTCATAGACCTATCCTGCTATTGTATGAGAAATTAGGTCCCCGGATGTTTCGGTGTAGATGTTTTGTGAGCTGAATGGGGAGAGAACACGACAGTGCATTGTAGCTTGATGAAAGTCCATGCAATGAACAGGCTCCTCTTTTACATGATGGTTATATAAGGTCAACAAAGATGGCCTCTTTCATTCCCTGCTTCAAACAATCTCTCTTCTCCTACCTACTTCTTTAAGTCATTAGATGGTGCTACTACAACTCCTGCTCCTTTTAATGGCCAGATTTTACTGAAAAAGTGCCTTCCAAAACCAGGAAAATATGTCCCTGATGGTCTAGTGGCTAGGATTCGGCGCTCTCACCGCCGCGGCCCGGGTTCGATTCCCGGTCAGGGAACTAAACTATTGAAACCTGTCAATTGGAACCAAATTTGTGGACATAGGAGAGCATCATGTTGAGAATGAACAGACCTAGAATGTTACACAATCCATATCAGTTCAGTTAAATGTGCTGGTCCTGAGTCAAGCTGTGAATGGCTGATGATGCCTGCCAGTCATAGAACCATTCGCTATTGTATGAGAAAATAGGTCCCTGGAATATGCGGTGCAGATGGTTTAAACAGGCTCCCCTTTTACATGATGGTTATATCAGGTCGACAAAGATGGCCTCTTTCATTCCCTGCTTCAAACAATCTGTCGTCTCCTATTTACTTCTTTACGTCTTTAGATGGTGCTACTTCAACTCCTGTTCCTTTTAATGGCCAGAAATTCCTGAAAAAGTGCCTTCCAAACAAGGAAAAATGTCCCTGATGGTCTAGTGGCTAGGATTCGGCGTTTTCACCGCCGCGGCCCGGGTTCGATTCCCGGTCAGGGAACTAAGCTATTGAAAACTGTCAATTGGAACCAAATTTGTGCACATAGGAGAGCATCATGTTGAGAATGAATCAGACAGAGATTGTTACACGTTCCATATCCGTTCTGTTAAATAGGCTGGTCCTGAGTCAAGCTGTGAATGGCTGATGATGCCTGCAAGTCATAGAACCATTCGCTATTGTATGAGAAAATAGGTCCCCGAAATTTGCGGTGTAGATGGTTTAAACAGGCTCCCCTTTTACATGATGGTTATATCAGGTCGACAAAGATGGCCTCTTTCATTCCCTGCTTCAAACAATCTGTCTTCTCCTATTTACTTCTTTAAGTCTTTAGATGGTGCTACTTCAACTCCTGTTCCTTTTAATGGCCAGAAATTCCTGAAAAAGTGCCTTCCAAACAAGGAAAACTGTCCCTGATGGTCTAGTGGCTAGGATTCGGCGTTTTCACTGCCGCGGCCCGGGTTCGATTCCCGGTCAGGGAACTAAGCTATTGAAAACTGTCAATTGGAACCAAATTTGTGCACATAGGAGAGCATCATGTTGAGAATGAATCAGACAGAGATTGTTACACGTTCCATATCCGTTCTGTTAAATAGGCTGGTCCTAAGTCAAGCTGTGAAGGGCTGATGATTGCTGTAAGTCATAGACCTATCCTGCTATTGTATGAAAAATTAGGTCCCCGGATGTTGCGTTGTAGATGTATTGTGAGCTGAATGGGGAGAGAACACGACAATGCATTGTAGCTTGATGAAAGTCCATGCAATGAACAGGCTCCTCTTTTACATGACGGTTATATAAGGTCAACAAAGATGGCCTCTTTCATTCCCTGCTTCAAACAATCTCTCTTCTCCTACCTACTTCTTTAAGTCATTAGATGGTGCTACTACAACTCCTGCTCCTTTTAATGGCCAGATTTTACTGAAAAAGTGCCTTCCAAAACCAGGCAAATATGTCCCTGATGGTCTAGTGGCTAGGATTCGGCGCTCTCACCGCCGCGGCCCGGGTTCGATTCCCGGTCAGGGAACTAAACTATTGAAAACTGTCAATTGGAACCAAAATTTGTGCATATAGGAGAGCATCATGTTGAGAATGAATCAGACCTAGAATGTTACTCAATCCATATCAGTTCAGTTAAATGTGCTGGTCCTGAGTCAAGCTGTGATTGGCTGATGATGAATGCAAGTCATACAACCATTTGCTATTTTATGAGAAAATAGGTCCCCGAAATTTGCGGTGTAGATGGTTTAAACAGGCTCCCCTTTTACATGATGGTTATATCAGGTCGACAAAGATGGCCTCTTTCATTCCCTGCTTCAAACAATCTGTCTTCTCCTATTTACTTCTTTAAGTCTTTAGATGGTGCTACTTCAACTCCTGTTCCTTTTAATGGCCAGAAATTCCTGAAAAAGTGCCTTCCAAACAAGGAAAAATGTCCCTGATGGTCTAGTGGCTAGGATTTGGCGTTTTCACCGCCGCGGCCCGGGTTCGATTCCCGGTCAGGGAACTAAGCTATTGAAAGCTGTCAATTGGAACCAAATTTGTGCACATAGGAGAGCATCATGTTGAGAATGAATCAGACAGAGATTGTTACACGTTCCATATCCGTTCTGTTAAATAGGCTGGTCCTAAGTCAAGCTGTGAAGGGCTGATGATTGCTGTAAGTCATAGACCTATCCTGCTATTGTATGAAAAATTAGGTCCCCGGATGTTGCGGTGTAGATGTTTTGTGAGCTGAATGGGGAGAGAACACGACAGTGCATTGTAGCTTGATGAAAGTCCATGCAATGAACAGGCTCCTCTTTTACATGATGGTTATATAAGGTCAACAAAGATGGCCTCTTTCATTCCCTGCTTCAAACAATCTCTCTTCTCCTACCTACTTCTTTAAGTCATTAGATGGTGCTACTACAACTCCTGCTCCTTTTAATGGCCAGATTTTACTGAAAAAGTGCCTTCCAAAACCAGGAAAATATGTCCCTGATGGTCTAGTGGCTAGGATTCGGCGCTCTCACCGCCGCGGCCCGGGTTCGATTCCCGGTCAGGGAACTAAACTATTGAAACCTGTCAATTGGAACCAAATTTGTGGACATAGGAGAGCATCATGTTGAGAATGAATCAGACCTAGAATGTTACACGTTCCATATCCGTTCTGTTAAATAGGCTGGTCCTGAGTCAAGCTGTGAATGGCTGATGATGCCTGCAAGTCATAGAACCATTCGCTATTGTATGAGAAAATAGGTCCCCGGAATATGCGCTGTAGATGGTTTAAACAGGCTCCCCTTTTACATGATGGTTATATCAGGTCGACAAAGATGGCCTCTTTCATTCCCTGCTTCAAACAATCTGTCTTCTCCTATTTATTTATTTAAGTCTTTATATGGTGCTACTTCAACTCCTGTTCCTTTTAACGGCCAGAAATTCCTGAAAAAGTGCCTTCCAAACAAGGAAAAATGTCCCTGATGGTCCAGTGGCTAGGATTCTGCGTTTTCACCCCCACGGCCTGGGTTCGATTCCCGGTCAGGGAACTAAACTATTGAAAACTGTCAATTGGAACCAAATTTGTGCATATAGGAGAGCATCATGTTGAGAATGAATCAGACGGAGATTGTTACACGTTCCATATCCGTTCTGTTAAATAGGCTGGTCCTAAGTCAAGCTGTGAAGGGCTGATGATTGCTGTAAGTCATAGACCTATCCTGCTATTGTATGAGAAATTAGGTCCCCGGATGTTTCGGTGTAGATGTTTTGTGAGCTGAATGGGGAGAGAACACGACAGTGCATTGTAGCTTGATGAAAGTCCATGCAATGAACAGGCTCCTCTTTTACATGATGGTTATATAAGGTCAACAAAGATGGCCTCTTTCATTCCCTGCTTCAAACAATCTCTCTTCTCCTACCTACTTCTTTAAGTCATTAGATGGTGCTACTACAACTCCTGCTCCTTTTAATGGCCAGATTTTACTGAAAAAGTGCCTTCCAAAACCAGGAAAATATGTCCCTGATGGTCTAGTGGCTAGGATTCGGCGCTCTCACCGCCGCGGCCCGGGTTCAATTCCCGGTCAGGGAACTAAACTATTGAAACCTGTCAATTGGAACCAAATTTGTGGACATAGGAGAGCATCATGTTGAGAATGAACAGACCTAGAATGTTACACAATCCATATCAGTTCAGTTAAATGTGCTGGTCCTGAGTCAAGCTGTGAATGGCTGATGATGCCTGCCAGTCATAGAACCATTCGCTATTGTATGAGAAAATAGGTCCCTGGAATATGCGGTGTAGATGGTTTAAACAGGCTCCCCTTTTACATGATGGTTATATCAGGTCGACAAAGATGGCCTCTTTCATTCCCTGCTTCAAACAATCTGTCGTCTCCTATTTACTTCTTTACGTCTTTAGATGGTGCTACTTCAACTCCTGTTCCTTTTAATGGCCAGAAATTCCTGAAAAAGTGCCTTCCAAACAAGGAAAAATGTCCCTGATGGTCTAGTGGCTAGGATTCGGCGCTCTCACCGCTGCGGCCCGGGTTCGATTCCCGGTCAGGGAACTAAACTATTGAAAACTGTCAATTGGAACCAAAATTTGTGCATATAGGAGAGCATCATGTTGAGAATGAATCAGACCTAGAATGTTACTCAATCCATATCAGTTCAGTTAAATGTGCTGGTCCTGAGTCAAGCTGTGATTGGCTGATGATGAATGCAAGTCATACAACCATTTGCTATTTTATGAGAAAATAGGTCCCCGAAATTTGCGGTGTAGATGGTTTAAACAGGCTCCCCTTTTACATGATGGTTATATCAGGTCGACAAAGATGGCCTCTTTCATTCCCTGCTTCAAACAATCTGTCTTCTCCTATTTACTTCTTTAAGTCTTTAGATGGTGCTACTTCAACTCCTGTTCCTTTTAATGGCCAGAAATTCCTGAAAAAGTGCCTTCCAAACAAGGAAAAATGTCCCTGATGGTCTAGTGGCTAGGATTTGGCGTTTTCACCGCCGCGGCCCGGGTTCGATTCCCGGTCAGGGAACTAAGCTATTGAAAGCTGTCAATTGGAACCAAATTTGTGCACATAGGAGAGCATCATGTTGAGAATGAATCAGACAGAGATTGTTACACGTTCCATATCCGTTCTGTTAAATAGGCTGGTCCTAAGTCAAGCTGTGAAGGGCTGATGATTGCTGTAAGTCATAGACCTATCCTGCTATTGTATGAAAAATTAGGTCCCCGGATGTTGCGGTGTAGATGTTTTGTGAGCTGAATGGGGAGAGAACACGACAGTGCATTGTAGCTTGATGAAAGTCCATGCAATGAACAGGCTCCTCTTTTACATGATGGTTATATAAGGTCAACAAAGATGGCCTCTTTCATTCCCTGCTTCAAACAATCTCTCTTCTCCTACCTACTTCTTTAAGTCATTAGATGGTGCTACTACAACTCCTGCTCCTTTTAATGGCCAGATTTTACTGAAAAAGTGCCTTCCAAAACCAGGAAAATATGTCCCTGATGGTCTAGTGGCTAGGATTCGGCGCTCTCACCGCCGCGGCCCGGGTTCGATTCCCGGTCAGGGAACTAAACTATTGAAACCTGTCAATTGGAACCAAATTTGTGGACATAGGAGAGCATCATGTTGAGAATGAATCAGACCTAGAATGTTACACGTTCCATATCCGTTCTGTTAAATAGGCTGGTCCTGAGTCAAGCTGTGAATGGCTGATGATGCCTGCAAGTCATAGAACCATTCGCTATTGTATGAGAAAATAGGTCCCCGGAATATGCGCTGTAGATGGTTTAAACAGGCTCCCCTTTTACATGATGGTTATATCAGGTCGACAAAGATGGCCTCTTTCATTCCCTGCTTCAAACAATCTGTCTTCTCCTATTTATTTATTTAAGTCTTTATATGGTGCTACTTCAACTCCTGTTCCTTTTAACGGCCAGAAATTCCTGAAAAAGTGCCTTCCAAACAAGGAAAAATGTCCCTGATGGTCCAGTGGCTAGGATTCTGCGTTTTCACCCCCACGGCCTGGGTTCGATTCCCGGTCAGGGAACTAAACTATTGAAAACTGTCAATTGGAACCAAATTTGTGCATATAGGAGAGCATCATGTTGAGAATGAATCAGACGGAGATTGTTACACGTTCCATATCCGTTCTGTTAAATAGGCTGGTCCTAAGTCAAGCTGTGAAGGGCTGATGATTGCTGTAAGTCATAGACCTATCCTGCTATTGTATGAGAAATTAGGTCCCCGGATGTTTCGGTGTAGATGTTTTGTGAGCTGAATGGGGAGAGAACACGACAGTGCATTGTAGCTTGATGAAAGTCCATGCAATGAACAGGCTCCTCTTTTACATGATGGTTATATAAGGTCAACAAAGATGGCCTCTTTCATTCCCTGCTTCAAACAATCTCTCTTCTCCTACCTACTTCTTTAAGTCATTAGATGGTGCTACTACAACTCCTGCTCCTTTTAATGGCCAGATTTTACTGAAAAAGTGCCTTCCAAAACCAGGAAAATATGTCCCTGATGGTCTAGTGGCTAGGATTCGGCGCTCTCACCGCCGCGGCCCGGGTTCAATTCCCGGTCAGGGAACTAAACTATTGAAACCTGTCAATTGGAACCAAATTTGTGGACATAGGAGAGCATCATGTTGAGAATGAACAGACCTAGAATGTTACACAATCCATATCAGTTCAGTTAAATGTGCTGGTCCTGAGTCAAGCTGTGAATGGCTGATGATGCCTGCCAGTCATAGAACCATTCGCTATTGTATGAGAAAATAGGTCCCTGGAATATGCGGTGTAGATGGTTTAAACAGGCTCCCCTTTTACATGATGGTTATATCAGGTCGACAAAGATGGCCTCTTTCATTCCCTGCTTCAAACAATCTGTCGTCTCCTATTTACTTCTTTACGTCTTTAGATGGTGCTACTTCAACTCCTGTTCCTTTTAATGGCCAGAAATTCCTGAAAAAGTGCCTTCCAAACAAGGAAAAATGTCCCTGATGGTCTAGTGGCTAGGATTCGGCGTTTTCACCGCCGCGGCCCGGGTTCGATTCCCGGTCAGGGAACTAAGCTATTGAAAACTGTCAATTGGAACCAAATTTGTGCACATAGGAGAGCATCATGTTGAGAATGAATCAGACAGAGATTGTTACACGTTCCATATCCGTTCTGTTAAATAGGCTGGTCCTAAGTCAAGCTGTTAAGGGCTGATGATTGCTGTAAGTCATAGACCTATCCTGCTATTGTATGAAAAATTAGGGCCCCGGATGTTGCGTTGTAGATGTATTGTGAGCTGAATGGGGAGAGAACACGACAATGCATTGTAGCTTGATGAAAGTCCATGCAATGAACAGGCTCCTCTTTTACATGACGGTTATATAAGGTCAACAAAGATGGCCTCTTTCATTCCCTGCTTCAAACAATCTCTCTTCTCCTACCTACTTCTTTAAGTCATTAGATGGTGCTACTACAACTCCTGCTCCTTTTAATGGCCAGATTTTACTGAAAAAGTGCCTTCCAAAACCAGGCAGATATGTCCCTGATGGTCTAGTGGCTAGGATTCGGTGCTCTCACCGCCGCGGCCCGGGTTCGATTCCCGGTCAGGGAACTAAACTATTGAAAACTGTCAATTGGAACCAAAATTTGTGCATATAGGAGAGCATCATGTTGAGAATGAATCAGACCTAGAATGTTACTCAATCCATATCAGTTCAGTTAAATGTGCTGGTCCTGAGTCAAGCTGTGAATGGCTGATGATGCCTGCCAGTCATAGAACCATTCGCTATTGTATGAGAAAATAGGTCCCTGGAATATGCGGTGTAGATGGTTTAAACAGGCTCCCCTTTTACATGATGGTTATATCAGGTCGACAAAGATGGCCTCTTTCATTCCCTGCTTCAAACAATCTGTCGTCTCCTATTTACTTCTTTAAGTCTTTAGATGGTGCTACTTCAACTCCTGTTCCTTTTAATGGCCAGAAATTCCTGAAAAAGTGCCTTCCAAACAAGGAAAAATGTCCCTGATGGTCTAGTGGCTAGGATTCGGCGTTTTCACCGCCGCGACCGGGGTTCGATTCCCGGTCAGGGAACTAAGCTATTGAAAACTGTCAATTGGAACCAAATTTGTGCACATAGGAGAGCATCATGTTGAGAATTAATCAGACAGAGATTGTTACACGTTCCATATCCGTTCTGTTAAATAGGCTGGTCCTAAGTCAAGCTGTGAAGGGCTGATGATTGCTGTAAGTCATAGACCTATCCTGCTATTGTATGAAAAATTAGGTCCCCGGATGTTGCGGTGTAGATGTTTTGTGAGCTGAATGGGGAGAGAACACGACAGTGCATTGTAGCTTGATGAAAGTCCATGTAATAAACAGGCACCTCTTTTACATGATGGTTATATAAGGTCAACAAAGATGGCCTCTTTCATTCCCTGCTTCAAACAATCTGTCTTCTCCTACCTACTTATTTAAGTCATTAGATTGTGCTACTGCACCTCCTGCTCCTTTTAATGGCCAGATTTTACTGAAAAAGTGCCTTCCAAAACCAGAAAAATATGTCCCTGATGGTCTAGTGGCTAGGATTCGGCGCTCTCACCGCTGCGGCCCGGGTTCGATTCCCGGTCAGGGAACTAAACTATTGAAAACTGTCAATTGGTACCAAAATTTGTGCATATAGGAGAGCATCATGTTGAGAATGAATCAGACCTAGAGAGTTACACAATCCATATCAGTTCATTTAAATGTGCTGGTCCTGAGTCAAGCTGTGAATGGCTGATGATGCCTGCCAGTCATAGAACCATTCGCTATTGTATGAGAAAATAGGTCCCTGGAATATGCGGTGTAGATGGTTTAAACAGGCTCCCATTTTACATGATGGTTATATCAGGTCGACAAAGATGGCCTCTTTCATTCCCTGCTTCAAACAATCTGTCTTCTCCTATTTACTTCTTTAAGTCTTTAGATGGTGCTACTTCAACTCCTGTTCCTTTTAATGGCCAGAAATTCCTGAAAAAGTGCCTTCCAAACAAGGAAAAATGTCCCTGATGGTCTAGTGGCTAGGATTTGGCGTTTTCACCGCCGCGGCCCGGGTTCGATTCCCGGTCAGGGAACTAAGCTATTGAAAACTGTCAATTGGAACCAAATTTTTGCACATAGGAGAGCATCATGTTGAGAATGAATCAGACAGAGATTGTTACACGTTCCATATCCGTTCTGTTAAATAGGCTGGTCCTAAGTCAAGCTGTGAAGGGCTGATGATTGCTGTAAGTCATAGACCTATCCTGCTATTGTATGAAAAATTAGGTCCCCGGATGTTGCGGTGTAGATATTTTGTGAGCTGAATGGGGAGAGAACACGACAGTGCATTGTAGCTTGATGAAAGTCCATGCAATAAACAGGCTCCTCTTTTACATGATGGTTATATAAGGTCAAGAAAGATGGCCTCTTTCATTCCCTGCTTCAAACAATCTTTCTTCTCCTACCTACTTCTTTAAGTCATTAAATGGTGCTACTACAACTCCTGCTCCTTTTAATGGCCAGATTTTACTGAAAAAGTGCCTTCCAAAACCAGGAAAAATATGTCCCTGATGGTCTAGTGGCTAGGATTCGGCGCTCTCACCGCCGCAGCCCGGGTTCGATTCCCGGTCAGGGAACTAAACTGTTGTAAACTGTCAATAGGAACATAATTTGTGCATATAGGAGAACATCATGTTGAGAATGAATCAGATGGAGATTGTTACACGTTCCATATCCGTTCTGTTAAATGTGCTGGTCCTGAGTCAAGCTGTGAATGGCTGATGATGCCTGCAAGTCATAGAACCATTCGCTATTGTATGAGAAAATAGGTCCCCGAAATTTGCAGTGTAGATGGTTTAAACAGGCTCCAAACAATCTGTCTTCTCCTATTTACTTATTTAAGTCTTTATATGGTGCTACTTCAACTCCTGTTCCTTTTAATGGCCAGAAATTCCTGAAAAAGTGCCTTCCAAACAAGGAAAAATGTCGCTGATGGTCCAGTGGCTAGGATTCGGCGTTTTCACCCCCACGGCCTGGGTTCGATTCCCGGTCAGGGAACTAAGCTATTGAAACCTGTCAATTGGAACCAAATTTGTGGACATAGGAGAGCATCATGTTGAGAATGAACAGACCTAGAATGTTACACAATCCATATCAGTTCAGTTAAATGTGCTGGTCCTGAGTCAAGCTGTGAATGGCTGATGATGCCTGCCAGTCATAGAACCATTTGCTATTGTATGAGAAAATAGGTCCCCGGAAGTTGCGCTGTAGATGGTTTAAACAGGCTCCCCTTTTACATGATGGTTATATCAGGTCGACAAAGATGGCCTCTTTCATTCCCTGCTTCAAACAATCTGTCTTCTCCTATTTACTTCTTTAAGTCATTAGATGGTGCTACTACAACTATTGCTCCTTTTAATGGCCAGATTTTACTGAAACAGTGCCTTCCAAAACCAGGAAAATATGTCCCTGATGGTCTAGTGGCTAGAATTCGGCGCTCTCACCGCCGCGGCCTGGGTTCGATTCCCGGTCAGTGAACTAAACTATTGAAAACTGTCAATTGGAACCAAATTTGTGCACATAGGAGAGCATCATGTTGAGAATGAATCAGACAGAGATTGTTACACGTTCCATATCCGTTCTGTTAAATAGGCTGGTCCTAAGTCAAGCTGTGAAGGGCTGATGATTGCTGTAAGTCATAGACCTATCCTGCTATTGTATGAGAAATTAGGTGCCCGGATATTGCGGTGTAGATGTTTTGTGAGCTGAATGGGTAGAGAACACGACAGTGCATTGTAGCTTGATGAAAGTCCATGTAATAAACAGGCTCCTCTTCTACATGATGGTTATATAAGGTCAACAAAGATGGCCTCTTTCATTCCCTGCTTCAAACAATCTGTCTTCTCCTATTTACTTCTTTAAGTCTTTAGATGGTGCTACTTCAACTCCTGTTCCTTTTAATGGCCAGAAATTCCTTAAAAAGTGCCTTCCAAACCAGGAAAAATGTCCCTGATGGTCTAGTGGCTAGGATTCAGCGTTTTCACCGCCGCGGCCTGAGTTCGATTCCCGGTCAGGGAACTAAGTTATTGAAAACTGTCAATTGGAACCAAATGTGTGCATATAGGAGAGCATCATGTTGAGAATGAATGAGACGGAGATTGTTACACGTTCCATATCCGTTCTGTTAAATAGGCTGGTCCTAAGTCAAGCTGTGAAGGGCTGATGATGCCTGCCAGTCATACAACCATTCGCTATTGTATGAGAAAATAGGTCCCCGGAATATGCGGTGTAGATGGTTTAAACAGGCTCCCTTTTTACATGATGGTTATATCAGGTCAACAAATATGGCCTCTTTCATTCCCTGCTTTAAACAATCTGTCTTTTCCTATTTACTTCTTTAAGTCATTAGATGGTGCTACTTCAACTCCTGTTCCTTTTAATGGCCAGAAATTCTTGAAAAAGTGCCTTCCAAACCAAGAAAACTGTCCCTGATGGTCTAGTGGCTAGGATTCGGCGCTCTCACCGCCGCGGCCCGGGTTCGATTCCAGGTCAGGGAACTAAACTATTGAAAAATGTCAATTGGAACCAAATTTGTGCACATAGGAGAGAATCATGTTGTGAATGAATCAGACGGACATTGTTACACAATCCATATCAGTTCAGTTAAATGTTCTGGTCCTGAGTCAAGCTGTGAATGGCTGATGATGCCTGCAAGTCATAGAACCATTCGCTATTGTATGAGAAAATAGGTCCCTGGAAGTTGCGGTGTAGATGGTTTAAACAGGCTCCTCTATTACATCATGGTTATATCAGGTTGACAAAGATGGCCTCATTCATTCCCTGCTTCAAACATTCTGTCTTCTCCTGCGTACTTCTTTAAGTCTTTAGATTGTGCTACTTCAACTCCGGTTCTCTTTAATGGCCAGAAATTCCTGAAAAGGTGCCTTCCAATCCAGAAAAAATGTCCCTGATGGTCTAGTGGCTAGGATGAAAAGTGGCTAGGTGAAAATAGCCACATAGCCTCTGTGAGGACCGTGGCCATGTATAATCAATTAAAAAAATCATTTGATTCATGGAGAAATTATATTTAGATGCATGGAAGCTCCTTTTCTGACTCGACTCACTGTGAGCGAAGGGTCAGAAGACGCTAACGATCCCAAGCTGTGCAGCTGACTGCAGAAGTGTATGATGTTAACCTGATAGAGACCCTCTGCATTCAGCATTGGACAAATCTCCCTTCTTCCTGACAGCTTGGTAGGTTTTGGAAGCGGAAGCGAGCAAGGCAGCAGGGCAGAGACCAAGGTGAGTGTCATCCCGACAACATGTTGAGCTGCTTCGACACAATGGATTTTTCCCAAGGGCACCCCCTAAAGTGTTGACTGGGCTGGTTATGATTGATTAAGAATGCATGCAGATCTGAAATAATGTAACCTCAGAGGCCTTTTAGAGAGCTGTGAGTGTGTACAAATTAAACTTCTTTCATTATCCCTTGTTGCCCCTTTGCCATGAAACCCAGACTGTATGAAGGTGTGATACAGAATATTAGTGAAGTTAGGAACTAATTACTAGTTACTTTGCTATGGGAAATGGAGTCCAATGCAATAAATATGGGCCAAACAGACGCTGACGTGGCATTATAACTATGTGGTTTTGACCAGTGTCCAGTTTCTCACCTGGTCCGTCTTGCTCCTGCTCTCTCTCTCTCTCTCTCTCTCTCTCTCTCTCTCTCTCTCTCTCTCTCTCTCTCTCTCTCTCTCTCTCTCTCTCTCGTTTCTCTCCAAGTCCATCCTCCTCTCTCCCTATCTGCACTGACACACAAAAACACACACTCAGCCGCGCACACACACACACACACACACACACACACACACACACAACAAGCTCAACTAAAACAATGATATATAATCAGTGCTGGACAGTAACTAGGGACATTTACTCAAGCACTATATTTAAGTCCAAATTTAAGGTACCTGTACTTTACTTAAGTATTTGTATCTAATTTTTTATTTATTTTATGAAGTTATTTTCATAAAGCAGGATGTGTAGTGTGTTTTTTGTAGTGTAGTATCTTACAGTGTGATATAGTAGGTAGGAACTGAATAACATCACCTCTGCCATGATCTGATGAATAGTAAATGGTCTGTATTTGTATAATGCTTTTCTAGTCCTGATGACCACTCAAAGCACTTTACAGTACAGTTTTACCTTACATATATTACATATATTCAGTAAAAAGATGTCAGAGGATTGTCAGAATCCACATTTATATAAACATACTGCTTGCTAAGTAGCGAAATCGCTGTTCAGTCCATGGAATCTGCTGTGAGTGTGGTCTTCACTTGTTTCTCACCTGCTTCTTCTTGCCCTCTGTCCCTGTAGACAGAAAGCTCATATTCTCAGAAAGCTCATATTAGCTGATAATGTTGAATGAACTACGTTAGCTGGTGGTCTCTGAAACATTGTGGAGCTGTTACAAAACATTTTCTGACATTAATATAATCATTAATATAACTGACATTAATGCTCCGACATATTTCTCTGTCGGAACATTCAGCAGTTCAATTTCCAACTTACATTGGTTCACATGTCTGCTTTGAGATCAAGCTTCTTCTGCTACTTGGTGTTAAAAGCCTGGTGATTATGATGCCATAGCGCCACCTATTGGTAAAATATAATGACTGTCATTCATAATGATTTTTAGGGCAGGGGCTTTTGGACACTGCAGGTCCACGGTATTGTGCTTGGATCACATTAAAGGGTGCCTGCCCGAGCACCCTAAAATGTTCCTAAAGTCACCCCTGGGGCCGGACTCATTCATAGCTTTCCAAATAATCCACCAAAGATGTATTACTCCACCTGCTCTGTTCGGATGTGCTCTCACAATATTTGAGAAAAGACTGAAATGCACCTTATATGTTAGATTTTTGTCCTTGTTACTTGGTTAGTGACCAAAAAGCAATTGTCTTCTTATGATACAGTTACATTTATCCCTCAAGGGGAAGATATCTGTGCTCCCTCTTTGCAGGCCCCGAAGCAGGTGCAGGTTAAATATCAGATCTCAAGGATATATGGGGATGTGTAGCCAGGGGCAGAGAGAAGACCAAAATATCCTGCTCTGGCTGAAGAGCTGCTGTCTTTATTATATTTTTAAATATGTTTATTAAATTAGCCTTTATGAAACTAAAATCCATAAGCATCTCACTAATGTCCTGAAAGAAGAAAAGTGGGGAATGACCCCAGGAATAACCCATTAAAACTTGAAATGGATCCAGATAAATGGGCGGTTCCAGCAACATTTTTTACACTTTCCTTTTTTAAATACATATATATATATTGTGTTTCAGGCATTTCGACTTTATTGACAGGACAGTATGTGTGAATGAGAAAAGAAAATTGGGGAGGACATGCAGCAGGAGGAGTCATTCCTCCATAAACTTTCTTTCACATGGCAACATAGGGCTTGAGCCTTAGAGGAGTTATCCCATACGGAGGGGGTCGAGATATAATGACTATGAGTTCCTTATACAGGCTCTCTCTGAGGTTTCTACATTTTTTTCACCTGCTAAAAGGGTATTTTTTTCTTTCTTACTTGAGGATAGAGGATGTCACAGCTTGTTAAGCCCTATGAGACAAATTGGGGTTTGCTTCATAGGGTCTTGATTGTTGATTGAAAACATTGGACCCCCCACCTATATTCATTTTGCAATGACAGCCTTTAAAAGATGAAGCCACAGAGCTGTTCTTCGGTACAAGAGGATCGAGCGGATAAATGCATCAACCGGAGAGAATCGCGATCAGCCATGATGACTTAGAGGATAACATCAAGACCGCACTGACTCTGCACAAAACATTAACTATTCTCTTCTGCTTACTTTCATATCTGCATGGAATATTAGTGACAACAGAAGACTGCAGTCATCTGTCGGAGCTTCTAGGCAGCGCATTAGTGGGCTGCTAACCAGCCCCTGGAGGGAGACATGATTGAGAGCTGTTGTCAGTGTGAGGGCTCCCTCATGTCGTGTGTCGCTGCACTGTGGAGGCTTCCTCTCCCTGGGACATCTCAATCAATACTCTGCCATCTCCAGATACATACACACTCCCTGTTTGCAAAGTACATGTGTGCATGTGAACAAATAGCATCAATGAAGGACACAGAGCAGCCAGGAAATAGGTAACTTTAACATTTTATTTGTGAAAAACTACAAGCAAAATTCATAAATAGACATTTCTATTTGAAGCAGAGGAAAATGATCAGGTTAGCCTATAAGCAAAAAGTCGTGCACATGCCAGAAACATGTAGTATTTTAACATTATAAGCTAGACAAGGAGCTGTGATCTGCTGAAAATGCTGCATACATTTCCACACCAGGAACATAATGTGACCATTTCACAAGGGGAAACAATGACACATCAGCTATAAGTAAAACAAAAGTAAAACTGGATGAAACAAAGAATGGATTATTGTACTGTCCCTACATTTTTTCCCCCATTTTTACTTTTAAACAGAGCAATAACTTTAAAAGCATTGTACAAGACATTGTTATAGGAAGAAATTAGTTTGTATAATACACTTAATTGGAAATTCACGGTTAAGGTTATACAGTCATTAAAACAAGCATTCTATATTTGGGTCTCTGACAAACAAAGCTAAAAAATGTAACCATCTTTACACAGTAAATTAAGGTTACTGGTCGCACACAAGAACAGAACTGCTTGCGCGGAAAGGAAACAGGAACAAAAGACTTCAGCTCTGATGCCATTATTCATAGTGTTTGCTTTTGCACCTTTTTAGAATTCTATTTACAAGCAATAATTCATATACTCAGCAAATGGCAATTTATCAATAATTTAACAATGAATCCTTCCTGTTCGAGTACTCAGTCAAGTGAACGGTTGCAGATAAGGCAGGTGAAGAGATGGCTTCTCAGGCCCATTTCTAACAGATTGCATCACAAAGCAGAGTTTTATTCTCATTAAAACTCGGACAGAACATTTTCCCCTTTTTATTTATTTTTTTAGTTGTAATCACATTGCTTTTCCTCACTTTGAACACTGATTCCATATTTGTATAAAGTACATAATTACAAAGATAACCATCAGTATAAGAGCAGAACAAAAGTTAGGAACAGACATCTCCTGGACATTCCTTACAACACAGGTGATTATCATCCATACGTGTGCACCTGCAGGGCTGAATTTCTAATGTCAAGACAGATCAAATCCTGTCGCTCAGGAGTTTACTGGGATGCGTTTTCCTCAACTAACCTGGTTTTTGATGCTCTGGGAGCCTGTGTTACTCAGGGGCGGCGACATGTGCTGTGGTGGTCCAGCAGAGTGAAGAGGAGATTTGCTGAGGCTTCAACTCAGCGGCACCAGACCGCTCCTCATCTTCCCACCCACTCGCACACACACACTCAGTCTGCTCCACATCACCTGCACGACGAGGCCACGGCCACCACTGAGAGCAGAGCCCAGAGTTTTCTTTAACTCTGCTCTGACCCTTCTCTGCCCAGATTTAGCCGCGCACAGAGACAAGTGGACAATAAGAACACCATTTACATGGATTATATTAGTCTTTATTTAAACTGTTATTCATCTCACACATTAGATAATTGCATTTCAAATTGTTATTCATCTGTCTATGTATCATGTCATTATGAAATTCCTTTGGTCCTTCAATAAATAAAACTAAGATATCATATACACATTTATTCTTTATACAATTTCATACAGTTAAAGAAAATTATGTTGGTCTAGTATCAGCTAATGTGGAAGTGAATTAAAACCCTTAAATAAGCCTTGCTGTTCTAAAAATTGAAAAGAGCAATTAAGTTTTATTAACTACTGCAACTTTATTTTTTTGCCTTCAATGACAGGAGTCTTAAATTAATAAAAAAAAATAAACACAAGTCAATTGAATTGTCAATCTTTGTAACTTGTTTGTGTCTTTGTACTTGTTTTGAGGGATTTATCAGGTTGAAAAAGTGAAGATTCAAAGTCGTCTTCAGGACCACCACAAAATAAAAAATGAACTTGATTCACAACAGCTTGACACAACAGGTCTGTTTTTACAGTTCAATTTGGTTTGACCAAGTGGAACTACGCGGAACCCTCCTTCAGTCACAACTGAATAAAACCGTCTGGCTCAAGAGATGAGAGAATAGCTCTACCTTCTGCCAGGAAACTCATTATGTAAGTATGGGATGCAGAAAAATATCAACAGCTTTTAGTGTTTTACACAACAGCCTACACTGTACAGTTAAGGACATAAGATACTGTATAAGAGATCTGCTATAGCATACTAAATCATAGACAGTCTTGTTGAAAACGTCAGGTGGTTTTCTTCTGACTCACATTGACCTGTACAGAACAAGCAGACGGACCTGATGGAGGTCCAGACAGTGTTCAGAGTGAGACAGTGTTGTAGAGAAAAGTGAATGAGAATTTGATTCATCAGCACTTTGTCACATTGAGTGAATGGGCAGTCCCAGATCTGCAAAACCGCTTCACAGTGTATCTAGCACCAGTGTGTGTGTGTTTGTGTGTGTGTGTATGTGTGTCTGTCTGTGACTCGAGTCATGTCCTATCATTTTCAAACTGTAAGAAAAACACCAGAGGAACGATCGATCGGCAGAGCTACACAGCAAAGCATCAACATAAAAAGGAGAATATCAAAGTATACAGGTGCAACAGGTAATAAATAAGGGTAATAATAGTTTAAAGTTATTAAAATGATGGTGGTTATTGTGCCCAGCGAATAATTCTTCTTTACAAAAACAACAAAAAGTCGACTTAGCCTCACATCCACATACAAATATAAAACAATACATACAAGTGTCTGGATGCTACCGCAGGGGGGGCGTTTGGGGTGGGTGCATTACTCTTTGTAGAGCAACTCTCCCTGCTGTGCCACGGTTGTAACCACGAGGGAAGTCCTCCAAGCAGGGCGTTTGTTTTCCCTGACAGAAGCATCGCACTGTTCCTCTCAGGCAACCAGATCCTCTCTGCATCCAGGGGTGGCTCATGGAATGGAGGCAGGGCAGCAATGGGAAAAGGTGACATCTCCCCCTATGGGATCCATAGTGTCCAAAACGTGGGGGGAAAAAGGGGTAGTGGCGCAGGGTGAAGACTGTGGGGAAGGAATGAGGCGGGACCCTCAGAATGACTCGTCATGCCCCACAGAGAGATCCCCTTTAGGCGTAGAGGCGCGTGACGAGCTCTTGTCCATGCTCTCGGAGCCAGAGCTCTGGTGCTGCTGTTCAGAGCCCGCACTGGACGTGATGGTGGATGAGGACGTGGAGGAGGAGCGGGTCTTCTCCTTAAAGTCTGTGATAATAACCGTCACATTCCCTACGGTAATGGCCAACTGCTGGGCGGTGCTCCGGTCGATGTTCTTCAGTTTGGGTCTGAGGGGCACAGACAAGAAGAGAGAAAAACAAAAAAAACTAAAATTAATGACCAAAAAGGCCAACCACAATATGTGTGCGTTTCAGCAACAAGACAGAGGCTGCCAGCACTGTGGGGGTGGTTACACTAAATTGCTAAATTCATTGTGTGACACATGAACAGTCAGAACAAGTGTATATAAAGTGAGAGTGGGTGTTTAGTGTAAAAGATCATTTGTGAATCATTTGAGGTTTCCCACCAGCCTGGTGCTATATGAGTTGCTCTAAACAGAGGTGCTGAGAAGCCATAGATGTGAAAGTGTGTGTTCTGTGAGAAATACTGCTACACACCTGGAAATGTGAGAGTTCTTGTTGGTCTTGGTTGCTGATTTTCCAGACTGTATGCTGTGTTTGTCACTGGGTGGGCTCTGGTGGTTGTCTGATTTGGGTCTGGAAGAAAACAACGTACACAACAGGTTAGGACAAAACCAACACAAGGGACAAGATCCAGATAGATGAAAGTTTGACATTTCCGCTGACCTGGTCTTTTTGCTGCTGGGCTTCTTCGTGATGGCCGGGATGATTTCCTTCTCTCTGTCGGGTTTGTCTTTGATTGGCTGTTCCTTGTCGCTCTTGTCCTTCTCAGGGGTGTCTCCCTCTGGCCTCACGCTCTCTGGACGCTCGCTCTGCGGACGCTCGCTCTCCGGACGGCCCTCGCCATTGGCACGCTCACCCTCGCGCTCTGGACGCTCACACTCCGGATGCCCTTCACCAATGGCATGCTCGCCCTCCGGACGCTCACCCTCTGGACGCCCCTCGCCATTAGCACGTTCGCCTTCTCCGTCTGGGCGCTCCTTCTCTGTGCGCTCGCTCCTCTCCCTCCGCTCCTTCTTGGGTGGGGGAGGCATCGGGTATTGCTGAGCCACCTGCTGGGCAACCAACTGGGAGTTGATCCGGGGTTTCCTGTGGAGGGAATCCAAGGCACAAACATGGATTAGCCTCATAGCAGAGCTGCAAGGTGACAGTGGCGACGCAGTGACACATTTAAACGACGGCTGACATAGAGAGGCGACTGAACCTAGAGGAGGGCTGCGCCCAGCTGCTGCTGAGGTAGCTTCATGCGGCCGCTTCCTGATGGAGCAGCTCTGTTTTGAGGGCTAATCTCATTAGTTCACTGCTGTAATAAAATGAATGCACGGGATCACAAGGTGGGACATTTGCAGCACGTCACTTAGGTCCTCTTATCTGATTACTGCAGGGTTGGCCCCATTCGTCACAGACTGAGATTCAGGTTGACATGGTGACGCTGCTCTACACACTGAGCTCACCAGAAACCACAGATCCATCCTGTCTTCCCTGTTCAAACACATACACCAACAAATACAAACCATAACCTCTTTTGAGTTTGATCTGTCTTACTCAGCAATGACAATAAATGCCAGGAAGATTAATGTCACATGAAAGTTTTAAAAGAATCCCAGGGATTTCCTAAAACTGGCAGTTCACATAAATCTATCATTTTATATGGACTGTCACCCCTGAACTGAGGCAGACATGCAAGCAAGAGCAGCATCTTGCTCTATCAGCTGTGCAGATGAACAGGGCCTGAAGTTTCGATGCAAAATGCTAAATCAAAGTCCAACCACCTGAGTACACACACACCTACAGTATAATGGAAACCAGCTGGCAGCATCTGGGAGGGAAACTGAGTACCTTAGGGAGAGAGAGAAGGATGACTGCAGTCTTCCACAGACTCACACGAGACCTAACTGTAGCCAGCAACATGGATGATCACAGGCCATTGCTGGGCAAGCATGGTGAGGACTACACCAAAAGTGTGCTCACACACACACACTTGAAAAGATTAGTCTGCAAGCACAGAGCCTGGCATGGCTCGATAGCCACTCAGGAGGCCTTTCAACAGGAAGACAACAAGTTATACTCGCTAGCTGAGCATAACTCAATCCTTGCAAAACCAATTCCAGTTTTGGCAGGAGGATATTTAGTGATATTCCACCAGTGAAGTTAAGGGCTCTTGATCCCGAGGACTGCTCTATGAGGCCTGTGGTCAAGTAGAGAGTTATGAAACTTGTAGAAACTCTGGCAGTCTGAGCTTCAGGCCAGATAAACAAGTGTTAAATGCTGAAAAATAAGGCTCTACAAGAGAAAACTAATGTTGTTGGCTTTGCCGTAGGAACGGTCCACTATAGAGTACAGTTTAAAATCAAATATGTATGGCAAACACTGTCGAGGCTCAAGGCTGTCTCAGACTGATGATGTAGATATCAGTGACTTGCTATGGAGATTGGTTTTCCTGTCTCTGCACTTAAATCCTCTCGAGTCTTTCAGAGCTCACTCTCAAGTCTCTCTATCTTTTAGTAACTACCCACTTTAAAAGTAACATTTTCTCTCCAGTTTTCAGAATAATTATTTTACAACTTTCTGTGCTGCTCCATCACTCATTCAGTGTCCTCCTGCAGCAGCCTATTACAGACTGAGAGAAGCTGTCCTTGAGGAGGGGGTTGGGTCGCACAGCTGATCAGAGAGCAATCCATCGGGCCATAATAGAGCGTCATGTCGTAATGCTTGCACTACATTCCAATCAATAGACCAGCTGTGGCAAATGCAATGAGCCCCGGACTGTTGATGCAGTATCCATTAGCGGTCATGGTTCTCCGGAGCCTTGGGATATTTCTACCTGCTGCCCTTGTGTTTGGCACATTCTGGGGCATGGAAGAAAGTGAGAATTAAGTGGGTGATGTGGGAGAGCAATTTTCCTCCCATCCCAACTTAGCGTCATAATTGCCCGTTCCCATCAATTTGATCCAATTCCATTTCAATCTAGAGTAATCAGGTCCCCGGCTGAGTTCCACAGGGAACAACAGTGCTCTCTCCTTTGCTGCTCATCACATACACATCGGACCTCAGACACAACACAGACAACTGTCATCCCCAGAAGTTCTCTGATGACACAGCCATCGTTGGTCGTGTGTCGGAGGGTAACAAAGAGGAGTATAGGGGGGTCGTCACTGACTTTTTCCATTAGTGTGAACTGAATCACCTGCACATCAACACCAGCAAGACAAAAGAGATGGTATTAGACTTCGGCAGGAAGTCGCACCAGACTCCAGTGAACATCCAGGATGTGGACATTGAGATCGGGTGGGACTACAGATACCTGGCTTTTGACCTCAACAACAAACTGGACATCTCCATCTGCTGGGGAGACTGAGGTCCTTCAGAGTGTGCAGAACATTATTAAGGACTTTTTTCGACACTGTGGTGGCTTCTGCAGTGTTCTACACCAATGTCTGCTGGGGGTGCGGACAAACTGAGAGGTACAGAAAAATACTAAAACTGGTTCAAGCTGAATTCCATCATGGACAACACCTCTCACCCCCTACATGACACTGTGGGGGCCCTTACAAGATCTTTCACCAGCAGACTGCTCCACCCACAGTGCAAGAAGGAACGCTTCCGAAGGTCCTTTATTCCCACTGTTGTCAGACTCTATAACATTCAAAATGAAAAATAAAATACTGCAATGGTTCTTTTCTCACGTCACTCATACTACTTCCACTAATTCTAACGGATAAAACTTTTTGCACATGTGTCATCTCCAGATTACAATATGCTGCACTTACTTTTACAGAACATTTCTATACAAGCCACTACAGTGAAAGGTGTATATTATATGCATACTCTGAATGTTCTATTAAATTTTTTATTCTATGGCCTTTTTGAAATTCTCATGTCTACCTCAATCTGACCTGTCTGTTGTCACAACTGCATTTTCCCAGTGTGTGGATCACGAGCAAAGATATAAAATGTCGGCGGATATCAATTTAAATTCTTCCAAACTCATAAACTTATTAGCCAAGGATTTCCATGTGCTGTCCTTCTGCCAATACAGTCCACCCCATGGGGAATCCAGCAGGTCCCTGGTGTACCATTCCTGTTCCTGATCCACTCAACATATTGTGGGAAACTGTCAACATGCAACTGAAGCACTCTGACAAAGACTTCAAGTTTTGGGTGAGCAGTTTGAGCTACATGAGAAATCTACCAGTGATCAAAGCTACAATAATGACATGTGCTCACCCACATAAACCCATCAAGAAAAAATATTTGTGTATCTAACCCACAGTCATGAGTAAACATATTCTGAACACATACGGCATTCAGAGAGACCAGAAATCTTTTTTTTGGCAGGGATAGCTATTAGCCAAGAAAACAGAAGTAGTGATTGACTGATGGAAAAGATCCACACCTCCTCTGCCTGCTCTGGAGCTGGGGCCCTGGTCAGAGCCGGAGATTTGTGTCAGCGGCTGCAGAAGATGTGGGCATGGCGTCAGAAGCAGCCCCGGTAGTTTAACTATGATTCAGTGCCAGCAGTAAGTCAGCCATGAGGTGCTGCTGGCATGATAGAGCCAATACTGTCTTTGCCCAATTATTTATTTACTGACCAAACATCATGGCTTTACACGGCACTGCTCTTAGGCCCATTAACATGCATGGAGACAGCATGACACCACGTGCGTGTATGTGTATGTGCACACGCCCCAACTGATTCAACTGTTGTGGCCCTAAACAGCTGGCAAAAGTCTCCCCAGTCCTGAAAATAATAAACTTAAGATATCAAATTTATTAAGCTCATATAAAATAATCTGCACATTGTTAAGCATATAATATACCAATTACTAAAACATTGTTTAAATTGACTACAAATTAATTATAGTGTGCAAACACCCAAATCAAAAAGGAGCGATCTAGTGTATTTACAAACAGGTACTGGAAATGACACTGGGAGACGGACCAGGAGTGAACCCCCGGGTCCAATTGTGAAAAGCTGCTCCAACCTCCAACTGCTGCCAATATATTACCGGGGAATGTGTGTGTGTGCATGTGTGTGTGTCAAGTGCATAAAGCCTTCTGTTGAATCATTTCCCACTGTGAGGGCTTACAGCATATTACCTCCTCTGTGTGCAACAATAGGCCGTGATTGACAGCTCCCCCTATGCTTGCCCCTCAATTCCACCTTCTAGAGGAAGGAGGGGTTCGGAGACTCCCTCCACAGGATGCCCAGAAATAACTATCATCATGCTTAAAAGCTCCTAATTCAGTCAGACTGACACCCATAGTTAGACTGCTCTGCCTGAACCATCGCAGGAACAGACACACCTCCGCCCAGCTGGTGCTCTGCTTCTCTAGCCAGGAAAACTTGTTGATGCCGCTTTCACCAAGAAGCTGCTGCAGACTGAACCATGTCTACAGACAACCAAAAACAACGAGGTTGAACACGCCATGGAGATACAGAGCAATAAAGACAATGAGTGAGTGATGGAGGGTGTGGTAGTGAGAGGGAGAGAGGGAGAGAGAGAGAGGGGTGCAGGAAAGCCCTCATTAACACAGCTCTTTTATGTGAAGCACTGTGTGGAGGACAAGCAATTATTTCCTGCCAGGCTGAGGGAATGCAATGACAAACAGCTGAGGGGAGAGGAGAGAGAGAGAGAGAGAGAATGAGAGCGAGGGTGAGACAGCCACTGAAGAGCTCCAGCTATTACCATCACCCACTCGCTCATTTAGACTCTGTATATAACACAGTATGAACGTGGGCTCCTTGTGCTCAGTGACATAAAGCGCTGTTGGGAAACATGAATCCGCTCTTCACGTGCTTCGCCAGTGACATGCTGTGACCTCCATCACAACCTCTGCTTTGAGCACATCCCTCAGATTCAACATGTGAGAATGCCACAGGGCTAATGTTTGATCATGACGCCCCTGTATGAAACGCTGTCAACCATGTAACTGAGGATCCATGTGCACACTTGTTTTACACCCTTATTATTACGTAGAAACACGTGATATCTGCCACCCCTCCCTCACAACAAGTATGGGGGTGGATGGAACTCTGGTTTGTTGACCAGTCAGAGGCATTCATACATACAGATGTATGGTCTATTGTTGTTTTGTTAAACGCTGAATGACTAAGCATGTCTGAGAAGAGCACCACACAGCCCCTGCCTGACACAGTTTTTCATTGGGACGTGAAATTAACAGGTGGCAATAGGGATGCAAGATATGGATATTTCCGGCCGATACTAATAACCGATAATTACATTCTTCACATGGCCGATACCGATAATTTCACTTTTCTTAAAAAGAAGTTCATAGCCTTAAGTTTATGCACACCTAAGGGTAAATAAATAAATAATAATATTAAATTCCTGTTATCGAGCCGATAATATATCGGACCGATATATATCGTGCATCCCTAGTTGGCAAATTGAATACCTCAAAGAATATTAAGTTGCCATGGTAGTCAGTGTTACCGGTGATACAAGGTGTTCAGGCTCACACAGCAGAAGAGCGAGGCTGCCGACAGCAAAATCTATTGTTGAAGATCACAGCATTGTGTCAACGCTAAAAATGGGCCAACATAATATTTTTTCTTGTCAAATGCTAGTAATACCATGTTGTCTCTACTTTATTACACAGTGGGCGATTTCAACACCTTAACATCCATAAAGCTACTTTCAGATATGCAATGAATTTTGGAAATTTCTAGAGGTGCGGTTAAATTGTAATGTGAGAAGGCAAATGTTTGAGTCAGATACTCCAGATATTTTCCATAACTTTTCCTGCCCCCCCTAGTAATGTCCGTGTTGTTGTGAACACTACTGACCTGGACAATCTTCTGCTGCGTTCTTCATATGTGAAATACAAAGTCTGGAAAATGTCTGGACCCAATTGTCAGATCACTACTAGGGCTGCAACTAACGACTATTCTGATAGTCGATTAGTCACCGATTATTGAAGTGATTAATCCAGGGTTCCTACAGGTTTTAACAAGATAAATTTAAGACTTTTTAAGACCTTTTTAAGACCACTTTGAATAGCATTTAAGACCTATTTCACGACCATACTGGCAAAAAAGTATGAAGGAAAATTACTATGAAAGAAGAAATAAGTCACAGAATTACTTACAAAGTAAATTTATATCCATTCAACATAAGAACAATGTCTGAACATAACAGTACACAAGTCAAACAAGTCCAAAATGGTAACAAATAAAATCAGAAATAACTGAGCCTTACTAACTTAATAACTTGTAATCAATAAACATGCTTTTTTTTCAAACAGTTACCCAGTATGACAGGCACACTCGCTAATGGAGCATTTGACACAGGTGATGGTCCCGAAGCAGGGGCGAACACCGACGAGATGGCAGGAGTTTTTAGTTGGCTTTTCACGTGGGTTTTGTTTTTATTTGACTGGGCATGTGCCCTTACAACCAATGTTCCAAGTTTTACCGTTTTCTTGCAAAGAGTACAGTGGGCTTCAAAAGCATTCCCTTCCACTGGTTTTAGCCACGCACTAAACGTGCTTTTATGCAACCAAGATGGGTTAAACTTACACTTCCCCATTATTTACAAAAGTCGCCGACACACAAGTAAAATTTCCCTCTTTTCGCTTGATTGCTGCGCACCTGTTCAGTCTCTAGGTTCTCAAACTTTTTCTGTCATGCCCCACTTTGGAGCTAGAATATTTTTCCCCACCCGACCCTGCCCCAACAAAATTATGACAAAATGGGCCAAGTTTAACATGTGTATTTACATAAAATACACAGGACTTGCATTTTGTATTTATTAGAAACACCCAGCTAATACTACTTCTGCTATATAAATGTATACCATTTACAACTGAATCATTATTATGGAGGATGCAGTTTGTGGTCCTGTTGAACTGCATTCTGTTACGTTGACAGGCGTTTCTACTCTTTACTAGGGTAATTAATGACACACCTCTTTGTACAATGCAACCCACTTCAACATCACCATAAACTGCAGCCTTTAAAACAATCCGCTGAATCAAAACCTCTTTACTACTGCTGTTCACATATTTGGAGGCCTGTTGTATTAGACTGGATTAGTGTAAGCAAGGTGTTCCTAATAAACTGAAGAGTGACTACCCATTCCCTGTTGGACCATTCTTGATCATGCCTGGCGTGACTGAAGTGGTGCTGTCACCTCTAGCCATCCATGGGTAAAGCAATCTGTGTGAGTGAGCGTCTTAGGGAGGTTGAATGAGGATAACACCCGAAGAGCCGCCTGGGGCTATAGTGCTCCTCAATTCATTCCCACTGCCCACCAGAGGCATTAAGCATTCATTCTTTCATCCCTCCCTTCCAGTCAGGATTTTGAGGGCTTAACGTTACTGTCACTTCTCCCCCCTCTAACCACCTCTCCTTACCCTCCTTGTGGGGGTCTTTGGATCTCCTACAATGTCTCCATCAAATTTCTATAGGTAGTCAGCGTTTCCCTAGGATTTTTTAGCAGCAGCGACAGTCTGGCCCCAATACACTAAGGATGTGTGGTAAAAAACTCTGATTATAGCCATCACAGTGTCCAGGTGGCCCTGCTGGCAGTGCCACTGCATTGATGTGCAATACTCAGCGTCAGCCAACAAGTGATTCTGCGCCTCTGCTCTTTTCTAATCACTCACACGTAGAGCCGATCATTAGAAAAACCTGCTGGATTCATTTTTATGTTGATGAATAAAGAGGCTTTGTTTTCCTGCAACAATGAAGTTAAGACGCTGCGTTGTGTCATAATCTGTGGAAGCATTTAATTGACAGTGACTACTTCATGTTATCTCTGGTCGTTTGACAATAAAAAATCTTGAATCTTGAAGAACTTCTCTTCGGTCTGCAGGAGTGCGTGTCTGCTCGTCTCTGTTGCTCACAAAAACAATCACATGTACTTAGTTATTAATCGATCGATAATTGTTGGATCATGAATCTGGATCGTTCCAGTCACTTTAACCCTGATGTCCTGTCTTTGGGCGTCACGTCTCTTGTGGAGTGAACTGCACAAAAATTTTGCACTCTTTTAATGTTCATAAAAATGTGTTACATAAACTCTAAAGTGAATCACACTAACAAAGTAACTTCAAGTACTGCTCTGACCCTTATAACTTCGGATTAGTGTTGGTGTTTATTATTAACATGTAAAGTACGCACAGTGCACAGCTATCTCTCAGAAAGCATCTACACCTAACAACTTTTTATCTAACAAAAAAATAACACATTAGTCAGGTTTGGCATTCAGTAACCGCAGTATTGAGAACTGATATTACGAGAGAGTGAAGGAAGTTCAGGGAAATCTGAAGAGAAATATCTGAACTTTTCAGCAACAACTGTGAACCTTATGCGCCACGACGGCTGCCAGGAGTGTGTTTATCTGCTTCTCCTGACAGTGTCTGGGTATTTGAGGCTGCATCCATACAAATGAGTTTGAAAAGTCTTTTTCAACTTTTTCAAACGAACATTATCTCTGTCCCCATGAAAATTTCGACTAAGTTTTAATCCCCGTCCATACTAATACGTCTGAAAATGCATAAAACATGTCCACTCATGTACAGTATACTGGGCAGGAAGCATTTGATTGAAAAGACCCAACCAGCAAGTGGTTGCGAGTGTCTGTCATTGTTTCCAACAATCTTCTTCTCTGCCCATCCAGACTAAAAAGCAGCAATTTTCAGATGAAAATGGGGTCAGCAGAGTTTCCAAGCTAAGCTAGGTGCCCTGCTTATCCGTAGCAGAATTGATGCATTTTCAAACAAAAACGTAGCAGTATGGATGTAGCTCCCAGTTTCTCTACATTTGAGTGGGACAGAGCAAGAGGAAATTCGGGAATTTATAGAGAAAATGTGTAAAAGACACTTCATATCCACACTCCCAACTCATCCCATTCCATGCCGGAGCTTTCAGGCTATAAACTGCCTGGCATCGGGTAGACTGACAGTGAAGTCACTGCAAAGGCACGAAGCACGTATAAGTTACTTCCATCAGCAGCACTGTGTGACATTGCTCTGTATCCTCTTCTCTATTGCTATTCCATCATTCTTCAAGTCTTCCCTTTCTAACTGCACATTATCCTCCTCCCACCATCGCCCTTTCGTAAATCCTGCCGGCTTTAAGTAGGTCTCTTCTTCACCTCTCTTCACCCTCTCTCCTGCTGCTTGCCTCTGGTGGGCATGAGTTATCCGTCAAGCAGACAATCTCTCTGTCCACTCATTTTCCCTGCCCATTTGATTTAGTGTAATCCTGGTTTTAATTTATTCAGCAAATCATCCAGCAGCACTGTTATAGGGCTCTGATTACACAAAAACCTCTATCGAAATCAATCATTTATATTATGAGCTTGTAAAAGGGGCAGAGTTCTACTGTTACAGCTTTACATGTTTGGTTTTGATATTTTTGAAAATATTTGCATTTTAGGCCTGTATTTATTTTGATTGCAACTATAGCCAAAAAGTGTTCACATTTATAATCCATTCTTTCATATTGTTATATGCTTAATTGCAAAAATGTCACAAAGGTTCTATAGAGGAAAAATAACCACATGTGTAAAAGTCCTTCATTTGTTGAAAAAAATTTGAAAATGGAATGAGAAATGGGTCCTTCCATGAGGTCATTTTTTGAACAATATAACTATTAAATCACAATAGAATAAATGAACTATATAGTGATATGTACCATTATCTGGAAATAATAATAAGGTGATAACAGGATATGGGTTATATTGCACAGCCTTACTATGTAACTGAGTGGTCCTATGGGCCGCACCTGAATACCAAAGCTCTACCTCCTGATCACTATGACGTCACTATAACAATATGGTAGCATCTGCATCTAGACTATTTTGGGTCCATTTTGTACAGTGAGGGAAAGTGGTGATGCATCATTTATCCTTATATAGTCAATGTTCTACACAAGGGGTGCAACATAAAGCCATCAAACAGCAAGTGGGAAACCTGAGAGCTAAAACTGTAGCCAAGATTCAAATTTACCTTGAATCTTTTTTTTCCTGGACCTTAACGTCTCAGTAACATTTAGAATAACCATGGCCAACTAGATTTGAAACTGGACTGAGGCTCAATAGCATGAAAACGCTTGAAATCACAAGGAAAATTCTGGTTCTCATTTGTAGCAAATGGCACGTTGAATGCTTCTGTTCTTTTGCCATGCATGGATGGTGGTGCTGGTAGAAACAGACGAGGCTGTCCAGTCACCCCCTCCCTGGGTAATGATGTGCTTCGCTCTGCTTTAGCCCCTGGAGACTCTTGGCTGAGTGAGCACATCCCCCTTACAGCCATCCATAGCCCCCCTTCCTTCAACACACACACACATAAATGTCCACACGCTACACTCCTCTCCGTCGCTTCACCACTCTGTTTCTTTCCTTGTCCTCTTTTGCCCTCTTCCTCTTCTGACTCCTCAGCTCGCTGTGACTGCATGCTTAACAACTCCCTCGTTCCCTTCCTCCTTGTCCTCATATGCTTTCTTACCCTGTAGTTTTCGGAGCAGCTCTCTCTCTCCCTCTCCCTCTGTCACACTCATTTGCTTGCCTCATCTTTTTTTTTTTTGAATGGGAGGAGCCCAATTCAACAACTCTCTAAACATTTCTCTTGTTTTGTCAGATTGCCAAATTGGCTATTGTATTTAATCACTCACACTCTGCCAAATCCCATGAAGTAATTAAGAACTTTTAAATCCAGCAATTAACGTAAAGATTAGGGCTAACAGCTCGTGCGTAGGGTTCTAGTGCAGATGCTGATAATGCTGGATAAGCAAAAGCAGTTTCCTCTGAGCAGGGGCGGTTGTAGGGGCAAGGGGTGGGCTAGGAAGTGCAGATAAAAATTGAGCGCCAGCATGTCCCTCTTATGTAATTCCATTATCCAAGACAATTTGCCTTAATGTGACAGTGGGAGAATCCACGGATTATAATGACTCTATTCCATCATTGTAAAAGGCACACACACAACGACTCACACACACACACACACACACACTGCAATCACTTTCCAATAATTTTGTAGTCACAGAACGGGAGAGATGCACTTTAACTTTTTTTTGGCCCAAATACTAACCCCATCTTTTTGGCTAAGTGTCCCTTAGATTCTATCCATTCTGACTCTACTTATCCATCCTGCTTCAACCATTCATAATCTCGGGATTTATGAGTTGCCCATATGGTCTCACTATAAAGCCACAGACTAAATGCAAAACACATTTACTTAAGCACATTAACATCTGTAAATATCCACTGAGTCATGGACAAGTGACAGTAACTGCCTATTGTTGACTTATTTAAGTTTGCCACAGTGATCACAGCGTTTCTCCTGGGATGGAGTTGTAGCAGTGGAGATGAGGCGCATGTGTGCGAAAATTCTTTAGTGTGCTTGCAAAGCGCACCCTGCTGGGAGGTTTCTTTGCATCTGCCCGCACCAGAAGGGCTCTTGAGGCCTGAGTACATACAGAACCTTTGCAAACAGTAAAGAAGAGAGGAAATGTGTGTCTAGCTAGCTAACAGGCATTCATTCTTCCAATTACTCATTGTTAGCTGTTCTTTTATCCAGAATTCACTTGCATTACCACACCGTTATGTTAACATTTAAGTGTTAATTTACTTAAATGTAATGCTAGAATACACCAACAACATTTCTTTTAGCGATTCCTATCCAAATATTATGTAATGACAACTAAACACTGTGAGGGAATCTGTATATTGTCTTCGAGTTTAACAGCAATTGCATATTACAGTGGCCCTCGCACAAAGTAAGGAATACCATGTGTCTTTGTAACAAGCTGGATCTTTCAAATTTGTTTATGTCAGAGATTAGGTGCATAAATCTTTGTGTGTTTCTATCAAGTGAGTGTGTTAGCTCTAACACTACTGAGCGATACTCCTGTTAAGTTGCAGTATTGTTTTCTAAATCTGTTATGAGCATTGCTCACTTCATTGTTGACATCTGACGATGCTTGTTGTTCTCAAAGTGGTGCAACGTGTAACATTCACATGCTTTACTCACAGGCGTGTGAATTTAAGTGAATATGAAGCGTCCATAGACGACATAAATGTTGTTCTATCTAGAGGGATGAGAGTCCTCTTCACTCCTCACATTTTTAAACCCATTTAAAACTTTTAAGAACATTTTCTACTTGTCTTATTCTCAAAACCTATACAAATAACCCCTGTATATCATACTGCTATATACACAGCATATCAGTTGGTTTGGTTGAGTGTATGCCTGTAGCAGTCTGGACCATATAAATGTATTCATTCAAGTCAGAGTGATGGATTTTGCGGACAAGTGAGAGACACCCATTTGTTCTGTTTTATATAGGGCACAGATTGAAGCTCCTTGAAATGGTTGACAACAGAGCAACAGTGCACAGATAACAACGCAGCAGTCAAAGACTGAGGTACCTCAAGACTTCCTGTGATCCCCACCATCAATCAACTTTAGAGGGCTCCTAATGGTTTCTCCCTGGGCCCCGGGCTGCCAGAGGTGCATACCAAACACCACCACAAAGCAAACTGATGTACAGCAACAAGGTGTCACGTTCACACACTGATCAGGTTCAGATGCCAGAAACATTTAAATATGATAGCATGTGCCTCACAGGGGATGCCAATACGACCCCTTCTCTAATTACCAAAGAAGTCAGCACTGGATGCAGAGGCTGAACACTTTGGCTACTTGGACTTGTATAATAACGGTGAGGTCAGGTGCAAAAAGCAATGTGCTTTCTTGTTTAAGAGTCAAGAGTGGCAGAAGCTAGATTTAGCCGACTTGGGTATCATGTTACATCACCGAGCTGGACTAGGTCAACAGGTTCATTAGGCTGCACTCGGCTGGGGAGAGTGGGGCCTCTCTCCGCATGCTGATGCCACAGCTCTCGTTAACATATTCTTGCCTCCAGTAGCACAAATCAAAACGGCATGACCCACAGTTATCTGGCTTACCTACCGCTAGTAGGGGACCAGGTGTGATTCAAGTCTTGTCAAGTGTAAGCAGTTATCTGTAAATTACCAGGGTTCGTGTTAACTGTATATTCTCAAACAACACTGGTGGAAACAGCTAGTATCTGAGCGGTCCTGTTCATACCTGGCATTAATAAGGGCCTTGGATAATCCAATCACAAGTGAACAGCTCTAAGTATGTCAGTTCACACCTGGCATTAGTATGCGTCACCATGTGCTGCTCAATATGCAAATAAATTCACAAGTTCTGTATGCAAAAACAATTGTGTTTTAAAAGGCAGGTGGCAGCACTGCACTCCCTGTGCCTGTCTGCCAGATATTATAAGAAGTAGAAACAATGAAGACCTGGTCTATTCCTTTGAATTTCTCAGGCAAACCACATCGCCAACGATATGGTGCACGCTCATAACACACAGAATCCCAGCGGGCGTTTTTGAAAATACTTCAGCTTGTGCAGGGGGCATCAGGTGAGTAGGTGGTCTTTCACTTTGGCCCAGGACACATTTGCATCCGCAGACAGTGGCCTGGGTGATCTGAGGTGAGCCACTTGTGACTGGCTCACCTCAGACTAATACCAGGTAAGAGCAGGATCGATTACCCCGAGCAGACTGTAAATTATGGATGTATCGATCGTAAGGGGATGGAAATATTCATCGGATTTAGATTTCACTTAAGTGAGGTAGGTTATAACCCTGTATGACTCAAAAGTGCAGCTAGAAACCACATCAATGCGCTACTGTCTGCTGGCTGCAGCCCAGTATTTCTGCTACATACAATTTGCAGCAGCAGCCTGCCAGAGGGAGAGAGAGAGGCGGAGAGAAAAATAGAAGCAAGGGAAAGGTAATTTTACTAACTCACCTAAATGTTAAACATTATGTTAAATATATATTTTATTATCTATTGATATTCATGAATGCACACGACACCATCGTTCCCAGAATGGCCATGGGGCACGCTGGGACAACTAATGTAGGTCATCACTAATGCAACTTGTTGTACCAACAGCTTTTCCACAATACATGAATATGTGACTGATCATGTTTGTGCCCTAAACTTCTGCTACATCAACATTCTTCTTACTACAGTCAGCCGCTACAGCCAATACTAGCTGACCTTTGTCCCAGGACACAGGAGAAAAACAGCTACAATTGGCAACAGAGGGAGGAGGGTGTGGAACTGGCTACACCATCCAAAATAAGCCATTTCAAATATGCCTTCAATATTGATTTTGAATATTTATTTAAGCCTTTGAAGACACATTGAGGGATAAGACCCTCATTTACAATGGTGCCGAGGGTGCAATTAAAAAAGTTGATACATTAAAAGTTAATACATTGAATAAATAGGAATTAAATAAATATGCATATATATATACACAGTAATACAAGGTATAAAACAATTCGTCAATAAAATACTATGGCCAAGTCAACTAGCAGTTACAGTCACTGCAGGAGAAGTCAGACAATATAATCATGTCAGTGTCTGCACAAGCCAATACCTAAACCGATCTCTCCTGTAGCACCAAATCATGGCAGTGAGGAACTCTAATGAGTGAACACACATGTCCTCGTGCATAAAAGCACATTTCAAGTAGAGCATCAGAAAAAAGCAGCGAGGCAAACATCCACACATCGCCTTGAGTGTGAATCCTTTGGCTAAGAGCATGTTGCTTTGTCCCATGCTTTGCTGGAACACATCACACAGTGAAGAAAAGACAGCTCATTAGTACTCATTAGAATAAGAGGCAGCCCCATAACTATAAAATTGCATTACTCAAAGGTTAACAATTCAGATCAAATAGTGACTTGCGACACACACTCCAGTGATGTCATGTGCTCCCATTTACAAAATACAGGCAACTGGGCTGTTGCCAGAAGCACAGTGGCAGGATGACTCCGACGCACTTGTCTGCGCTTCCTGCTTTCGCTCAGCGAGCTCAGCCTGCATCATCAGCTGTGGTCTTAAGCTACACGCTGCTGGGAAAAGCTCATAGGGGGAGGGGAGCCACACAATTAGGATTGAGCTGAATCTTTAGGATTCTCAGTACAGCAGTGCCAAGTATGCTCTCCACCGTTTTTGCAGTGCACCATGGGTGTCAGTCGAGCCACTCATTGTAAAACCACAGCTGGAAAGGTTAGTGTAGGGGACTTGTCAGCAAACCCACAGATGACTAATCTCTGTCTCCACTTCTTCATACAACTGATGATGTGAGAAAACAAACTCACACCGTGACACACACAATTTATCATCAAACACCTTCCCCCAGAACAGAAGGAGGAGGCGTCAGTATACACTAGAACCGAAAGGGAATCCCGTCATGATATTCAGGTTACATGCTGATTTCATCTCAGTTTCCCATAAGACGCTGTCTCTGAGTGACATCACAGGATGTTGTGAGAGTTGAGCTCAGGGGAATTGTCTGGAACATACACGCCACCTGTTACTATAAATGCCAAAAAAATTCACTTCAAGGAACAAAGCAAATTTGTAGCAGATTTAAATTTTTAAAAAATGAATAATCGCCTAATTTATGTTAATAATAATAGGAATTAACGAAAACATTTATTTATTTTTTTTACATTTAAAAACAATCTAGTGAACCTCCTCTAAACAGTCACACCAGGTTGAGTATAAAATGACACAATAGAGAAATAATATAAAATGACAGCGTGTGGAGCTGGTGTCTCTGATCCAGCTTACAGACACTTTTCCTGCCCTGAGAAACACAATCATTCCTTCGCTGTGCAGCAGCTCCAGGCACAATAAATCTTACTTGTCAGCCCAATCTATGTCCTGCACACTCCTACAGGTACCTGAAATGCCCATGCATGCATTCACCTCGTTTCACTCCTTGGAAGAAAAGAAAGAGAGAGGGAGGGAGGGAGGCAGTCTCTCTCGCTGCTGCTGCTCTTGTTGATGCACTGTAGCTGTACAGCCATCATGAAGTATGCCCCCCCCCTCCAGCCTACCTAGACCAATGCACGGAGGCAAATCTGTGGATTAATCCAGACAACGGCTGAAGGAGATTGTGTGTTGTTGTTTTTTTTGGTCAATCAACAAGTCTCCTGTTAGCTCGCAGACAAATAAGCTGTCGATCAAAGTTGTCATTCCCATAAATTGCGATGCAACGCTGCTGCAGCCAGCCAGCCAAGCAAGCAAGGGTGGGGGGGCTCAGACTGGAGGGGAGAGAGAGAGAGAGAGAGAGAGAGAGAGAGAGAGAGAGAGAGAGAGAGAGAGAGAGAGAGAGAGAGAGAGAGAGAGAGAGAGAGAGAGAGAGAGAGAGAGAGAGAGAGAGAGAGAGAGAGAGAGAGAGAGAGAGAGAGAGAGAGAGAGAGAGAGAGAGAGAGAGAGAGAGAGAGAGAGAGAGAGAGAGAGAGAGAGAGAGAGAGAGAGAGAGAGAGAGAGAGAGAGAGAGAGAGAGAGAGAGAGAGAGAGAGAGAGAGAGAGCTGGAGAGAGAGCTACGTTACCTTGTGGATGTGCCCTTCCTCACGTCGCAGATGCTGCATTTAAAAGCCTCGGCGGTGTTCCTGAAGGTGCACACGCTACAGTCCCAGTACCCGTCGTCCGCGCTCTGCTTGGCTTGTCTCTTTGGCCTTTTGCAGGAAAAAAAAAATCAAAAAAAATCACACAATAAATAAATGACACACAGACGTTTAAGGTCAAGTTAGTTGAACAAAATGTCAAAGAACGTTTTCTCTCTCCGCGGAATTTACACGAACGGTGGCGGTGGCGGTGACAGACATAACCTGTTGTGCGGTGTTAAAAGCCGCTGTCCTGCACAAAGCATGCGGGTGTTGTCATGAATATTGGGTTCGAGTCCCGGTTAGTGGAGCCCCTCGGTTCGGATGTGTGTGTGTGTGTGTGTCCCCCCTTAGCAGAGGAGCGGACCACCATCCACACCGCCCGGCTACGAGCTAGCAGGCAGGCGGAGCGCTGCTACACGATTTTCGGCATCGACGCTTAGCATGTCGGCTAACGAAGCGGAGATCACACCGTGTCCATTTCGACAGTGACTCTCCGAAAGGCTCCTCGGAGACGGAAGAGCGTTCCGGGGAATGTCAGGCGTCTCCGCCGAAAAAATTCCCTTTGTCTGCGAAGCGACTGGGGCTGCGAGGGGAGAGAGAAGCCGCCATAGTGACGGCACTGTTCTAGCTAGCGAGTGAAAAAAGGGAGAGAAACGATCCCCGAGAAGCGGAGAAACGCATCCGAACGTCGAGCCGAGGGGACGGGCACGGCTCGGCACGGCTCGGGGAAACCACACAGCCCGGCTGGTCGCATTATTACCTGGTGGGGCTCTTCTTGTCGCCCATGGTGGAGAGTGGTCCTCGGGAATAAGAGGAGAAAAGCGGCCTCCTGTTTAATTGTCAGAGTAGTAGGATCCAGATCGAGCCGCTGCTGAGGCTGCTGGCAGACAGGCTCCACTCAGCGCTGGCTCCGGGCTCCGCACAGCACTGCACCGCACCACGTGGTCCGCCGCCGACCAATCACAGCGAGCCAAGGTTTAAAAGTCCGGACGCTCATTTAGTGGCTTTTTTTTTAATGAGTAAAAACCCAGAGGTTCTTCATGGACATCACCTCGACCCCCCCCACACCCACACACACAGGCAACAAGTGGCTCATGTTGATAACATTTAATATAATAATTTCAGCTCTGGAGGCAGGTGGAGATCTGTTGATTAAAAAAAACATCTCTTTTTGATTCTCAACTTTATCTGGAAGAAACACAAGATCACTATTCCAGCTCATTTAAATCAATACCTCACAAGTCACACCACTCCTTGTTCATCTTCTTCATGATGCCACTGTGGCTCAGGGGGTAAAGCAGGTCGTCCTTTAACCAAAGGTTCAGCGACAATACATCACAAGGTTCTAATGAATGTGTGTGTGAATGGGTGAAGGACTGTATAGCACTTTCATCAAGACTTGAAAATCACTATATAAATACAGCCCTCCATAACCTGGCTCCCACATACCTGTTGGACTTTCTTCATCTTCCTGTGCCCTGCGCTCCTCCTCAGCGGCTCTTCTCTTTGTCCCCATATTAAAACTCTCTTTTTGATTCTCACCTTTATCTGGAGGAAACACAAGATCACTATTCCAGCTCATTGAAATCAATACCTCACAAGTCACACTCCTTGTTCATCTTCTTCAAGATGCTACTGTGGCTCAGGGGGTAAAGCGGATCGTCCTTTAACCGAAGGTTCAGCGATTTGATCCCAGTCTCCCAGCAAACAATACATCACAAGGTTCTAAGATTTCAGATACATTTATTTGTCCCAAACACATGCACAGACACACTCATGCAAGGAGGGGAATTTAACCTCTGCTTTTAACCCATATCCAGGACACACAGAGCAGTGGGCAGCCATGTTCGGCGCCCGGGGAGCAGATGTTGGGGGAGTAAGGTGCCTTGCTCAGGGGCACTAGACAGGGTAGGGAGAATCCTCTTGGATTTTTGGACAGATCAATCCAGGTTTGTCTTTTTGTTGTTTCTCCGTGGAGTCGAACAAGAGACGAACCAGAGACCTTTTCTGCCCATAGTCCAAGTTTCTGCCACTAGTCCACCACCTCTCCCAGCTCTTTTAAATCAATACCTCACACTACTCCTTGTTCATCTTCTTCAAGATGCTACTGTGGTTCAGGAGGTAAAGCGGATCGTCCTTTAACCAAAGGTTCAGCGATTTGATTCCAGTCTCCCGACAAACAATACATGAGAGGCGGTGGACTAGTGGACCTGGATTGATCTGTCTAAAGCACTCATCAAGACTTGAAAATCACGATATAAATACAGCCCTCCATAACCTGGCTCCCACATACCTTTTGGACTTTTTTCATCTTCCTGTGCCCTGGGCTCCTCCTCAGCTGCTCTTCTCTTTGTCCCCATATTAAAACTCAGCACTGTGGGTGGCAGAGCCTTTGGACATCCCTGCCACCTCACATCTTCCAGCCGGACTGGTCAAATCCCAACTAAAAACATATCTGCTTTGATCTGTCAACATAAAATCTTACTTATCAGTTTTTAACCCCTGGTCTTACCTTTAGTCCCTCCTGTGTTCACATGTGATGTACTGTTAGGTGTCTTTGCCTCTAAACCTGATTTTGATCTTGGTTTAACTTCCAACCATTCTTGTGTCACATATGCTGCATGTTTGCTAATTTGTCTATATATGATATATTGTGAGGTGCCCATGGATGCCTAGAAGGCGCAGTGAAATGACAGTGACATAATTATTATTATTGTTAATCTATGGATAATAATAGCACCTTTTTGATTATTATGGTGTTATACAGTTAACCATGATGGACCAGTTACTGCACCATCTTCTGCTTGTTGAACCTGATGACCCCTTGAAGCACTTTTACAGTCCTTTTTTCCCCTACATACAAACAGACTCATACAGTGCATTTGGGGTTCTGTGTCTTGCCTTCAGCATGTGGAAAGGGGGAGACTGGGATCGAAGCCCTGACCTTCTTGTTAGTGAACAACCTGTTCTACCTCAGGACCGACTAAATGATCTGATAGCGCAGATCAGTTAGGCAATGCCTCTCACACCTCAGTAATTCATATGAATTTTAAAACCACAACATACATTATCTTAAGTCACTTAATATAGTAAGGTCGAGACCTAACAATATTACAAAGAAAACCAAACAACCGTGTTTTAAATTTGTCCCATTTAAATCTTAAAGCAATTTTCCTGCATGGAGGATTAGATATATCTGCTCAGATCATCACTTGTCTGCAGTGTAAATAGTTATTCTCAACAAAATTACCCCTTAAAAAACCACAAGCAGGTTTTCTTGGGAGCTCTCTGCAACATAAGGTTGAATGGGGGAAGATGGAGTCTTGGTGTCAGGACACATTGTCCTGCTCTGTTTAATGAAATAAACACGTCCACAATGTCCAGATTAATTCACAATTCAAATAAGATGCAGGAAAAAAAAGCTTTCATTCATCTCAGCATTTGCAAGAGAAACTTTTAATCGCCCCCGTTACCCTCCTGGCTCTGACAGGCTGCTTCGTGGAATGTGTTGGAGCAAAAACTGCACCTCTTGTGCGCCTCCGCTCTGCCCAGGACAAGGCTCTCTGTGGGGGAGACCAAGCGTGAATCATGTAGGCTCATTAGCTGCTCTCCACGGCTCCAGGTCCTATTGTGAATCCCTGGCTTTTTTCTGTTCAGAGTGAATATCCGTGCCTCCACATAAGTCTGCCCTCCGCCCAGTGATTACCTCTGCTTAGCTCATAGCATGCTGCTCTAATTGAGCCTCATCACGGTGGCCTACTGATAACTACAATTCAGTCAAAACAACATTAAGCCCTGCCTCACTGCTTCTGTAATGAGTTCCTGGGAAAACTGATTTTTTTTTTTTTTGTTTTAACTTGCGAGTTATGGCATTGAGTTCATTTATATTCACAGGTTGGATGAGTCCTTGGAGCTACATCTATTTTTTAAATTTTATTCAGAGAGACCACAATATCTGCAGACTGGTTAATTTATTGATACCACAGGGATGAAGATCATATTAAAAGAGGCATTTCACTGAGGTGAGAGACGTGCACTTGTGGAGTGGATTCTCCCCTCATCAACGACACCCTTGAGCAAGGAGCTTGCGTTACTCGCAGACGACTTCACTAGACAAACAGTTAGCCCTCATTCATAATGTATGAGAGGTGTGCAGCTGAGTTTGAACAGCATGACATCAAGATGGAGAAACTTATCAGGGGAGAGATGTGCTGGAACAACTTTGAGGACTCTTTATGATGCAAAGGAGGATGACAGTCGTGCCAATCATGTTTGTGCGGGGAAAAAAAAATCACTCCAGTCGACTCAAGGAAAGTGAGTCACTGTCAGGTTGTTGTTTACCCACGACATAAAAACTGTTCAGACTCAATCTGACTGCATCCTTCGTCAGTCAGCAGCAGTTTGTTTGAAGCACGTAGCAGCCTTGAATTGCAATAACTCCAGAGGGCTGCTCGGCCTCTGACAGTAGAAGATTGAGGTTGTACTGCCTCTGGGCATGAATGTGTAAAAACTGAGTAATGTTCGGTGTGTAGAAAAATCACAGATTCGACCACAACAGTAGCCAATATTCCCATCAAACATCATCATCGCAGTGAGACAGGATATACACATTCCAGTATATGAATCATGTCCATGTGTGAATTATGTACGTCTAGTGTCACTACAGGAAGCAGTGTGCTCTTTGTGTAAAGAAGGGGGGGATGTTGTGTTACACTAGCCTCTTTCACACAGAGATCCAGCTGCATTGCCGTTACTAAGAGATTTTGTTGCTCCTCCTTTGCCTTTTTTTACACAGAACCCAACAAGTCGGCATATTGCTATTCCTGTGTGTGATTTGACAAACTGTATCATGCCAGTGTTCCGGAATCAGCGGCGTGACCTGTGGCACAACAGGGTTGGTGTCTGTCCCCACGGTTCTAAATCTCCCTTGTACACAGACATCGATTCGGCTCGGTGACTACATCAACAGGCAGCACAAAGGTGGAACCATAATTCCCCAGCTTTCTTTGCTTGTGCGGGTCTACAGAGGAAGCACTTAGTTGTTTGTTGCAGAAAGATCTAGGCTACAAACCAGAAGCAGCAATGGCAGGAAGGGAAATCTAGAGTTTAACTGCACAAAAGTTTAACTTTCTGAAGACAACAGGGTCAGCAATGCTTGTAATTGATAATCCATGTTGTGTTCTGCACTGGCAGCCGAGGTTGTTTTCTACAAAAAGGGGTTAATTTGATTGGAGCCTGAAGAATCAGCGAAGAGTAGGTCCTCACTGAAAAGACCCAATCAGCAAGTGGTTGTGTGTGTCTATGTCATTGTCTCAAAACATATCCGTCTTTGACCTTCAAGACTAAAATGCAGCCAGGGAGATTTTAGACAAAAATGGGACAAGCAGCATTTCCAAACAGTTCTGTTTTAGTAGCTCTAAAACTCTGGTGTAGTGTGGACTATCTGCAGAGGAGTTAATACGTTTTCAAATGAAACAGATGGATGTGGCCTGATACAGAGATCTTGCAGTATTGCAGTTGAGAAGACCCCTTAATATATATATTTTTTCACTGAAACACAAAGCCTGGTGAGTGACCTAACACATCAAGCCAACGCTCCAGAATCAGGGGCATGGCTTTAACAAAACAGTGTTGGTGTCTGTCTTGTCGATCAGGATGTGACCATCTCTTCTGTTGGCATAATGATGGAACAACAATAGCCTACCAACCCCCAAATTCCGTATTTGTACCCTTTATACAGAATGGAATGCATAACACTCTCGCCTTGAACAGGCTCTGTAAAAGGGTCTACAAGTTAAACTGATGTGAATATCAAAAAGAAAGAGGGGGGTTTCTGAAGCCAACCATCAGAGAACCAGTTCTGATGAAGCACACTGGCTGATTCAGGGCCGGACTTAACTCTATGAAACCCAGATGGTAAAACATGTTGTCCAACCACATCAGAAATCATGCGTTTGTAGTTCTTTCTATTGAACAGCCGATAGAGAGGGGGGTTGCAGTTACTTTAAAAAATGTAGCGTATTTTTTCTGACAGTCATTCCTAGAAAACCGTCATACTGTTGCACTTGGTTGTTCTCATGAAAAGTGTCAGAGTCAGTTGAAAAAGAATGAAAAATGAGAGCTTGGGGGAGAAGTTTATACCATGACTCTTTTCTCACCTCTGCACAGCTGCTGAATCATGGCGTGAACTGGTTGTGAATGTCAGGATTTTACTTTTCACCTTTGATTAACCGTAACCACAATCTCTAACCTGTTCTGTTGCCTAACCCTAACCCCACCTTAACCATAAATTCATTAGACATAACCAATTATTTTCCACAACCCCAAAGGTTATAGTATTTTCAGTACAAAACTTCATTGTTGTCTCAACATGACTGGGGAAAAAAAATGTTTTTAACTGTTCTGAAGAGCCCCCTTAAAGCTGACTTTCATAGCAACAGGTGAAACATGATACTTGTACAACTGGGGGTAGCAGCGCACACTTGGCAAAATTGGCTTTGGCCTGATATTGCAGAAAGCTATGTAAAGTTATTCATGTACCTCTCCAGGGCTTTACAGAATAGGTAGGGTGAAGGGTTAAGGTGAATTCATGGTTTCTGCATCTGCCAGTGTGCAGGGGTTCATTATGTTCTTCATCATGCAAATGTCGTCTTCCAATCAAAAGTTTTGACCATCTTAAATATATGCATCAACTGTGCATGCTCCAGGTCAAATATTGGAATGGAATGGGATGTATGATCAGGGTCTGATGTTTGGTACCACAGACTGACACAGACCCTCAACCGTGGCCATGTGCATGTGACAAGAAATGTCTCCCTTGATGGGAGGGTTGGTGGGTGGGGGGGCTGTATGATGATTAGGAAACGAGGCTGGAACTACTTGTCTGAATCAAGGAGACAATCCACTACTTCACAGGGGTTTCAAAAAACTCTAACTCAACAAGATTAAACTAAATGTAGTCTTTTGACTTGTAAAATGTAATGTGTTATCAGAAATTTAGACCAATTCATGAAATCCAACCACTTTGTGTATACTGATTGAGTGTATTGAAATTTGATTGTCAGTTTAATCAAGCGGCATCCAACGATCATGGTGGATGACTCTCTTGGAGATTTAATTGTCATGACACAAAAACAAATGACATTTCCTCAAAGACCTTATTTAATTCAGCAAGAGACAAGACAATCAGGTATAAGGCAACTAAAGATCAACTTAATCTGTACTTGGTTTGGTTTTTGTATTGAGCATCCAACAGTTGGCCTGAAACTCAAAACAACTCTGCATTCTCACCGGAGGAGCTCACTGTGTTATATCAATATGGCACTGAATCATTTATGTGGGCACACAAAAAAGAAGCCATGCCACGTACATGCCTGGTGAGCACAACCACCTTGGAAAGGGAAGGGAGTAGAGCAACGTCTGTCTGGGGCATTTCGCTCTGTGTACTCTACCTTCCAAAACCTTCAGTCACGGCGGAGTGCAGATAAGATGTGAAGTGGGAGAATTGGCTGCTAAAAAGGCAAACGGCACGGCAGATTGAGGACATGCCCTCTCTGCCTCTCTCTCCCTGGCACTGATCCATTACGCACAGGGGAGAAAAGTGACTTATGATTAATCATCTCTTGCAGAATTCTCCAATAAAATTCCCCGATCGATACGCCTCGCATGCCAGGGGAGCGAGCACGGAGCTTATAAATAAGATTTTGAATGATTTAAAGCCTGCTATTGTGATTCGTTAACTTGCTTGAATCCCAGTTTTTGTTTGACTTTTGTAGAGAATCAGTCCCTTGAGGTTGCTTCCTTCTAAACCTCCTAATTACACACTTCAGTCTTTCTTCACAGTTTGGCTGCCTTTGTCATCGAGACTCATTTCTCCGTGGTGTCGGGATGACACAGAGGCTGTTGGTGCGTCTGTTCCAGTTCCACTGTATTACCTCGATTAGAACTACTTGACCTTCCACATGCAGATGATGCCCACGTGAGTCTGTGCCTATTGTTCTTTTTTCTCCGCATCTCGCCACATGACCTGCCGTCTGCCTTTCAAAGAGCAGCTCCCTGCGATGTTAAACAACTCTTCTACCAGGCACATAACAGCCCTCCAGCAGCTCGCTCAGTGCTCTTCACACTGATGTTTGCTTTTCAACTGAAGCTTTTATAGATTTCCAATAAAAAAACATACAGCACAAGCACCTCTCAAACAACTTATGGTTAAGTGTGGTGAGCAAGCGCGCTAAAGAGTTTTCTGTTTCTCTCGGACTCCCATTTCAAAGCCAAAGTTCTGACATGATGATACATTATGATGTGATTATGATGATACATTTCTCTATAAAAAACTTAATTTTAGTTCTTTTTGTTGACTGAAACATCCCCTTCTCTTTTTCATACGGTAAAACCCATGCACACTTTTCCTCTGTTCCTGTCATACGCTCTTTCTCACACTATTCTGGTTTGTTTCTGTCACACACACGGTCACACAGCCATCTTCATTGCCGTGTCCATGGCTGTAATGAATGGCTGCATATCCCGTGCCCGCTCTTGTTCATCTGTGGATGTTTGTGCGTTCTACCCCGGGATGTGTAGAAGCGTCCAGTGGGGATTTGAAAAAGAGGGGAGGGCGGTTGAGGACACCATTTCCTTCAACAGTGGAATGTCTTCATGCGTGTTCCTGTTTGGAGAGGCTGCTCACGGCTCCCAGAAATTGGCAGGAAACCACATGCTTCTAACACTGGGGCCGATAAGACGTAGAAGGAGTTGGGAGGGGAGGAGGGGTTGAGGGGAGGAGAAGAAGTGGGGTTGTGCGGTTGGAAGGGAGGAAGGGAAGGGTGCTTTATAGCGAACCTCCAGGAAGGTAGATTATCCCACGAAATGCTGGCAGGGCTTCAGCCTTTGTGCATGCCTGTGTGTGTATGTGCACGTGTGTGTGTGCATGCCTGCGTGTGTTGAGGAGAGAATAAGGGTGTGTGACAATAAAAAAAGCAGCTCTTCCAGCTCACTCAGCAGTGGAGAGTTTCAATGAATCCGGGGCAGGCTCCACAAAGGGCTGCTGAACAAAAGGCCTGCAAGCTGAGAATGTGCAGCACGGAGGCACGGCCCAATCTTATGCTTTGTTAACCCTCAAACATAACACTGCATAGAGACTAAGACAATCCCGCCTCACTCGTCTATCACGTGTGTGCCTGTTGATTATTAGCCTTACGGCGCAATAACTCCGACTCATGCACTGGGATTCATGTCTGATTCTGCTGTACCTGTAATGCAGGATAACTGTGCCCTGTGTTCGTGGGTGTTAAATGTGTGACTCAATTCTGAATCGTCACAGGTTATTTTAAGCAGATTTTGTTCACCCTGAAAAGTTATATTTTGCAGAGAAATTGTGATCAGGTAAAGAATTGATAATTAGGAGCAAACAAAAGTCAATTCTTCGCTCACTAAGATGATCAGCGTGTTTGGTGTTAAGCACGCAACTGCACAATAATAACCTTCAGTAAGATCTTTCAGTGTCACAGTGTGCTCTCTGACATAACAAAGCCAGGTTTTTGAAATATCTCCTTAAATAAAAGTCTTGCAATTCAAAAGTTTACTTGGCAATAAGATGTACTTATAAGTCAAAAGTAAAAGTATGCATAATACAATGGCGATTTATTCTAGTCCATCATATTACATCATAGCATCATTACTTCTGCCAGGGATGTTTTAATTAGAGATTGTGTGTCTGTAAGCAAGAATACACAAAAGGCCCTGGATAGATTAACTTTGTGTAAGGATTTCTCAGAGAATAATTCATGGATCTTGGTGAATAAAATTACGACTGTATGCAAGTTAAAATTAAATAAAAATGTGGATCTAGCCAATTTAAATGTGGTTTCTTAAGGATAATTATGGGTCTTGGTGGAGGTATGAACTTTACTGAATGACATTCTAGTTTATTTGTGAGCGATACCTCAGTGTCGTGGTTTGAACGAATACTCCACATAGTGTTTATTATATTTATTATGTTGTTCGGGTACGTTATAAGATGATCAGCAGAAAACGAAAATCAATCATAAAATGGAAATACTCAAGTAAAACTGCAGTAGCTCAAATTTGTAGACAAGAACAGCACTTGGTTTTAGCTAATCAGAGAACTTTCAAGATACCAAACCCTTAAACTGGAGGATAAACACTGGATTATAGTGCTCAACAGTTTCCACTTCACAATGCTGCTTTTAAGAAGCTGGTCGGACGAACAAAACTGGCAGAGAAGCACAACGTAGTTCAGATCACGCTTCTCTACGGGAAGGATCCTTTTTACGCCCTTTAATACTACTGCATGGGCTGAGCCCCACATGTCCATCCACAGTCTAGTAATTCCCACAAGTGCACGCACACACAATCCAAGGGATTATAAATCACAAGCACTTGGGAAAGGGTTCCGCTGACTCCGGCTGGTGTTTATGGTTCTCAGTGACTGAATCCAGCTGTTTGCAGCTGCACAATACTCCGCGAGGTGCAGTCAATTTGGTAGATTAGCGTATTGACAGATGGCGCGCCATCCATCCAGCAATCAATATGTTTTATTTTATTCCTTCAAATGTTTACTCGGGTACAGAGACACAGAACTCATTTCTTCCCAGGCGGCAGTGGCTATTGTACAGTCTCCACTCTCCTATTACACCCACCTCCCACCCCTCCATCTTTTTCCTTCTCTGCCTGGAAGGACTCTCTCGCCGTCCGTGCGAAAAGGAACACTCCCTTGCTCGCAAAGTGCAATGAGATATGCCCCCCCCCCCCCCCTCTCAAGTAGGGCAGCCAAATTGAGCAATCAGACAACACATCCATCACTATCCTGTGGGGTGGAGTAAATGACCTTGATGCCTTCTTCACACTCAATTTCAGATACCCTTGGGCTCCATTATGGGGAGATTTAAGCATGGAGACAGTGGCCGGCCTTCACATTTGATTCTGACGATACTAGATGTGATAAGTGTGTGATCCGGCTCAGAGAAAGAGAGTAATACGCAAGGTATAGCTCAGGGTAAGGGGGGGTGGGCACAGCTGATGGAGAGCGTGAGTCAGCAGGGGATGAAAGCGCAGCACAAAATTAAGATGGAGTAAGAGGGCTCCGGGAGATGAGAAGAGGAGATGGTGGACAACAGTTGGAAGAGCCAGCAGGTAGAAGGTGGCTGTAGATGGAAGAGGATAAATTGCTTTTCAAGGACTTTCTAACCCCCCCTTCTACTCTCGGCTCTTCACTGCACTAGAGCTGCTGAAAAGGAAGGGTTTAGGAACCAGCACTTATCCTGCCCCTCCCCCCTCCTCTCAACTCTGGTGGGAGAAAAAAAAAAGAAAGAGCACAGATGAGCTCTCTCAAATGGAAACATGTTTGCATACCAGAAACACTTTGATGCCAAGACATATCTTTTCTGACAGTGCCACAAAAAAATTACTCAGAATGAAGAAGAAAAATCTAAAGACAGCGCCCCCGTTGAGTTTTGATGTAAAGTGGTTAGGACAATGGATTCCTATTCAGTTTCACTTTTTTCCCTTTAATTGAGTGTGTGTTCTTCCTTCCTCTCGTCTGGAGGAAAGAGCCGCTCACGCAGAGGCAGCAGCAGCAGCAGGAAGGCACGCAGCTCCCACGGGAGTTTATTTGAGAAACACCACCTGCAGGTTTGAGTGGCATCATTAACAAAGGTCAGATGTGCTCACTGTGAAATTATACACACATGAATTTCTCAATGACTTGTTAATACACCTGATTTCCTTGCCCTGGGCGACAGTTTGCCCTTTGCTGTCTGCCAGGGGCAGAGTAAGCGGGAGTGCACCACGTGGGCGCCGTGCATTTGATTTAACTGAGAGGCGGCTGATAACACTTTACACTTGAGTTACACGAGCATGCAAATTAAATCAACATCATTAACGAACCAAGTGGCAAAACAAATCAATATGTGTTATCCAGTGTGTACAGTGGACTGTGGAGCTTCAATCCTCGTCTGAGGCTGCGTGTTCACATGTGTCTTTCAGAAATCGAGTGGATATGCTTTGGAGATGAGGTCAGATTTGCTCTGTGCCAAATATTATGGGATTTTGTGTTCTAAACCAGAAAAGGGTTAGGGGTTCTAAAGAAAAGGGTTCTAAAGATCAAGTTAAGCTAAATCATTTGGACTTTTTATAGTTCAATCAGATAATATTCAGTCACTTTTGTTTTCCTCTCATTTTGTTATGTTGAAATAGGAAAAAAAACCTTAGTTTATAGTGTAAATAAAACAAGACAATGTTGATGCAAATTTGTTAAAAAAGAAACACTGACAAATCACATTGACTTAAATATTCAGAGCCTTTGTGGCTCAGGGGCCAGCACTCTTGATCATCATTTAGATATTTCTCGCCTTGATTAGAGTTCATCTGTAGTGAGATCAATTGAAAGACAAACAACTGTTTGTGAGGTCTCACACTTGACAGTGACCATAATTCAATGGCTTATTCATATCTGGAAATGGCTTCTTGTGGTTTCACCCTGAAAAGCAATGATCCAGCTAACTGGGAATAAGCCGCAGATTTGATTTTAACAGAGCCACAACAACTTTGAGCCAGCCTCAGAGAACTGGACAGGACTGTTGAAACTTGTCTACTCAGGGGAGCATTGAGACTGACATTCAGACTGGAAAACTGCTTGCATTTTACCTGTATAACTGTGACCTGAAGGGTGCAATGCTACAGGGATTATGCAAAGCCATTGACAAAATGCAGATGACCTATACTAAATATTGTGCCTGAATGCTTCCTCTGTAGACACAAACAGGGCTAAAGCTGCAGTTGTGCAGTGCTTTTAAGTCTAACTAGAAAGAGCTAAAGGTATAAAGTCGCCCCAGCACTTTATGAGACTATGCACGTTGGCACAATAGGAACTGATGGGAATTGTCAAACTAACCCCTCTCCGGTTTCAAGAAATATGAGGGGATATGAATGTCCATCCATCCACACAGAGAGAACATTCAAACAGGCAAGCAGGGTTTGTACTAATTCAATTGCCGTCAACACATTTAACTAAAAACATAAATGTAAAACACATTATGATTTATTCCCTGTGCAGCATAAATATCTGTCACAAATATCATTGGTCATTGTACTGACAGTTGTTAAACCATTTTAGGGAAACACAAAAACATGACAACCTCATAATGACCATAGAGAAACATGATTGGATTTGTGAAGTCATTAGGAAATAATCCTCATTCCATTGATATATATTTTGATCTGGACACCAGTGGTTCATCGACAGACATATCCCGCCAAACTGGAGTTTTCAATCGTGCATTCTAGAAAATGTCCTGAAAATTGGGTCTGGATATTTCTTGGAGTTTGCCTTTCACATATTAAGAATGCAGCAGGAGGTGTCCTGAGTCAGACATGTTCACAACGACAGGAAAACGTCCGGAACGTTCAGTCGAGGGTTTGCTCCGCGGTAGAGAATTCAGGAGGCAGGATATGGATTTGGATTTGTATTTATATAGCGCTTTTCTAGTCTGATGAAGACCACTCAAAGTGCTTTACAGTACAGTTTCACATTCACCCATTCATACACACATTCATACAGTGCATCTATTTGCAGCACTTAGTTATTCTATGGGGGGCCATTCAGGGTTCAGCATCTTGCCCAAGGACACTTCGGCATGCAGATGGTTCAGACTGGGGATCGAACCGCCGACCTTCAGGTTGGAGGACGACCACTCTACCCCTCAGCCACAGCCGCCCTATGGATATGGTGTTTTTTAATTCCGCTGCAGAGATCTAGTGTTTTGGTTTAAAATGCATCAAATCAGCCCTTGTCGAATCATCAACAATAACATCAAGCTAACTCTGTTATCCACATCTAAATCCCTAAATTATCTGCAGTGAGCTGCAAGAGAAACACCCCAATAAGCCACCATGCCTTCATATCACCCACATACAGCATATCACCAGACAGGCCAAAGATGCACTTCCAGATATGAATCTTATATGTACATCTCCCTAATGGTCCCACATAGCATGAACAATTTGCCGTCATAACACTGTGGGAAGCGCTGTCATGTGAGGAGAAACACACCATTAAGAGTCAAGCAGCTGTGTCAGATCAGACTTTTACACAGCCCGCTGCTTTGTCATGTCAGAGAAGGTTGCAGCTTGTCCTTGTCCACTGAAGCGAGTGTTTGCACAGTGGAAACAGGCCCAAGGCAGGTTATCCGTGCTGCGCTCATCCATGTAACTGCAACATATAAAACACTACACAGTGCTCCTACTTTTCTGCCTTGTGAGTTAAACGTTACATGTTCGGGGCTCATGAGGCTGAGATGTAATCACGGTAACGCAGCGGAACCAGGACAGCCGCAATGGTGCTGCGTGTCACTCTAACAAAGCTTTATGTTGGGTGCAGGAAACATGACGAGCTGCAGGAGAAAAGAGAGGAAACTGTCGCAAGGGAGGAAAAAACTGTCTAATTAGAACATGTAATAATCATAACAAGGTAAATATGGGGGCTCATCTGAGAGCAGGTGAAGCAAAGAGCTTCACTACTACAGTATTTTCGAGTCGACTTGGAAGTTTTATACAATTCTTCTGTTCATTATCAAATAAAAAAATTGTGATTCTGTAGGTCTAATTCAAATAAGAACCATATAAAACTATATATGTAAAAACTAGATACTTTCTTTATTCATTAGCAATATTTTTCTCTTCATGGTCTGTTCCTGCACTTTCTCATCTATATCATACATTATATAATTATGAGGGTTAGAGTCTATTATCCTTCAGAAAGAATCATGTTTTCTCATCTTTCATCTTTTTCAGATTGATTTGAGATATATTTCCACTTTCCCTGAAAGATTTAGGATAATTAGATTAATTACACAAAATACAAGGGATTCTCATTGGAACACGGATGGTTGAATAATGACTTAACAAACTGAATGTTATAAATGCATTCTGATTTGAATGACCAATTCAGAGCTTTACTTGGTATTGATGCTAATCGTTGCTGTCAGGAGCAATGGACCTCGGACATTGTAAGAATTGTGTTATATCACTTTAAATTCCTTTAGAGGTAGATATAGATTTGTATGAAAAACCAGCCACTTGGAACACCTTGTTGCAGTGTTGTTATGTTTCTGACTCAACCAGTTATGATAACAGCTTATTCTGTTTCAATATTCAGAATTTAGCTTTATAATAAATGTAGCCATTTCTGATTAAAGGTCCCCTATTATAGAAAGTCAGTTTTCAATTTCTTTTTGGTTAGAAAGCAGAAATGGGTGTTCTGTAAATAGCATGAAATAATCAAAGCTTTCAAGCCACAGAGAAACGCACACAGACGGTTTTCTTTAGAAACTGTGGCTTAAAACGGGCTGAAAGGACTTCTAGAACTTTTGATGTCACAAAAACTACTTTCAGACCGAACTGCATTTCAAACATCCTCCTGAAATTACCATAACCATGCTTTCCACCATCCAATCTTGAAGGATTTGGTTTCTGCAAGTGTTTACCTGACATCCCCCGTATTGTTATTTAATCTCCATTACAGACTCGGTTAGTTTCAGCTTTTAATCCTTTTAGTCCTGCTCTTCTACGCATTGTTGGATCACTTTTATTTTTTTCTATTTCATCAGTCGTATTGTTTCTTGAATAACAGTTGGACTCAAAACCAGCTGCAGCAAATTTGCTTACTCACAGTAAAGGGATGGCATCCACTGCCTGGAGTTAGAGCTCAGAAAGATAAGCTGCTTCATGGGTTTGTCTCTGCAGCTGCGATGCAGGCAAAGCATATTTCTGCCATAAATTCCCTTCAAGCTTATGTCACACCACCGCTGGTCCCATACATGTCAACATCACTCCCATCTCAATCAATCCCATTCAAAAATACATCCTGTCTGGCGGTGACAGAAAGGTTAACTGCTCCTTCTCCTTGGCCCTAGTAATCCACTTGCCGTATTCCTTGCTCATCCCAGCTGTCTAGTCTCCCACCTCTCTGATGTCCCTGAGGGGGATCAGACTCTGCAGGCACACACACTCCTCTGGTTGGCCTCAACGCACACTGCTACTGCACCAGTCCCCCCAGATCTATATGTCCCCTCCTGAATATGTGTCTATATTGGGGTTATTACAGCATTTTGCCTCACACAACCTTTTGTCTGTTTACATTCAGCTGTACATTTTTATGTTGTAAACAAACCAACTAAGTCGAAGAACAAAGTGCTGAGTTGCAACAAGGGTTCACCACAGGAGCAACATGCCAGCAGTTTGACAAGAGGGGAACATCCTCCAGAGAGCAATTAAGTTCAAAAGGGAGTATTGATATGGGGGCTTTTATCTTAAAGGAGATGTTATTCTTTCCTCCAGTGTGTTGTACATATTTTTTGGGAACCTAAAACCTCTGCTAAGTTAAAAAGTCCAAGGTCTGAGATAAAGGCAGCACCTCCACAGAACACACTGCTTCTGAAACTGCTGACACCTCGTCAGGAGTCCGACGGATACTTCCACATAATCGCCGTGTCACACAGCTTCACAGTTAAACACTTTGCATAATGCACACCCAGCGACTAGTGTGGCTCGCCTTCATACAAAACCAGGTTAAGTGAAAGCGAAGGCCAACATTTCCTTCACACGCTGGAAACAGTTGACCAATAAAATAGAGTGGCCCAGCTGACCAATCAGAGCAGACTGGGTGTTATTGGGAAGGGTACCATAAAGAGACAGCAGCTAAAACCAAATGTGTCAGACAGAGGCTGAAAAGAGGAGCTGCAGCAATGGACAGTATGAGCAGGAAAGTTATGTTTTTACTGAACATTAGAGCCTGTAAACCTTTTCAAGTAATGACCCAAAGTAAAATGATGAATATGACAATGAGCATAATATGTGTCTTTTCTTCTGAGTATGAACGGCTGCATGGGAATATTAGCGGAATAATCATTTTCTTTACCAACGTAAACAGCTTAGTAGGAATTGTGTTTTTGGGAATAATATATTGTTCTAATGAATACAGTGAATGGGATTCGATTGGGCAGAGGACAAAGGAAACAAGAGCAAGTACACATTGGACACACATCGCACAGCCTTTTGTAAGGCCACAAAATAGCAAGAAACACTGATGCCACTGATGCCAAACAGACAAAACAATTGTTAACAAGTTGACATCATACTTCTCCTAATAGACAGATCAGTTTGGAGGATAACAAGATGTTTGTTTTCTCTGGGAAACTGGTGTCCAGACTCGAGGTCTGTTGTCGATTAGAGCCTGTCAAAACGCCTGCTGTCACATTTGATCACATTCTTGCATCCTCCAACAAGCTGCATGGCTGAGACTGCCAGGCTGGACATTTCCAGGAATGAGACTTTTGGGCACTTGACTCTTCTATATGTTGTTTTGCATCACTCTCTCTCTCTCTCTGCCCCCCTCTCTGAGACGAATAATGAGAATGATCCACTCTTTCATTGATGCACTGCTGCCTCTCTACTCCCCCCGCCCCCCATGAGAGGGGCGGGGGGAGCAGGGTTAAACGCTGAGCACTTGACGAACTGCTTGACATGAACACAATTGCTGGGGCTGAAATCGAACACTTAAGTCAGTGCACTTACATGTAGTTCACTGTGTACACTGTATTCTCACTTGTGTAGAGCATGAATAGCGTTGAGCCAATCCAAACACGGCAGTTGTGAACTCACAGGAAATGTCTGAACATGTGATGACTGCTTCACTGCTTTGCTCACGTGACATTTTCACTTTCTTGTGTTTCCCCTCTATCGTGTAACAAGGAGATATTTGGGACGACAATGTTTCCTCCTTTCTTCGGGGGCTAATTTTGGCTGGTGTTCCCAACCCTTCTGCTTCTGCTAGCCATCATGGCGACTGTTGAGGCCGAGAAGTGTCCGTCATTTTACATTTAACCTTCGAGCAATTTGAGTTCACAATCCAGGTAATTAATAGAACACCGTATGTAGCCATACTTGTCGGCGTAAATGCAGATATGTAAATAGCAAGTGTGAATCGAGACACAGAAAACGTAAGAGTAAGGATAAATCCACATTATTACGTTTTCATTTGAACACGCATCAATCCTGCTTTGGATACGCCTAATGTCCACACTACTCCAGAGTCTTAGAGCTGTTAAAACTGAGACGTTTAGAAATGTTCCTGACCCTGTTTTAGTTTGAAAACTCTGTGGCTGGGCTTTAGTCTGGATGGTCAGACACTGACATTGGTAACGATGATGTACACTCACAACCGCTTATTGGATCTGTTCAGTCACAATGTGGCCTTTGCTTATTCCTCAGGCTCCTATCACACGACCTTCTTCTGGAAGAAAACTACCTATGGTGTTATTTTTGTGCCACATTAGTGAGTGCACAGTGGGACTTTTCTGAACGTGTATTCGGACTCTTGCAAGCACATACTTGATATTTTTAGCTGAAAATATGAATCTGAGCAAACAAAAACGTGCATGCTCAACTCCGCCTACACGCTCGCTCACTGGCTGGGACCCGCACTCTCGCTCGCAGCGTCTCTGCTCTCCTAACATCTCATGTGCGCTGTTAACTCAAACTGAGCACTTGCTTTAGTTGGCACTGCGTACTTAAAATGTACCACAAAACCAGCCAATCAGAGACTGGGAGGAAGCAATTCTGATTGGCTGTTTGTAAATGGGTTGCGAGAGAAAAAAACCCGCCTTAACTACCGGCTAAGCTTCTGCTACCAGTGTAGAACGGAACACCAATAATTAATTACAAGTGTGGCTGACCCTGCTGTCTGCACTAACAGCTGTTAGATGAAATCTGCATTTATTTGTCATGATATTTTGAATTTTTTAACTCAAAATTCTAGGAATTGACCAGGAGTGTAGATAATAGATTAATTGGTTAACTGGTTGTTTTTGGTGATAATGGTTGGATTTTTGTACCTTTGTGTTTTGTTACATCTCGTCATCAGCAGATATTATTCCACTGCCTAAATACAACCCACATAAAAAGAGTGGCTTAATTTGTATAATACAATAATGCCAATGTCTTAAGTTCTACATGATGCTATGAGAGAAAGAGGCACATTGTGTCATGTTTGTGTGTAAGTCCTGTTGTCTCCTGATAAGTTTCCTAACAGGACATGCAGTGTGTCCCCACGTTACCCCTGGACTGAGGGGAAGTGTGTGAATGGTTTATCGACGCAAAAGTAAATCCACGAGTGATGCTAACGTCTCACAGACGTGTGAAGACTGAAGTCTCCTGACTCAACCACAAAGATGAATGTTGTGTGGTAGTGCATTGATTTTTGTGTTGCAGAGATTAGTGTACATAAGGGCTGGAATATGTTAAATAGGAACGTACACTTTTAGCCTGCGCTCCCAACGACCTCTCTCTCTTTTCATTGAGATCACCAGGCGGCAAACAGATGTATTACCAAAAATACACATTGCAGGTCTTTTGATGCAAAAGTGAATAATAATGTAATTTGAGTGAGAAAATCTGGGATGAAAGAAATGCATGTGTTTCTAATTTAAATCAGGAGATTTATTGGAGGATGGAGGTTCATTCTTGACCTTTGGGAACAGCATATGTAACAAAATACTCTAAGCTCACATGGGGCTTTCATCTGGGCGCCTTTATTCAGCAAGTGGAGCCGGTTCAGTTAGCACCACATGATCCAAGTGAGAAACTTTGGACTCCCCCTCCTCAAAATGTCTTGATCTTTCTTCTGGTCAGTGATATTGACCTCTTCCTATTCAATGCTGGGACCAGTTTTGGTCTGATGCTCACTGACGGTTCATGTTGCCTGTTTTGTCATTCGGTCTTTAAACCTGGGGTTCCTGCATTCAGACTTATGCAGTGTTCACCGTTGTTGTTGCACATCATTTCTTGAATCAAGCATAAACCTTTCAGATAAATTATGTTCTTTATTAAGCTTGATGAATCTTGATTTGAGAGCACAATAAGTGATACTGATGAACACTTAGTCTTTCCTCATGGGCATTTATGGTGTTACAATATATTGTACATACAATACATACAAAAGGTGACAGAAGTCATGAGGAATGAAAAATAAAACATTTTATAGGGTCCTAATTCCAATTTGGGGGTCTAAAATAATAGTTTTCCATGTCGTTATTTTCTAAATAAACATCTCCAGCTTCAAAAAGCCCAGTTGGCTCTGATTAGTAAGCAGGTCAACTCTATTGTGATTGATAAACTGCTAGAGCAGTGATGGAAATGTCCGAGCCCTTATCCAGAGGCTTCTTGATCAACTGCAAACACCCCTGTCGCTATGGTAACACTGGTGTGGGTTCTGCCGTATCAATACAAGCCCAAGACGGGTCTTGAAATTCAGGATGAATCAGCCGATAGAACTGAACCACCTTCATAAACAAGACAGAAACAGGACTTTTCACACTGGCTTTTATTTTGTCAATCTCTTAATCATCTCAAACCTGTATGTAGGCAGCCGTGTTACCTGGTGATGTGCACACATTACAGAAAGTAAACCAGGGATGCAAATGTGTTTGATGCTCTTCAGGAGCAGAGTTTACTGTGGGAGACAAGGAATGTGGACTTTGGCCTTTGTAACTTTCAAATGCACATAAAAGCGATGACACAATACAAGAAAAGGAAATTGGTTTATCTGCTTGTTAGATTGTCAGTTTTGAAAAATTTAACACAAGTCTGATGTTATAAGAACAAATGTAGAGGTCAACTTTATTCCGCCATGTATCCTCCTCATATATCCTCTGTAAGTATCAAACTGAAACCACCTGTAAAGCATGATCGATTTTAGAACCTGCAGCACAGCTTCAGTGTGATCAAAGTCCTCACTCAGCACACACACACACACACACACACACACACACACACACACACACACACACACACACACACACACACACACACACACACACACACACACACACACACACACACACACACACACACACACACCATAATCGTCCTGTGCCATTTGCACCAGCTAAAGGTCAGTTACAGCAGCCACTCTGCTCAGGTTCAGAGGTCAACAGCCTCTTCTGTCCTGGTAAATGGATCCAGCAACCTTATCAACTGGTATCCAAGTGCAAGCCGATAGCTTCCTTTTCTTCACAGTGCAGACTCCCTCCAGCTCGCTGCTGGCTTCGCACGCTGCTTCATTCCACGATATCACTTTATCTGATCTGACGCCGTTTCCGCAGCTTGACACAACGCTAACGCACAACATGCTTATTAGGTTGCTCTGATGTCAGGAAAATCCAGCGAGCTGCCACTCACGTAGCGGCAGATGTCAGTGGCAGAGCCGAGGCCCAGCATTCTGTAAGAGTAATGACACTCTAGTCATTTTCTTTACTCATCGTTTTCATTCGTGTCGAGTCTGGTTCTTCAATGAGAAGCAGCACAACTCTTCCCGAGAAGCTGGAAACAACAGTGTGAACAGAAAGTTCAGACAGCCCTCTTTTTTTGAAAAGCGTGCTGTGCTGACAGGGATTTCACCCTCCCCCTCCTATAGCTTCCTATTCCCTCCCTCCGCGCCCCCCCCTCTTTCTCCCTGTTGACGCAGCGTGTCAGCTGGGAGGCACGGCGCAGTGCCATGCAGATGTAATCTACACCTCTCCGTGCCAGACAACAACGATTGAATCGCGGCAGGCAGCCGATCTGTGACATGCTGACAGGATCGGCATAGCGACACATGTGTGGGTATCTGCTTTCACGCAACACCTCCCGGGGAACAGGAATGTGGTAGGAGGCCAACTCCTGCGACGTGCGTAGGGGTGAAACAGCGAGGTGCTGAGAACGCTGCACGACCGGGTGGGACGGCGCACGAGTTGGCTGACACCACGTTAAAGAGATCTGGGAAGAGAGAGAGAGAATTGAAGCTGGGTGCAGATAAGACGGAAGGCCACAGGCGAGGGTGGGTGGGTGAGAGGCAGAGCATGAAATAGAAAGAGCCGGTTGGAGGAAGTACGCCGGGCTAACTGGGAACAGAGCCGCGGAGGGTGAGGATGAAACACGGCAGGATGGAGTTGTGTTTGGCTTTGGCAGCTGTGATCAGGGTGGAAAGTCCATTTGTTTGCTCAGCACGTGTCAACGGAAGCAGCGGAACAGAGACCGCCGAGCAAATTCAGACAAGGAGCCGAGTGTGTTTCTGTGTTCACGTGAAAAGCACGAGCTTTTATCTGTGTCAAGATCTGATGTCAGTAATATCAGGGGAGCTTGTCTGCAAAGTGCTCGGGGAGAACAAGCCTGAGAATCCTTTGTTCACTCCCTGGTTGCAACATACTAACATCCGTGAGGCATCATTAGTCTGAGGCTCAGGCTGCTCCGCTCTGAGACAAACAGGGGCAGAAACATGGACTTCACACAGAGGCTAAAGGGCACTGTCCCATGGACATACGTCTGAGCAAACACAGCCACTGCTCCAGGTTCCAGCGTTTTTTTCTCCTCACAAAGTTCCTTTGAAAAAAGAAATACAAAGCTTGTGTGATTATTGCTCAATCCAAAGCAGCCTGAAAATGAAGCGGTACACCGACGGCTCTTTGACACCAACCAGTGAAGAGTATTACCCAGTTTATTTAGATTCCTATCCTGCGCAGCCGTTTCAGGAGTCATAAAAGAGCTGCTTATCTCCATGAAAGCTGAGCAAGAGAGAGACTAATATATATATATATATATACATATATAAGTGTATATGTATGAACAGCAGCCGAGAAGGGAGAACGGCAGAAAGCAACAGGGTTGGACGGTTGTTTCCAACTCCCCTAGCACTTAGAGGTTCCCTCCGGCACCGTCTGCACTGAAATATTAATCGTGTTTGACAGCTGTTTTAGCTACGAAAACAAACATGAGACCGGCGCTTTTTGGGAAAGTGTGGAGACATACGCTCCGACGCGGACTGGCTCAGATAAGGAACAACTGTTGTGTGTGCAAAATTAGAACAGGCTCAAGACTCCGACAGTATGGAAGCAGCCTCATTAGGAATGTGGTGTTGTTCACACTGCTTAACAACAGCTCATTAGAAATGGGCTGTTGTTAGGCAGTGTGAAATTATGACAAGGCGTACTGCATCTCAGCTGTCATGTTCTCCAGAGCAGCATGGCATTGCACAAAGTCTCCTTCCATTCTATAGCGTTGCTCTGAAAAGACCATATCAGTATTTGTACCAGAGTTGATGTGTTTTCAAACGAAAACGTAGTAGTGTGGTTGAGAACTAAATGGAAGAGTGTATATTGTAGTTTGTAATGTTCGTACAGATATCAGCAGGTCAGAGTCTGAAAGAGTCAGGTCTCGTGTGTGACTGCTCTTTCGGATGATTCTTCTATCATTACATCCCTGTAATCCCAGCGCTCCTTACAAGGTGGTATAACGATGCTCGGCACTCTCTATCACACGCACACACACACACACACAAATGCAAAGCTCTACCATGGCGGAAGCAATTTGCAGCATTAAGCTGCCTGATAGCACATGTCCACTGAGAGTTGAGGAGTGATTTAACGGACATTGCTCACACCAATTAGAGGGAATCAGCCAGGCAACGCTGCTGACGACAAGTGGATGCCGCCGCCGTCAACACACAGCCACCCACACTGCGGAAAAGGGCTATTTCACTGTTTCTTTTGTGATTAAGAGCATGAAAATAGCCCATTTAGATAATCCCCCCCCCCCCCACGTCAGCACTGTCAGCTTGAGAGACACTGACACATCCCATGCACTCGTTCCCTCATTATCATACGACAGTCATTTCAAGAGGGCCGACTACAAAGCCACCGGAAGAATGAGCTGAAGGGAGCGGCCACCTGCTTCCCTGTGGCGAGCGGCAGAGCGCCGGCCGAGCCTGGAGCGACATGACACAGTACGAAGGCCACAAAAAAGGGAGAGAGAGCCGAGCCGCGACACAGCTGCGCGAGGAAGAGGGTGCACAAAGGGATTTCTATTTGCGCACCCATTGGACGAGTCAGGCCTTGGAGAGCACCTGATTCATTTCGTCTGGAGGGCTATTAATCTTTTCAAGCACCAGAATCACTTTGCCTCTCAGGAACGGGAGAGGAGATTGAGTTTTCTTTCACAATCAAGCAGAGGCAGCGTGCTGCTGGGAGAGGGGGGGGGCGTTGAAGACTCTGTCCTTGCTGAGGCTTTTCTCACTCAAAACAAAAGCAAAGGAGGGGACATTATCAAATTAGTGATAATTCAGAAATTTCTATTCACAGTGAGACGAGCAAGGTGATAGTTCATATGAAAGAGCCAAGTGGTTCACCTAACCTTCACAGACAGCAACCTGAATGATTTCAAATGAGTCAACGTGTTAGTTCATACGGTCAAACTCCTTCTCTATACATATAACGGATAGTTATAAAGTCGAAAGCCTCTCACTGTTCTTACTGTAGCACATGTACTTGTGTAGGTTCTGCAGAAGAGATCCCTTGAGTATCCTGTGCTTCCTCTTGAGTATTTCATGTAGCCTGACGTTGTCATACTCAATTCTAGTCAGAGTATGAGTCTGAGACCGCTCCATTGGGCTGTGATTAAGGGGCGTTTTTCCACCGCACCAGGGAAAAAAATGCCTCTTCGCTCAATTGGATAGACCTACAACCAATCAGAGCAACGCAGTATGTGCCGTATGTTAAGTAAGCGACCATAGGGGCCAGCTGATAAATTAAACCTTTTTCCGAATCCCGTAGGAAGGATGGCAAAAACATCTTTTCGATCTACAAATGCCTTGATCGCGTTTCTCTGTTCCTCTTTCAAATCGAATGCGCTGTTGATGTCTCCTAAAACAGACTCAATGGCAGCATCTACACATCTCAGCTCTCCAGCGGCAGGCATGTTTGTGGAAAACAAAGTCAACCTAAGCGCTCTTTGATGACGTAGTTGATGACGTATCTGTTGATCATCTGTCCATCATCGTATAAAGCCCGCCCTGACAATGTGATTGGTCCGAACAGCTTCTGTTCAGAGATAATTTCTCCCCAACGGAGCGACTCCAGACCGAACTTCCCGACCGAAAATGTTGTGGGGCTAAGTTCGTCTGGCACCCAGGCTATATTTCATGCACTTGTGCCCAGGATGAAGATGTCCGCCAGGTGAGAGTGAAGGTGAGCGCTCAGGATGTGAAGGTCAGCAGCAGATTCTGGACAAAATCGACCGACTAATTCCACAAACGTCTGTCTGTCTGTTGCTCTGAATGTGAAACACAAATCCTGCAAACTGTGCATCTAATCCACTTCACACGTGGCATGTGAATTCTGAGTGCTCATTAGAACTGCAGTGAGTTTGGACACACGATAGGTTCAATATATGTTAATTTAAAAGTCAATAAACAGGCGATCAGCTCACTGCAACCGTCTGTGTGTATGAGTATGGGTGGGGGGGGCAGCGTGGGGATCGCTAGTTGGCAGAACCAGTTGAATCTTCTTCTACGTCCTCAGCCCAGATAAACTACAGCAGTGGTCAGGAACTGGGTCAAATCACCACCAGATAATTTTGAAAGTTTTGTTTTTATTTCCACACATTGAACTGATGGTGACACTGACATGAACAGTCATGGGTGCAGCTGGTGCTGATCTCTGTGATGGCAGCAACATTCATAGAATCACTTCTTGTTTGGCAGTTTGCCTTCAAAGTAAGAGCGCAATGTTCATTTTCTTGCTGCAATGCTTTATATCGAGCAGGGAGCTCATTACATAATTTTCAATTCATAAAAGATGATGAGCATCATTTTACAACTTGTACCACTCCTTTATTCTTATCCATATAATACCTACTGTGTGGACTTCTGGGGAAACAAAATGACTCTTCCATCATTCAAATGAGATCCTTATGAATCATAAATGAATAAAAGCTCTTATAGGGAAACAAGGAACCAACGCTTCATCAAATTAAGAGCACTTTAATTCAAAGATCTGGTCGAGGTCAAAACTGCTACATTAATAAAACCTTTTCCAAAAGTTGTTTCACGTAAGAGAACATTTATTTAAAAAACAGTTAGAAACAGAAAATATCCCCGTGAAATTTGTCAGTTTATAGAAAAACTGTACAAAGTAACAGAAAACATGTTTGACATTTAATCAACAAAAACTGAATGGAACTCTGAAAGGATACATAATGGAACAGAATGTGTAGATCATCCTCTTGCTGAAGTTTGTCTCAATCTGACGATCACATTTTCTTTATCTGTTTGTTCTTTTTGCTCTTAATGCTTTGTGTTACTTTGTCTGTGGTTTCATATAACTTGTTGTGAGTGCTGTATGGAGCTGAAGCAGGACAATTTGTAGACTAAATAAAAAGAAGGGCTCTCCTTTCATTCAAAAAATGTGTTTTCACTAAAAACACCTGCTCAATAAACACGTAGTTTCATCTGCCTGGTTTTATAAACATGTCTTCTCTGTTACAGATGCACCTACAGACAGAGAAGAGAGTCAGGGTTTCTCCAAATGAAAGAATTAAGTAAAAAGTTGATTCAAGTGCAGGCCATCAAAAACGAAAAAGTGTCTCTAAAGGAGCAAGTTCACGAAATGAAAAGTGAACAGATAACACTTGAGAGGAAGGTCCAACATGAGGAGTTGCTTAAGAGAGAAACCAAGAAAATCAACCTCCCACTAAATCCTACCTCGCATACCTGAACAAGCTGGATATTGTTTAGAGGAAGTGGAGGAGACAGGTGGAGAAGGCAGAACAGTTTTAGGACTCACTAACAAGAAACTATTCTGAAGTAGCTCCAGAGCTTCAACACAGGACCAGAGAACAGTAAATTACACACAGGCAGGTTTAGAAGGAGCACTGAACTAGTAACACCAAGGCGAAAACTAAACTCTAACTTTGTTTTTTACAGTTCTGTATCTAAACGTCCATATGTTGGGGATAAAGTGGAAAACTTGTCAGTGGGTCCTGATTGAAAGGAAGATAAACTGCCTTCAGACATGCACTGAAGTCTGGACATTTTCCTGAACATTTTCAGAAGGGTCTGTAAGTGATAACCCAAATGCCTGAGGCAGTTACTCCAGACATTTTTCGAGAACTTTTCCTGCCAGCCCGTCTGGATTATGTCCATGAGTGAGCCCATGTGAGCGAGAGAGTGTCGACGGATGCAAGGTCCGGCTGCGTTCTTCAAAATGTCTGGACCCAATTTTCCAGAGTTCATGTCTGAAAAGAGCTTCAGAACGCTCTATCTTTCTGAGAGTTCGGTTGGAAGATCAATACCACTCTGATCTGTCCATTGAACATGAAGCCTGGAAGCTGGGGGAACGGTTAGCCTGGCTCTGTCCAACAGCTAAAAACAAATCTATTTTCCACTACCACAAAAGATCATCACTTAAAACATTATATATTCTCCGCCGGGTGCAGGGAGTCATATGAGTTTTTACGTTTGGCAGCAATCAAGCTGTCCATTTCCCCTTCTTTGCACTTGCTACTGGCTGTAGCTTTGTACTGAGGGTGTTCTCTATCTGCTCATCTAACCTTTGACAAGAAGCAAATACAGAGCAAAAAGTTGAACTATTAGGTGGGAAAACGATTTCCAATTATGGATCTTTTGATAGCCCAGCATTGTGGATGTTTCTTTCCCAGTGAGGTCCTCCCACTGGTCGGTCCAGTGATGACATCATCATTAGACGTCTACAAACCATTGGTTCATTATGACGCTCTGCTGCTGTCCAGGTATTAAATGGGAAACGCTGCAGATGGGTTGGTGAAAAGCCAATCTATCATGAGGCGTGGTAGAACCTACCTTCATTATTGCACATGTGCTGTTGCTAATGGGCTAATTTCCAAGGTGGCATACACGAGCGCCTGATCACATTACTCCTGTTTCCTAGGCCCTCGGGGGTCAGAGGGCACACCCTGTACATGGATAAGGGGCTGATTTATCAAATCGGAGTCAAAATAGAGCCCAGACCCATTCATTACTGCCTTGTATAATTCATACGCTACGTTCATTAAAATGTGGCCCAGTCCCTTGAAAAATGTCAGTTGGTGAGGAGTATTAATTGCAGAGGATTCCGGAGAAGTGCTGAGCCTTCGGTCAGACTCCGAGACGGCTGTGCTAATGGCAGAATATGGAGGCCACTTTAAGATGAAAAACGGCAACGGAGCCCAGTGTCACTTAATCAATGTGCAGTGGATGGAGGGGACAGCCGCCTGCTGGGGCACGCACAGTCCCCACACGCGTGTCCCCGGAGTGAGGGGGGGTAAATGGGCTGAGTCTCACGGCGTAACTCATCTCCGTCACTGCGATGGTGACGCTCGCTCCCAAAAGGGGGTTCATGCAAGGAGGTTGTCTCTGCTTGGGAGGTGCCAAACAACACCATCCATCTCGGTAACACAATACTGCCGACACTGCCCATCAGAGGATCCATCATCACCGCCGTCTCCCTGGCAGCCTTCATTCAGCGGAGGATGGAAGAGCCTGAGGCAAACCTGTGGCTGTGCTTGATCAGTCACTCCCTCAACTAGTTCTGACCCGGAAGATCACACAACCTGAGAAACTCTGCTAATGTGGGTCCTTTAGTGCCCCTGAGCAAGGCACCTTACTCCCCCAACATCTGCTCCCCGGGCGCTGTACATGGCTGCCCACTGCTCTGCTCTGTGTGTCTGTCCAAAGATCACACCAGATGGGATAAATGCAGAGGACTAATTTCCCCATTGCATGAGTGTGTCTATGCATGTTTGTGCATGTGTGTGGGATAAATAAAGTGCATCTTCTTCTTCTTCTTCTTCTTCTTCTTCTGTATTTCTTCTCTACCATCATCTTATGGTAATCATCACACGTGGACTCAGGAGAAGTTCAAATCCCCCTCTTAGCCCTGAGGTGCTGCTGACACTCCATGGACTCGACTGAGCCAGCCTAACCTGAGTGTCGGTTTTCTTCTCTCCGCTGCACTTGTGCTCCTCTATCTCGCCGCCCCCCCCGGGCCCCATGGTGCACTTATCTCTCACACAAACGGCTGCCGTGCCGCAGCCTCGCTCGCAGCCCTCATCTATCTGCCTGACATGTGCTTCCTTGTTTGTTTTCTCTCGCCTGCTCGACGCGCCTGATGATATTGAGCTGCGTTGACTGCGCTCCTCCATTCATGCCAGACCAATCAATCCCTCCCGTGTGCTCCACGGCCCCGTTTAGTGCCGACAGAGTCTTTTCCACTTCAATCAATGCCGGGGCTTTAGAAAAGGGGTTAGAGCTTTTCCTGCTATTTATTAGGAAAAGCATAGCTCCCTCAAAGTAGCTCCGCCAGGCATCTCTGCCGAGTGATATACAGCGACAAACAATGAGAAATGTTTGTCAGCTTCCTGGAATGACATTCCTGTCGCGTTTATGAGAGCCAAACATGAATAAACAGGCTCAATATGTTAATATGAGCATGGGTAAATACTTGGGGGAGTTGAGGAGTTTGACACTCTTGTCAGATGTTGGCAGATGCTGTTGAATTACATTGAATAATCAAAATAGGAGCTGAGAGATTATAGTTGTAAAGCAAGTAGGCGTATATACATATAGAGAGCATGAGAGTGAGAGAGGAGCAAAAATTAAAAAAGATAAGACCAGACAAGACACAGAAGGAGGAGGCGGGGTGTCCCTCAATGAAATAGGGAGAAATAAAACCTACACATGCTCGTTAAGCAACCGTATAAATAGGTAATAAGGAATTTAATGAGGCTTCGAGTTCATCTTTTAAGAAAATGTAATTCAAGACGGGAAATAAAGTCCTTTAGAAAAAGGTTAAGGAACAAAATCCCAGCCGCACAAAGCAGATGTTTGAAAAAAATTCCAGAAGTAGAAAGAAAAATATTAGATGAAAAAGGGTCCAACAGGTTTTCTTACACTTGAATGGAGTGAACAGTTCATTTGGGTTTAATAAGAGTCTTTCAAGTTCCACCTCAGCTCCTCTTAGCTGATGAAGTCGCTGTCGTCAGGATGCTCCTCTGGTTGGACAATGAGCAGAGGGTTTCTCCGAGGACTCGGCTCCAGCAGAGTCCCACCGCTGCTCCTCACAGATGTTCCTTCAGTCTTTGCTTCAGTGCTGCTCAGCTGTGAACGGCTCCTCTCCTCTCTGCAGCTGGAGCCCTGAGAGACGTTCAGCTCCTCGGCCACCCGCTCCCCCAGCTCCTCGATCAGCTGTCTGCTGCTTTCTGAAGCTGAGGGGAGGGCGTCCACTTTTCTCTCCAGCGAGAGGAGCGTGCGTGTCGGCTCCTGGGGGATGGGAGAGGCAGTGGAGGTGGGTTGGGGAAGGGGAGGGTTGTCCTTAGACGTCTCTCCTCCTCCTCCTCCTCCTCCTCCCCTCCTGCTGGAGTCGGTGCATCCCTGCCTTTCAGCCTCAGATTCCTCGCTCTCATCAGATGAGCCACTGCTGCTGCAGCTGCTGTCACTGGAAGCGCTGCTGCTGTCACCGCGGGATGTCGAAGCGCCCCTGGGAGCTCCCTGCTCCTCGGCTTCTTCTTCTTCTTCTTCCTCTGCCACCATCGTTGCCGCCTCCTCCAGCTCCTCCAGCTCCAGCTCCAAGTCTTTTTTCCGCAGAGAGGCTTTCTGTAACATTGCAGCAAAGGCTGTCACCTTCTTCGACCTGTGAGGATAAGGAGGTAGAAGCGGGATTAGGAAATTAAAAAGTTGCGTCAGTTTTCTTAATTAATCTGATAAGCGAGTACGCAGAGTGAAACAAAAGAACCATCGAAGTACAACTTCATTAGTGGCACTAGGACTGATGGACTGGATCTGCGTGGTGAAGACATAGCCACAGGATAACCATCTACAAATCTAATACCCATTAAACAGATCCCATTCTCATCTGAATGCTAAGTAGACCGCGTTCTGCCGAGGCGCGGGGGGGCTCAATGAAGTATGGAAATATGGATGTTTAATAATGTAGGGGAGAGGAGCGCTGCTGATACACAGAGCTCTTCTCCTCCCCCCACTGCTGCTCTCCCTGTGAGAGGTGATAAGAGACTGAGAGGGATTACAGAGAGCGGCGCACCCCTCCTCCTCCTCCACACCGCTCCACACATGCAAACACACACACGCACCACACACACACACACACTTTCGCCGCCACATTCTGTGAGTGTATGGCAACAGTTAGAGGCTGCAGCACAGTGCAAGAGGAGATTTAACAACCAGATTTTACTCGAGGAGGATAAAACTGAGCAGGGGCACATTTATATACTAGGCAAGAGCTTTCAGACCTGCACTCAAGTCATTCTGCCATTCTCCGGAGGAGCTGCACGCAAATGACCAAGTGACCGAGCTCCAGAGTTTCTCTGGAGTTTCTCTAGCCAACAGGAAGGAGGATTCACAGGCAGTGAGTGGGCGTGTTGATGACGTTTCTAACACGTGACCGAGCCACGCACGTAGAGGACGCTGACGAAGATAAGGAGTGCCGACGTGCTTGTGCTGTAAAGAAGAAACTCCACCGGAATACATTGTGTCCTGCCTCTACAAGCCACCCCTCACCTAAATGCTCCAGAACTTTCTGTGTTGTTGTGAGCACGTCTGAGCAGAGAATCTCCCGCTACATTTTTCATGTGTGAAAGGCAAACTCCCCATTGTACACTTCTCCAAAGTGCATGTGTGAAAACAGCTCAGATGCTTTTAAAACTTTTAAAATTATTTCAAGAGCAGCCAACGAAGCCTGAGAGAAGAAAACAGAACAGTTTTGACTTAACAATCAGGCAGCACTGGGAACGAACTGAAGGAACCCAGTGAAAAGAAGCCGGGTAACCCTGAAAGGCCAAAGAGTCTGCAGCTGTGCACAAAGTCTGACTGCAATACAGTCAATAAGAGTCTGGAGAGAGAAAGGCTCCAACCTGCAGTCTCGCAGCTAAACGTCTCCAAAGATTAAGATTAAGAGAAAGCCCTCATAAAGCAGTGCATTAAACAATGTTCCTGTCGGCCAGCCTCAGGTTTGTAGCTGTGTCACCGCAGACGACACAACAGACTCCTTGAAGAGAGAGGTGTTTTATTGCTGATGAATGTCCTCCCACAAGGCCCCATTTGTGTAAAGCCATCAGATTGTTGGGAGGCCCCTGTCTGCACATTATTCACGCTGGGAATGCCCGCCATGCTGCCAAAAAACTTAAGTGGTTGCTATTCGTCCCTCAGCGCGGCCCGGGCTTGTGTGCCGCCCCCATTGCCATGGTGATTACGAGCTGACCTCCGTGGGTCACTGCGATTCAGACTACGTCCATTCAGGGTGGGATGAGATGTGTGAGCGAAACTGGTATGTGTGTGTGCGTGTGTTAATGTGAAGAGGGGGGTGTGTGTGTACGTGTGGAGAGGCTACTCTTCCGCTGCCATTCACATTTTCACACTCGGCTCCTGTTGCCCTCTCTGGCCCAATTAACCCACTGCTGAGCACCAGGATGGCTCCTCATTACCGTGCAGTCCTAATGAGCTCCCTATTCCGGAGCCATAAGTGTTTATGGAAGCAGCATGGAGAGGCTGTGTATTCATTTAAGACCTCAGGAGGGACTGTGTAAACAGATCTCATAGATGTGATGTATCGTCTTACACGTTTGTCTCCGTGCACTGAGAAACAGAAAAGAATGAGGAGGGAACGGGAGGAGGGAGGGGAGGGGGAGACTCTCTCTTTCTGACATTCACCTTCATCCAAAAATGTTCTGGCCGTTTTTCTCCGTCACATTGCAGCAGAATTTGAAAACAGTAGCTGAAATCCACTGAAGTCCATCATGCTTAGACGCTTCGGCAACTCGCCAGCTCAAACAGAACCAAGAAGGGATTTTTCTGTCCTGTGGTTTCAATCATGGAGCTGTGAGTGAAATGCACAACACTAAAGCCAAGAAATCTGTAAACTCCTTCAAATAAAACCAATAGGACAAAAAATAAATAAGACATGTCCACCTATCGACCTTCCATGTAAAGTGCTTTGAGATCATGCATATTATGATTTAAAGCTATATAGTATATTATATTATCTATTATATAGTCAAATACTTATATTTATACCGCTACTATATATCATATATTATATCATACTCTCTGTATATTCTTTGTATATATAAGTCTATATATATACGTTATTATTATTATTATATATACTGTTGCTGCCATTATTACTATATACTGCTATTATATTGGTATAATTACTATCATATATTAATATATATTATGTTATATTATATACTATATATACTGTTCTATTTTTATATACTGTCTAACAATAACATTACCATCATATCATCAGTACTATTACCATCATCTTGCCACTGCACTTTATCTACCTATTTATCTTGTGTTTCTGTTTTTTATTCTTTCTACCTCAATATTTTTTATTTTATTCTATTGTATTGTATTTTATTGTATTCAAATATACCGGCTGCTATGACGACTTAATTTCCCTTCGGGGATGAATAAAGTAATCTATCTATCTATCTATCTATCTATCTATAACATTTAATTGAAGAATTAACAGACGGCAAATTACAGTTCACAACATGAATGTTGTCGATATATTTTCAAGTATATATTATATATAAAAAATGTTTTTTAAAGATGTACATATTGTGTAGGAACCAATGAGCTTAAGGGTTTCAGTTGTAAAGGCTGGTCAATAGTATTATAAAGGGCTGTGCATTGATTTGGCGCCTGACACGACTTCACATTCACAGATGTTACTCAGACTTTACTTCCTGGATTGTATCCCACGTCTCACTGGTCCCTGAAGCAACAGGTCTGGGATGCAGGGTGGATTAAGGTCTGATAGCCCGGCTCTTGGAGCTAAACACAACTGTCAGCAAGCAAGTATAAAATCAGAATGTAAAATTCACCATCATAGCTGTTATTACTAAACACAGAGTGTAGCCGAGGCTGATGGAGATGTCATTAGATCTGGACAAATAAAGACTTTAATCTGATGATTGGCTTGGTAGGAAACTTTAATTGATCCACAGCTGTTAAAACTATTTACCCTAATGGGACATGAATGCAAAGTTTCAATGCCAACCTCGTGGAGGCACTACATGAAAAGTCAGAGAGCACCATGAATATCTGCACCGAATTTGATGTCAGTGGTTGTTGAAGCATTTCTAATCCACATAAGTGAACTGATAAGAAACGGAATTTTCAGATTAAACATACTTTCAAAATCAATCAAAACTACTTGTCTCATGTGTCAACAGAGATTGTCTGAAGAGGTGACTTGCCACCGAAACCACTGCATTCTTTAGGCAATCAGATCCAACAATTTGTGGCTTCAGTGTGTTAAGTTGATAAAGCGAAGATTCACAAGTTCTGCACAACTTAAACAGTTTTTTTAGTCTGACTACAGGATATGAAGACATTAATGTAACCTCGACTGATCAGGATGAGTGTCTACAGGCTGTATGGAGACTGCTTCGGTCCCAGGCTCTGTAAAATCCATGTGAGAACTCGCTGCAGAGAGACTGGGGCAGAAGAGCCTCCTGCAGCACAGCCACTTCAAAGATGGCCCTGTATTCTCTTTCCCCCGTGGGAAGTCATTATTGAGTTAGCATTGGAAAGGCGCGCTTGTTTTCTCTCCCCTCCCTTGCTCTGTGGTGGGAGAAGCTCAGCCTGCGGTGAATACAAAGGGCTCTGTCCAGGAGGGGGAGGGATAATGTTGTACACAATCCAGTCATTACTACACCGCTGTTGTGGCTTGCCTTCATTAAACTGAGGAGGGCTGGCTTTTTCAAGGTTGGAGAACTTCTGGCGAGACAAAGACACCTCCATCTGCCAGAGTCTTTAGATAAAAATGGGAAGAGCGAGTGTATGTGTAGGTTCTGTGTGCATGCGTGTCACAGAGCCAAGCTAAATTACAATCTCACATTTCTTTCATCGGATTCGTGTTCATTGAGTAAGGCGAGTCATTAAGCGTGTCTGCGCTCTTGAAGACATTTCAGATAAAGCTTGTCTTCTGATGAATAAATCTGTGTAATACGAGCACCAGATTTCCTCTGTGTAACTCGCAAAAGGCATCGTTCACCAGCTGGGGGGGATAAAAGCGGACACAGGGAGACGTGATCCGTCAGTGAGACTGAACACTGGAACAGTCCGAGGCACTGGATGCAACTCCAGTTCCAGAAATGAGAAACACAGATGTATTTATTCAGCGAGCCAGAGCTGGAGATTATACTTAGAGCTGCATGAGAAAAGAGTTACTGTACTGTAGAAACACTGACACACAGTTTGTTATACTTGTGACAAAAACATCTGCTGACATACTGTATGTTTTTTTTTTTATAAACAAAATCTTATTTTTGTAGCTTTGGCTATGACTCTGCAGGTATGAGAAGCACCCTTAGATCTGATGGCTCTGGGATAGACAATAAAGAAGCATCTGACATGCCTCAGTTTTACACTGCTTACCTGGAAAATAAACTCAATCATTCAAAATGTCAGACAGGGCATCTGACACTTACAGGTTCATATACTGTACTTGCAGTTGTCTTACATGCACACATTTAATTTTGTCCTGCTTGCATCGTGGCTCTTTGAATGGTAATGTCAGCTGGTCAGCCCATTAGCAGTCATGGTGCCCAGAGGATGAATCCCATACAGCGTTTGATGATTCCCAAGATTTTCTTTGCAGCTAAATTTTTTGTTTTGTATTGAGTTATCTCAACAGTTATCAAATTGATTTCCAGGAAATTTGGTTCAGACAATTCATGTTTTCCATCAAGATAAATAACGTAAAATTAACAACATTCCCATCAGCATCAGCAATACTGCAAAGATTTGCCTGCTGACACAGCAATGTGTCTCTCCTCTCACTAGAACAGCTGCTTTTTCAATAATTTGAATGTAACCATTGAGAACAACAAAAGACACAATTGATTTTGACGAGGTCGAACAACATGTCACACAAACTACTTCTTTTATAGTATTAATTGGCCCTATGACCAACTATTAGGGTGCACTGGTTTAGTTTTACTTCTGGTTTAGACAAATCATCTAAACAAATCACCTGACTGTCTTACCACTGTTGTAGAGATGTTACCAAGCTCTCAGATCTTGGCTATTGCATTGGTGAATACAATATTATTATATTATCAAAGGGAAAAAGGGCAAAACTACGAAGATGAAAGTCAGTTTGTCGACATTTTCCTTCCAGGCATTTGCTGTTTGTTGGAACAAAAGTCAGAATGTAGTAGAATTTTTAATGTCCCTCAACAGACAAGGTTTTGTTGCATTTACCACTTCATCATTTAAGTTTAACAGTGGGGCTGAAACTTTCATCAACACACAGTATTTCCACTTATCCCAGGTACTGGACTGGTCTGTGCACAAACAAGTCAAAGCCCCCAGGCTTGGATCTGAAAGCTCTTGTTTTTTTAACAAACACTACAGCTTGCAGTTCAAATCTTCAGGTCGGAGTTGCTCTACTGTTGGGATCGTGGGATTGCTCTCATCTTTTGATTCATGAAGTCCCTTGGACAATAAGGTCTTTAGAGTTGCATCATTAGTTATTCAGTCTGTTTATATCTCTATGAAGGTTATAGGCTGGTGTTTAATTGAGCCTCATCTAAATGCATAGGCCTCCCAAAGACAGTAAAAATCCAGACAATATAATTGACAGTAATAAGTGGAGTGGGCTCTCGAAATATGGATAGAGGAAATTATGCAAACATGGTGTGTAAGTCTGTGTTTAAGATGAGCCTGTGTACTCAAGACAAAAAGCTGGAGTGGCATCATGCTGGGAGGAAATCTGTACTACTTATCCCCGTTAGCTGGGAGACATTTGTGTCTTTGTTCTCCCCAGCAGGGCCTCGAGGCTCTCCTTCATCACTGAGGCTAACATCAGATAGAGCAGCCCCATTATCTGTTTCAAAGCCTCCAGGACGAGCGTTTGACAGCTGTGTGAGGACGCCTGGTTCCAGGGAACATCTGGGTGTCACATCAGCTGTGCGGTTGGGAGGGGGATCAGAAAAGCTGCCAGGCTTGGCTCCAGCACAAATCCCCCACGTCCTTCCACACAGGGAGCATTACACCACAGAAATAGCCTCAAACGGCTCATTTTAATTCTCCAGTAAAAAGCCCTTTGGGCACAATTGAAAACACCTATTGCGCTAAGTAGCTGAAGGGAAAATCTGCGGTAATAAGCGACTTGTGTTTTACAATCACACAAAGAGGTGTACTGAGGTGAACTGAACAGCCTCGCTCTGTGGGGGGTGGGTGGGTGTTACACCACGCCAGCACGCACCAGTGCACTTTCAAGGCATTTGACCACCGGTGTTAGCTGACACGCTGACCCCGAGTTTGACCTTGTTGCCCCGAGACGTTCCCAGTTATTACAGCTCCAGATGCTTTTCCCTGCGGGGGAGCTGCCGACAACTCTCACCAAAGGCATTGTCGCGCACACAATGCAGAGGATGAATGAGATGAGGGAGGAAGAGAGAGAGCGTGTAGAAAGCCTGAGGGCTGCTTCATACTCCAAAAAGAAGGGAAAGAATGAATGTCTACAACATCAGTTTTGGCAGCCTCTTTAGTTGTTTGCATGTGGTACAACACACATTCTTTTTCTTTCGTTTTTTTCCCATTGTACTCCATCTCTTCCTTGGAGACAACACCCATTGTTCACTCACCTACCATTCACAACTACTTAAGTACTTAATTTTCAATCCATCTGTAAAGTTTTCCCAGCCACAAGAACAAGGTATGAATGTCAAAATCACACAGTTTCAAAAGTCACAAATTCAATCCATAAAAGAGAAAAGAAAGACCCAGTCAGAGTCAGTTTTCCCCATGCAACGATGACATCATATGGAAACTCACCTCACGTTCCTTCTCTCAGATTCACCCTGGAGCACATCACTTCTAAGCCTCCATGTTTTTTTTCAGTTAGAATCTAATTGACCCATTTAATAAGGGTGGGTGGGTGGTTTTTAAGAGAAGCTGCACTGAAAAAGGAAGTTGTAGCCCTTCTGGTTGTAGGCGAGGTACTGTAACACAACACCAGGCTTATACGCTTTGTCTGTGCTGGCTGCCATGAATCTATGTTGGCCTCCCTCCAAGCTTATTTGATAAAGGGAGCGAAGACAAAGAGAGAGAAAGTGAGGCTACTCGCTTTTTTTTTTTTGTCTGCAGTCCAGCAGCTCTGCAGGGGCTTTGGCATCTGAGGACCTTCAAAAGGATACACCGAGGCTAATGGACTGGAGACGCTGCTGCTCCATTTGGAATTATGCTCTCTGCTAACAACTCGGAGATAATTAGGATGGGATGGGTGTGCGAGGGCCAAGTGAAAACTGTTTCCACAGAGGGAAGAGTGTGTTAAAAACTGGAACGATCACCACCACAGTGAAAAAAACAAAACTCGAGTTCCACATGACTGAGACAATGCAAGAGCAAATTGGTTTGAGTTTGCACTCTGATTCCTGTGCGCAGGGTTCTCCTCTGACTGTGTGGGAGAGTGAAGGAGAGCGCCGGCCTCGGGGCTTAAATCACGCTGAAGCCTTTATGAGGTTGTAAATTTGAGACCGATGTCTCGGCAGTCAGAGGAACTTTAGGAGTTGAAATGCCTGTGGGACAGCGAGGAGACTAAATAAATCAATCCCTGAGCCAACAAACACCTATTAATCGCTGTGTCCATCATGCACAGCTGATCACGTCTGTCTCGCTGCTGGCAGGGAGTGACAAGATACAGGGATTGCATCCGGGGGGGGGGGGGGGGGGGAGGGTATAGATTACATCTCATTTTACCCGCCCCTCTCACAGATAAGAATCACTTAGCCGAGTATGACAAATCCTGCACAGGGGAGTATGTCACACTGAAGGAAACAATGGCTACACAATCTGTCATTAAACCTGTCAGATGACACAAAAGAGCTGCCACAACAAACCGCATGTGTGAGAGGCGGAGATTGTCCGATACCTGTCGTTCCAAACATCAGAGAACGGGCCTGGTTCTCTTGTGCTGCGTTGTTTTTATAAAATGTTTTATATCATCATCTTACCAATTCCACAAACAACTGTCTGTGGAACACATATTTTGTGAATCATTCTTATTCTCTTCATTGGTACGTGTACTCTTAATGTCCAGTGGAAGGAAAGTGTTGAATTTGGTGAGATTTGAACATGTGATACTTCCAGTATTAATAAGATTTGAACAAACAGCTCTGTAGCAGCAGTGGGGGCGGGGCAATGTGCCTTCAGTCTGCCGATACATTTGAACTTTTCTTTCCGTGAACTCAGATAATCTACAGAAGCGGTCGGCAACTTGGTCAAATCACCGCCAGATCATTTTAATGATTTCATAATTTGTATTTGTCCATATGGGAATGACAGACATTCACAGGAGTTGATGGTGCTGATTTCCATTATGGCGACAACCTTCAAAGAATCACTTCCTCTTTAGCAAATTGTCTTCTAAGTGAAATTATAACAATTTATGTTTTGCTATACATATTTAAATATTGAGCTGAATTAAAAAGAGCTCTTAATTTAAAAGTTGTGAACTTGGGTTTAAAGATTGTCTCGATTTGCTTAACAGACCCTTGTAATAGCCAATATGCAATGTATGCAAAAATGTATTCCGTTCAGTAAAGCATTGAAACGTATATATAAACCACACATGAACAGAAATAAAGTAAATTCAGTTTCATTGTATAAAAAACATTGACTATAAAATCTTCACTGCAGAAAAACCAGGTCTGATGAAAGTTTGATTGAAACTTCAGTCTGCACCAAAGCAAACAAACTATAAAACGTGACAGCAAATTGTAGAAGTGTAGGAGGAGGACTCACTAATGACAAGGAATTATTCTGATGTAGCTCAAGAGCATCAACACAGAACGAGAGATCAGTCGATTCCAAACAGGCAGGTTTACAATGGCCACTGCTATAACAAACATGGGAACATACTTTCACAAACCACAACTGGAGACTGCGTGGAATGTCTATGGAACCAGAACACTCATACTCGTACAACAGAAATCAATACAAGCTTTGGTGTCTCTCTCGGTTGGTGGGAGGTGATAGAAGTGGTTTTACTGATCTCAATGTCTTTTTTCACAAAATGACAGTTAACATGAGGGCCTACAAAGAAAACGTTACTCCGCTTTCATTATTGAAAGGAAGAAACAACACATGAAAGATGGAAATGTAACAATTCAATCACAGGTCAGTGCTACCAGAGCGCGGACTAATCCATTTAATGATCGATGCGGGGGTGTAGTAGGATGTCAGCACATTAGGTCAAGCTGACATTTAGTTCCAACGCACCGCAATGGAAAAGAGAAGAGACAGAGGGAGGACAGGCAGTGCTCCAATGCCCCTCAGCTCGGAAGAGACTGATTGAGAATTTCCGTGAGCGAGTGAGACTCAGGAGCTCTGTGCAGCTACGGAGGAAGATTAAGGGTGTGTCTTCTCCACGGTCCCTGTCCTAAAGAGAAAAGAGATCACACGACCCTAAACTGAGCTGCTGATTTCTCCCACACATTATGACCACTGGCATCCATAGTTTCTATCCATCCATCCATCAAGAGCAGAATTCAAAACTTCTGCTGGAAGAATGTAGAAATGAGAATTTGAGGAGAGAGAGAGAGAGAAAAACGGCACTAACTCCCAGTGGCCCTTTTATCGTGTCTGCATCTGGGCGCCGAGCCTACAACATCAGGCACACATTTTTCAACTGGGCTTTTTCCAGACGAGCACACCACTTGGCTGAACCCTTGCCAAGAGTAAAACAGAGCTCATTACTGAGTAATGCGCTCGAAGGCTCAGATTTGAAATGTGTAAGTAATTGTAAAATATGTGCAGGGAGGAGGAGAGAGCCATCAAACCTATATCATCGGCGGAAAAAGTGCAGATTTTGCAAGATTGGCTTGAAATGCAAGTGGAGGATTACAAGAAGGGAGAATTTGAGAGGCCCCAGTACACACACACACACACTCACACCCAACTTCCGCACAAAGAGAATCTGCAGAGTGCAGCTGGCTCTTTGAGATTCACTGATAGTACTTTTTGACACAAGATAATGGAGACGATGGCGATTGCATCTATCCCTGGCTTGGTCTCTCAATTGTCCCTGCTATGACGAATGACTTGTCTAATCCTCTCCTCTAAGGCACTGATGCGTCATGGGGGCTGAGCGGCACTTCCCTTGACTCTGACTCTGCAGTTATGAGGTGTGTGTGTGTGTGTGTGTGTGTGTGTGTGCATTGATTCAAGTGTGAACTTACTTGACCCTCTGGATCCAGATGCAGTAGTCTGTGATGTACAGATCGTTCAGTATGTAGGCCGGCTCGTTCTCCCTGAAGACTTTGTGGATATCCAGCAGGCATTTGAGGACACAAGCTCTCCCTGGGCACAGGAACACACCGTGGCAGGCAAATGGAAAAACAGTGTAACAGTGTTATTCTCGCTCAGTATTAAGGATGACAATGTACTCCAGCTGCTGGCAGACGCAGCATGAATCTAAAAGCCTTCAGTCATTGTTCCATACATAAAAGGTACAGGATCAGAGGAAAACCCCAGTGAGCTGCACAGTAATTTGATCCATACGCTTTAAGACGGGTTCCTGGTTAGGAAATGGTTCATCTGAGACAAAGGAGCGAAAGAAGAGACAACTATATTTTTGGCATCCGTTCTGTCAATTTAATGATGGTTCTGTTCAGACTTTCTTTCAAACTTGCGTTTGCTTTCATCTGTCAAAAAATAGCACTGAATGTTTTTGGATGATTTTCCACTTGACATCTATTCTAGTCCATCAATTCAGCCATTGTGCAGCATCATAATCGTCCTAATCTGAATCCACTTTTCCTGTGATCTGACAATCACGAGAGCCTGGTTCACACATTTCAAAGACGTCAATAATTCAATCTAGCAGGGTGATGAATGATATTTCAACTGTGAATGGCACCAGGTCACTTATCCACACAGTTCATCTGTAAAAGTCATCTGTATTTTTGTCTGGCACTCAAGAAAATCAAATCAAAACTACTGTGTGGCCCTAAATGAGGAGTATTGTTTTAATATTCATGAGCAGTTTGTGAATCTTATGTGTTTCTCTCTGGCTCAAGCACTTAGTGTAGATTTGCCACATCTGTTTTACAGCTTAAGCCTTTTAATTACTTGAGTGCCACTTCTCTAGTGTGAAGACATTACAGCTGCACAGCATTAGTATGTAGTAAGAAATATGGACACAGCCACTGCCTAAAAGTCTGCTCTCTGAGTCAGCCTTTGAAATAGTTTTGAAATGTGATATTCAGTTTATGCTTTATTTTGATTTAGAACATTTAGGAGACAAAATAAGGCTATGGCTGCACCAATGACCCGAGATGCCATGAAGCCAAAAAACATTGTCCAGAAAACAAACAGATTAAAGGGATTACTTTGTTGCCACACCCTCTGGTTGAATGCAAATGTCTTATGCCAAAGAACATGTGTTTGTGTGTTTCACCATAAACAAAATTCCATTCACCTCCATGTAATTTTGGGTGGAGGCAACGGAAATTGTGATGAATATCTCAAAAACCTCTGCACATAAACCGGGCATATGTAGAGTTAGATGAGTAAGGAAGCATATGCTTTTCAGAGACTCCAAATACAACTTTCTGGTTTGTTTGCAGCTAACAAATATAGGGAAATCATATCATCAAATGATATGTGAATAAATATTTACCTTACATTAAAGCTGCTGTCAGACCCTCTGGTGATTCGGGCCGACACCTGTGTCAATGTGCTGTAAATAAAAACGTGAACCCTCACATGAACGCCCCTGAGATTTCTGTGTTGTGAATGCGTCTGAGCCGAGAATCTCCCGCTGCATTATTCATACATGATAGACAAACTCCAGAGAAAGAGTCTTTGTGCCGACATTCTCCGGAGTTCATGTGTGATTGTGGCTTAAGATTTGCACAAAAGCTGTTGGGAACATTTGGAACATGTGTTAAACAAATTGAACACATTGATCCTGCTTTCTTCTGGATATTCAGGCTCTTTTGGGGATTTAATAGCGAGTATGGTAACTGTTTACACGGACAAATATTTAGTTTGTTAAAATCTTGTTGTTAAAAGCTGTGTCTTAAATTAATGGATATTCCATGTGATACTTGTATTCAGCATGGGATTTACAAATTAATGCAATTAATTAAATTAAAATTATTACATAAAGGCTTGAAATAAATAAATCATCTGCCAGCCAATGTAACTATCAAATATGTTTATGTCTACAATGATGGCGGGCTTTTAGCTACGATTCACATGACAGGATTTATTGCTGTCACCTGCACTTCAGCACTGTGTTTAGAAATTGTTTTAGCAAGCCTTCAACACCACAAATGCATCACACATGCAGAACTGCACAAAATCTCCAGTTTTAACTCTGACAAATTACTTTTTCCAAAAGTTTACAACCAAACAAACTCCCAGAGTACTTCTCCCTCCAACCAGGCATATAAATAGTATTATGATGTGGCCAACAATCCACTGAGGGCAAGAGAAAATGCCTCTCTCCACCTCCGCAGAGCTGGTTGGCATTGTCCAGAGACATTCCAGGCCAATCAAAATAAACAGCACACTTGCAGCGAGGAAAACTTAAGCAAACATTTGGTTCTCATTTAAGTGTGGGATCATATGCAGGGAGATCTGCTCTCAACTTCAGGACTTAAATCATGTGGGGAAAAAACACACTCGCTTCCAAGATTTGACTTTTTAACGCTGAAGTTGTTAGTAGAAAATTAGAGGAAAGGTTGCTCTCTGCACCAGTTCACCATTGTGGTTCTTGGTGAAATGCACATGACAAGTGGGAAAGGTGTGTTTATTAGGCAAAAGCAGATTATTCAATGAGCGGGGGGTGAGCACGTGCAGTCCACAAGTGCTGAAAGAGCAGGCTGGAACAGACGCAGTGTGGGGTGGACCGAAAACAAAGGTTGCTATGTCTTCTGGACAAAACTGTAGCGATTCCAAAAACTGCAGACGCAGCAAAGTGAAAGTTGCTTTTACTGAAATTGTTCTCTCATTTATTCCGAGCTTTATTTCCAAAACATCTGTAAAGGATTATGCGGTTTAAAATTATATGCTTAATATATTTATATTCTATTTATATTAATATATGGAACACGTAGTGAGTGGGACCAACACATCAAATATGAGAAGAGGCTATTAATGTTAAAGTGTAGCCAGCTTGGCATCTGAATCACATTTTTTCAATCTTACGTAAAATATCCACACTGTAATTGGACCACACTGGAGTTTTTATTGATTATCAAATACTTTGAATAATGTGAATAGGTTTGGTTCTCTTAGTCCAATTGGAAATGTGAACTGAAAGATTGTATTCGTTGAAGTACTTCGGTGGAGGGGACAAAAATAACATGGAAATTTGAATTTTCTTCTGGGTAGACCATTCATTTCAATTTCTGAAATCCAGGCTAACTGGATGTGTCATACCTTCTAGTGCTTAATATTTTTTATCTAATGATTTCTAATAGTCACCACATCAGCAATTTGGACATGAATAAAAGCACATAATCTGCAAAAACTATTATGCATAGTGGTTTAATGACTGAACACAGCCCTAGTGTCTTGACTGTTGGTTCTATTGATAAAATAAATAACTTAAGGGATCGGAAATATACTTTTCTGAATTTTAAGTATTCTCACTTTCCAGTTTCTAAGAGCAAGAGCAGAGGCGTCTTTGACAGAACAGAAATAGCAGCAGGAGGAGTTCTGCATTCATCTGATTCTGCCACTAATGATAGTATGCTTGAAAGGTAAGAGAGAAACATCTTCATCCAGTGTCAGATCTAATGTGCCGGGGAAGTTCAGCCATTGCAGCTCTGCCAACTGACATCACTGTCTCGCTCACTGCAATTCAATTGTCTACTTCAGTATATCTAGTTCAAATAACTGTATTCAATATCAGCACTCTTTTTATATATTATTCCTCTCATTCTGTCATTTTTCCTCCGTCACACACACACACACAAAATCCATGCATCTCATCCAATTAAAGATCGCCATCACTCTCCCTTGATTTTCCATATCTAGGTCACAGAGCTTATTTGACCTAAAATTTGAATTCCACTCATTTAACTGCACTAAACATTCCCTGCTCTCCCAGAAGAAATTCCATTACCGGTGCATAAATTCTGTGGATGACTGACAGATGTGGTCCCCTGTTACAGATCCATCCACCATGCGTCTCTGCTGACATTTCTCATCTCGTCATGTCAGTGTGATGATGATAGCAGCGTGACCCTGAGGTCCTCCCTGCCCGCCCCTCTGCTCCGCTGCACCTACCCGCTGGTTCTGTAGTTACAGACACTTAGGCGGCAGGTGGAGGAGCTCCTGGAGAATCCTCGCCACGCAGCCGGAGGCTTGTGCAAATATTTACCCACGGAAAACATTTCCTCCGAGGTCTTAACCTTCACGCTGCCATTAATGGATTTGTTTTACTAATTCCTATGAATGTTTGCTTTCACAGCCACTTAAACGAAGTGTCTCAAAAATGGAGCGTGCATTTCCATTTGCCTTATCCTGACAAATTAATTAGTGCGTGAAATAATGCTGTGAGGAAACCCCCGCCCTTGCCAGGCCGAGTCTGTTTGGGGTTTCAGTTCATTAAGGAAAATACTTGTTACTCATACACTTGTAAGTAATAACGTTAATGAGTCTGGTATTGTCATTAAGAAAAATAATAGAGAAATAATATTTTTCCCCCTTAATGCGCTGACATATATATAAACAGTCATATCTTATCAGCTGAACAGACAAGAGCCTGAGTATGATGTTATATATCCTGGAAACTGGAACAAGAATAAGGATAAGTATTGTCTCAGTGTTTCTTATGCACAAGATAGAAGGTAAGAAGAGAGCGGCTCACACTGCTGTTTCACTGCCTCTCCTGATCTGATCTTCCTACTTAATCATGCGAGGAAATGCTAATCTGGAGCTTAAAAGGCCTTTAATTTGCTGTCATTTACCAGCATTAAATTCATCAAAAGCTGGATAATCTCAGCCCTCACGCATCCTGAGTGTGTTTACACTGCAGAGTTTCATCTGTCCGTGGGGACTCTTGATTTAAAGATTACTCTTGGCTTCAAGATATCAAAGTCAACAGGCCGTTCTCAACTAATCCACATTTTGCTCCCTCGAGGAGGTGCGAAACGGGCCACTCTCTCACTTAGATTGAGCAATATTAATTTGATGCTCATTAATTATGTTTAACTCCAAAACCGTGTGTAAGAAGGCTGTTTTTCTACCAAGCAATGTACCACAAAAGCATGCTGACTGTCTCACAATCGACCTGCATCCCACTGCCTCCAGGCAGGCGGCAGACTCTAAGCCTTATTTACATGTATATTAAACATCCATCAGAAGAAACCACAGGGTGGACAAAATCAATTCACACTAATTAGCAAAGATCATGTGTTCACAGGGGAGTGAAATTCCTCCACATTAAGAGGTTTGATTTAGCTGAAGCTGATGGCTTTAGTGCAGAAACCACAAAGATCACAGAGACTCCAAACTAACAGACCTGTGGCAAACGCTGCAGGGCTACAATCAGTCTGCAGAAGTCAAAGGTCACTGTGGTAATGTGTGTGGCTGGAGCAAACACTCACCTGACTGAAAAATCTTAGTTATGTCACGCAGTGCTGCAGAGACCAATGCAAAGTGTCTGTGGAGTGGGTAGCTCAAAGCCCTCCGTCCAAACGACACCAGGACCTCTTGGAAGGAGCCGTACGTCTGGAAAGGAGAAAACACGACTTTCAGACTATCCAGCATAAAATCACACCGTGGTTTAGTTCAATGTGACAAAGTAATAAAGAAACAAAATGGATGAAAAAACACATGGAAATTAAACTCAAGGTTTGAACAATTAATGGGTTTGGCTGATTAATCGGTAAGACTGTGCTGCTTCCTTAGACATGCTTTGATGTACATCATTGATTAGCTCCACTCCCTCAGCGAGCTGCCATAAATCAGTAAAACAAATAAATTGTGTTTTATATGTAGACTACTTTAGAGATGGTATCTGCTGAAAGCAAATATCCAATCCATGAAAAAGCCTTCAACATGTGATTTTGGCATTCAGGTTGGAAAATGTGGAATAAACCTCTGCAGCACAGGGTGCACATTGGAACAGCTGATTTTATAGCAGAATCAGAATCAGAATTCTTTTATTTGCCAGGTATGTTTGCACATACAGGAAATTGCCTTGGTGTCATTGGTGCACTGAACATAAAACAACAATGTAAAACACAACAATATATAAGAAATAGAATAAAATAAAATACAATAAAGTACATACAGTAACAGAGTTATGGGCACGTGCTGTGCTAAGGTGCAGAGATTGGTGATAGTGACAATAATATCTAAGTTATAACTTATATAACAATATCTAAGTCCCCCCCCCCCCTGCAAGACTGACCAGTGGTGATCATGTCATTACCCACCTGTTTTCATTTTTCACTTTTACATGCTTTTGTTTCTACCATCAGTTCTTTGTTTGTGATACAATACAGGCAGACCAGGAAGTAAAATTGCAAATAATTCGACCACTTAACTTTGCATTAGTTAAATAAAACATTTTAGGATTGTCCTCTGACTGGGAATATACACAAAGATGAATTGTTAAAACTTCACAAAACCATCAGACACACCAGTATCAACACAGGAACAATAAACCCACTGACGATGCACGATGTATTAACAAATAGGAAATAAAGTTTTATCAATATGGACATGCACTACCAATTTTCAATGGTGGGAGGTAGGTTAAACGAGTCATTCCTGCATATTTCAATTGATACTTAAAGTTGCAGTCTGTAGAATTTAGTGACATAAAGTGGTAAAGTTGCATGTGGCAGCTTAATACCCATCATAATAAGAATACAAAATATAAAAATAAGAAAAACTATAGTTATTCCATCAGATATCGGAAATCCACCATCTGTCGACCTCTGGAAAAAACTGGCAGTCATGGTTGAGTTCGATCATATTTCACAGCCCAGGAGTTTACCACTTTTTTTACTGAGTTTAAAGTCTGGCTCCCATTGGAGTGCATTACAGTGGTTGGTGCTCTAATTACTCCTAACAACTCCTCAATTATAGAGCTGGCAAAACAGGGGCTCACAACTCTTAAACACCTCTGCAGCCCTGGCCAATTAATAGCTGCTTCTCTTTAATCACTGCCTTCACTCTCAGATTTTCTCTGCACTAATGGACACACAGCCTGCAGACAGACACAGATATTTTTCCTCCCTTGTTTCTTCTTTTCTTTGTGGCTAGTTAGGGATGTGATGGGAGATAGTGAGTGTGTGTGTGTGAGAGAGTGAGAGTGAGAGTGTGAGTGTGAGTGTGTGTGTGCGTGTGAGTGTGCGTGTGTGTCATTGAGGATCACGCTCTCCCTTGGGCTTGTTTAGTATGAGTGTAAATAAGGTCTGCTGCTTCTGGGTGGGGATGGGGAGGAGGGGATCGCAGTCACACCAGTGCAGTCAACTGAGGACAAGTAAACATACAGCAGATGGAAAAGAGAGGGGGGGGTAGGTGGTGGGGGGAGGGAGAATGTTGGGCATAAGCGATGCAAGAGAGGCAGACAGTGGGAGAGTAAGGAAGAGATAGCACAGAGGGAGAATGGAGAGAGGAAGCAGAGCTGATATCGGCGGTGACACAAAGACAGACAGGCCGTCAAAGACAGAGAGGAAGCCATTGTAGAGCAGAAAGTAAAGGATGAGAGAGGAGGAGGAGGAGGAGGAGGAGGAGGAGGAGTAGCGGGAGGAGGAGGAGGAGGAGGAGTAGAGCATTGAGCGAGGTGGTGTGTCAATAGGAGCTGACAGCACTGCTGACTGAGTGACGAGCAGTAAAAAGCTGCCAGGCAGGTGGAGACTATTCTTTACTCAGTGACATTATCCACAGCAAGACAACGACTCGCTCTCAAATTGGGGTCAAGGTCTCAAACTCATCCATTGATGAAGCAGACTCTTCACTGCTTCACTGGCTTTGCTGTAATTAGCGACAAAATGTGTCGTAGATGATTTGGTTTCAGGAGATGATCTTGTGTTCACGCCCAGCACCTAACGAGAAGGCTCTGGGACACAATCAGTCAGAAAATATTTAGAGGTGCCCTGTTGTTGCCTAAAGCATGAAACAACTGGCAACAGCAACCAAATAATGGAATTAATTATGATGGAGGTCAGTCTGATGACCTGTCCAGGATGTACATCACTAATCGCCCAATGTCAGCTGGGATTTGCTCCAGGCCCCCCGAGACCATCATAGAATAAGCATTATAGAGAATGAATGAATTAGTGGATGGATGGATGGATGGATGTAATGAACACCATGCATGGTCAATTGAACAAGATGTGGTGTAGCCTCTATTAACTGTCAGTTGAGATTTCACCATTATTTAAGGTTGTACATATGTGTTAGTGATGTGATTATACACACTATACTTTGGACAGACCTTGGCTATAGAGACAAAGTGGAAGGAACCATTTTGGGTCATTTTTTTTCCAGAGATACAATGTTCAATGTTAAGCAACATAAAATACTGAAAATGGAAATAAAGAATGGGGAAAACATATTCAACCAACAACCTCTCCCACTTACTCCAACTCTCTACCTCGTACTGTGGTTGTGTTATCAACCTTGAAATCCTCACGTTTAACCATAAATCAAAACCTAAAGGGGAGGTGGGTCCCCATTTAACTTGTTGCACTAGGATTAGGATTAACATTCATTCAGATGCCCGGCACAAAATGCAATTTGTAGCAACAAGATCTACAAGTAAGACATAAAACCTACACTGATTTTACAAAACTAAACCTGCAAAAAGTACGATATCATAGAAATGTTAAGAAGCCAAATTCCACATTGTTAAATAAGTTTACCTAGTAAACCACAAAACATCCTCAGGTCCGATGTAAAAAGACCTCAGTGACATTATCCAAAGTACTCAGTAAACTGTCTTCTGTGAATAGACACCAAGAGTCATAGTTGATCTGCATTCATGTTCATGATATTAGACTGGAAATGGTTATCAATTGAACCATTGTTTGATATTTGGTCAGACAAAATCAATAGGGAAACACTGAGGAGTCCGGAAGTCTGTTTGACTTTACAGAAAAACTAAGAGAGGGGATCATAGAGAGCAGGAAGCAGCAGGACAAAGATGTAATGAGCCGAGAGCAGAGAGAGTAACTGTCATGGTGACCGAACTACTTTCCTGCAGTTTCTGCTCTTCAGTGTAAGAGAGAGAGAAAATTATCCATTACTTCCCACATGCATTCAATTTTCACCTCATGTTTGATGGGGGGATAAGATGTAAGAATATTTCTATTCTCATCACACATTAGTCAGTTTTTGAAGATATTACAGAGTTCCATTAATTTAGTGGAGACTTAAGCCCCTTTTCCACCAACACCTGTTAACTCCGTCTTTTATCTGTAATGAGAATGAATCACTCCCAGGTCAAATGACAGGTTTTTATCGGCTCTGCCTCTGATCAGCAGTGATGGAAACATGACACCTGAGTGAACACGCTCATTTCTTCTTCTTCTACTTTATTAAGCAATATAGACACTGAGGCTGCACTTTTTCTGCACAGCAATATGATGCACTATGAGGTTCCAGGCATTGGTGTGTAAAAACAGAAAGGCAAACTACTGGCCCAGGGAAAAGGGTCAATTGTGTTTTTTAGCATTTAAAAAAAGGCATATACATAATTTTGATGTAAAAAGAGGCATTAGCTTCTCCCCCAATTAACTAATCTTAAGTGTAAACGTTAGCGTGTGGCTTATCCTGCCAAACACACACCTACATGCAGACACGCACAAAATCACAGGATTGTGTTATGGCAGTTTGTGAGCAGGCTACACACAGCACCTCTCAGTTACTCTTTGAATTGGGAACACCTGCTAGTGCTATTATACAGGTTACGTGCCAAGTCCAACAACTGACAACTCCCTGCAGGTCACATTACAGGCTCGTGTCAGCGCACAGACCTGGGCCGTTTATTTCAGAGCAGTCTCTAATGTGTCTTCAAACATTACGGCAACTGTCAACATATTTACACAGAGTTTATATGTGTGAAACTGACATTCTCTTCAAGAGCTTCTCTAATCACCTCAGAACACATCAGTCACAGGAGCCAGTCAAAGCAAGTGTGTTCGGTGGCAGCTGCTCATTCACAAGTCGTATACTTACAAGAGGAGAATAAAAGAGGAGCTGAGCAATTATATCTTATGATATTCTTTGTCAGGTTCACATTGCAGGCATTTTAAAAGGCTCACACCTCAATGCACTCTGATTTATTACTAAGTTTGTCAGCATAAAACCTGTAGTTCTAGTTAAAGAACAAAAGCTATAATTACATTATTCAATAACTTTTTTTTCTCAAGCGTTTCTTTGCCTACACAAACCTTAGTCGAAGAACAAAAGGACTCAGTGAGAATGTCAAGGTGTCAAGAGGAAAGTCTTAAAGTTAGTTAAAAGCTCCAGCAAGACTTTCAGTATAAACTATACTGGAAGAAGACTCCAAGCATCTTATAGCTGCTTCTACAAAAGGGCATATTGGAGATAACACAAGATACTGGAATCCTAGTGTAATTCTTATAACCTGTCTCTATGACAACGTTCAGACCTGATATTAACATTCGTCCTGAGGGATCCGAAGACAACAGGTCAGCACTGCGCTCTTGTCTGAACACACTCAAATGCATCCTGAGACCTGATCACTCAAACCACATTTAGAGGTGGTCTGTAACGCACGTGACCACATTCTTTTTGCTTTGAATCCAAATGTGTCCCGGGCCACATACAGTATGAAGGACCACCTACTCAGCTGACGTTGATTGACGATTACAGTTAAGTATGTACTCAGGAATAACAGATCATCAAATGTTTCTCAGCGGGGTGGTGTGAAGACCTGCGCCTTTTCTAAATTCTGTAACTTGAACTAGAGAAGCAGATCAACATCAGGGGGGATTTTGACTGGAGAATTTTTTTAGGTACTTAACGATAAAGAGTTTGTTATTATTTTTACTGCACCAAGGTTTGGAGTCTGGAAGAAAACCAGCACTGGTGAAACTCCAGTTTGGTCTGATGCAAGATGTATTTTAAAGCATCCAAAATATGGGCGGAGGAAATGGAAATTTAAGACGCACACCCGGAGCACCTGATTTATCGCTACTACTACTTCTGACTACTGCTGATATCCACCAAAATGTTTCCATCTGTGTAAAGGAGGTTTAAAATCTGCAGCAGTGGGAGTATCGCCAGGAGAGACAGTGAGAGAGGACACAAATCAAAAGATGCATTGTGAAATAACTTTATCCGAACAAAAAGCAGCAAAGAACATACTTAGTTTTTTTCACCATATAAGCCTTAGAGCATTCATATGAAGAGCATTAAAAATATATATATATTGATGTTATTGTATTTTAAAATTGTTCTGGAGGGGCAACCGAATGACCAAGTTTATGATTATTGTATTTTTAAAAGGTCTTTTTAAATGAGCCGACAACATCAGGCTAATACAGATTTCCTCAGACGAAATGAGATTAATTGACACATGCAGTTTCAGAAGTATCTTCCCTTGGATCGGTTCACTCTTTCTTCTCACCGGACAATTCTCAAACAACTCGGCATCAGATCTTATTCATACAGTTCAGATAAACTGCAGCTGAGTTTGTTCATATCTGCAGTTTCAATCTAAATCCTCAAGAGGACTTTCTGCTCTTGATGGTAATGTGTGAGAGGTTTTAGAGAACAATCTCACCAACCCGGAGCTGCAGATGACAACAAACCTGACACACAGAGTGAATCATTCACTGCGGCACAATCGTATTTCCTCATGCAATAACTAACTCACCTCCAGCCAGCAGAGAGTTCCGCTGAGTTTTCTGATTGTCCACGGTGACTCCACCTGCAGGGAGGAGGTAACCACTCGTCTTTACAACAATAACGTACAGGAAATAAGAGATGGAAAATACAGCACAATAAATTCTGCGTGAAGAGCAGCTGCTCAGATGCCTGTTCAAAGCCTCAAACAGAATACAAGGTGAAATAAAAAGAGGGACTTGTTTTGGATTATAATATAGCAAATGGAAATTTAAAAGATCACATTTGATAGATTTTGATTTCACAGCTGGGCTTTAATTCGACAATGCTGTATCAAATATCTGTACAAGTTGAATCACACATGCTACGAGGCGTCTCTATTCAAGAAGTCAGCCTCTCTCACCTTGTCTTTCTGCACCTACCGAGTCAGCTACCTCAGAGCAATGACACAATGAGGTCTGAACTGAGCCCTCGGATCTGCTGGTAATCTCTTAAGGCTCTGAATGAAATGGAAGGGGGTCTAAAGGATTTGAGGATTGAGGGCTTTGTCAACCAAGGCTAAGTGCCGCTCATGAGGAGCTGCCTCTTCACACACACACACACACACACACACACTCACATTGTGCTCTCCCTCTGTAGAGCGCACGTCATAGCAATAAGCCAGCAGGACGTCCGCCAGGCCGAGCCACGCTTGGTGACGGGATGTCTTGTCCAGCAGGAAGGAGCGGATTGTGAACTTTCTCAGCTGCTCCTTCTCGTCATCGGTGAATGATACAGCTGCACGGGGACAAGGATTTTACAGTTAGATGTGGAGTTCAAAGTCACTATAAGTATTACTGGTATAGAAAGAGCACAGAACTGGCCTGTGGCTTGCAAAGGAAGGAATGCATACACTTGTTTGAACACATAAGCCATTTTCAGACATGAACTATAGAGAATATCTGCACATCTATCAGATATGAATGACGCAGCAGGAGGAGATTCTCCTCTCAGATGCGTTCACAACAACACAGAAAGTGTTCAGGTGAGGGGTGGAGCTTGAGTAGAGAACAGGAAGCAGGACACAATGTGTTAATTCTGCTGAGGAGATCACGTTTTTGTTTTCAGCACATAAACACTGGTGTCGGCCGTCAATCACCAAAAACTCTGGAATCTTGTTTTCTTTCCAAGTTGACATCTTCGTCAGTGTCATGTACTTGTATGGCTCCGCATCCTCAGCCTCAGATAATTATATTCTTTTTGTTTATTTCAGTTTTGTCCCCTCACGCTCACTGTGAATTCTCTGTATAATCTCCTGTGTATTCTCAAAGGGCACACTTGGACATTATTTGGACATTTCACAAGGGGCTGGCAGTGAAACACCTGAGAATTTCCGCTGCAACTGACTTGGACTTTTGTGTTTTCACATACAGGAGGAGCTGTATGTGAGAATGCAAAGAGGAAGTGTCTGATCTTCTCCACATTATCCTTTAAACACACATTTCAGCCACGAGGCAGAAATACAAACTAATGACTGAAACCAACATGTATGAAGATTAATTGCGCAGTGTCGCCTTATAACACTGATAGAATTAAAGAAGCTTAATAAAGGGCCTACATAGAAATTACATCCACACTGAGTGAATGTGAAAATGCATCATCCTCGTTTTAAAAATCACAGTAGGAATCGGAATCTATGAGTCCCAGTATAGAGCTTTTTACCTTACCAGATGTTTCCCCTGATGTACAGTTGTGTGTGTGTGTGTGTGTCCACACAATTGTGTCCACATTTCCTAGAGAAATCCAGAGTTTGCCTTTCACACATGAACAACGCAGCAGAACCTCTCACTCTGACATTTGTGTTCTCACATACAGCCCCTCCGGAGAATTTACGGAGATTCTCTTAAGTTCAGAGCAGGTCTGAAAGCAGCTAATGTAAGTCAATGTATTGTCCTGTGAAGTCATGTAGACACGTCTGTGTGTGTGACTCTGTGTGGGTGTGTGTGTGGGGCAGAATAAAAGGAAAAGGAAGAGGAGACATGGCCATTTTCGTATAGTTAAGCTGTTTCCACTGTTGGCTGATGAGCTGTTGTTCTGGAGCAGTTGGGGGCAAAGAGCCTTGTTAAAGGGCACCTGACTGAGCCTGATAAGCAGTAGAAGCAAAATACGCCAAATACTCCTACATGAAATTCACAAAATAAGTAAATTCAATCCCATCTACGTGTTTAACAGCTGAACAGCTCTGCGTTAAGAAAACACAACTCCATCCATCATATGAAAATATCTCAAAACCTCTGCTTTGCTGCTCACTGCAAAGTCACTAACTGTTGCCTTTTGAAAGAGACATCTGCTTAATGGGGATTTGTGGCAAGCCTAATGGAGCGACACAAACAGACTTCAATCCCATTTAAGCTATCTGCAGCGTTCAGTGCTGAAAGGTGCACTGAATGTCTGCAGGAACATGCTGTAACTCAGCTGTTCTCATCCTTTCACCCAGCACCTAATGAAATAGCTGAAAGCATTTCGTCTCCCTGCATGAGGAGAGGAGACTCTGCACTGAAATCACGGAGAGCAAGACACGCGCGTATTGGCTGGAGCAGGAACACAATCACACACACAGCACTTTAAAACGTTGTCTCTCTGGCTGCAGCGGTAACTTGGCTCTGTTGGGAAGGAGATTCCCGCTGCATTACGTCAGTTGCTAGCTCCCTGCATGTGCCTCCCGAGTCTCTCAACGCTGCAGCAGGAGAGCACGGTTTGAGGAGAAGACACACAGACAGACGCACACATCCCCACATCTGCACGCATTGTTCTTTAATCCAATGCAAAGACAGATAGATTGAGAGAGGGGATGAAAATTTAACATAAAGACTGTGTACTTGCAGAGTCACAAGCATCAGATAAGCTAGAAAACGTGCACAGATTGTCTCTCAGCGCACACGCAGGCACACGCAGGTACACACAAGCTCACAAACACACATGCACGCACACACACACACACACACCTTCTGAGGACATTACATTGACTGATATTGATTTTCAAGAGAACTAACCCAACCCTACCCTTAAACTTAACCTTAAACCACAACTTAACCTAAACCAAAACTTTACTTAACCCTAAACTTAACTGTGACCCTAACCTTAAACAAAATCTAACGTAACCTAAACCTTAAAACATGTCTTCACATTAAATTGTAATGATAAAGTTATGACGACTTATGACGATATTTTGTCCCCAAAAGGAAAACAAGTCCCCATTCGTGACTATGTGCTTTGAGATAAAAAACATTGGAGAAAAGATTTATGTACAGTGCAAATATTGACAAAGAAAATGTATTAACGGCTCCTTGTTCACACAGAAAGGATCGTAGAGATTGCAGCGAGACAAGTGCCATCTGTGCTGGAGAAATTATGTTGCACAACACACTCAGATTCAGTAATTAAAAACAACAAATACAGGGAAAATCGAAATTGAAACGGAGTACCCACCCTCTTGGGAGTTGGACACAGCAGCCACACGATGCTGATATATTTTCTATTAACTCTGGAGCCAATGCAGTCAGGTGAGGTGAGGTGAGGTGAGGTGAGCAGAGCTGACAGATGTGCCCAACACCACGTTCATTCATTTCCTCAATGCAGCCAATCAATTCTAGCAGACATTAGCACAGTGGATGTGCACTTCTCCTGCTTGCAAATTAATTTCGGAGCTAATTCCTCCAGTCAGGGCAGTCTGGCTTGTCAATGCTCTCTACAGGTCCAGATGGCCTGATGGCATGGAGTAAATATGCTTCTTCACAATACTGCTGAGGGTTTGAAAACGCTCCCAGAATTTCACAAATGCAACGGATGACCTTGGATGGCGGATACGGTTAATTTTGTGCACGCACACGCTGTGATAATTTCAAGTATAAATCAGAGGGGAACTTAATAGCCGTTTTCAGACATGACCTGCGGGTGAAATCCAGAGAATTAGCTACATAGTTTACCCAGAGTTTTCCTTTAGCACATGCAGGAGGTTTTCTGCACAGAGGCGTTCACAACAGCAACAAATCCTCTGCATTATTCAGGTGAGGGTGGAGCAGCCGGGTGCAGCAGACAGAGGCAGGAAGGGACGCTTAACTCCGCTGCATAGATCACAGGATTTTGTTTACAGCACCCGAAACCGTCGTCAGCTCTCATCCCCACAAACTCTCTTAACATCTTCATTGGTGTCACATTTATATTGGTGTATCAACGCTTTTTCACTGGATGTTATTTGTTTTCATTTTACGTGTCCGTGTGCTGTGTTCACACATCGACTTCTCCTGGAATATGTCTTACTCTGACATTTGCTTTCACACGCCACTAATGGCACGATCTGCTCAAAGTGTAAACTTGGGTGAAGTGGTAGTAGCGTAAAATGTTCACAGAAGACGATCTTGGTCAAAAGGTCAGATTTCTAAAACTCAGCCAAAACAAAGTGGAGCAGATAGTGAGACGGAGCTGTCAGGACCATTTAGCTTGAACCAGTGGGTGAACACAGGCCTCCAGTGGGCAGCTGTGGCCTGTCAATGTGCTGCCCCCCCCCCCCCCCCCCCAACACTGGAGAGCACAAAGGGGCCACTTTCTACTTCATTAGCACTTGTGACCACATCCATCTGTCAGGTGACATATATATCAGACTTAGCAGAAGCGAAGGACGGCAGGAAAAAAGCCTAAAAACCCACATGGGAGGAGGGGAGTTTTAGTCCCCCATTTTAAATATATGACAAATAGTTAAACTCACAAGCCAGCCTTTAAGATTTGATGGCAAGCCGCTTAAATCTCCTGACCGACGCCATTCTTCACACTCAGCTGTGGCTAATGCTATTCCACTTGTCAATCAAGCCATTAAGTTTAATTTGGCCCATTTATCTACGCCCGGGTTCCCGACTGAGCCACTCAGTCTTAGAATGCGGAATGAGGCGAGGGAGCCGCCGGGGCTACTGGGAAGCGCAATGTTCCTCGGAGGCTAAACCCAAGAGTGCAGCTAATGGCCTTTGCTTTGCTGACTGATGGCTGCTCCTCAGCGGTCGGGCTCTGGTGCCGGTGGAAACGCGACCGGTTTCACTCCCTCCTGCGATAATGCTATCTGTTTAATCTAAATCCTCTCTCAAGCGTACGGCACCCATGCACTGCACATAAGCTGTGGCTGTGAGCCCGGTGCTCGCTTAAACAGTGGAAGTGCAAGAATTAGCGGGCTGTTAGAGGAGCGGGATGGCACAATTAAATAGACTCTTGCAGCGCGGAGGCCTCACAGGCTATCGCTCCTGTACAAGAAGCTGGAGAAATGAAACTGGGAGGCTCAAGCCAACAAGCAACGTATTTCAATCTGAGTAAATGAGCCATTGGTTTGAAATAGACAGGAAATGACTTGCTATAAGAAAACAAGCATTTGGGGGGAAATTATAGTAAGTGCAAGATGGTAGAAATACAAAATGCTTTTGAGTTGTCTCTAACTCATCAGTTGTGGTTTTTTAAATTGGTCAAACGGCACCAGAGAAAGGCAGTGGTTAGGGAAGGTCGAAGTTCAATCTCTCATAATGCGAGTGTCTTTTCTGGTGGAAGAGCCCTGAGGCTGTTTGTCGGGGCGTGCAGCTTTAGCCGACGAGCTGAGCTCTGACCTTCCTCTGCTACGGGGCAGTAAAAAGACTCATGTGCCCTTTGGGGATTAATAGATCGTCAGAGAACAATGTCAGGGCCTGACACACATCAAGCTTAGCCAACACGTTACCATTTAGATCTCTCATTATACAGTTTTTCTGCTATTCATAAGAGTTTTGAATTTTGAAGTGGTATACACACGGAGATAATAAAATGGTTAACAAGCAGTATTTCAATTTGATCAAAATAAACAATGCATGATTGCACTCAAATGTTTTGCAACTTCCTGCCCCCCTCTGGCTGCCTTTGGTCACTGCTTACTTAATTGCTTTAAAAATCCAATGATCCACAAGAATAAATGTGATGTTTGTGATGTTTTTTTAAATCATTGGGCATAAGGGTTAAAAGTGAATATTCCCATGTGTTCTACCCATGTTAACTGTGCTCCATTGATTATATTGCTCAAATCTTTCTAGATCTGTGGACTTCCGTACTTCACTAGAATATTTCTATTCAATGCTACTTTAAAATTCGGCTCCAATTGGTCTCAGGCGTATATATTATACTTTTCACTCTACTACATTTATATGATAGCCATACTAAGTTGTTGCTTTTCACATGATTTTACATCAAAGGATAATACTCATTCATAAAATACAATGAAAATATAATTTTAAGATTAAACAAGTGGTTTCTGTGATAAATTACATGAGTTAGTGTCCAGTTGAGGCACTTTGTCACAGATTTCTGAGTTGTTAGCAGATCCAATGGAGAATTATTTACCTCTTCTGCTCATAAAGACCAAATTATACAATTATAATTAATTAAATTATAATTCTATCAAATAAATTATGTCGTGACTTAGATTATTCCTGTGACTCCTGAGGACCAGAAGTTAAACTATTAATTCTGAAAAACTACTATTCTGACACTTTTAAATGCATGCATCAGTAATAACAACCTAATTATATTGTATAAAAATAATTAAAATTATACTATTTTCCTGCTTAAAGGAAACTTACTCTGCTACCCTGAACTCTGTGCTCATTTTATATTTGTGCACTGGAAATATTTAATAAAAAAATACATAGTTGTGTAACCTTTGTTAAGGAGACAACCCTGAGATTGATTCTAGCAAACAATGGATTAACTACATTTTTAAACATTACAATAAGATGAATTGAACTCACCAGCTTCTCCATCCTGAACTGTAGAAGGACTCAGCTTTGCCCACCATGGTTTGAACTTCAGCAGGCCCTTTATTTCATCGTCCTCAAACAAATCAGCACTGCAATGACACATGGAGGATGGTAAAAATATCTTAGAAAACACAGCTCCATATCTTCAGCAGATTCAGAGCTTCTTTTTTTTTCTTGGATAAACTCACAGGTAGTGGTCAGGTGAAAAGGCAGATGCTTCTGCCTCCAGCCTCGCCTGCCTCCTCTCTGCTGCGGTTGTTCCATCTGGGTTCTTGATATCGATCAAATCGCTGAGCTCCTCCTGTCAGAACGTTCACAGCATTAATGGCCTTGTGGTGTCATGTTAACATTATTAGTTTGTCTAATCTCATTCAGAAATAGATGTTACCTGTAATCTGGCAAACACTCCAGACCTCTGGTTGGCGAAGCCATATTTCTGCTGGGCTCTCAGTTCCTCCTCGGAGCTCTCTGTGTACGCCTCCTGCTCAACCTGCCAGTCAAATTCTTCTTCTTCATCCTCCTCTTCAACATCTCCGACACTTTCACTGCATCCTTTAAAAATGTTCAGAAGGTATTGTTGGTTCTAGATTAAAACTGCTTCATTCTTAATATTTTTCCTTGTGTATGTATTCCAATGAATGATTTCAGTAAATTAACACGTTAAACCAGTGTATAAAATTGACCTACCTAAGCTTAAATCCTCCACCAACGGTTTTGCTGAACGGGAGCCCTTTGGTGCGAGGAGACTCGTCAGCATCTGAAGTCCTTCAAAGTTCTCCCCATGTGTCTCTTTCGGAACCCGAAGAGTGACAAGACCTGCAGCAAGATGGGACGTGATCAATAAAATGGATACATTAACATATTAAAATGATGAATGAAACAAGGATTTTTCTAAAATACAAATTTGGCCAGTAAGAGACAATGATCTGTGAAGTTACTGTAGCTTGTAGTGGTGAAAGAATTTACTACAGATCTGATGGTGCTGACTGAATCTCTACATACAATGATCCGTTTATAGCAGTGTGGCATCTCCCTACAGACCACAATTACATAACAGAAATGAGAAAATAAGTTAAGTAAATTAAGGTAAATGCTTTTAAACCAATTTTAATGCCTGTTTTGTAAGGGAAACAAGTTATTTTTACAATTTTGACCTTAAACCTGCAGATACAATGTTCATAATACACTTATTGCATTGGAACAAATAAATGTTAGACTGTCAGCCTGTTTGATAATCGATTCCTTATTTTAGAGGTGCTTTGCACTTTCTCAAATTAGTTTTTAAGCGGCTATGAGAAAATAGGCTATTTTTTATCAAAGACAACAAAGAAAGATAAGATTAGATATTTAGTTTTATACCATTTGGAATACAAATATAATTGTATGCAAACAAAGGCACCGGTTTTAATCTTTCTGATTTTCATTTTTTACAAAACTGAGATTGTTTGAAGCAAATGAAAAAGACTAAGCACTCAAAAACTGATGTGTGATAAGAAATTTTCAACGATTTTCACGGGAGACAAGAGAACATGAGAATTACGTACCCGACTATTAGGCCATTGAATGATCACCAACTTTACAAATAATTATTGACTCTATAAAGAAAAATTTGATTGATGACTTTCTGACAAATCCCATATTTGAATTTGAAAATAAATCTATCTTTATTACAATCAGCAGCAGATAAATCAGCCACCTGCACGTGCAATACTACAAAAATTAAGCCCTTGCTATTAAAACTGAAGAGATGAATAAAAATGATTTGCCTGCGCCACAGCGATAATCTGATAGTCGCCTAAAGACCTCATAAAATTTCAATGCACCCAAGTGTTAAAGCTTACAAGCACTTTACGATAGAAGCTGACTAAGTGCTTGAGTTGCAGGTCTCGCAGAATGGAGCGCCTGGAAGACAGATCTTAATGATGGCTCATTATAAGTCTAAACAAGGACACTCATTAGCGGCGCTTTATTAGCAGATGTTAAAGGCTTATTTAGACACAGCGTGTTAACTGGGGCCATGCTGACAGACGGGCGACGAGGTGTCAGAGTCCATAAGGCAGACGTCTCCATAAAGACAACTTCATTACAACTGATTAAGACGAAGGCAGATCAAAGTGACAGAGAGTAATGTAGAGACAATGGCTAACATCATGCCAATAGTCATTATCATGTTTCATTTGCTTGTTATATATTTGAAGAAAATTCTGTGTGAGCTGCCCGTCATTGTCACAGTGAAGAGAGATAGTAGCGACAGCCTGCAGGCGGTAATCATTATGACATTACAGATGGTTCCAGCAGCTCCTCAAATGGGATGAAATAACATGATCAGTGGGTTCATTTACTCGGGCTGATTGACTCAAGTACAAACTGAAGGCTCCCCGGGGATCAATCACTGACAGCTATTACAGCCATGCTTCTGGGTCTTGCAGTACTGTTTGACTGGTCACTATTAACATGCAAAGCAAAAGCAGCCATGGTTTTAAAACGGGGTGTGTTGCGTGAATGTGTATGGATTCTAATTTTCATCAAATGTATACGGGCTACTTCAAATCTGTTGGTTTTTAAATGCTTTAAAACTGATATTGCTTTTTAACCAACTTGTAACAACTCACACACCTGCTCTCTGTCTGACACATACCAGTGGCAGGTCACATTAACACATACCCAGGGCCGCTGCTCCCACCACATGCATCATGCACTGTGTGTGGGGCACCAAGCGCCTCGAGGGCCACATAATCATTCATAATGATGAATTGGTGAGTTATTGAGAAGCCTCAGAGACACTGCGATGAGGCCTGGGCATCAGAATGTTGCTAGGATGTTGCTTAGCAACCAACACTGCCCGTGGCACCTTGTGAGATGCCTGGGTGAGCTGGGTGCTTTCCGGCAGTCTGGGGGGTGCTGTGGCCAGGCTGTGCACACTAGCTGGGCCAGTGGAGCTGTCCAGGGTCCCTGGGTCCCCTCCGCGGCTGTGTGAGCTGCCCCTGAGCAGGAGAGCTGTGCAGGCAGCTTGGGTGATGCTGTTAATGGGAAACACTGTGCCTCCTCATCACGTCTCTGCTGCAAGCTCTCAAGAAGAAACGTCATGTCTATGATGCTGTTCACCACTGTTCATCGTTTAAAAAATGTATACTGAAAATGTATACACATCTTTTGAACATTGATAGAATAATGCAGGAAACCCAGCCAGGTGAAACCAGTTTGGGAAACCTGAGTGGTCTTGTGACTAAGACGCAGAGTCCTGTCCAGCATAACTTTTTCCCGAACTGGCCCACTTGACAAGTAGATTAGAGTTTTACCGACCCTTGTATATTTTCCTAATAATTGATGCTTATTTTATATTGTACATAACAAAAGAGAAGTGTACAGTAAATTTCAGGGATGTCATTATTTTTATCATCATTATGATAACACTGTTGAAGTTGTTCTCATTGTTATTATCCATCCTTTCCTGATGCAAATTACATCTTGTATAGTGAAGCTTTTCACTAATTTGGCAAGGATGGGAACAATAGATCAAACACATCCAAACACTGTGTTGAGAATCGAACAGCTCAATTATTTGATGAAGTCACAGCCAATGAAACGTAGCCAGTACCAAGTCCAGTACCAAGTACAGTGCCTGTGCCAACCAGTGCAGTTTCCATGTGCATATTTCTTTTTTTCTTGATTCATATAAGGTCACTGTGACCTTTGACCACTGAAACGTAATCCCTTCATCTTTGAGTCCAAGTGACAACTGGTCAAAAATTGAAGAAATTCTCTTAAGTCTGTGTTATATTTCACATTGAAGAGGCCAAAAACAAGTTTTTGAGGCCTCGACCTTTAAACACTGAAATTGTATCAGTTCATCAGTCCTAGAGTCCAAGTGAACATGTTTGTCCAATTTGAAAAAAAAATCCCTTGAGATGTTGCTGAAATATCACATTCCCAAGGTGTTCAAGAGGTCAGAGGGACCCGTGGCCTTGATCATCTAATCAGTTGATCCATAATTCAAAGTTGATTGTCCCAGATGTAATTAAATTCCCTACGGACAAACGTGAGGTCACTGTGGCCTTGACCTTTGACCTCCAGGCACCAAAAATGTATCACCTCGTCTTTGAGTCAAAGTGAACGTTTCAACCATATTTGAAGACATTTCCTCATGATATCATGTTCAAGAAATAGATAAAGATACTTCATGAGGCCAACGTGACCTTGATCTTTGACATTTGGCTACCAGAAGGAAATCCAAGTTCAAGTGAATATTTGTGTCAAATGTCAAAGAATTCCCTCAAGGCGTTCCGGAGAGATCAGCCTTACAAGGCAAAATTCTGCTGTGTGAGGCCACTGTGACCATGACCTTTGACCACACAATTATATTCAGGTCATCCTTGAATCCAAGTGAATGTTTGTACAACATTTTTTACAATTCTCTCAAAGCATTTTTGAGATATCGTGTTCACTGGAATGGGACAGACAGACAACCCGAAAACATAATGCCTCCGGCCATGAAAATCAGTGTTGAGCAAAAACACACTGGAACCTGTGATCCATTATTTAGGAGTAGCCTGTCAACTGTGTAGACTCAGCATTAGTAGATGTGTTGTTTTGCTGAAAACAAATTTGATAGCAGATTTTAAAAAACCACAGCAGACCTTCACACAGCAACAAGGCTGTGAGGGTATGATCATGTCAGTGTTGTCAGATTTAAATTATATTTTGTAAAGTGCAGCTAGCTACATGGCTTTCTAGCCACTACCTCAATGAAGTGTCTTCTAATAGGGCTAACGTTAAGCCTGCTATTGAGTCAACAGCCTCAGTAAAAGTCCACTTCATGGTCTAAAGTGTATGGAGCAGATTTACAATTCTGAACCTTAATTTACCTTCAACATTACACACTGGTGACTGTCTTTTCAAACTGACACTTCATTTCTAAATAACTTTTTTCCCGCCTGAAGGACAGCGTAGCTCATTCTGACAAAGGATTTGGGAAGGAACAGATCTAACCAGGAAACCACTGTGTCACTATGTAGTTTAATAGAAAATAAGCAAACTGCTGGAAGGTATTTCATCCTCCAACAGAACTCTTAAGTTGTTTACTTTCCTCCTCAGAGAATCTCTGGTAAATCATGTTGTTTATTTGTGGGTAAAAAGTAAACGTTGGTCATTCCAAACTGTGAACATGCTCAGATTGTTAAACGGGAGCTGCAAGACTGCAAGTATCTGTCTCCCTTTACTCCAGCAGCTTTTAGTACCTTTGGTGAAATATGTCAACTGATAGTTTGCTTTGTAATATCCTCATGAAACTACTGTGATGAGTCATGCGGTTTTATAGCCATTGTGCATATTGTCATCATATAATAATGTGACCTACCTTTATCAATGTCAAACTTGGCCTTTTCTCTCCCATCCTCCACAATTCTTCCAGGAAGTGTTAATCTGTAAAGAACATATATATACATAAATGGTGATAACTAATAAAAGCATAGACAATCCTCCTATTCACTTTTATATTTTACTGCAGATATTGAGTAAATGCCTGTATATGAGAGTCAGCTGGTGCTTGTGACGGAGCGCACGGTGCCCGTCATGGCAGTGATGGCACTGACCCGTTTACCTGTGTATCGGTGCGCGCAGCGACCGTCACCGCACCAATATACTGTCATGTTGACACGTGTTATATGTATAAATGTTGTCTGTGTGTGTTACGTGTCTGTGGTCTGTGTCGATATACAATCTGTTCTAGTATTAGTAGGCTATGCCTTCAGGGAACAATTGTGTGTCAATATGTTGCTGGTTATGCTACCAGCCATATTGAGTTTTAGTGTTTAAGCTGATTAAAGCTATGAAGCTGGCCTTACCTGGGACACCCCTGTGCTTAATGTAATATTGGAATGTTCCAATTATACGGGGCGTGGTCTAGGTCCATTTAAGCCGGGCTGATCATTGAGTTGAGGGGAGAGACATGGGAGGACGTAAGTCGGGGAGAGCTGCTGTAAGAGGGACGTAAGTCTGAGAGCTCTCGAGGAAGTGTTTGTTGAAAACAGTATAGTGTTATTGTAATTATTTGTTTGGCCATGGTGCCTATTTATTTTCTTATTTCGTAGTGTTTGTTTTTCGCTCTTTTGTTTTATTTTGTATTTTCTTTCATAATTCTGCCTTGTCGGCCTTAATGTGTGGGAATAATAAAATCCCCTCTTCTACCTGAATCTCCAACTACTCCTGCGAGTTATTTACACCGAGCTCAGCCACTCATAAACATACCTACCTTTAACAGTGCTGCTCCCCTTTCATCCAACCTAAGCTTAAACACGGATCTAAAGCTACATCAGTTTATGCTTATTGGGCAACTCACCTTAGAAAGTAAGGCTTGGCATAGAACTTGAAGTCTGATCCGTCGATGTAAAGGTCAAACTCCGATGTTCTAGTGTAGGGCACACGGATGCTGAGGATCAAGTACTCAGGGTCTTGGCTCAGGTCAAATGCAGGAGTTATCATTGTGAATGCGGATGTAAAACAGACCTGTGGAGTCAATGAGGGGGATAATGTTAAAATCCACAGATGGCGTTCTCATACACAGCCCATCCGGTCTTCCATTCATAGTTTCACATGACCCGAGCAATGTTTCTGGGCACTGCCACCACCGCTAGAAGTAGTTGGAGGTACTTTAACTCCTGCTCCTTTTAAAGGCCAGAAATTCCTCTGCAGCTGCCTTCAAAAACTTGACAGCTGTCCCTGATGGTCTAGTGGTTAGGATCCGGCGCTCTCACCGCCGTGGCCCGGGTTCGATTCCCGGTCAGGGAACTAGTCTATTGAATACTTTGAGTACAATTGCCTATATATGTTAAATATGCTGGTCCTGGGTTAAGGTGTGAACGACTGATGATTCCTGGAAGTCATAGATCCATCCTGCTATTGTATGACAAATTAGGGCCCTGGACGTTGCCGTGTAGATGGTTTGTGAGCTGAATGGGGAGAGGACACGACAGTGCATTGTAGCTTGCTGAAAGTTGATATCTTAAACAGGCTCCTCTTTTACATGATGGTTATATCAGGTCGACAAAGATGGCCTCTTTGACTCCCTGCTTCAAACATCTGTCTTCTCGTAAGTACTTCTTTAAGTCATTAGATCAAGTGAGTATCTTGGTATTTGGAGGTTGTTGCCTTTTCACTGCTTTTGACTCATACACAGCCCATCCGGTCTTCCATTCATAGTTTCACATGGCCCGAGCAATGTTCTCTGAGGAGGGGGATAATGTTAAAATCCACTTAGTCTGAATGGGAATCACATTTCACAGCAGTTAGCCAGGATGGATCACGAATCCTGACCCACCTGGCTACAGCACGCCACCTGGTGGCTGACTCTGATACATGTTGTTGTAGGTGATCACGTGTCCGGAAGCAGCAGCAGCCCACACGTGCCACACAGATGGTGACAACTGTAAACAAACCCCGTGTCACACGTAACAACAGGTTTTTCCCACTGCAGCAAGTTACTAACTGTGAATTTATTTTAGGTTTCAATCAGCTGGGAACAGTCCTGCCTTTCTTTATTGTTTCATACCAGACTTAAGTGGGAATCTGAGGTATTTACAAAGTTATCGCGCATTGACAAAATGTGTAAGCCTCAAAACCTCACGGAGCCCGTTTTATTAATTATAAAGGCCTGTAATTATCTCCGGCATAATCAGTATCTTAAGAGGAAATGAATTGGTTGAAGCAGCATCAATCTCCTGAAAGGTTGTGTGATTATTTCCGTGAATGTATGGACTTAGCGAATATATAACCTCTCAAATGATACATTCAGTGGAAATCCGGTTTGTGTATTGTCTCACAATGATCCAGGGTTAAACCACAGACTCACAACCACATGACATGATGAGGGGATCTGTGAGCCGAGCCCATTTGAGGATAAAACACACACAAACTTAACGGAGCAATAAAGTTTCAGGGCTAGCTCGCTGCTAGCCTGCTAAGCTAACACATGACAGGTCTCCTCGTGTGTGTCCGCTAGCAGCACAGCAGCAGTGTTAGCTTAGTGATGCTAACATAGCGCTACTGAAGCAATCCTCTCCTCTCCGCAGGCGGAAGAACCTGTCTGTCTGAATCACATCGGCGGAGGTCAACACAACACAGCACAATACGGGTTAACAGAGTTCACAGCAATAAACAGTCGCTCACCTCAGAAACACAGAGTTCTTCTCACTAACCACACTCAGATACACAGTGTGGCAGCGGCCATGTTTTACCGGACTACACAGTGTAAACAGGCAGCTCAATGTTCTGATATGTGATATGTGATATGATGTGATACGTGATACGTGATACGCGATATGTGATATGTGATATATGATGACATGACATGATTTGAGATAAACAACATGACCTGATACCAAATGTGATGTGGTATGGTTTTTAGATTAGATTAGATTCAACTTTATTGTCATTGCACAGTACAGGTACATATACAACGAAATGCAGTTTAGCGTCTAACCAGAAGTGCAAAAAAGGCAGTAAAAGTGCAGAGTATTGTGCATATTAAAGTGAAAATGTAAATAAATAAGATCTGAACAGTAGAAATATAAATGGAATATTACAGTATTAACAGGAATTGTATGATATAAGAACGATGAATACACTATGAGCAGGATAAAAATATAAATATATAAATATGAATACACTATAGGCGGGGTAATACAGTAGTACAAAAAAAAATTAACAGTAGTGCAAATGTACAAATGTTCCAATGATCAGTGGTTGGAGGAGGGTGTGTGGCAGTGTGTGGCAATAAGAAGTATATGAGTATTGTGCATATTAAAGTGATAAAGTAATAATAAATAGGATCTGTACAGTAGAAATATATATATGGTGTGATGTATTATATCACATGATATGATTTGTGATACATGAAATTATATGATGTGATATATGACATGACATATGACATGGCATTATTTAATATTATGTCTCCAATTGTCTCATGACTTAATTGATCAATCAAGAAATAAAATGATTACGGTTTATTTTTTTCTCCACTGAGAAGAAGAATTAATCGTAGATCAGATTTCAGCTCCGTTAGAAGATAAGACATGAAAAGAAATTTAAACTAGAAGCTCAACCAGCTTTGTAACACTGCAACTATTAATTTTTTCTACACTGTTCAGCTGCAATAAAGGAGTTGAATTTAATTTAATTGCATCGAATTGAAATAAATTTAATTGAAAAAAATGCTACTTATAAGCTTATATGCAACAAATATGGGAAAATGTACCTATTCTCAGCCATATTGACCCCAGCAAAGAGTGCACATCCTTTGGGCACTAAAAAATAAATACATTAAAGAGAGAACGGCAATATAAGGTGATGAAGCAAGATCCAAAAAAAGATGTACGTGTTATAATTTCTAGGTGCAAAAAGTGTATGAGTAAACTGTAAAAAAAAAAAAAAAAAAAAAAAAAAAAAGAGAGGCCTAAAAGTCATAAAGGAAATATAATAAAGAGGCCATTATGGTGCTTTTAAAGCTAGTTTATCCTCTTAAGCCGCTTTTAGACTTGAACTCCGGAGGATGTCTGGACTATTGGGTCCGTATTTTTTTCCGGAGTTTGCCCCTCACGTATGAATTACGCAGCAGGCCATTCTCCACCCAGATGCATTGAGACCCACATAGAAATCTTAGGAGCGGTCAGGACAGGTGATGGGTGGCGCAGCCAACAGAAGTGAGGACATAATGTAAAAGTTCTTCTGCAGGGTTTACGTGTTTTTCAGATCAACTCTAGTGTCCGTCCTTATCACTAAGAGCTCTCTTCACAACTTTGTCATGGTCTTCTACACTAGTGATCCCTCCTGTGAAAATTGTATTCTTTTAGTTTTCTCTGCCACCACCGCTAGAAGTAATTGGAGGTACTTCAACTCCTGCTCCTTATAAAGGCCGGAGGTTCATGACCAGGTGCCTTTCGAACCATCAAAACATGTCCCTGATGGTCTAGTGGTAAGAGGCTCGGGTTCAATTCCCGGTCAGGGAACTAAACTATTGCATTCTGTCAATAAAAGCCAAATTTGCCAACACAGATAGCATCCAGGTGAGAATGAATCCGCCGCAGATTATGCACAATCCATGTCAGTTATGTTAAATGGGCAGGTTATTGGGGTCACCTGAGTAAAGGTGTGAATTGCTTTTTTCTCACATTGGCTCATTCAGACAATATCATCGGTTTTTTATATGGGGCTGGCAGGAGAAACTCCAGAGAAAATCCTGAGCCTCTCCCTCGAATATTTGTGTTCTCATACACAGCCCATCCGGTCTTCCATTCACAGTTTCACATGACCCGAGCAATGTTTCTGGGCACTGCCACCACCGCTAGAAGTAGTTGGAGGTACTTTAACTCCTGCTCCTTTTAAAGGCCAGAAATTCATGACCAGCTGCCTTCGTGAGCATGCCAGCTGTCCCTGATGGTCTAGTGGTTAGGATCCGGCGCTCTCACCGCCGTGGCCCGGGTTCGATTCCCGGTCAGGGAATTAATCTATTGAATACTTTGAATACAATTGCTTACATATGTTAAATTGACAGGTCTTGAGTCAAGGTGTGAACGACTGATGAGTAGTGAGTAGTAAGTAAATCACAGAATGTTCTGATGACTGTCCCTTGGTAGGTGAATACTGAAGGAATTACAGAATGTTCATGGGATAATTTCACAGCTTCCACAGATCAAGCCCTGCAGAAGTTACAACATGTGCAGAAACATGAATGTTTGCATTGTTCTTCTGTACAACTCGTAGTACAAAGTGAAAGGTTTGAGTAATGGACTCAGATGGAGGAAACATGTCTGCCAGTGATGGAAACCTATTAGAAAGCTCATAATTAAAACTATGGTCTTCCATTCATAGTTTCACAGGAACACAAACAGTGATTCTGAACTCTGCCACCACCGCTAGAAGTAATTGGAGGTACTTCAACTCCTGCTCCTTATAAAGGCCGGAGGTTCATGACCAGGTGCCTTTCGAACCATCAAAACATGTCCCTGATGGTCTAGTGGTAAGAGGCTCGGGTTCAATTCCCGGTCAGGGAACTAAACTATTGCATTCTGTCAATAAAAGCCAAATTTGCCAACACAGATAGCATCCAGGTGAGAATGAATCCGCCGCAGATTATGCACAATCCATGTCAGTTAAGTTAAATGGGCAGGTTATTGGGGTCACCTGAGTAAAGGTGTGAATTGCTTTTTTCTCACCTTGGCTCATTCAGACAATATCATCGGTTTTTTATATGGGGCTGGCAGGAGAAACTCCAGAGAAAATCCAGAGCCTCTCCCTCGAATATTTGTGTTCTCATACACAGCCCATCCGGTCTTCCATTCACAGTTTCACATGACCCGAGCAATGTTTCTGGGCACTGCCACCACCGCTAGAAGTAGTTGGAGGTTTAACTCCTGCTCCTTTTAAAGGCCAGAAATTCCTGAGCAGCTGCCTTCGTGAGCATGCCAGCTGTCCCTGATGGTCTAGTGGTTAGGATCCGGCGCTCTCACCGCCGTGGCCCGGGTTCGATTCCCGGTCAGGGAATTAATCTATTGAATACTTGGAATACAATTGCTTACATATGTTAAATTGACAGGTCTTGAGTCAAGGTGTGAACGACTGATGAGTAGTGAGTAGTAAGTAAATCACAGAATGTTCTGATGACTGTCCCTTGGTAGGTGAATACTAAAGGAATTACAGAATGTTCATGGGATAATTTCACAGCTTCCACAGATCAAGCCCTGCAGAAGTTACAACATGTGCAGAAACATGAATGTTTGCATTGTTCTTCTGTACAACTCGTAGTACAAAGTGAAAGGTTTGAGTAATGGACTCAGATGGAGGAAACATGTCTGCCAGTGGTGGAAACCTATTAGAAAGCTCATAATTAAAACTATGGTCTTCCATTCATAGTTTCACAGGAACACAAACAGTGATTCTGAACTCTGCCACCACCGCTAGAAGTAATTGGAGGTACTTCAACTCCTGCTCCTTATAAAGGCCGGAGGTTCATGACCAGGTGCCTTTCGAACCATCAAAACATGTCCCTGATGGTCTAGTGGTAAGAGGCTCGGGTTCAATTCCCGGTCAGGGAACTAAACTATTGCATTCTGTCAATAAAAGCCAAATTTGCCAACACAGATAGCATCCAGGTGAGAATGAATCCGCCGCAGATTATGCACAATCCATGTCAGTTATGTTAAATGGGCAGGTTATTGGGGTCACCTGAGTAAAGGTGTGAATTGCTTTTTTCTCACATTGGCTCATTCAGACAATATCATCGGTTTTTTATATGGGGCTGGCAGGAGAAACTCCAGAGAAAATCCTGAGCCTCTCCCTCGAATATTTGTGTTCTCATACACAGCCCATCCGGTCTTCCATTCACAGTTTCACATGACCCGAGCAATGTTTCTGGGCACTGCCACCACCGCTAGAAGTAGTTGGAGGTACTTTAACTCCTGCTCCTTTTAAAGGCCAGAAATTCCTGACCAGCTGCCTTCGTGAGCATGCCAGCTGTCCCTGATGGTCTAGTGGTTAGGATCCGGCGCTCTCACCGCCGTGGCCCGGGTTCGATTCCCGGTCAGGGAATTAATCTATTGAATACTTTGAATACAATTGCTTACATATGTTAAATTGACAGGTCTTGAGTCAAGGTGTGAACGACTGATGAGTAGTGAGTAGTAAGTAAATCACAGAATGTTCTGATGACTGTCCCTTGGTAGGTGAATACTGAAGGAATTACAGAATGTTCATGGGATAATTTCACAGCTTCTACAGATCAAGCCCTGCAGAAGTTACAACATGTGCAGAAACATGAATGTTTGCATTGTTCTTCTGTACAACTCGTAGTACAAAGTGAAAGGTTTGAGTAATGGACTCAGATGGAGGAAACATGTCTGCCAGTGATGGAAACCTATTAGAAAGCTCATAATTAAAACTATGGTCTTCCATTCATAGTTTCACAGGAACACAAACAGTGATTCTGAACTCTGCCACCACCGCTAGAAGTAATTGGAGGTACTTCAACTCCTGCTCCTTATAAAGGCCGGAGGTTCATGACCAGGTGCCTTTCGAACCATCAAAACATGTCCCTGATGGTCTAGTGGTAAGAGGCTCGGGTTCAATTCCCGGTCAGGGAACTAAACTATTGCATTCTGTCAATAAAAGCCAAATTTGCCAACACAGATAGCATCCAGGTGAGAATGATCCGCCGCAGATTATGCACAATCCATGTCAGTTAAGTTAAATGGGCAGGTTATTGGGGTCACCTGAGTAAAGGTGTGAATTGCTTTTTTCTCACCTTGGCTCATTCAGACAATATCATCGGTTTTTTATATGGGGCTGGCAGGAGAAACTCCAGAGAAAATCCAGAGCCTCTCCCTCGAATATTTGTGTTCTCATACACAGCCCATCCGGTCTTCCATTCACAGTTTCACATGACCCGAGCAATGTTTCTGGGCACTGCCACCACCGCTAGAAGTAGTTGGAGGTTTAACTCCTGCTCCTTTTAAAGGCCAGAAATTCCTGAGCAGCTGCCTTCGTGAGCATGCCAGCTGTCCCTGATGGTCTAGTGGTTAGGATCCGGCGCTCTCACCGCCGTGGCCCGGGTTCGATTCCCGGTCAGGGAATTAATCTATTGAATACTTGGAATACAATTGCTTACATATGTTAAATTGACAGGTCTTGAGTCAAGGTGTGAACGACTGATGAGTAGTGAGTAGTAAGTAAATCACAGAATGTTCTGATGACTGTCCCTTGGTAGGTGAATACTAAAGGAATTACAGAATGTTCATGGGATAATTTCACAGCTTCCACAGATCAAGCCCTGCAGAAGTTACAACATGTGCAGAAACATGAATGTTTGCATTGTTCTTCTGTACAACTCGTAGTACAAAGTGAAAGGTTTGAGTAATGGACTCAGATGGAGGAAACATGTCTGCCAGTGGTGGAAACCTATTAGAAAGCTCATAATTAAAACTATGGTCTTCCATTCATAGTTTCACAGGAACACAAACAGTGATTCTGAACTCTGCCACCACCGCTAGAAGTAATTGGAGGTACTTCAACTCCTGCTCCTTATAAAGGCCGGAGGTTCATGACCAGGTGCCTTTCGAACCATCAAAACATGTCCCTGATGGTCTAGTGGTAAGAGGCTCGGGTTCAATTCCCGGTCAGGGAACTAAACTATTGCATTCTGTCAATAAAAGCCAAATTTGCCAACACAGATAGCATCCAGGTGAGAATGAATCCGCCGCAGATTATGCACAATCCATGTCAGTTATGTTAAATGGGCAGGTTATTGGGGTCACCTGAGTAAAGGTGTGAATTGCTTTTTTCTCACATTGGCTCATTCAGACAATATCATCGGTTTTTTATATGGGGCTGGCAGGAGAAACTCCAGAGAAAATCCTGAGCCTCTCCCTCGAATATTTGTGTTCTCATACACAGCCCATCCGGTCTTCCATTCACAGTTTCACATGACCCGAGCAATGTTTCTGGGCACTGCCACCACCGCTAGAAGTAGTTGGAGGTACTTTAACTCCTGCTCCTTTTAAAGGCCAGAAATTCCTGACCAGCTGCCTTCGTGAGCATGCCAGCTGTCCCTGATGGTCTAGTGGTTAGGATCCGGCGCTCTCACCGCCGTGGCCCGGGTTCGATTCCCGGTCAGGGAATTAATCTATTGAATACTTTGAATACAATTGCTTACATATGTTAAATTGACAGGTCTTGAGTCAAGGTGTGAACGACTGATGAGTAGTGAGTAGTAAGTAAATCACAGAATGTTCTGATGACTGTCCCTTGGTAGGTGAATACTGAAGGAATTACAGAATGTTCATGGGATAATTTCACAGCTTCTACAGATCAAGCCCTGCAGAAGTTACAACATGTGCAGAAACATGAATGTTTGCATTGTTCTTCTGTACAACTCGTAGTACAAAGTGAAAGGTTTGAGTAATGGACTCAGATGGAGGAAACATGTCTGCCAGTGATGGAAACCTATTAGAAAGCTCATAATTAAAACTATGGTCTTCCATTCATAGTTTCACAGGAACACAAACAGTGATTCTGAACTCTGCCACCACCGCTAGAAGTAATTGGAGGTACTTCAACTCCTGCTCCTTATAAAGGCCGGAGGTTCATGACCAGGTGCCTTTCGAACCATCAAAACATGTCCCTGATGGTCTAGTGGTAAGAGGCTCGGGTTCAATTCCCGGTCAGGGAACTAAACTATTGCATTCTGTCAATAAAAGCCAAATTTGCCAACACAGATAGCATCCAGGTGAGAATGAATCCGCCGCAGATTATGCACAATCCATGTCAGTTAAGTTAAATGGGCAGGTTATTGGGGTCACCTGAGTAAAGGTGTGAATTGCTTTTTTCTCACCTTGGCTCATTCAGACAATATCATCGGTTTTTTATATGGGGCTGGCAGGAGAAACTCCAGAGAAAATCCAGAGCCTCTCCCTCGAATATTTGTGTTCTCATACACAGCCCATCCGGTCTTCCATTCACAGTTTCACATGACCCGAGCAATGTTTCTGGGCACTGCCACCACCGCTAGAAGTAGTTGGAGGTTTAACTCCTGCTCCTTTTAAAGGCCAGAAATTCCTGAGCAGCTGCCTTCGTGAGCATGCCAGCTGTCCCTGATGGTCTAGTGGTTAGGATCCGGCGCTCTCACCGCCGTGGCCCGGGTTCGATTCCCGGTCAGGGAATTAATCTATTGAATACTTGGAATACAATTGCTTACATATGTTAAATTGACAGGTCTTGAGTCAAGGTGTGAACGACTGATGAGTAGTGAGTAGTAAGTAAATCACAGAATGTTCTGATGACTGTCCCTTGGTAGGTGAATACTAAAGGAATTACAGAATGTTCATGGGATAATTTCACAGCTTCCACAGATCAAGCCCTGCAGAAGTTACAACATGTGCAGAAACATGAATGTTTGCATTGTTCTTCTGTACAACTCGTAGTACAAAGTGAAAGGTTTGAGTAATGGACTCAGATGGAGGAAACATGTCTGCCAGTGGTGGAAACCTATTAGAAAGCTCATAATTAAAACTATGGTCTTCCATTCATAGTTTCACAGGAACACAAACAGTGATTCTGAACTCTGCCACCACCGCTAGAAGTAATTGGAGGTACTTCAACTCCTGCTCCTTATAAAGGCCGGAGGTTCATGACCAGGTGCCTTTCGAACCATCAAAACATGTCCCTGATGGTCTAGTGGTAAGAGGCTCGGGTTCAATTCCCGGTCAGGGAACTAAACTATTGCATTCTGTCAATAAAAGCCAAATTTGCCAACACAGATAGCATCCAGGTGAGAATGAATCCGCCGCAGATTATGCACAATCCATGTCAGTTAAGTTAAATGGGCAGGTTATTGGGGTCACCTGAGTAAAGGTGTGAATTGCTTTTTTCTCACATTGGCTCATTCAGACAATATCATCGGTTTTTTATATGGGGCTGGCAGGAGAAACTCCAGAGAAAATCCTGAGCCTCTCCCTCGAATATTTGTGTTCTCATACACAGCCCATCCGGTCTTCCATTCACAGTTTCACATGACCCGAGCAATGTTTCTGGGCACTGCCACCACCGCTAGAAGTAGTTGGAGGTACTTTAACTCCTGCTCCTTTTAAAGGCCAGAAATTCCTGACCAGCTGCCTTCGTGAGCATGCCAGCTGTCCCTGATGGTCTAGTGGTTAGGATCCGGCGCTCTCACCGCCGTGGCCCGGGTTCGATTCCCGGTCAGGGAATTAATCTATTGAATACTTTGAATACAATTGCTTACATATGTTAAATTGACAGGTCTTGAGTCAAGGTGTGAACGACTGATGAGTAGTGAGTAGTAAGTAAATCACAGAATGTTCTGATGACTGTCCCTTGGTAGGTGAATACTGAAGGAATTACAGAATGTTCATGGGATAATTTCACAGCTTCTACAGATCAAGCCCTGCAGAAGTTACAACATGTGCAGAAACATGAATGTTTGCATTGTTCTTCTGTACAACTCGTAGTACAAAGTGAAAGGTTTGAGTAATGGACTCAGATGGAGGAAACATGTCTGCCAGTGATGGAAACCTATTAGAAAGCTCATAATTAAAACTATGGTCTTCCATTCATAGTTTCACAGGAACACAAACAGTGATTCTGAACTCTGCCACCACCGCTAGAAGTAATTGGAGGTACTTCAACTCCTGCTCCTTATAAAGGCCGGAGGTTCATGACCAGGTGCCTTTCGAACCATCAAAACATGTCCCTGATGGTCTAGTGGTAAGAGGCTCGGGTTCAATTCCCGGTCAGGGAACTAAACTATTGCATTCTGTCAATAAAAGCCAAATTTGCCAACACAGATAGCATCCAGGTGAGAATGATCCGCCGCAGATTATGCACAATCCATGTCAGTTAAGTTAAATGGGCAGGTTATTGGGGTCACCTGAGTAAAGGTGTGAATTGCTTTTTTCTCACCTTGGCTCATTCAGACAATATCATCGGTTTTTTATATGGGGCTGGCAGGAGAAACTCCAGAGAAAATCCAGAGCCTCTCCCTCGAATATTTGTGTTCTCATACACAGCCCATCCGGTCTTCCATTCACAGTTTCACATGACCCGAGCAATGTTTCTGGGCACTGCCACCACCGCTAGAAGTAGTTGGAGGTTTAACTCCTGCTCCTTTTAAAGGCCAGAAATTCCTGAGCAGCTGCCTTCGTGAGCATGCCAGCTGTCCCTGATGGTCTAGTGGTTAGGATCCGGCGCTCTCACCGCCGTGGCCCGGGTTCGATTCCCGGTCAGGGAATTAATCTATTGAATACTTGGAATACAATTGCTTACATATGTTAAATTGACAGGTCTTGAGTCAAGGTGTGAACGACTGATGAGTAGTGAGTAGTAAGTAAATCACAGAATGTTCTGATGACTGTCCCTTGGTAGGTGAATACTAAAGGAATTACAGAATGTTCATGGGATAATTTCACAGCTTCCACAGATCAAGCCCTGCAGAAGTTACAACATGTGCAGAAACATGAATGTTTGCATTGTTCTTCTGTACAACTCGTAGTACAAAGTGAAAGGTTTGAGTAATGGACTCAGATGGAGGAAACATGTCTGCCAGTGGTGGAAACCTATTAGAAAGCTCATAATTAAAACTATGGTCTTCCATTCATAGTTTCACAGGAACACAAACAGTGATTCTGAACTCTGCCACCACCGCTAGAAGTAATTGGAGGTACTTCAACTCCTGCTCCTTATAAAGGCCGGAGGTTCATGACCAGGTGCCTTTCGAACCATCAAAACATGTCCCTGATGGTCTAGTGGTAAGAGGCTCGGGTTCAATTCCCGGTCAGGGAACTAAACTATTGCATTCTGTCAATAAAAGCCAAATTTGCCAACACAGATAGCATCCAGGTGAGAATGAATCCGCCGCAGATTATGCACAATCCATGTCAGTTATGTTAAATGGGCAGGTTATTGGGGTCACCTGAGTAAAGGTGTGAATTGCTTTTTTCTCACATTGGCTCATTCAGACAATATCATCGGTTTTTTATATGGGGCTGGCAGGAGAAACTCCAGAGAAAATCCTGAGCCTCTCCCTCGAATATTTGTGTTCTCATACACAGCCCATCCGGTCTTCCATTCACAGTTTCACATGACCCGAGCAATGTTTCTGGGCACTGCCACCACCGCTAGAAGTAGTTGGAGGTACTTTAACTCCTGCTCCTTTTAAAGGCCAGAAATTCCTGACCAGCTGCCTTCGTGAGCATGCCAGCTGTCCCTGATGGTCTAGTGGTTAGGATCCGGCGCTCTCACCGCCGTGGCCCGGGTTCGATTCCCGGTCAGGGAATTAATCTATTGAATACTTTGAATACAATTGCTTACATATGTTAAATTGACAGGTCTTGAGTCAAGGTGTGAACGACTGATGAGTAGTGAGTAGTAAGTAAATCACAGAATGTTCTGATGACTGTCCCTTGGTAGGTGAATACTGAAGGAATTACAGAATGTTCATGGGATAATTTCACAGCTTCTACAGATCAAGCCCTGCAGAAGTTACAACATGTGCAGAAACATGAATGTTTGCATTGTTCTTCTGTACAACTCGTAGTACAAAGTGAAAGGTTTGAGTAATGGACTCAGATGGAGGAAACATGTCTGCCAGTGATGGAAACCTATTAGAAAGCTCATAATTAAAACTATGGTCTTCCATTCATAGTTTCACAGGAACACAAACAGTGATTCTGAACTCTGCCACCACCGCTAGAAGTAATTGGAGGTACTTCAACTCCTGCTCCTTATAAAGGCCGGAGGTTCTCGACCAGGTGCCTTTCGAACCATCAAAACATGTCCCTGATGGTCTAGTGGTAAGAGGCTCGGGTTCAATTCCCGGTCAGGGAACTAAACTATTGCATTCTGTCAATAAAAGCCAAATTTGCCAACACAGACAGCATCCAGGTGAGAATGAATCCGCCGCAGATTATGCACAATCCATGTCAGTTAAGTTAAATGGGCAGGTTATTGGGGTCACCTGAGTAAAGGTGTGAATTGCTTTTTTCTCACCTTGGCTCATTCAGACAATATCATCGGTTTTTTATATGGGGCTGGCAGGAGAAACTCCAGAGAAAATCCAGAGCCTCTCCCTCGAATATTTGTGTTCTCATACACAGCCCATCCGGTCTTCCATTCACAGTTTCACATGACCCGAGCAATGTTTCTGGGCACTGCCACCACCGCTAGAAGTAGTTGGAGGTTTAACTCCTGCTCCTTTTAAAGGCCAGAAATTCCTGAGCAGCTGCCTTCGTGAGCATGCCAGCTGTCCCTGATGGTCTAGTGGTTAGGATCCGGCGCTCTCACCGCCGTGGCCCGGGTTCGATTCCCGGTCAGGGAATTAATCTATTGAATACTTGGAATACAATTGCTTACATATGTTAAATTGACAGGTCTTGAGTCAAGGTGTGAACGACTGATGAGTAGTGAGTAGTAAGTAAATCACAGAATGTTCTGATGACTGTCCCTTGGTAGGTGAATACTAAAGGAATTACAGAATGTTCATGGGATAATTTCACAGCTTCCACAGATCAAGCCCTGCAGAAGTTACAACATGTGCAGAAACATGAATGTTTGCATTGTTCTTCTGTACAACTCGTAGTACAAAGTGAAAGGTTTGAGTAATGGACTCAGATGGAGGAAACATGTCTGCCAGTGGTGGAAACCTATTAGAAAGCTCATAATTAAAACTATGGTCTTCCATTCATAGTTTCACAGGAACACAAACAGTGATTCTGAACTCTGCCACCACCGCTAGAAGTAATTGGAGGTACTTCAACTCCTGCTCCTTATAAAGGCCGGAGGTTCATGACCAGGTGCCTTTCGAACCATCAAAACATGTCCCTGATGGTCTAGTGGTAAGAGGCTCGGGTTCAATTCCCGGTCAGGGAACTAAACTATTGCATTCTGTCAATAAAAGCCAAATTTGCCAACACAGATAGCATCCAGGTGAGAATGAATCCGCCGCAGATTATGCACAATCCATGTCAGTTAAGTTAAATGGGCAGGTTATTGGGGTCACCTGAGTAAAGGTGTGAATTGCTTTTTTCTCACATTGGCTCATTCAGACAATATCATCGGTTTTTTATATGGGGCTGGCAGGAGAAACTCCAGAGAAAATCCTGAGCCTCTCCCTCGAATATTTGTGTTCTCATACACAGCCCATCCGGTCTTCCATTCACAGTTTCACATGACCCGAGCAATGTTTCTGGGCACTGCCACCACCGCTAGAAGTAGTTGGAGGTACTTTAACTCCTGCTCCTTTTAAAGGCCAGAAATTCCTGAACAGCTGCCTTCTTGAGCATGCCAGCTGTCCCTGATGGTCTAGTGGTTAGGATCCGGCGCTCTCACCGCCGTGGCCCGGGTTCGATTCCCGGTCAGGGAATTAATCTATTGAATACTTTGAATACAATTGCTTACATATGTTAAATTGACAGGTCTTGAGTCAAGGTGTGAACGACTGATGAGTAGTGAGTAGTAAGTAAATCACAGAATGTTCTGATGACTGTCCCTTGGTAGGTGAATACTAAAGGAATTACAGAATGTTCATGGGATAATTTCACAGCTTCCACAGATCAAGCCCTGCAGAAGTTACAACATGTGCAGAAACATGAATGTTTGCAATGTTCTTCTGTACAACTCGTAGTACAAAGTGAAAGGTTTGAGTAATGGACTCAGATGGAGGAAACATGTCTGCCAGTGATGGAAACCTATTAGAAAGCTCATAATTAAAACTATGGTCTTCCATTCATAGTTTCACAGGAACACAAAAAGTGATTCTGAACTCTGCCACCACCGCTAGAAGTAATTGGAGGTACTTCAACTCCTGCTCCTTATAAAGGCCGGAGGTTCATGACCAGGTGCCTTTCGAACCATCAAAACATGTCCCTGATGGTCTAGTGGTAAGAGGCTCGGGTTCAATTCCCGGTCAGGGAACTAAACTATTGCATTCTGTCAATAAAAGCCAAATTTGCCAACACAGATAGCATCCAGGTGAGAATGAATCCGCCGCAGATTATGCACAATCCATGTCAGTTATGTTAAATGGGCAGGTTATTGGGGTCACCTGAGTAAAGGTGTGAATTGCTTTTTTCTCACATTGGCTCATTCAGACAATATCATCGGTTTTTTATATGGGGCTGGCAGGAGAAACTCCAGAGAAAATCCTGAGCCTCTCCCTCGAATATTTGTGTTCTCATACACAGCCCATCCGGTCTTCCATTCACAGTTTCACATGACCCGAGCAATGTTTCTGGGCACTGCCACCACCGCTAGAAGTAGTTGGAGGTACTTTAACTCCTGCTCCTTTTAAAGGCCAGAAATTCCTGAACAGCTGCCTTCTTGAGCATGCCAGCTGTCCCTGATGGTCTAGTGGTTAGGATCCGGCGCTCTCACCGCCGTGGCCCGGGTTCGATTCCCGGTCAGGGAATTAATCTATTGAATACTTTGAATACAATTGCTTACATATGTTAAATTGACAGGTCTTGAGTCAAGGTGTGAACGACTGATGAGTAGTAAGTAAATCACAGAATGTTCTGATGACTGTCCCTTGGTAGGTGAATACTAAAGGAATTACAGAATGTTCATGGGATAATTTCACAGCTTCCACAGATCAAGCCCTGCAGAAGTTACAACATGTGCAGAAACATGAATGTTTGCATTGTTCTTCTGTACAACTCGTAGTACAAAGTGAAAGGTTTGAGTAATGGACTCAGATGGAGGAAACATGTCTGCCAGTGGTGGAAACCTATTAGAAAGCTCATAATTAAAACTATGGTCTTCCATTCATAGTTTCACAGGAACACAAACAGTGTTTCTGAACTCTGCCACCACCGCTAGAAGTAATTGGAGGTACTTCAACTCCTGCTCCTTATAAAGGCCGGAGGTTCATGACCAGGTGCCTTTCGAACCATCAAAACATGTCCCTGATGGTCTAGTGGTAAGAGGCTCGGGTTCAATTCCCGGTCAGGGAACTAAACTATTGCATTCTGTCAATAAAAGCCAAATTTGCCAACACAGATAGCATCCAGGTGAGAATGAATCCGCCGCAGATTATGCACAATCCATGTCAGTTATGTTAAATGGGCAGGTTATTGGGGTCACCTGAGTAAAGGTGTGAATTGCTTTTTTCTCACATTGGCTCATTCAGACAATATCATCGGTTTTTTATATGGGGCTGGCAGGAGAAACTCCAGAGAAAATCCTGAGCCTCTCCCTCGAATATTTGTGTTCTCATACACAGCCCATCCGGTCTTCCATTCACAGTTTCACATGACCCGAATAGTAATAGTGATATAATAATAGTAATTATAACATGTACACATGTATAAATATGTGTATATAGACTTATGTATACAAAGAATATACAGAGAGTATGATATATTTTATAATTTCCACTGTGATATGGGGGGGAGGGAATAAAAGGGGCTGGGGTTGACTGATAGCCAGGCTATTGCCTTAAAGGCACATGGGTGTGTGGAAATATGGGTTGGTGACTGGTGATGACTGGCAAAGTTAATGTGCCTCATCTGTTATTGAGTCATTTTAGTTTTTAGATAGCTCATATTTGCCTATTTTTTCAAGAACCGTTTTGTTTTACTAATTCCTACTGGATATTCAATCACATGGTCTAATGTTGGACTACTTTATTCTGGCGCTTTCTTTCTGTGACTCGTTTAGGCCTACTTGGCCTGGCCTTCTTTTAATTGGCGTTATTTTGCATTGACTTGTTTTCATGTGCAAGCCTTCAATAAATATAATAAAAGTAATTAACAGTTTACACTTGTGTTATTTATAGGAAATGTGTTTTGTTGGCACCTAGTCTATTTTGTTGCATTTCTAATTTATAAATGTAGGCTACCTGCATGGATAGGAAAATGTAACGTTTTTAGAGGGTAACTCTCTCCTGCTTTAGGCTATGTAATTTTAGGCCTCATTGTGAGGCTATTTTGGTGCCGATGCAATTTCTTATTGATGTGTAGGCCTTCATGAATAATTTCAAATAACCTACCTATCCATGTGTTGAGTCAGTGTTTGGCCTTTTCAGTCCGAAAGTGTAATCCGGCCCCCTGAGGTCTTGCTTGAAAAAATCTGGCCCCCTGTCCAATTTCACCCTGGCATCCCTGGTCTAGTGGTAAGAGGCTCGGGTTCAATTCCCGGTCAGGGAACTAAACTATTGCATTCTGTCAATAAAAGCCAAATTTGCCAACACAGATAGCATCCAGGTGAGAATGAATCCGCCGCAGATTATGCACAATCCATGTCAGTTAAGTTAAATGGGCAGGTTATTGGGGTCACCTGAGTAAAGGTGTGAATTGCTTTTTTCTCACATTGGCTCATTCAGACAATATCATCGGTTTTTTATATGGGGCTGGCAGGAGAAACTCCAGAGAAAATCCTGAGCCTCTCCCTCGAATATTTGTGTTCTCATACACAGCCCATCCGGTCTTCCATTCACAGTTTCACATGACCCGAGCAATGTTTCTGGGCACTGCCACCACCGCTAGAAGTAGTTGGAGGTACTTTAACTCCTGCTCCTTTTAAATGCCAGAAATTCCTGAACAGCTGCCTTCATGAGCATGCCAGCTGTCCCTGATGGTCTAGTGGTTAGGATCCGGCGCTCTCACCGACGTGGCCCGGGTTCGATTCCCGGTCAGGGAATTAATCTATTGAATACTTTGAATACAATTGCTTACATATGTTAAATTGACAGGTCTTGAGTTAGGGTTAGGGTTAGGGTCAAGGTGTGAACGACTGATGAGTAGTGAGTAGTAAGTAAATCACAGAATGTTCTGATGACTGTCCCTTGGTAGGTGAATACTAAAGGAATTACAGAATGTTCATGGGATAATTTCACAGCTTCCACAGATCAAGCCCTGCAGAAGTTACAACATGTGCAGAAACATGAATGTTTGCATTGTTCTTCTGTACAACTCGTAGTACAAAGTGAAAGGTTTGAGTAATGGACTCAGATGGAGGAAACATGTCTGCCAGTGGTGGAAACCTATTAGAAAGCTCATAATTAAAACTATGGTCTTCCATTCATAGTTTCACAGGAACACAAACAGTGTTTCTGAACTCTGCCACCACCGCTAGAAGTAATTGGAGGTACTTCAACTCCTGCTCCTTATAAAGGCCGGAGGTTCATGACCAGGTGCCTTTCGAACCATCAAAACATGTCCCTGATGGTCTAGTGGTAAGAGGCTCGGGTTCAATTCCCGGTCAGGGAACTAAACTATTGCATTCTGTCAATAAAAGCCAAATTTGCCAACACAGATAGCATCCAGGTGAGAATGAATCCGCCGCAGATTATGCACAATCCATGTCAGTTATGTTAAATGGGCAGGTTATTGGGGTCACCTGAGTAAAGGTGTGAATTGCTTTTTTCTCACATTGGCTCATTCAGACAATATCATCGGTTTTTTATATGGGGCTGGCAGGAGAAACTCCAGAGAAAATCCTGAGCCTCTCCCTCGAATATTTGTGTTCTCATACACAGCCCATCCGGTCTTCCATTCACAGTTTCACATGACCCGAATAGTAATAGTGATATAATAATAGTAATTATAACATGTACACATGTATAAATATGTGTATATAGACTTATGTATACAAAGAATATACAGAGAGTATGATATATTTTATAATTTCCACTGTGATATGGGGGGGAGGGAATAAAAGGGGCTGGGGTTGACTGATAGCCAGGCCAGTGCCTTAAAGGCACATGGGTGTGTGGAAATATGGGTTGGTGACTGGTGATGACTGGCAAAGTTAATGTGCCTCATCTGTTATTGAGTCATTTTAGTTTTTAGATAGCTCATATTTGCCTATTTTTTCAAGAACCGTTTTGTTTTACTAATTCCTACTGGATATTCAATCACATGGTCTAATGTTGGACTACTTTATTCTGGCGCTTTCTTTCTGTGACTCGTTTAGGCCTACTTGGCCTGGCCTTCTTTTAATTGGCGTTATTTTGCATTGACTTGTTTTCATGTGCAAGCCTTCAATAAATATAATAAAAGTAATTAACAGTTTACACTTGTGTTATTTATAGGAAATGTGTTTTGTTGGCACCTAGTCTATTTTGTTGCATTTCTAATTTATAAATGTAGGCTACTTGCATGGATAGGAAAATGTAACGTTTTTAGAGGGTAACTGTCTCCTGCTTTAGGCTATGTAATTTTAGGCCTCATTGTGAGGCTATTTTGGTGCCGATGCAATTTCTTATTGATGTGTAGGCCTTCATGAATAATTTCAAATAACCTACCTATCCATGTGTTGAGTCAGTGTTTGGCCTTTTCAGTCCGAAAGTGTAATCCGGCCCCCTGAGGTCTTGCTTGAAAAAATCTGGCCCCCTGTCCAATTTCACCCTGGCATCCCTGGTCTAGTGGTAAGAGGCTCGGGTTCAATTCCCGGTCAGGGAACTAAACTATTGCATTCTGTCAATAAAAGCCAAATTTGCCAACACAGATAGCATCCAGGTGAGAATGAATCCGCCGCAGATTATGCACAATCCATGTCAGTTAAGTTAAATGGGCAGGTTATTGGGGTCACCTGAGTAAAGGTGTGAATTGCTTTTTTCTCACATTGGCTCATTCAGACAATATCATCGGTTTTTTATATGGGGCTGGCAGGAGAAACTCCAGAGAAAATCCTGAGCCTCTCCCTCGAATATTTGTGTTCTCATACACAGCCCATCCGGTCTTCCATTCACAGTTTCACATGACCCGAGCAATGTTTCTGGGCACTGCCACCACCGCTAGAAGTAGTTGGAGGTACTTTAACTCCTGCTCCTTTTAAATGCCAGAAATTCCTGAACAGCTGCCTTCGTGAGCATGCCAGCTGTCCCTGATGGTCTAGTGGTTAGGATCCGGCGCTCTCACCGCCGTGGCCCGGGTTCGATTCCCGGTCAGGGAATTAATCTATTGAATACTTTGAATACAATTGCTTACATATGTTAAATTGACAGGTCTTGAGTCAAGGTGTGAACGACTGATGAGTAGTGAGTAGTAAGTAAATCACAGAATGTTCTGATGACTGTCCCTTGGTAGGTGAATACTAAAGGAATTACAGAATGTTCATGGGATAATTTCACAGCTTCCACAGATCAAGCCCTGCAGAAGTTACAACATGTGCAGAAACATGAATGTTTGCATTGTTCTTCTGTACAACTCGTAGTACAAAGTGAAAGGTTTGAGTAATGGACTCAGATGGAGGAAACATGTCTGCCAGTGGTGGAAACCTATTAGAAAGCTCATAATTAAAACTATGGTCTTCCATTCATAGTTTCACAGGAACACAAACAGTGTTTCTGAACTCTGCCACCACCGCTAGAAGTAATTGGAGGTACTTCAACTCCTGCTCCTTATAAAGGCCGGAGGTTCATGACCAGGTGCCTTTCGAACCATCAAAACATGTCCCTGATGGTCTAGTGGTAAGAGGCTCGGGTTCAATTCCCGGTCAGGGAACTAAACTATTGCATTCTGTCAATAAAAGCCAAATTTGCCAACACAGATAGCATCCAGGTGAGAATGAATCCGCCGCAGATTATGCACAATCCATGTCAGTTAAGTTAAATGGGCAGGTTATTGGGGTCACCTGAGTAAAGGTGTGAATTGCTTTTTTCTCACATTGGCTCATTCAGACAATATCATCGGTTTTTTATATGGGGCTGGCAGGAGAAACTCCAGAGAAAATCCTGAGCCTCTCCCTCGAATACTTGTGTTCTCATACACAGCCCATCCGGTCTTCCATTCACAGTTTCACATGACCCGAGCAATGTTTCTGGGCACTGCCACCACCGCTAGAAGTAGTTGGAGGTACTTTAACTCCTGCTCCTTTTAAATGCCAGAAATTCCTGAACAGCTGCCTTCGTGAGCATGCCAGCTGTCCCTGATGGTCTAGTGGTTAGGATCCGGCGCTCTCACCGCCGTGGCCCGGGTTCGATTCCCGGTCAGGGAATTAATCTATTGAATACTTTGAATACAATTGCTTACATATGTTAAATTGACAGGTCTTGAGTCAAGGTGTGAACGACTGATGAGTAGTGAGTATTAAGTAAATCACAGAATGTTCTGATGACTGTCCCTTGGTAGGTGAATACTAAAGGAATTACAGAATGTTCATGGGATAATTTCACAGCTTCCACAGATCAAGCCCTGCAGAAGTTACAACATGTGCAGAAACATGAATGTTTGCATTGTTCTTCTGTACAACTCGTAGTACAAAGTGAAAGGTTTGAGTAATGGACTCAGATGGAGGAAACATGTCTGCCAGTGGTGGAAACCTATTAGAAAGCTCATAATTAAAACTATGGTCTTCCATTCATAGTTTCACAGGAACACAAACAGTGTTTCTGAACTCTGCCACCACCGCTAGAAGTAATTGGAGGTACTTCAACTCCTGCTCCTTATAAAGGCCGGAGGTTCATGACCAGGTGCCTTTCGAACCATCAAAACACGTCCCTGATGGTCTAGTGGTAAGAGGCTCGGGTTCAATTCCCGGTCAGGGAACTAAACTATTGCATTCTGTCAATAAAAGCCAAATTTGCCAACACAGATAGCATCCAGGTGAGAATGAATCCGCCGCAGATTATGCACAATCCATGTCAGTTAAGTTAAATGGGCAGGTTATTGGGGTCACCTGAGTAAAGGTGTGAATTGCTTTTTTCTCACATTGGCTCATTCAGACAATATCATCGGTTTTTTATATGGGGCTGGCAGGAGAAACTCCAGAGAAAATCCTGAGCCTCTCCCTCGAATATTTGTGTTCTCATACACAGCCCATCCGGTCTTCCATTCACAGTTTCACATGACCCGAGCAATGTTTCTGGGCACTGCCACCACCGCTAGAAGTAGTTGGAGGTACTTTAACTCCTGCTCCTTTTAAATGCCAGAAATTCCTGAACAGCTGCCTTCGTGAGCATGCCAGCTGTCCCTGATGGTCTAGTGGTTAGGATCCGGCGCTCTCACCGCCGTGGCCCGGGTTCGATTCCCGGTCAGGGAATTAATCTATTGAATACTTTGAATACAATTGCTTACATATGTTAAATTGACAGGTCTTGAGTCAAGGTGTGAACGACTGATGAGTAGTGAGTATTAAGTAAATCACAGAATGTTCTGATGACTGTCCCTTGGTAGGTGAATACTAAAGGAATTACAGAATGTTCATGGGATAATTTCACAGCTTCCACAGATCAAGCCCTGCAGAAGTTACAACATGTGCAGAAACATGAATGTTTGCATTGTTCTTCTGTACAACTCGTAGTACAAAGTGAAAGGTTTGAGTAATGGACTCAGATGGAGGAAACATGTCTGCCAGTGGTACAAAGTGAAAGGTTTGAGTAATGGACTCAGATGGAGGAAACATGTCTGCCAGTGATGGAAACCTATTAGAAAGCTCATAATTAAAACTATGGTCTTCCATTCATAGTTTCACAGGAACACAAACAGTGATTCTGAACTCTGCCACCACCGCTAGAAGTAATTGGAGGTACTTCAACTCCTGCTCCTTATACAGGCCGGAGGTTCATGACCAGGTGCCTTTCGAACCATCAAAACATGTCCCTGATGGTCTAGTGGTAAGAGGCTCGGGTTCAATTCCCGGTCAGGGAACTAAACTATTGCATTCTGTCAATAAAAGCCAAATTTGCCAACACAGATAGCATCCAGGTGAGAATGAATCCGCCGCAGATTATGCACAATCCATGTCAGTTAAGTTAAATGGGCAGGTTATTGGGGTCACCTGAGTAAAGGTGTGAATTGCTTTTTTCTCACATTGACTCATTCAGACAATATCATCGGTTTTTTATATGGGGCTGGCAGGAGAAACTCCAGAGAAAATCCTGAGCCTCTCCCTCGAATATTTGTGTTCTCATACACAGCCCATCCGGTCTTCCATTCACAGTTTCACATGACCCGAGCAATGTTTCTGGGCACTGCCACCACCGCTAGAAGTAGTTGGAGGTACTTTAACTCCTGCTCCTTTTAAATCCCAGAAATTCCTGAACAGCTGCCTTCGTGAGCATGCCAGCTGTCCCTGATGGTCTAGTGGTTAGGATCCGGCGCTCTCACCGCCGTGGCCCGGGTTCGATTCCCGGTCAGGGAATTAATCTATTGAATACTTTGAATACAATTGCTTACATATGTTAAATTGACAGGTCTTGAGTTAGGGTTAGGGTTAGGGTCAAGGTGTGAACGACTGATGAGTAGTGAGTAGTAAGTAAATCACAGAATGTTCTGATGACTGTCCCTTGGTAGGTGAATACTAAAGGAATTACAGAATGTTCATGGGATAATTTCACAGCTTCCACAGATCAAGCCCTGCAGAAGTTACAACATGTGCAGAAACATGAATGTTTGCATTGTTCTTCTGTACAACTCGTAGTACAAAGTGAAAGGTTTGAGTAATGGACTCAGATGGAGGAAACATGTCTGCCAGTGGTGGAAACCTATTAGAAAGCTCATAATTAAAACTATGGTCTTCCATTCATAGTTTCACAGGAACACAAACAGTGTTTGTGAACTCCTGCTCCTTATAAAGGCCGGAGGTTCATGACCAGGTGCCTTTCGAACCATCAAAACACGTCCCTGATGGTCTAGTGGTAAGAGGCTCGGGTTCAATTCCCGGTCAGGGAACTAAACTATTGCATTCTGTCAATAAAAGCCAAATTTGCCAACACAGATAGCATCCAGGTGAGAATGAATCCGCCGCAGATTATGCACAATCCATGTCAGTTAAGTTAAATGGGCAGGTTATTGGGGTCACCTGAGTAAAGGTGTGAATTGCTTTTTTCTCACATTGGCTCATTCAGACAATATCATCGGTTTTTTATATGGGGCTGGCAGGAGAAACTCCAGAGAAAATCCTGAGCCTCTCCCTCGAATATTTGTGTTCTCATACACAGCCCATCCGGTCTTCCATTCACAGTTTCACATGACCCGAGCAATGTTTCTGGGCACTGCCACCACCGCTAGAAGTAGTTGGAGGTACTTTAACTCCTGCTCCTTTTAAATGCCAGAAATTCCTGAACAGCTGCCTTCGTGTGCATGCCAGCTGTCCCTGATGGTCTAGTGGTTAGGATCCGGCGCTCTCACCGCCGTGGCCCGGGTTCGATTCCCGGTCAGGGAATTAATCTATTGAATACTTTGAATACAATTGCTTACATATGTTAAATTGACAGGTCTTGAGTCAAGGTGTGAACGACTGATGAGTAGTGAGTATTAAGTAAATCACAGAATGTTCTGATGACTGTCCCTTGGTAGGTGAATACTAAAGGAATTACAGAATGTTCATGGGATAATTTCACAGCTTCCACAGATCAAGCCCTGCAGAAGTTACAACATGTGCAGAAACATGAATGTTTGCATTGTTCATCTGTACAACTCGTAGTACAAAGTGAAAGGTTTGAGTAATGGACTCAGATGGAGGAAACATGTCTGCCAGTGATGGAAACCTATTAGAAAGCTCATAATTAAAACTATGGTCTTCCATTCATAGTTTCACAGGAACACAAACAGTGATTCTGAACTCTGCCACCACCGCTAGAAGTAATTGGAGGTACTTCAACTCCTGCTCCTTATAAAGGCCGGAGGTTCATGACCAGGTGCCTTTCGAACCATCAAAACATGTCCCTGATGGTCTAGTGGTAAGAGGCTCGGGTTCAATTCCCGGTCAGGGAACTAAACTATTGCATTCTGTCAATAAAAGCCAAATTTGCCAACACAGATAGCATCCAGGTGAGAATGAATCCGCCGCAGATTATGCACAATCCATGTCAGTTAAGTTAAATGGGCAGGTTATTGGGGTCACCTGAGTAAAGGTGTGAATTGCTTTTTTCTCACATTGACTCATTCAGACAATATCATCGGTTTTTTATATGGGGCTGGCAGGAGAAACTCCAGAGAAAATCCTGAGCCTCTCCCTCGAATATTTGTGTTCTCATACACAGCCCATCCGGTCTTCCATTCACAGTTTCACATGACCCGAGCAATGTTTCTGGGCACTGCCACCACCGCTAGAAGTAGTTGGAGGTACTTTAACTCCTGCTCCTTTTAAATGCCAGAAATTCCTGAACAGCTGCCTTCGTGAGCATGCCAGCTGTCCCTGATGGTCTAGTGGTTAGGATCCGGCGCTCTCACCGCCGTGGCCCGGGTTCGATTCCCGGTCAGGGAATTAATCTATTGAATACTTTGAATACAATTGCTTACATATGTTAAATTGACAGGTCTTGAGTCAAGGTGTGAACGACTGATGAGTAGTGAGTAGTAAGTAAATCACAGAATGTTCTGATGACTGTCCCTTGGTAGGTGAATACTAAAGGAATTACAGAATGTTCATGGGATAATTTCACAGCTTCCACAGATCAAGCCCTGCAGAAGTTACAACATGTGCAGAAACATGAATGTTTGCATTGTTCTTCTGTACAACTCGTAGTACAAAGTGAAAGGTTTGAGTAATGGACTCAGATGGAGGAAACATGTCTGCCAGTGATGGAAACCTATTAGAAAGCTCATAATTAAAACTATGGTCTTCCATTCATAGTTTCACAGGAACACAAACAGTGATTCTGAACTCTGCCACCACCGCTAGAAGTAATTGGAGGTACTTCAACTCCTGCTCCTTATAAAGGCCGGAGGTTCATGACCAGGTGCCTTTCGAACCATCAAAACATGTCCCTGATGGTCTAGTGGTAAGAGGCTCGGGTTTAATTCCCGGTCAGGGAACTAAACTATTGCATTCTGTCAATAAAAGCCAAATTTGCCAACACAGATAGCATCCAGGTGAGAATGAATCCGCCGCAGATTATGCACAATCCATGTCAGTTAAGTTAAATGGGCAGGTTATTGGGGTCACCTGAGTAAAGGTGTGAATTGCTTTTTTCTCACATTGACTCATTCAGACAATATCATCGGTTTTTTATATGGGGCTGGCAGGAGAAACTCCAGAGAAAATCCTGAGCCTCTCCCTCGAATATTTGTGTTCTCATACACAGCCCATCCGGTCTTCCATTCACAGTTTCACATGACCCGAGCAATGTTTCTGGGCACTGCCACCACCGCTAGAAGTAGTTGGAGGTACTTTAACTCCTGCTCCTTTTAAATCCCAGAAATTCCTGAACAGCTGCCTTCGTGAGCATGCCAGCTGTCCCTGATGGTCTAGTGGTTAGGATCCGGCGCTCTCACCGCCGTGGCCCGGGTTCGATTCCCGGTCAGGGAATTAATCTATTGAATACTTTGAATACAATTGCTTACATATGTTAAATTGACAGGTCTTGAGTCAAGGTGTGAACGACTGATGAGTAGTGAGTATTAAGTAAATCACAGAATGTTCTGATGACTGTCCCTTGGTAGGTGAATACTAAAGGAATTACAGAATGTTCATGGGATAATTTCACAGCTTCCACAGATCAAGCCCTGCAGAAGTTACAACATGTGCAGAAACATGAATGTTTGCATTGTTCTTCTGTACAACTCGTAGTACAAAGTGAAAGGTTTGAGTAATGGACTCAGATGGAGGAAACATGTCTGCCAGTGATGGAAACCTATTAGAAAGCTCATAATTAAAACTATGGTCTTCCATTCATAGTTTCACAGGAACACAAACAGTGATTCTGAACTCTGCCACCACCGCTAGAAGTAATTGGAGGTACTTCAACTCCTGCTCCTTATAAAGGCCGGAGGTTCATGACCAGGTGCCTTTCGAACCATCAAAACATGTCCCTGATGGTCTAGTGGTAAGAGGCTCGGGTTCAATTCCCGGTCAGGGAACTAAACTATTGCATTCTGTCAATAAAAGCCAAATTTGCCAACACAGATAGCATCCAGGTGAGAATGAATCCGCCGCAGATTATGCACAATCCATGTCAGTTAAGTTAAATGGGCAGGTTATTGGGGTCACCTGAGTAAAGGTGTGAATTGCTTTTTTCTCACATTGACTCATTCAGACAATATCATCGGTTTTTTATATGGGGCTGGCAGGAGAAACTCCAGAGAAAATCCTGAGCCTCTCCCTCGAATATTTGTGTTCTCATACACAGCCCATCCGGTCTTCCATTCACAGTTTCACATGACCCGAGCAATGTTTCTGGGCACTGCCACCACCGCTAGAAGTAGTTGGAGGTACTTTAACTCCTGCTCCTTTTAAATGCCAGAAATTCCTGAACAGCTGCCTTCGTGAGCATGCCAGCTGTCCCTGATGGTCTAGTGGTTAGGATCCGGCGCTCTCACCGCCGTGGCCCGGGTTCGATTCCCGGTCAGGGAATTAATCTATTGAATACTTTGAATACAATTGCTTACATATGTTAAATTGACAGGTCTTGAGTTAGGGTTAGGGTTAGGGTCAAGGTGTGAACGACTGATGAGTAGTGAGTAGTAAGTAAATCACAGAATGTTCTGATGACTGTCCCTTGGTAGGTGAATACTAAAGGAATTACAGAATGTTCATGGGATAATTTCACAGCTTCCACAGATCAAGCCCTGCAGAAGTTACAACATGTGCAGAAACATGAATGTTTGCATTGTTCTTCTGTACAACTCGTAGTACAAAGTGAAAGGTTTGAGTAATGGACTCAGATGGAGGAAACATGTCTGCCAGTGGTGGAAACCTATTAGAAAGCTCATAATTAAAACTATGGTCTTCCATTCATAGTTTCACAGGAACACAAACAGTGTTTCTGAACTCTGCCACCACCGCTAGAAGTAATTGGAGGTACTTCAACTCCTGCTCCTTATAAAGGCCGGAGGTTCATGACCAGGTGCCTTTCGAACCATCAAAACATGTCCCTGATGGTCTAGTGGTAAGAGGCTCGGGTTCAATTCCCGGTCAGGGAACTAAACTATTGCATTCTGTCAATAAAAGCCAAATTTGCCAACACAGATAGCATCCAGGTGTTACGGACCTATAAGAAATGGCTCGTGAGGCCCGGAACACATCAAATAAACGAATCAGAAACAACTGTTGCCACTAAATAATAACAAATGTTTATTGGTTGAAACAAACAAATATTTAGAAAGGCAACAAACCAAAAAGGGTTGGAGGTTCCCGGCCAAAACAAACAAAAGAGAGAGGAACACTGAGCCAGCCATCGGCCGTCGAAGTCAGTGTTCACCCCCGAACTAAGTCTGCCTAAATAACCCACTACCTAAATGAAAGAAAAAGGTTATCCGAAAACAGGACTACCGGGAACCCCCGAACCAACTACCAACATAACAAAAGCTCAAAAGGACTTCTGGCATGGGGGAAAACGGAGCCTCGGTCTCCTCACCCGTTCACCTGCATGGAAGAATAGAGAGAGAGAAAGAAATTCACAGCCTCCTTAAGTCAGCTCCAGCTGACGAGGTGATGAGTCTCACCTGAGGACTGGCTGCGTGGAGAGAGAGAGAAAGGTGGAGAGAGGCACAAACACACACACACATTCTCACACAGAGCCCCACCTCCTGGCCACACGTAACACCCCCACCCAGAGCTTGTGAATAGCCGGGGGCAAACGTGAAGACCAGGGAGGAAGGAAAAAAAAACAACACATTCACAAGACCTAACACCGTGACAACGTGTCGGCCAGGACGTTGTCCCGCCCCTTCACATGCCGAATGATCACGTTAAAGGACTGCAGGAAGAGCGCCCAGCGCATTAACCTCTGGTTAGTGTTCCGCATCTGATTCACAAAAACTAAAGGATTGTGGTCCGTATACACAACAGTTGGCGAACTCGCGGAACCCACATAAACTTCAAAGTGGCTCAGCGCCAGGACCAAGGCCAACGCCTCCTTCTCAATAGTAGAGTACACGCGCTGGTGTTTGTTGAACTTCTTGGAGAAGTAAGAGACGGGATGTTCAACCCCGTCCCCCCCCTCCTGAAGCAGAACAGCACCAGCACCCGCATCACTGGCATCAACAGACAGTTTAAATGGACGATCAAACACAGGGGCACACAGGACTGGGGCCGTAGTCAACAAAGCCTTAATACAGTCAAAAGCACGCTGACAGCCCTCAGTCCAGCGAAAACACACCTTCGGGCTCAACAAGTCAGTGAGGGAAGCAGCTACCGCAGAAAAGTTCTTACAAAAACTACGGTAGTAGCCCGCCATCTCCCCTTTCTATATTGGACAGTTCTGATGTTAAATTGTCCATGTCACGTGAACAGCTTATTATCGAACAGCAGCGTGATCCCACGCTGGTTTCTCTTTTTGCGGCTGTGGGTTTGAATGATGATGATGGGGGTGGGTCTCCCAGGTATTTCTTGAAGGACGGGGTGCTGATGCGTGCGTGGCTGCCACCACGTTTGGGTTTTCAAGAGGATTGGGGGGTTGTGAAGCAAGTTGTAGTTCCACAGCTGTTTCGACCAGAAGTTTTGAAGCTGGCCCATGATAATCCTCTGGCTGGCCATCTTGGGGTAAATAAGACATATGATAGAGTGTTGCGTTGTTTTTTTTGGCCGGGTCTTAAAGCCGATGTGCGTCAGCACTGTAGGACCTGCCATGTCTGTCAACTCTCTGGTAAGCCCAATCAAACCATTCCCCCGTTTCCACTCTATCCGATTCCTGTTGTAGGGGAGCCTTTCGAACGTGTTATCGTAGACTGTGTAGGGCCTCTTCCCCGTACAAAGGCGGGTCATCAGTTTCTCCTGACCATTATGTGCGTTAACACTCGTTTTCCTGAGGCTATTCCTCTGCGGAGGATCACCGCCCCTGCAGTCATTAAAGCGTTGACTAAGTTTTTTTCCTTGTTTGGTTTGCCACGGGTGGTGCAGACGGACCAGGGGTCGAATTTTATGTCTAAGGTTTTGCACAGGTGGTGAAGCAGCTTGACATTTCTCATTGTCATTCCAGCGCGTACCATCCAGAGAGTCAGGGTGCGCTTGAGCGGTTTCACCAGACCCTAAAATCTATGCTGCGCACTTACTGCCTCGAGTATGGTAAGGATTGGGATGAGGGTGTCCACCTGCTTCTCTTTGCTGTGCGTGAGGTGGTACAGGAGTCGCTTGGTTTCAGTCCTGCTGAGCTTGTGTTTGCCCATACGGTGCGCGGTCCGCTTAAGTTGCTACATGAAAAATGGGTTGGTAGTGCAGAACCACAGAATCTGCTGGACTATGTGTGTGATTTTCGTTCAAAACTTCATCGTGCTTGTGAGCTGGCTAAACAGAGCATGGTTGTTGCCCAGGGCAAGATGAAGCGTTGGTTCGACAAAGATGCGCAGAGCCGTAGCTTCAGCCCAGGGGACAAAGTGTTGGTGCTGTTGCCCATTCCTGGCTCATCGTTACAGGCACGTTACAGTGGGCCATATGTTGTCCGGGAGAAGGTTGGCGCTCGTGACTATGTGGTCGCGACCCCGGACCGCAGGAGGCGAAGTCGGCTTTGTCATATCAACATGTTGAAGCCCTATCTGGAGCGAGGGTCTGTTTCACCCTCCCCTGTTGTATTGAAATCTGTTGTGGCGCTGTCCGGTGCTGAAGTGATTGATCAGGGTGAGGCGGCTGTGGCGCTGTCCGGTGCTGAAGTGATTGATAAGGGTGAGGCGGCTGTGGCGCTGTCCGGTGCCGATTTGCCGGAGTCTGAGGAGTTGGATTTTGATGGTGATGTTGTTGCCTTGTCCAGTGCTGTTGTTCATGGGCGTTTGAAGAACTCTGAACTGCTGGTTAATCTTGATGGTTGTGTTTCGCATCTGCCTCCGTCTCAGGGTGAGGATGTGGTCCGTTTGATTGGTTCACATATGTCACTGTTCTCTGATGTGCCCTCTCAGACCCAGGTGCTGTGTTACGGACCTATAAGAAATGGCTCGTGAGGCCCGGAACACATCAAATAAACGAATCAGAAACAACTGTTGCCACTAAATAATAACAAATGTTTATTGGTTGAAACAAACAAATATTTAGAAAGGCAACAAACCAAAAAGGGTTGGAGGTTCCCGGCCAAAACAAACAAAAGAGAGAGGAACACTGAGCCAGCCATCGGCCGTCGAAGTCAGTGTTCACCCCCGAACTAAGTCTGCCTAAATAACCCACTACCTAAATGAAAGAAAAAGGTTATCCGAAAACAGGACTACCGGGAACCCCCGAACCAACTACCAACATAACAAAAGCTCAAAAGGACTTCTGGCATGGGGGAAAACGGAGCCTCGGTCTCCTCACCCGTTCACCTGCATGGAAGAATAGAGAGAGAGAAAGAAATTCACAGCCTCCTTAAGTCAGCTCCAGCTGACGAGGTGATGAGTCTCACCTGAGGACTGGCTGCGTGGAGAGAGAGAGAAAGGTGGAGAGAGGCACAAACACACACACACATTCTCACACAGAGCCCCACCTCCTGGCCACACGTAACACGGATCCGGCGCTCTCACCGCCGTGGCCCGGGTTCGATTCCCGGTCAGGGAATTAATCTATTGAATACTTTGAATACAATTGCTTACATATGTTAAATTGACAGGTCTTGAGTCAAGGTGTGAACGACTGATGAGTAGTGAGTAGTAAGTAAATCACAGAATGTTCTGATGACTGTCCCTTGGTAGGTGAATACTAAAGGAATTACAGAATGTTCATGGGATAATTTCACAGCTTCCACAGATCAAGCCCTGCAGAAGTTACAACATGTGCAGAAACATGAATGTTTGCATTGTTCTTCTGTACAACTCGTAGTACAAAGTGAAAGGTTTGAGTAATGGACTCAGATGGAGGAAACATGTCTGCCAGTGGTGGAAACCTATTAGAAAGCTCATAATTAAAACTATGGTCTTCCATTCATAGTTTCACAGGAACACAAACAGTGTTTCTGAACTCTGCCACCACCGCTAGAAGTAATTGGAGGTACTTCAACTCCTGCTCCTTATAAAGGCCGGAGGTTCATGACCAGGTGCCTTTCGAACCATCAAAACATGTCCCTGATGGTCTAGTGGTAAGAGGCTCGGGTTCAATTCCCGGTCAGGGAACTAAACTATTGCATTCTGTCAATAAAAGCCAAATTTGCCAACACAGATAGCATCCAGGTGAGAATGAATCCGCCGCAGATTATGCACAATCCATGTCAGTTAAGTTAAATGGGCAGGTTATTGGGGTCACCTGAGTAAAGGTGTGAATTGCTTTTTTCTCACATTGGCTCATTCAGACAATATCATCGGTTTTTTATATGGGGCTGGCAGGAGAAACTCCAGAGAAAATCCTGAGCCTCTCCCTCGAATATTTGTGTTCTCATACACAGCCCATCCGGTCTTCCATTCACAGTTTCACATGACCCGAGCAATGTTTCTGGGCACTGCCACCACCGCTAGAAGTAGTTGGAGGTACTTTAACTCCTGCTCCTTTTAAATGCCAGAAATTCCTGAACAGCTGCCTTCGTGAGCATGCCAGCTGTCCCTGATGGTCTAGTGGTTAGGATCCGGCGCTCTCACCGCCGTGGCCTGGGTTCGATTCCCGGTCAGGGAATTAATCTATTGAATACTTTGAATACAATTGCTTACATATGTTAAATTGACAGGTCTTGAGTTAGGGTTAGGGTTAGGGTTAGGGTCAAGGTGTGAACGACTGATGAGTAGTGAGTAGTAAGTAAATCACAGAATGTTCTGATGACTGTCCCTTGGTAGGTGAATACTAAAGGAATTACAGAATGTTCATGGGATAATTTCACAGCTTCCACAGATCAAGCCCTGCAGAAGTTACAACATGTGCAGAAACATGAATGTTTGCATTGTTCTTCTGTACAACTCGTAGTACAAAGTGAAAGGTTTGAGTAATGGACTCAGATGGAGGAAACATGTCTGCCAGTGGTGGAAACCTATTAGAAAGCTCATAATTAAAACTATGGTCTTCCATTCATAGTTTCACAGGAACACAAACAGTGTTTCTGAACTCTGCCACCACCGCTAGAAGTAATTGGAGGTACTTCAACTCCTGCTCCTTATAAAGGCCGGAGGTTCATGACCAGGTGCCTTTCGAACCATCAAAACATGTCCCTGATGGTCTAGTGGTAAGAGGCTCGGGTTCAATTCCCGGTCAGGGAACTAAACTATTGCATTCTGTCAATAAAAGCCAAATTTGCCAACACAGATAGCATCCAGGTGAGAATGAATCCGCCGCAGATTATGCACAATCCATGTCAGTTATGTTAAATGGGCAGGTTATTGGGGTCACCTGAGTAAAGGTGTGAATTGCTTTTTTCTCACATTGGCTCATTCAGACAATATCATCGGTTTTTTATATGGGGCTGGCAGGAGAAACTCCAGAGAAAATCCTGAGCCTCTCCCTCGAATATTTGTGTTCTCATACACAGCCCATCCGGTCTTCCATTCACAGTTTCACATGACCCGAATAGTAATAGTGATATAATAATAGTAATTATAACATGTACACATGTATAAATATGTGTATATAGACTTATGTATACAAAGAATATACAGAGAGTATGATATATTTTATAATTTCCACTGTGATATGGGGGGGAGGGAATAAAAGGGGCTGGGGTTGACTGATAGCCAGGCTAGTGCCTTAAAGGCACATGGGTGTGTGGAAATATGGGTTGGTGACTGGTGATGACTGGCAAAGTTAATGTGCCTCATCTGTTATTGAGTCATTTTAGTTTTTAGATAGCTCATATTTGCCTATTTTTTCAAGAACCGTTTTGTTTTACTAATTCCTACTGGATATTCAATCACATGGTCTAATGTTGGACTACTTTATTCTGGCGCTTTCTTTCTGTGACTCGTTTAGGCCTACTTGGCCTGGCCTTCTTTTAATTGGCGTTATTTTGCATTGACTTGTTTTCATGTGCAAGCCTTCAATAAATATAATAAAAGTAATTAACAGTTTACACTTGTGTTATTTATAGGAAATGTGTTTTGTTGGCACCTAGTCTATTTTGTTGCATTTCTAATTTATAAATGTAGGCTACTTGCATGGATAGGAAAATGTAACGTTTTTAGAGGGTAACTGTCTCCTGCTTTAGGCTATGTAATTTTAGGCCTCATTGTGAGGCTATTTTGGTGCCGATGCAATTTCTTATTGATGTGTAGGCCTTCATGAATAATTTCAAATAACCTACCTATCCATGTGTTGAGTCAGTGTTTGGCCTTTTCAGTCCGAAAGTGTAATCCGGCCCCCTGAGGTCTTGCTTGAAAAAATCTGGCCCCCTGTCCAATTTCACCCTGGCATCCCTGGTCTAGTGGTAAGAGGCTCGGGTTCAATTCCCGGTCAGGGAACTAAACTATTGCATTCTGTCAATAAAAGCCAAATTTGCCAACACAGATAGCATCCAGGTGAGAATGAATCCGCCGCAGATTATGCACAATCCATGTCAGTTAAGTTAAATGGGCAGGTTATTGGGGTCACCTGAGTAAAGGTGTGAATTGCTTTTTTCTCACATTGGCTCATTCAGACAATATCATCGGTTTTTTATATGGGGCTGGCAGGAGAAACTCCAGAGAAAATCCTGAGCCTCTCCCTCGAATATTTGTGTTCTCATACACAGCCCATCCGGTCTTCCATTCACAGTTTCACATGACCCGAGCAATGTTTCTGGGCACTGCCACCACCGCTAGAAGTAGTTGGAGGTACTTTAACTCCTGCTCCTTTTAAATGCCAGAAATTCCTGAACAGCTGCCTTCGTGAGCATGCCAGCTGTCCCTGATGGTCTAGTGGTTAGGATCCGGCGCTCTCACCGCCGTGGCCCGGGTTCGATTCCCGGTCAGGGAATTAATCTATTGAATACTTTGAATACAATTGCTTACATATGTTAAATTGACAGGTCTTGAGTTAGGGTTAGGGTTAGGGTTAGGGTCAAGGTGTGAACGACTGATGAGTAGTGAGTAGTAAGTAAATCACAGAATGTTCTGATGACTGTCCCTTGGTAGGTGAATACTAAAGGAATTACAGAATGTTCATGGGATAATTTCACAGCTTCCACAGATCAAGCCCTGCAGAAGTTACAACATGTGCAGAAACATGAATGTTTGCATTGTTCTTCTGTACAACTCGTAGTACAAAGTGAAAGGTTTGAGTAATGGACTCAGATGGAGGAAACATGTCTGCCAGTGGTGGAAACCTATTAGAAAGCTCATAATTAAAACTATGGTCTTCCATTCATAGTTTCACAGGAACACAAACAGTGTTTCTGAACTCTGCCACCACCGCTAGAAGTAATTGGAGGTACTTCAACTCCTGCTCCTTATAAAGGCCGGAGGTTCATGACCAGGTGCCTTTCGAACCATCAAAACATGTCCCTGATGGTCTAGTGGTAAGAGGCTCGGGTTCAATTCCCGGTCAGGGAACTAAACTATTGCATTCTGTCAATAAAAGCCAAATTTGCCAACACAGATAGCATCCAGGTGAGAATGAATCCGCCGCAGATTATGCACAATCCATGTCAGTTATGTTAAATGGGCAGGTTATTGGGGTCACCTGAGTAAAGGTGTGAATTGCTTTTTTCTCACATTGGCTCATTCAGACAATATCATCGGTTTTTTATATGGGGCTGGCAGGAGAAACTCCAGAGAAAATCCTGAGCCTCTCCCTCGAATATTTGTGTTCTCATACACAGCCCATCCGGTCTTCCATTCACAGTTTCACATGACCCGAATAGTAATAGTGATATAATAATAGTAATTATAACATGTACACATGTATAAATATGTGTATATAGACTTATGTATACAAAGAATATACAGAGAGTATGATATATTTTATAATTTCCACTGTGATATGGGGGGGAGGGAATAAAAGGGGCTGGGGTTGACTGATAGCCAGGCTAGTGCCTTAAAGGCACATGGGTGTGTGGAAATATGGGTTGGTGACTGGTGATGACTGGCAAAGTTAATGTGCCTCATCTGTTATTGAGTCATTTTAGTTTTTAGATAGCTCATATTTGCCTATTTTTTCAAGAACCGTTTTGTTTTACTAATTCCTACTGGATATTCAATCACATGGTCTAATGTTGGACTACTTTATTCTGGCGCTTTCTTTCTGTGACTCGTTTAGGCCTACTTGGCCTGGCCTTCTTTTAATTGGCGTTATTTTGCATTGACTTGTTTTCATGTGCAAGCCTTCAATAAATATAATAAAAGTAATTAACAGTTTACACTTGTGTTATTTATAGGAAATGTGTTTTGTTGGCACCTAGTCTATTTTGTTGCATTTCTAATTTATAAATGTAGGCTACTTGCATGGATAGGAAAATGTAACGTTTTTAGAGGGTAACTGTCTCCTGCTTTAGGCTATGTAATTTTAGGCCTCATTGTGAGGCTATTTTGGTGCCGATGCAATTTCTTATTGATGTGTAGGCCTTCATGAATAATTTCAAATAACCTACCTATCCATGTGTTGAGTCAGTGTTTGGCCTTTTCAGTCCGAAAGTGTAATCCGGCCCCCTGAGGTCTTGCTTGAAAAAATCTGGCCCCCTGTCCAATTTCACCCTGGCATCCCTGGTCTAGTGGTAAGAGGCTCGGGTTCAATTCCCGGTCAGGGAACTAAACTATTGCATTCTGTCAATAAAAGCCAAATTTGCCAACACAGATAGCATCCAGGTGAGAATGAATCCGCCGCAGATTATGCACAATCCATGTCAGTTAAGTTAAATGGGCAGGTTATTGGGGTCACCTGAGTAAAGGTGTGAATTGCTTTTTTCTCACATTGGCTCATTCAGACAATATCATCGGTTTTTTATATGGGGCTGGCAGGAGAAACTCCAGAGAAAATCCTGAGCCTCTCCCTCGAATATTTGTGTTCTCATACACAGCCCATCCGGTCTTCCATTCACAGTTTCACATGACCCGAGCAATGTTTCTGGGCACTGCCACCACCGCTAGAAGTAGTTGGAGGTACTTTAACTCCTGCTCCTTTTAAATGCCAGAAATTCCTGAACAGCTGCCTTCGTGAGCATGCCAGCTGTCCCTGATGGTCTAGTGGTTAGGATCCGGCGCTCTCACCGCCGTGGCCCGGGTTCGATTCCCGGTCAGGGAATTAATCTATTGAATACTTTGAATACAATTGCTTACATATGTTAAATTGACAGGTCTTGAGTCAAGGTGTGAACGACTGATGAGTAGTGAGTAGTAAGTAAATCACAGAATGTTCTGATGACTGTCCCTTGGTAGGTGAATACTAAAGGAATTACAGAATGTTCATGGGATAATTTCACAGCTTCCACAGATCAAGCCCTGCAGAAGTTACAACATGTGCAGAAACATGAATGTTTGCATTGTTCTTCTGTACAACTCGTAGTACAAAGTGAAAGGTTTGAGTAATGGACTCAGATGGAGGAAACATGTCTGCCAGTGGTGGAAACCTATTAGAAAGCTCATAATTAAAACTATGGTCTTCCATTCATAGTTTCACAGGAACACAAACAGTGTTTCTGAACTCTGCCACCACCGCTAGAAGTAATTGGAGGTACTTCAACTCCTGCTCCTTATAAAGGCCGGAGGTTCATGACCAGGTGCCTTTCGAACCATCAAAACATGTCCCTGATGGTCTAGTGGTAAGAGGCTCGGGTTCAATTCCCGGTCAGGGAACTAAACTATTGCATCCTGTCAATAAAAGCCAAATTTGCCAACACAGATAGCATCCAGGTGAGAACGAATCCGCCGCAGATTATGCACAATCCATGTCAGTTAAGTTAAATGGGCAGGTTATTGGGGTCACCTGAGTAAAGGTGTGAATTGCTTTTTTCTCACATTGGCTCATTCAGACAATATCATCGGTTTTTTATATGGGGCTGGCAGGAGAAACTCCAGAGAAAATCCTGAGCCTCTCCCTCGAATATTTGTGTTCTCATACACAGCCCATCCGGTCTTCCATTCACAGTTTCACATGACCCGAGCAATGTTTCTGGGCACTGCCACCACCGCTAGAAGTAGTTGGAGGTACTTTAACTCCTGCTCCTTTTAAATGCCAGAAATTCCTGAACAGCTGCCTTCGTGAGCATGCCAGCTGTCCCTGATGGTCTAGTGGTTAGGATCCGGCGCTCTCACCGCCGTGGCCCGGGTTCGATTCCCGGTCAGGGAATTAATCTATTGAATACTTTGAATACAATTGCTTACATATGTTAAATTGACAGGTCTTGAGTCAAGGTGTGAACGACTGATGAGTAGTGAGTAGTAAGTAAATCACAGAATGTTCTGATGACTGTCCCTTGGTAGGTGAATACTAAAGGAATTACAGAATGTTCATGGGATAATTTCACAGCTTCCACAGATCAAGCCCTGCAGAAGTTACAACATGTGCAGAAACATGAATGTTTGCATTGTTCTTCTGTACAACTCGTAGTACAAAGTGAAAGGTTTGAGTAATGGACTCAGATGGAGGAAACATGTCTGCCAGTGATGGAAACCTATTAGAAAGCTCATAATTAAAACTATGGTCTTCCATTCATAGTTTCACAGGAACACAAACAGTGATTCTGAACTCTGCCACCACCGCTAGAAGTAATTGGAGGTACTTCAACTCCTGCTCCTTATAAAGGCCGGAGGTTCATGACCAGGTGCCTTTCGAACCATCAAAACATGTCCCTGATGGTCTAGTGGTAAGAGGCTCGGGTTCAATTCCCGGTCAGGGAACTAAACTATTGCATTCTGTCAATAAAAGCCAAATTTGCCAACACAGATAGCATCCAGGTGAGAATGAATCCGCCGCAGATTATGCACAATCCATGTCAGTTAAGTTAAATGGGCAGGTTATTGGGGTCACCTGAGTAAAGGTGTGAATTGCTTTTTTCTCACATTGGCTCATTCAGACAATATCATCGGTTTTTTATATGGGGCTGGCAGGAGAAACTCCAGAGAAAATCCTGAGCCTCTCCCTCGAATATTTGTGTTCTCATACACAGCCCATCCGGTCTTCCATTCACAGTTTCACATGACCCGAGCAATGTTTCTGGGCACTGCCACCACCGCTAGAAGTAGTTGGAGGTACTTTAACTCCTGCTCCTTTTAAAGGCCAGAAATTCCTGACCAGCTGCCTTCGTGAGCATGCCAGCTGTCCCTGATGGTCTAGTGGTTAGGATCCGGCGCTCTCACCGCCGTGGCCCGGGTTCGATTCCCGGTCAGGGAATTCATCTATTGAATACTTTGAATACAATTGCTTACATTGTTAAATTGACAGGTCTTGAGTCAAGGTGTGAAAGAATGATGAGTAGTAAGTAGTAAGCAACATGTCCCTGATGGTCTAGTGGTAAGAGGCCCGGGTTCGATTCCTGGTCACGGAACTAAACTATTGCATTCTGTCAATAAAAGCCAAATTTGCCAACACAAGATAGCATCCAGGTGAGAATGAATCCGCCGCAGATTATGCACAATCCATGTCAGTTATGTTAAATGGGCAGGTTATTGGGGTCACCTGAGTAAAGGTGTAGTGGTTAGGATCCGGCGCTCTCACCGCCGTGGCCCGGGTTCGATTCTCGGTCAGGGAATTAATCTATTGAATACTTTGAGTAAAATTGCTTACATATGTTAAATTGACAGGTCTTGAGTCAAGGTGTGAACAACTGATGATTCCTGGAATTCATTGATCCATCCTGCTATTTTATGAGAAATAAGGTCCCCGGACGTTGCCGTGTAGATGGTTTGTGAGCTGAATGGGGAGAGAACACGACAGTGCATTGTAGCTTGCTTAAAGTTGATATCTTAAACAGGCTCGTCTTTTACATGATGGTTATATTATGTCGACAAAGATGTCCTCTTTCACTCCTGCTTCAAACAATCTGTCTTCGCGTAAGTACTTCTTTAAGTCATTAGATCAAGTGAGTTTCTTGTTATTTGGAGGTTGTTGCCTTTTCACTGCTTTTGACTTTACTGATATCATCTGTTACCCATCAACTGGCTGCATCCAAGGTTCCTTTTCACGATGCCATTTTCTTAGCTAAAACACTATGTAAGACCACTTCATTTTTTTTCATTAAGCTGACGTTTTTATCCAAAGCGACTTACAATAAGTGCATTCTACCCCGTGGGTACAAACCCAGAACAACAAGAATCAAGAAAGTACAATTTTTCCAAAATTAAGCAAAACTACAAAGTGCTATAAGTAAGTGCCGCTTAAGTGCTACTAAATTGTTAGTTTCAAAATTTTTTAGTTTTTTAACAATTTTTTATTTTATTCAAGGTATAGTCGGAAGAGGTGTGTTGTTAGTTTGCGGCGGAAGATGTGTAAACTTTCTGATGTCTGGATGTCGATGGGGAGCTCATTCAACCATTTAGGAGCCAGTACAGCAAACAGTCGGGATTTTGATGAATGTTGAGCTCGCAGTGAAGGAGCAGCGAACCGATTGATTTGATTCCCGGTCAGGGAATTAATCTATTGAATTGGAATACAACTGCCTACATATATTAAGTAGACAGGTCCTGAGTCAAGGTGTGTACGACTGATGATGCCTGTAAGTCATAGATCCATCCTGCTATTGTATGAGAAATTAGGTCAACAGAAGTTGGGGTGTAAATGGTGTGTGAGCCTAATGGGGAGAGAACATGACAGTGCTTTGTAGCTTGCTGAAAGTCGATGTCTTAAACAACCTCCTCTACTACATGATGGGGTTCCAGGTCGATACGTGTCATACAGATAAGATTGTACAATAAAGCAATAAATCTGTCTTCATGAAGAAGAATGTAGTAGTCTGACACCGACTCAAGCTAAGTGAATGGTCACCTGAAAGAAGTCACTGTTTTAATAACCTTCTCAAAAGTCAGTGCAGAGAAATATCGCAGTGATGCTAGAATACCTGCTAACAGTGAACACATTTAGCTCATAAATCATTAATTGAAGTATTTACGACTTTATCACCATTTTCAGGGAATTAGTTCAGGTAAGTATCTTGCTAGTTAGAGGTTGTTGTTCACTACTTGTAACTCTTAATAATATCCGCTGACACCCAGCCACTTTTCACTATGCCATTTGTTTGCTAGAACATTATCTCCATTTTAAGACGTGACCTGTGGAGTATGTCAGCATTATTCCCTCCGGACTTTCTGAGGAGGTTGCTTCTTACTAGGGAGCTGGCAGGAGAAACTCCATAGAAAGTGTGGAGCCTCTCATTCGGACATTTGTGTTCTCACTTACAGACCCTCCAGAGATTCTCCAGAGTTCAGTGCATGTCTGAAAGCAACTTATAATATACTTATGCTGGCCTTGAGGGCAGAAGAAATACGACTCCTTGTGTGAGAAACTGATGGGTAAAAAAGATATCACTTTAATGAAGACATCACAGCTGTCCATGTCATTTTATAGGTATGACATAGACAAAAATGAAGTAGGTAAAAAAATACAGTATAAGATAAATGTAATTTAGCAGACAATCCATCCCTGTAGTTATTACAATATGGTCGTGCGTTAACAGTCCCGTCATTACGGTGAAGCAGCAGAGGCCACGCCTCCCCTGTGTAATCCTCCATGGACGGTGAGCAGCTCCTCTCCATCATCATCTGCGGGAAAATGCGAGCGATGGACGGGAAGAGAATGTCCGCCCGGGCTGCTCCCCCTCTCCCGCAGACATGAGCGGGCCCCCGGCTGCCTCCTCGGCCCGCAACAAGTCGCTCTCACCATGCGGATCCACTGCAAAGTAGTTGTGATCGCCGTGTGCTTCGGAGTTTTCCTACTTTTGTACTTTTTGGGGGGCAACGCCGCGTTCGATCCGCTGCTGAAAGAAGTTGTGCAGAAGCAGGAGGAGGACCGCAGGACTTCCCCGGCGCCCGCTCAACTCGGCCGCGATGTCTCCGCGAAGTTTGCCGGGAAAGCGGCCGCGGGAGTCGGCGTGCGCCCGGAGGATCCTCCCGGGGTCCGGAGGGAGGATCCTCCCGGGGTCCGGAGGGAGGCGAAGGCGCTGGTCGGAGGCGGCAGCGTGCATGTGAAGAGGTGAGCCGAGTTAGTTTCTCTCTCTCTCTTGTCTGTCGTGATCTTTTCCTACACGTCTCTGCCTAATAACACAGCAGATCTACTACTCCTCTTTGCTTCTTTCCTCTAGTTAGTGTCAGTGTTTCATGCTTCCTCCACACAAACGCCTCGTCTGTCAACAGATAGACTTCACATCCTGCATACGTGCATCTGCTCGGCTGCGTTTTACACCCACTGTCTGTCCTCTGGTTTAATGCTCCGTGAATCATTATAATCAGGAGGCTGCTTAAATATGTGGCATAGATGTGAGTAGGGAGCATGACTAATGTGATTATGTTGGAAATGTTGGCACCATTCTCACAGCAGCACAGCAGAATGATAAATCATCACCTGACCTCTAAATCTGGATCATTTGACCCTTGGTGTTTCAGGCCTCTATTTTCTGACCTCCCATTTACCAAAGGTCACCTTGAAAGACGTAAATGGATGTTTAATATAGATGTAAATATTAGGGACGGGAATCGGCAGGGACCTCCCGATACGATACTATCACGATACTTAGGTGGCGATACGATATGTATTGCGATTCTGTAAGTATTGCGATCGATAGTACGATTTCCTGCGATTTCTTTTGGTTATTTATTTATTTTTTTAAATACTGGACCATGGATAAATGTTGAATCACACCTTCAATACAACACAGTCAAATTCACTTAGAGCTTTACAAGTTTTATTTCAAATATTAACATTAACTTAATGACTGCCGGGCAGCCAATAGAGAAAATAAATAAAAATGTGCCCTTTTATTGTATAGCCCCTGTCAACTGCACACAAACTGACAGATTAAGAAATGTATGCCACTTAGGCTACTTTTAAACAATAAATAAAAGGTAAATTAAATAGAATGAATAAAAGTTTACTTAAAATTTAAACTTTGAAATAAACAAAAAGTAGGCTATTGTTGTTTGCATGTAGGAGATGCAAAGCTAGTGCTTGGGTATATTTAGATTCTTGTGCAAAAACAAGAACTGGTCAACATGCTCTGGGGTGATGTTGCTCCCCCCATATACCCCCCCCCCCATATAAACCAATAAATATGTTTTTTTAATTTTTTAAAAATGCTTGGCGATTTAAAATCGTCATTCACAAGAATCGCGATTTGTAACAGAATCGATTTTTTCCCCTATCCCTAGTAAATATGCACCGAATAGTTTCACTGCAGCATCTGTGAGATATTGGAAGCGACACAAAAAGGAAACCCATCCTGTTGACTGCTCTCGCGTCAAAGTCTGCCAAAACGTGTCTGTGGTGGAGTGAGGAGCTCGTCAGGTGTGATTCTCCTTTTTTTCTGTTTGAAAAGTGAAGCTGTTCTGTGACAGATGATCTGATGAAGACAGCGTTTTGTCACAGTCTCCTCAAATGTTCAAGCAAAGGCAAGAGTCTGTCAGGTGCTATTTCTGTCCAAGGATGGAAGCATTCTGTTGTGTCTCGCCGCTTTTCTAATTTCAGCCTCACACATCCCTTCTGCGTTTCCTCCTCGGTCGAATGCCAGCCATGCCACAGCAGCCACAGTGTGGTTGTCGGAGATACCTTCTCCGCCAGCAGCCGGTAATATGTATTCTGCTCCAGAGCCCGGCTGGGGAGGATGGGGACACTGCTCGGTAGATAACGGCCATCAAGGCGTTACATAGAGGAAGGACCTTTACGTCCTCTCAGAAACCACAATCCCCCGTGTGTGCTAAGCGCTGATAAGAGGAATGGGGTGGAAGGGGTCACCAGTGGCTGTAGCTATTAAAAAAAAGGAAAGAAAGAAAACACTTAACCGCTTTGGAAAACGCTCAAGACTGACTGCTGCAATTGGTGGAAGCACGCATGTGGCTAGAGCCTCCAAGAACTTTTTCTGCCCGAGATAATCTGATCATTTTTTGTTGTTGCCGAGAATAAAAATCAGAGGAATCTGAACAATAGGATGTAGTTTTCAGGTTGGAGACGTACAAGCCTTGGCAAAGTGGTCAATACTAATATTCATCACGGGAATGGATATAAATAGGGAGCTAAACTGTGACTTTGGGGAAAGCCTTTTAATTATGTCTCTCATATCTGTTGACACACACTGTGGACATCTGCAAATCAGAGCACCGGACAGATTTCCTGTGTGGCGTGCTTAATGGACAAACATCCCTGCTTTTCCTAATCATATCATTTCCTCTTGACACTTCACACTACTTCCTGTGTCCAAAAATAGAAGGAAGAGCTCCGGCTACCAGACAAAGGATTAGTCTACTAATCCATAACAAATCAAGCACAAATCATCTGAAACAATTAATTGTCATTTATCAAGTACTATGCCACAAACTTTTCAGGTTTCAGAATCAAAAATGTGAGATTTTGCAGATTTTAAATAGAACCTAACCGCATAGAATTTAAATGTTTTAAAACCATGATTTGGAACTATGAATCCTGAAAGAACGTGAATTCAGACATTTTAAACATAAGATATAATCTCATCCTTTCTGCATTGTTGTAATTGTTGTCATATCAGCAAACATGAACAGGAAAGGCTCTTATCAGCCAATTTTTATCTGCCAACAGATAAATCGAGGCCTTGTGCTGAAGGAATAATCAGTTGATAAAACATATCAACATATTAAATGACAATGTTGGTCAAATGTATGTAATATTGACTGCTGATAAATACATTGGAAAATGATATAAAACCGTAATTTACAAACTGGCAGTCTTTACGTGCAGGATACAGATTCCTTCACAGTGATCCCTTCATTACTGTCAGCAGATGCAGAGTAATACAGACGTAAACCGTCTGTCTGCTTTGTTACTTGGAATTACCGTCTGCATCTGCAGGATTAGATGACTGTTGATACTTTGTGTTGAAACAAATCCCCTGGCCTGTCACTTCTTGTATAGTTATTCCTCTCAGTAAAAGAGTCTGTCTCTCACAGTGGCATTATGCATACCTGTAAAAATGTCATCGTACATGACTGAACACTCTCTCGGCGCGCTGCGTGAAATCTCCCTGCTCGCCTGTGTATCCTGGCCAGAGAGGCTGCTTGTGTGAGCCTCATCAGCAGCACTTGTGTGTCTTATCTTGGCTAACTAACTGTTTAAGTTAGTGGTGGATGAGTCATGAATAATGTGGAAGGAGAGTCTAGAAAGACAGAGTGTCTGCTTTGGGTAAAAGCCAACATGGCTGTAAAGCAGGATTTGAAGGCCAAAGCTTAGAAAGTGACCAATCATGCCAAAGTGTTTCCCTGGAAGGATGAAAATAACAGTTTCTGTTAACAGAGCTGAGCCACTGAAACTAATTCAGTTACAACTTGTATGATCACTTAAAAGTAATTTATCTAGCAAAATGTCAAACATTAGCCTTTGTAGTTGGGTTTCTCTGTTAAAGATATGTTTGGAAACTTCCTATTTTGGGGTTTGGAACAAAACAAGGAAAATAATTGATGATTTGTAACCAATCTGTGGCATGTATAGATTAAAGAAATTCATTGAAAGGAAACATAGTTGGTGATTAATTGCTGTTAAGAAGTCGCAGACCATAGACCTGGTGGTGCTGTTGCTTTGTAGTTCACAGTTCAGTCTGTTGTCCGTGTTTGGACCTTTGGAGCTTATTCTGGTTTATTCTGAGCTGACTCATGAATTCAAACATGATAGAACATTAAAGGGAGGCTCAGGCATTGTAGAGGATGTGTTTCGTTGACGACCTTTTGCAAAATAGATCGATTGGTCATGTTTCTTGGGACATATCCAACTTCGGTTCTACGGTTTTGAGACACAGTTTACATCTGATACTCCACTGATTGTTTAGTGATGAGTATCCTCCTTGGGAAAGAAACAAAGTTTCTAAATGATAGTTTCTAAAGTGTAACACATTTATTTCACAAAGCAATCAGGGTATGTTTTGACAACCATAGCATACACATTAGTTTCCCTGGAGACAATGAATCACTTATGCTACAGTAACTGGGATTTTCCAGTCTGAGCAAATTTGAAAAATCATTGGTGTCCTGGTGACTTCTGTGGACCGTAGTAAACGAGACGGTGGGGTATATTTACACTTTGATGGTGTTGAGACAACACCAGTGTGTTTTGTTCTTTAAAAACTCTTATTTGCTTCTGCCACACTGACAATACTCGTTTTATAAGCCATACGTCTAGGGGCCGTCTAGCAGAGTGTAGCTAACAGAAAACAACTGTGCCCCTGCAGAAGCTTTCCCTTCTGGTTTTGACTCGATAGATTTACTGCATGAACGTGGGAAGGCTGCTGTAGAAGAAGAAAGCAGGAAAAGCAGAACGTGACCATTTTGGTTCCGACTTTTACTTTTTCTGCTTGTGTCCTCGATCTTCTTGTATGTATAAATATGTTGGTTGTCTACTAATCTGTGTTTGAGAAGGACAAATAAGAGGGAAGTAATGGATCAGTTATTGACAATTGACCAATGAATCAATCTTTTAAAATGATCGGCCAGTGTTGGCAGGTTGCATGATTTGAATTTGGGAGGCATGTGCTGTGTCCACATGCTACACAGCTGCAAAGGCTTCCAAGTTTGCACGTGTTTGCAAAGAGCAAGAGCAAGAACCATGCAGCATTGGCCCTCAGAGTTTATTTTCGTAATTCCACAGTAATTATTTTGTTCACGGGGCGTAATCAGCCAAAGGAAATTGGATATTGAACCGTAGATCAGATTTGTTTGGTACACAATCCAGGCAAATCAAAGTAACTCTCTTTTAAAACGTGCCTACAAAATTTCAACAGGTTTCATCAGCCCGTCTTGGCTGAATTATGAATTGGATTGATATGGCATTTTTGGTTGAGGTGATTTAGCTGGACATCCTGATGATTGCAGATCACCGAGCAGGGTAACGTAAATGAAAAACAGATTGTCTGCAGTTTTAGTCTTCTGGTTGTGGCCACGTCATCAAATGCTCACGAACAATCACGTGAGATCTGGGCTCAGTCTGGAGAAATATCTGTTACGAAACAGAGAATCTTCACACAAAGAGGAAGGGCACGATGGCAGCTTATTGTTTGATATCCATTTTTTCCAACTAGTACAAGTTTGATACAATTCCCCCAAATGACTTATATGTTACCTGTTATATGATACCTCAAATGTACTCTTTTGCTCTTTTCTCATGTACATGTACTTTTTTCTTTCCTGCTATCATTTGTAAGGCTCGCCCTTGGTCCTTTGTGGGCCTCTTTTTTGCTTACTCTGCACTGCAGCCAGTAATGCACTCATTCTTTTGGTACCTCTTCTGAGCTTTTTCTGACTGCTTCCAGATGTGGGGAGCACTGCCATGACACAGAACATCATGTCTGCAGCCCAGGCTTCATACAACAAAGGAATTTCTCCCTTTTTTTTGTTTTGTCATCCAATTTCATGGCGAAATCATTTCCAGGGCAGCTATTTTGCATGACTAAATGCAATATAAATACATTTGTGTGGGAGATATGGATTGCGTTTTCTGTGGAGGGGAAAATAGGAATGTGTGTTCAACAACCTTGACAGCGCATCGGCCTTTGAAGCATGGCGGACAGATTTCTCAGCACCTTCTCATTCATCCTAATCTGCGGTTCATCATTGTCCCTTAGCCAAGCAGAAAACGAAGTGTCACGCTTGGAGACTGCCCTGTAACCCACCTGTCAAATTTCACTTTTTTCTCTTCCCATCCATTTTATGGTTGACTCTTTGCTTCCTCCAGGCTCAGAGGAAATCCATTTTCTTTAGGAATGGCGCGGTCTTTAGACGTAAAACCATTTGCCTTCCCACTGTGCTCCCAGTAAACGCTCCACGCTGAAACAAAAGGTTCTCTGTTCTTTTTTGTCTTCTCTCCCTCGGGCTATGAAAATATTTACGTTGAACATGTTATTACAGCCAGCTTCATGTAGCGTGTGTACGTGTGTGGAGGACATGAAGATAATATTGGCCCTATAGCTCGAGGCTCTGCTATTGTATGTGTGTTATCGTAGTGGGAGATATTCTGCACCACTGAGTGTATTTTAACTCAACAGCAGCACTATCGCTGCACAGAGAGCAAGTTTTCACATCACATGAATGACCGCTCTGCCTTTGAGCATGGAAGAACAAAGTCTGATGGGAATTTGCACAGTGAGGTAGAATAGAAGAAGAATTGGTTCTGTGTGTGTGGCAGTGTGGATGGATAGTGTTGAGCATTGTGCGAAGGCTCAGTTGTCAGGTCTTTCTGAGACGTCCTTGACTTTGCACCTGATCTATCTAACAGCAGGATGAGTGTGGGAATGGGCTATGTTCCTGAATGTGTCCCTTGTCTCATAAAGTCCAAAATGAATGTCTTCACTGCTGACATGCTCATGAAGTGACATGCCATTAATATACAACAGTGCCATGTTGGCAAGTGTGCTGCTATGCTCTGATACTCGATGCCTTTGGATGGAAGTATACTTTGCTATATCCCCCAATCTGTGTTCAGTTTGGATGAATACAGGCTTTCTATTTATTCATGCAATGATGCGTCTATGGAGAGCCCTCAACCTGGATTCATTGGGATTCTTGTTCACATCAATACACTCTTGAGCTATTTCTGTTAAAGCCTTATTTATTCTGATATGAACAGCATTTTATGGTGACCACTATTAGCCAACTTTAGCAGGCATCATATCAGTGCTACATTGTTGTTGTTTTAGCATTTTTTACGACTCTTATGAATATATTGTAAATGCAGAAGAAGCTATCTTACAGTATTAAAAACATTTTTGACCAGCTAAAAGTGGGGATATCTTCAGCTTTATCAACTTACAAGTATCTAGTGAGCTGTAGCTTATTACTTTCATTATTACCTACATTCATTGAATATTACATGCAATGTAAAGTACTTTTGCTACTTTACTACATATTAACACTCGTTAATATGCCAGCTAGTGGATATATAAAACAGACCATTTACCCTAGTGAACAGTAGTTGGTATTGAACTCTTCAGTTAAGCACATAATATCACTATTTAGAGCTTAACCTTGTACTATCTCTGATTTGGGATGTTAGCTCAAGATAATCCAATTACCAATTAATAGGCCTATGAATGTAATACTTTATTACAATAAAGTTGAACTAAAGTGATTTTTCCTATGGAACGTCTATATAAAATGACTTAAGATTGTTTTGGAGGAAAACAGCTGTATAGGCTGAAGTATAAAAAACAAAAAAGTAAAATAAATCAAAATAGGGACTGATAAATTGTTATTATTGCCCGGATAGCTCAGACCTACTACTAATTCTACCACGTAAATGCATGTTGGGGAGCAGCAGATCTTTGTTGAAACACTTCATTGAAATTGTCAGTAGTCAGTAGTCACCTTGTTAGGATGCTAAATTTATATTTATATTTGTATTGTGTGTTAAGCACTTTGAGCTGCATTTCTTGTATGAAAGGTGCTATACAAATAGAGGTTATCATTACTATTATTGTCATTTAAGTATGAATGGTGCACGACAAATTATTTTCCACTTGAACCATGCATCCACAACAAATGGTGCCTTGGGTTTGAATGTGATCTTAAGTACAAGCACGACACATCTCTGCAATGAGGGTGATTAATGAAAGGTTTTGTAAGTTTAAAGATTCAAAGCGAAGACATGCAAGACGTTAATAACCTTCTGCAGTTTCAGAGGAGGGTTTTAGTATCCCATCGTGTTCAAGTGCTGTTTTATGGGCTTTTTCACCACAGTGTCAGGACGTTTTAGGATTGAACATGCTGTCTTGCTGTGTAGCTTTGGGTATATTGTATAAAAAAAGTACAAGTAAATGCGTTCTATATTGCTATAAAATATCCGAATTTGTTGTCTTAATCAAACAAGAATTATCAAAGCTGTAACATGAAATTCTAAATCCCATATAAGTCCATGTAGGTTTCAGATTACATTCATCTTTCAGTACTTTTATTCTGTATGTTTTGACTCCAGTAAAGTCCAGTACATCTGTTGTGCCAAGTACAAATTACTCTTAACAAGCTACGCAGCCAATTTACAAGCGATGAGTGATGGAAACAAGGTTTGTAGAATAAGTGATTGTCAGCAGATCCGATCCCCCTCTATACCCCCCCACACACATGGCCTTGGCCCATTTAGAACAGACAGTACTTTTGGGTGGAGAAAACTGCACATCCTGCACATGATTTGTTCGATAAATGAAGCCAATTTTTTTTATCCCTTTTCCCTTGTTGTTACAAAGAGTTGAAAAGAAGACATACCACTGTAAAAGTGTACAGTTTATTACTTTACTGTACATTTCTTTCTTTCCCTTGTTCTTAACTGCACTTTACATCTCTATTTGCTTATGTCTCTTCTAGTAAACAACGGAGTGTCGTGGCCCGACCTGTGATGAGGCGCACTCGGGCTGAGGAGTTCATGCACTTGGCTGTGGTGGCTTGTGGGAATCGTCTGGATGAGACCCTGACCATGGTCAAATCAGCCCTCCTGTTCAGCCTCAAGAAGATCAAGTTTCACATTTTTGCAGAGGACCCCTTGGCCCCACAGTTTGAAGAAAGGGTGAGAAGACTTCAGTAGACTAAAGCCTGAAGTCCTTGATTAAATACAGCACTGACTTTCTTCTCAGTGTGCACTTCTTTAGAGGACGCTCTGATTTGTGATTTAATGCAGCACATGTAAAAAGCATCCGCTCTCATTGCAATACATGACATCAGGATCAGAGCACTTTTAACTTTGCCTCCGCGACTCCTCCCAGTACAGACACATAATGTTTTTACCTCAAGGCTGGGAAGTAATATATCACCAGGACACCCCGCAATTTCTCTGTGCACTTCAAAGTCACCTTTAAAGAGGTGCCTGGCATGTTTTTGATTAGTTCCACTGATACGGTAACTAACAGTGTGTTAAAGTGACTCCAATTAATGGACCTCAAACGGCACCTTAAACTGCTTTGAATCCAAACCCTGAACCTGTGAACTTACTGTCAAGCGCACGTGAATTATTTCCATGTGTGGAAAAATCCTCCCCCCGTGGAAGATGGGACTTTTTGGTAGTCAAGGCCCAGATAACACAGAGCACGTGCAGCAGGGAGCTAATGTCGAGAGGCAGTGTGAAGAGACGTGATGTGTGTTTTAGAAAAGGTTGGTCGCAATCTCTTTTGATCTCTCGTCCTTGTCAGCAGTAACCTCACCAACCGCTCGCAGCACTCTCACTCTCTTCAGGGCCAAACGGGTGAACTGTTGATTTCACAGGGATTCAGCATCTATTAGTGATACTCTGCTGACTTAAGGAATACATCCATACTACTATTTTTTCTCATTTGAAAGCAGCATTTTCAAACTAAAATTTTACTAAAATCTCTGTCCACACGAGTGATTTGGCTCCGAATCAGTTTTAATCTCCCTCCTTACCCCGTCTACACAGATTGCTAGAATGTTATTGCAGAACAGCTGTTAGTAAAGACAACAGGGTTAGCAATGCTTGTAATTGATTATCGATGCCTTCAACACTTAACTACTGCTGGTTGTTGTCTTCTGGAAGGGGCTCATGTGTTAGGAACCTGACGAATCAGAAAAAAGCTACATCATGACCCAAAAGAGCCAATCAGCAAGCGTCTCATTTCCTGCCCATCCAGACCAAAACGCAGCTTAGGAGTTTCAAACTAAAATGCAGCATCTAATTAAACTCTAAGAAGTTTGGACACCAGACATATCCGTAGCAGAGATGTTGAATTTTCAAAGGCTAATGTAGTTTAGTGTGGATGTAGCCTAAGAGGGTGTCTCCCCCTGTTTAGACTGTTGGTTTTTAAATAAAACAACAGCTGGCAGCTGCACCGGCTCAACACAGAGCCAGACTTCATTCTTTTAAATGGCCGGATTTATGGTCTAGTTTATGTTGATACTTCTGTGAAAGGAGAGAGAGATTAGCTTTCAGAATAATGATTGTTTACAGGGGTAAGAATTCCATTAGACGTTGCCTCTTTATAAAGTGTGATATGCTGCTTTACTTCCAGCTGAAGCAGTGGCCCCGCTCCATCTCCGCCAGGTTCCAGTACACCATCTACCCCATCACCTTCTCCGTGGGGAACGCAGACGAGTGGAAGAAGCTCTTTAAACCCTGCGCTGCTCAGAGACTCTTCCTCCCCGTAAGGCTGCAGCTTTTATCTCCTCTCACATCCACCGTCACCGTGCATAACGTGATTAGCTTGGGTTCAGAAAAAAATGTCATTAATTTATTTCATTTCTAGTCAAACAGCATTTTCCTACCCTTTCTTTTACTGGCGTATGGTTCTAATTAAGTATCGGCGTGTTAGGTGGTAATTTCACACCTTTTCATTTACTTAACAAATAAGCCGTCTCCAGGGACGTATTCCAGTAATTTCATCAAGTGGAGGTTGTGCCTGGCTATTGATTTTCTTTTTCTTTTGCCTTTTTAGGTTCATTGAAATAGCACTTAGCTTACTATGCATTTAATGAACATATTGCAGGTCAGATAGATCCATAGTTTTTTTTCCCTTGCTGCAGGGCAATCAATGGACAATTTCCATTCACTTAATTAGAACCACCTAGTCTTTTTATCTCTATATTAAATCATGTAAAGAGTGGACTGGATATGGTATGGTGAAGCAGTGTGGGATTATAGGAGTTGTTGTTTTGACCATCATTGCCCACAAAACTCGACCTAATGCGACTCAAATCATGTTTAAGTATGAGTTAATGCATTAAAGTTTTATTCATGTTATGCAGCAAACGGCGATAATATGTAATCTTTGCAATTAATTTGAGTACACACATATTCTGAACCTTGAGGATTCCATAAAGATCATGCTTTATCTGGTCTGTTTCACCACAGTTAGTGTAAAGGTTAAGAGCTTTAAGGGAACTTTGAAGCTAATTAGTACGTCCGGTCTGTTTTGTGGTTTACAATCCATTAGTGCAACCACACCATTTGCCAAGCACCATTTATACTGACAGAAAAATCTGTGTTCCTTCACACAGAGTCCTCATTACCTGTTATTACACAGCTGTGCACACATATTTTTAGGTTGTTGAAACATTGGTCTGCTGCTCTGTTTGGACTTGTTGGGATTAGTAGTAGTAGCTCATAGCACAAATACTATCTCTGAGTTCAGTACTCCCAGTAGCTCTGTCTGTATAAACTGAGCACACCAGACTTTATCGACCGAGTTACAATTGTACCAACTCGGCCACAGAGGCTGCCTGGAGCTCTGTCTGTGCTGCGTTTTCTAAATGGTAAATTGTGAGTGGAACACTGTGTGACAGCATGTGCTTAAACTATGAAGATAACCATAATACACTCTGTCATTATACCATAGTGGTAGTTATTTTGCTTGGTTTAAACTCTAAAAGTTTCTTCACTCAGAAAACTGGCTTCCTGGCAGTGTTGGAGTAAATAAAAACTATATTTATCTCGGCCAGACTTTATTTGTCTGCATTGAAGTCATAGCTCAATACCTCAGTTGATACTGGAAGTAATTATCTCAACAACCTAAATGTTTGTTGCTCTTCCACAGACCACCTCTGTCTCGATACTGACATCAGAAAGAAATTGTGAATCACAACATTGTCATAAACATCAATGAACTACACTGTTCAGTTGTCGACTCTTTGTGAAATGCTTGAACATTTCCACAATCAAATTTTGGTCTAATTTGTTAATATTTGACTGGTTAGTGTTAAAACCACCTTTTTTATGCAACTAGGGAGGTGTAGTATGACAAAGAGAGAAAATTTTGCTATTCTTTTCTTATTTTAAGTACAGCTACCTTCTACAAATTTTGCTGATTTAGCTCTATTTTAGCCATACCTCTCTGATCCAGGTTGAAGTATCTCAACAAATATCTGGTGGACTTGATCTAAGGTCACCGTGAGGTTGACATTTCGGTTTGGTCTTATTAACTGTCCACCATTTGTAGTGTAAAGACATGCATGGTCTCCTCAGGATGAGTTTTATTAACTGAGGACCGGCCTCACAGAGCTGCTAGCTGCGCTGTCGACTCTTAATTCTGCCGAAATACTGAAGCTGTGTTTTTTAACTTACTTCATCTGCATTTAAACATTTAGATGATCTGAGCTTAAGTGAACCTCATGATGCTTTTGCATACTTTATAGTTATGATTTATTAATATATGAGTCACTGTCTGGGAAAGCAAGCTGTTGGCAAGCTGTGTGCAGACGGGGAGTGTGTACCAACAGCACTTTTGTTCATGTAACTTAATTTTTGGGTGTTACATCATGTAATCTTGTCCATCCCGGTTCTTGTAGATGGGAGACTTGTCATAAATATTCTGCTGATGCCTGTGCTTGTGCTCACAGGTCATCCTGAAGGACGTGGACTCGTTGCTCTATGTGGACACAGATGTCCTCTTCCTGCGGCCCATGGATGACATCTGGAGCCTCCTGAAGTCCTTTAACAGCAGCCAGCTCGCAGCAATGGCTCCAGAGCACGAGGTCCCCAAGATTGGCTGGTACAGCCGCTTCGCACGCCACCCTTTCTACGGCGTCACGGGGGTGAACTCCGGTGTCATGCTGATGAATCTCACCAGGATCCGCGGCACACTGTTCAAAGTAAGAAGTCGTATTTCTGCTCCCTGTGATCGGTTGAAGTGAGCTGTGATGTTTCTTTTGCATTCTAAAGGGTTTTTTTCTCTCCGAGGTGAACTCACACAGGCTGAGTGCTCTGAGTGGGCTGTGATTGAAGCTTTCTGATTACCACGCTACCATCGCAGACTTGTGCCCTCGGAACTCAGTTTAGCAGCTCTCCAGTTTTCGACTGCTGCGAGCAGATTGCAAATGGAAGCTGGAATATAAATGTGCTCCTCCTTTGATGATGTGTTTTTGAAAAAGAAAAAAAAGGAGAAGGCTGCTCTCGAGCTGTTTTTCAAGCGAACGTTGTTGTTGGTTTTTCAGAACAGTATGATCCCCAGTGGCCTGTCGTGGGAGGATCTTCTACATCCACTCTACCAGAAGTACAAGAACCACATCACGTGGGGAGACCAGGACCTGCTCAACATTATCTTCCACGACAACCCAGGTGAATTCATGTTATATACTGTGAGCACACTGGAAACACATTATGCAAAAGCATAATGAAGGCTATTTATAGTCAAACTACCACATCTAGCTGTGTACGTTAAATTCCAGTCTACACACCTTTGTGTCACAAAAGGTCAATGTGTTTGCATAAATTACATCTTATTTACTCTAAATATACCAGCCTACACTATGAATGTTGATCAGTAAACACTGTGGCCATAAGTGGCAGCACGCTTCAGTGGCAAAACAAGTTCCAGCTGCAGCAGCCAGATGTGGGCATTAAGTGATCAGAGCCATCGGCAGAGCTGGCAGCGCTGGTGTTTGCTCGACAACACTGTGTTTGTTTTACATGGTATAGCTTTCAGCTCGATGCTGTCTCCAGAGGAAGACACATCAGTTCATAAACAATGTTCTGAACCGTTTTTGGCTTGTTCGACAATCAGGGAAACATATGAAAGCCTCCTCGCAATAAATGGGGAATAAAATGGAGCTGGCGTTTTGATTCGTGATGTTTTAAGTGTAAGAAAAACAACTGTATATTTATTAAGTTAATTTTGACACTTTTGGTCAGGTAATTTGTCCCATATTTGATCAGGATGTATCAATATAACGGGCTCAAATGAGCAACTTCATATGAGCAACTATGCAGACAGTCAGATTTTATGTTCATACTTACAGTAAATACAGATTCCCTCTGAGCAGGTGCAGTTTAATCACCCTCAGTCAATGAGCTGCTGCACTGGAGCAGTTGGTAGTTGATTACTTTGCTCATAGGCATCTCACAGTGTAAACAGATCAGTAGGTTTTCACTGTCTTTGTTTAGTGTAAATACTAAATGAGATTAGAGGGAAACATTCAGACTGAGAGACCATAAATAAGAGAATGATGCCGCTTTTCCTAACAGTCCATATTCCGTTCTCTGTTCTGTTTTCTTTATATTGATTTCCCTGTTAATTTGTTGGACACAGACTCCTGTAACTGGACTGGGCTATAAAGACGTTTTGATCATGATGTATAGTTTGCAAATAGAATTTTCTTTGCCTGTCACAGAGCGTAGTCTGATTATGACTCATGTCATTTTTAAGTCAACTCGTCCTAATAATCAAAAATGTCTATTTATATGGCAGTGTCTTATCCAGAATATTGTCTTTATCAGCTTAATATCAGCATATTGGTGTCCATGTAAATGTGTCCACTGAACCATTAGGATGTTATACTTCAGCATATTACATAGTTTTTTGTGTTATACATGTGTGTGACCAGTCAGACAGGTGAAGCCAGAGAAAGTCTCATTGAACAGCAGAGTGCAGAAACCTGAAAAAGGGTTTCACACTGTGAGAGAAACTCTCATTAGAATGAATGGGGTGATACTCTGGAACAGTGTTTTCATATTGATAGATCCACTGCGGGACAGCATATGCTCTTGGCTGTGCAGTGCATACATATTCTACTATTTTCCGGCTGGATATTTGAGTTTTCTCCTCACAATCAACACAGACGGTTTGTTTGACAAATCTTATATTCTCCAGTCATTCAAATGCAGTCGGGTTGATGTTGGTACTTTGTGAAATGAGGAAAAGGGTTACATTACGTATAAAGAAAGCGTTTTGAATCTAACCCCTGTTTACTGTGAGGACAGATATGTTGTCTGCTGTTGTTCAGAATTTCAACATAGATTTTTTTTTGTGAACTGAGGAATCACTTTAATTAAAATGTATAAGCCACTGTAGTCACTTTGCCGTCCTGGCAATCTCATTGGAATTTTCTCGAGTTATAATGAAAGTTTCAACAGATCTATAACTGTGTGTTTTTGTGTTTTGTGTTCTTTTTTTCCAGAGTGTCTCTTCATCTTCCCCTGCCAGTGGAACTACAGGCCTGATCACTGTATGTACGGCAGTAACTGTAAAGGGGCTGAAGAGGAGGGTGTGTCCATCCTCCACGGCAACCGCGGAGTCTACCATGACGACAAGCAGCCGGCCTTCAAAGTAGTCTATGATGCAATACATGATGTAAGTATTCCAGTAAGATATTCAGTTTTCACTGGCCCAAAGTGGTACTGATGCATAGCGCCCTCTGTTGAAACCCCAAACCCAGTGCAAGGTGGATGTAGTTGTGTATATACTTTATGTCCACTCACTGAGCACTTTATTAGGAACACCAAACTAACACTGGGCCTCATTTACCAATATCTTCTAATGAGTTTTTCTCTAATTTGTTCTGAAGAAAAACTCGACATCACATAAATGACGTGTTCTTAAAATGCAGACACGTGTGTCTTTGAAAATTGAAAGCAAGTCCCAGTTATTCCTGATTAGCATTGGTCAACGTCTGTCCACTGCCCATAAAAGGGTATGAAACCGCAGGGGCCGTAGGCACACACAGAAATCACAGAAATTAAGAATAAGAGTTAAGAAGACTTAAATGCGACAATGTAAAAAACAAGAATGTAAAGACTGCAAAAACATCACATCACTTCTGCAGATTTGTCAGATGCCCATTCAAGCTGCCTAGCTCCTGTTCTACCACATCCCAATGGTGTTCCACAGGATTCACGTCATGTTTATATTCATTAAAACCAAGAGACCTTTGTTTTGCGACCTGGTTCATCGTCATGCTGGAGGTAGCCATTAAAAGATGGCTACATTTTGGCCCTATAAGGTATTAAAGAGTACTGAGGTTGTGTATTAGAGGATTAATATAATGGATTATAATAAATTTACAATATATTGCTATTTTAGTAAGACACATATACCAATGGCTTTTTGAATTTGTCTGTGATTTATTTTCATCTGACTCTGCCAGGCCAAGAAGCAAATTTTCCAAAAATGTGCTAATGTTGACCTGCTCCTTTAAAGACATGAGCTCAGGAAAAGAGCAGCTTTGAGAATTTTCTCTCTTGCTCGTTTAACAATCTGGGTCAGTTTTTAAATTTAGAATTTGTTTGCTCTTTGAGTAGAGTCATTTCCCCCCTGCTCTGCGGAGATAAGCCTCTTATAGATGAGCTGTGTCGTAATTTATGATTAATAGAGAAGCCACCCTACCCCATCCCTGTTGAAGTAATTTGTATAAACTATGTGATATGTTCATTTAAAACCAATCATGAAATGAAGCAGCTCTGGGGGCAGAACTGACACAGAACTTTGATGTCTCTGTCTTCGCAGTTTCCCTTTGAGGACAACATGTTTCAGTCGCTCTTCTACCCCATCCAGAGCAAGTTCCTGGACACAGTCAACACCCTGTGCGGCAGAATCCCTCAGGTTTTCCTAAAGCAGATAGAGAAGACCATGAGGAAGATGTTTGAGGAGAAAGTGGTCAAACAAATCAGACCGCGACAATAACAGATGTAGAGAGAGGACTCCTCTGTTTTTTTTCAGACAATGCCAAGGACTGCTGTGCATTTTGTGTCCAACCAGCATCTCCCAAACAGGACTGGCGTCTCAGCCTTTTCAGTGTATTCAACACATGACACTTCATGGAAAAATGGTCTTATGAGCAATATGACCTTCTTGTGATGGTGTGGGGAATAAGACTATTGTGCACACAGAAGCATGCAGTGCTGGTCAGTGATGCTGTAGAATAGGTTTCACATACTGCCGTCTTATGATGTTCATCCCAGTTATATGAGTGGTGATGAAGTGAAAGAGAATGTTGGAAAGTAACAGTGGAGGAAAAGACAATGGATTATTTTTCAAGAATTATTATTATTAGCATCAGGTCTTCATCTCAAGTGTGAAAGCGAAAGTGAAAGAATGCTTTTGTCAATCCAGTGTTTCACAATAATATCTGTCTTCCTTATTTTTCCTCATGAATATAGTATCCACCAAAACAAGGTCAACTTTGGGCTTTGGAACGCTTTACTACCGAGAGTAGTAAATTCACAAACCACTCCTTTAAAAATCATGTGAATGTTTTACCAGCAAATAACTTGAACCATGAGCCTGAGTGAATGAGAGGAGCTGTGTGTTACTGCTCTGTTCTGCAGGAGCCAAATGCCACTGACAGTATTGAATACAGGTCAACAGAGAAGAATGGACTTTCATGTTACACACAGAATGTTGAAATGCACTTTCAAGAATGATATTAGGACTGGACTGTTGTTTGTACACACACAACATGAGACGCCGCACTGTCAGACTGAATCAATACCAAAAGTGCTAGCGTTTGGGAAGTGACATTCTACAGCAGATTATGTGCCATATATTCATGTCTGCCATGTTTGCTATTATATGAAAATGAGTGGTTTAGACGTGTGTGGTTGAGTGGGTATCTTAATTTGTAAAATAAAGTATGTTGTGAACACATGGGTCATATGTTTTAGCAGCATTACTTTAAATGTGGCTGAATTGTCTATAGTTATCAAATGATTCAAACTGGAAACTGAAAGTGGCTGAACAGTCATCTCGTGTTTCTGAAATAAAACAATGCAATGTCCGGAGTCTGCCTCTGCCTCTTTAACACAAATATGCAATTCATTGGAATGCAATTCAAAACTGTATTTTAGGAAAAAACAATATGGGGATAATTATTGCATTTTGAATGTCCACCTTCTGGTTTCATATGTTTTTGTGACAATATTTTTTACCAATGCTTTAAAACTGGATATAAACTGAATGTACCACTATAAGTACCGGTTGTTACAAAGTCCCTCAATTCTGTCCTTTCAGGTTTATTAAACAAATCTAGTCCTTTAATCCTAGTTTCAGTTCCTGGGTCCTTACAAGACCTTTGGAAATGCACAATAACGTAGTAAATGATTGATGATTTTCAAAGCAGATTGGAAGACTCCATGCATTGGATGTATCACTGACAGATAGAGGAAGTGGCTGTCATAGAGAAATCCTACTATTGTTAAAACAAAAAGCCAGCCTGAAGGACAGCACAGAGACTGTGATCATAGTCTCAGGTTCCAGAGCAGACAAGACTCAAGGTTCAGGCTGAGCAAAGAAGCCCATGAGACAGTCCAGCAGATAGTGGCAGGATGTAAGATGCAGGCTGAGACAGGGACATCTCTGCTGAGACATACCACCCAAAGCGGTTGAGAACAACAGAGATAAGATCCTGTGGAACCTCAACTTCCAGACTAACAAACAGCTGCAGGCTAACCAACCAGAGACAGTGGTGGTTAACTAGGAGCAGAAGAGGGCTGTGGGGATAAATGTTGCATTCCCAGCTCACAGCAGCACCAGGAAGTAGGAGCACAAGAAGACCGAGAAGAACAACTGAAACAGATGTGGAGGGTGAAGTCCTAAGTGGTCTCTGTAGTGGCAGGAGCATTAGGGGCTGCTGGGGCCCCCAAGTGGGAGAGGGGCTCCAGCGGAATCCAGGTACAACATCTGAAGCCTCAGTGCAGAAGAGTGCAGTCAGTTCTGTGCACAGCAACACAAACTCAGGACCAGCGCTTAAGAGAAAGAGACTTTTGCATATATACCGTGCAATATAAATTTATTAGGGCCCGAGCACTGATCAAAGGTCAGGGAGGACCCTATTGTTATTGTAAGGATTATTATTATTATTCAGGCAAATTAATTGGCTTTTTGAGGGCTTTAACATGCTCAACTTCTTACCAAAATTTGCAGAAAGTTAGAAAGTGGTGAAAATTGACGTATTCTGAAGGAATTTTCAATAGGCGCCGCAAAATGGCTCAACGGTGCCCCCCGAGACCCCTGGAACGTGTTCACATTGACCGGTCTTCACAAAAATCGATATACAGGTGTATCATGACCAGACAAAAAAAAAAGTATTTAGGTGCAATTGGAAAAACACAACAGGAAGCCTGCTATCTTGCATTTAGTGGCCATTATGGCCATATTCCACACTTTTACTTTGATGTACTTGTACCAGGGTTTTCATCGGATCAACTTCAAATTGAGATGAGTGTCATCACAACAAGATGGAGATAAAAACTGTTCGACTAATTTTTTTTTTTTCACACGGTGTGACCGTGGCGTGGCGTCAAAGTTTGATTACACGCCATTAAAAGACGATGTTCTGTAACGCGGTCATATATGGACCATGAATCCTTTGATTTCAGTCTTCCTAGATCAAAGGAAACTTTATGTCTTGCAAAGGTCACGTCTCTTTCTCTCTCAGAACTGGTTATTTTTGTTTTTTCAGACAAAAAGCATGCTTCAAAATGCATGTGCTCGGGCCCACCCAGTGCTGCTTTGCAGCCCTAGAAATTTTAGTTATTATTATTATTATTATTCAGGCAAATGAATTGGCTTTTTGAGGGTTTTACCATGCTCAACTTCTTACCAAAATTTGCAGATAGTTAGAAAGTGGTGAAAATGTACTTATATATAGAAATATAATAGGACACTGTTCACTGTTTTGCATTTAGCATTTCACTTTTTACTTCACTTTTTATATCTTTTATCTTTTTTTATTCAGAAATGTTTATGTCAAAATAAATGTTACTTTGTATAAATATTGGTAAAAAGTGAGTAAATAAGAAGTAAGCAGTGAGTAATTATATACTGGTTTCCTATTTTTTATTGCTCTCCTATGTATGTTGTATTTATTGCGTTTTTATGTTTCTATGTTCATTGTATGCACCAATAACCAGAGCAAATTCCTTGTATGTGTAAACGTACTTGGCAATAAAATACTTCTGATTCTGATATATAAATAATATAATATATTTATATAAAAATATAAAAATTATATATATATATATTATATTTATATAAAGACAGAGAAATGGATTGTTATATATATATATAAATGAAAGAACAATTTGATGGAATCCACACAGTGGGACAAAAGCATATCACAAATACTATAAAATAGGAATGTTATTAATTACTGGGATGTTGAAAAGAATACCTGGAGTAATATCAATACCGACAAAATTAAGATGTGATGGCTAAGGGATGAAAACTTCATTGATTGTAGAGATTGCCAGGCTGCCTCGGGCCTGATACCCATAAAATATATTAAAAAACTCTCATAGTTTTAGTTTTATACAAAATAAGAACACATAATAAAAAGAAAAGGAGTTGAGAAATTAAAAGAAAAAACACAGAATGGAAACAGTAAGTCTTCATCCTTTGAAGCCTTTTCTGCCAAAGACATGAATGATGTTTGTTTTGCTTATCATACATATGTATATGTGGTATATGTACTATATTTGAAAGAAGAGAGTGTGTTTCTATATTTTTATAGTGTGTCATTTTTAAACTTGTGTGTTCGTAGTTGTATGTTTCCCTTTGCGCTGTTGGTGTGTATCCTCCGTCAGTCCTGAGACGAGTGGAGCTGCTGTGTCCTGTGTGCAGCTGAACAGGCAGTGACCTCACGGCGCCATATTAAAATACTCCCTCCTCTCCGCCTGTGAGATCGTAGCTTAGCAGCCGCAGCTAGCCGCCAGTCTGCTTTTCACATCCACAAGACTGACAGAGGGCGACGACGTGATGGAAATTGACTCGCTTCAAGAGGCGCTCAGAGGTCACTTCACTTTGTTCCCGCAGGTTTTCTCGTCGTCGCGACCGATGCGTCTCAAGTGTTCTTCCGTAGATGTTGTACAGTGACAAAATAAACGGAATGGAGCTCGCAGGCTAACGTCGCTAGCTGCTTCTCAGAACTAGCTTTAGCTTATGCTAACCGTACAGGCGGTTTGGCGGAAGCAGCGGTTAGCCGTCTGTTAGTAACGTTGGCCCACCACGAAAGCTCACTAAATATACAGATATTCTCTTTATTACATCCACCTAACGATTGTGTATTTATTCTCTATTTGCCACTGTTTTCTCACGGATAGCGGTGGCTGGGAGGAAGTAGCTGCTCACTGTCACCGGCTACTGAGACCGTTTGCCGGCTACGCTGTTGCGGCTAACTTAGTGTGCTAGCCAGTGTGCTAAACTGAGGCTAGTTCCAGCTGGCTAGCAAGCGACCTAGCAAGATTGTTAGCAGCTGTAGCCCACTACGTTGTGTAAATAACTAACGAGGCATTATGATAGCCTTGAACCCAAATGTGTCCGTAGACGTGCGGACGAGCTGCGAGTGTTTCGCTTCAGGAGGAAGCCACTGCAGGTGTTCAGGGCTTTACAGCACACTTCTCCAAACTGGGGCTGAAGCTAAGTCTAATGATCTGTTATCCTCTGGTCTGACTGTAACATTATGTCCATGTGTGTTTGTGTGGTCCTCTCTCTCTGAGCAGATTTCGAGAAGAAGGCAAAGAAGGAGGCATGTCCTCTTCTGGAACAGTTTCTATGTCATGTTGCCAAGACTGGAGAGACCATGTAAGTGAACATTGAAGGAAGGCCTGATGCAATTTTCCAACCTTACTACTACATCTAGTCCCACTATAACTGCCACACACAAGCAAATACACGTTTAGTTAATTCTGGGAGGAGTTTTTATTATTATAAATGTAAGGATAGCTTATTTAGATGAGCAGTTCAGGAGTAATTTCATATTTCCTTAACAGAACTTCATTTCATTCTAAATGTGGTGGTGGACTGTCATGATGCGAGTGTCACTCCTTTGATGATATTTGCCTGGCTTTTTAGCTCTATATTTTGTCCCGTCTTCTAATGTTGTATTTCAAAAGCCCCATTGTGTTTACACTTGTCCTTTAGGGTGCAATGGTCCCAATTCAAGAACTACTTCCTGTTTAAATTGGAGAATGTGATGGATGACTTCAGAGCCTCAGCACCTGAGCAAAGAGGTCCTGCAAATCCCAACGTGGAGTCAATTCCATTTGAAGATATGAAGGAGAGAATTCTGAAGATAGTGACGGGATATAATGGGTAGGTGCCGAGTTAAATTAGTACATTTCAATAGAGCAGTTTATACTAAGCTGACTGGAAAAATTGAGCTGTCACACTGAATGCGTTTGGTTCCCCATGATAAAGACACTCTGTGGATAGCTTTCCTGTTTGCTACACATATGTGTAGTCTACAATATAGAGTGTTAATTATGTGTTATGACTGCTGCTTTTCTAGCTCTGAGTGAATGGGCTGAAACACTCACATGTAGGAACTGTCACAGCTGGGCCAATTGAGGAATGACGTGAAGTCCTCTCTCTATGTTTCTCCCTTGTAAGGGAAGTTTTGCTTCCCCTTTTTTTTTTTTGTTGTTGGTTTTCCATCAACTTGTTTTGTTTCTGGGTTCACAACCTCTGCTTCTACTTTTCATTACAGCCAAGAGTGATAAAACGATAAACATAATTATCATGATAGAAATATCAGACATGGTCGATACTTTGATAGAACTCATTTTATTCATGTTTTTACAGAGAACAGGAAGAGGTAATGAGAATAGCGCAGAACAGAACCAATCAGGTGGCTGTAGACGAGTTACAGCCACATGCCACATGCCAGCTTATGTTGATGCACACAACTCTAAGCGTAGGAGTAGCAGCCGGTAGCAGCACACGTGCTCATGTTTGGGCTACTGCAGCCGTGCACACAAGTACTTCAGGAGTGGGAGCAAGATTAAAAAACAGACAGAAAATGCTAACAAAAGCTTGAGCGACAACATTACTTAAGAAGACAGCCCAACAGACACAGCCTAAGACTCAAAAGACAAAGACAATGTTGAAAAGAAGGGTCTGAGGAATTGGGTAGTGTGGAGATAGTTTGGCTAGTTAAAGGCCAAAAAGAAGCTTAGTAATGTGCACTGCAAATTGTGTCGCAAGCATGTTCCCACAAAGACCGGTAATACTGCACACTAATCTTTTTTACCATCGGAAGCTAAAATGACACAAATAGTGATTTGATTACATATCGTGATATATATCAATATCGAATGAAAAAAATGGCCGTCATACGATATTTTTTCCATATCACCCACCCAGGTGCACAATATAGCTGTTAGTATTACAAAAAAGACAGATTGAACTGTGATAAGTGGTGCTCCATGTGCCATGCATTAACACTCTGCATGTCAGTATATTTGGCCAATCAAATGGAGCCTTGCTGCCCTAGATAATAAATTAAAGATTATACAGATCATTGACAGGTTTTTTGTTTGATGAATCATTGTCATAAGGAGAGTAGACAGAAAATAGACAATTGTGAGGCAGCTCTGTCAAATCCCATGCCACCGCCTCTTCCACCGACTAAATTCTATGGTGGGAACTTCTTGTGATCAAGTTTATCCAGGGTTAAATTAATCACTCTGAGCGGTTGATTATATAAAAAAACGTTGATTTGTTTAAAATGACGCCACAATATCATCACATAATGATCCATACTTTTCTAATGTGTTAAATCTTTCTTCAGAGCAGCAAGCAAGTTCATCAGCCATCCTGATCGATCCTCACTCTCTTACACACACACACACACACACACACACACACACACACTGTGATCAGACACGTGCAAACTCAAACTGGGTAAAAATATGGTGGTGTGTGTGTGTGTGTAAAAGAATTATAAAAAAATAGACATTAAATAGACACACCCCAGTGTCTGCATAGACTACTTACTCTATGGGGTCTATGTTAGCAGTGAAACCAAAGCAGAAAGACTTTAAAGGGTAAACTTTGTTGCAATAGAATCCAATACAATTGAAGTCAATGGTGTCCTCTTCATCAGAGGTAATAAAACAGGAGAAAATATAATGTCCCTCCATACTGCTTGTGTGGTGTCATCAAAGTGGCTACAAGCACAGACGATCATATTCGACTCGAAACAAGGTCATTTACACCGGGTTTTAAGCCTAAAAGTCCACTTCCAGTGTTGAAGAAGAGGATGCCACTGACATCAATTGTATTGGATTCTGCTGCAACAAAGTAGACCCCTGAAGTTTAACTGCTGAAGTGTTTTGTGGACTTAATTCAGCCACCCCTCCCATCGGCATAGTGGCTAGTAGATGAGGGAATTTTCATTTTTCGGTGAACTATCCCTTTAACACCGCTTATATATCGCTCATATAGTCAACGCAATATTCAACAACATTATCGCATGTTTCCCTAATATCGTGCCGCCCTACTTTACAGTCACTTATCCAGCTCCTGCTGTGTTCTCACTAGGGTTGCATAATTCCGGGAATATTCAAAGTTGGAAACATTCCATGGGAATAAACGGGAATATACAGGAATATACGGGAACTAACAGGAAATGTTGTGGGTAATTTATACTAACTGTATTTACCTTGTCATATACAGACATAAATATAAACATTTTGTTTTGTCATAGGCTGATTTGAGCCCTGAGGAAACTTTGGGCTCTTGACTATATGCTTCTGCATCTTTGTGTCATTCTTAACATAGGTCTTTGCACAGTATTTGCAAATGTACACAGCCTTTCCTTCTACATTGGATTGGGTGAAATGTCTCCACACATGAGATAGTGCACGTGGCATTGTTCTGTAGAATAAGATGAGAAAAAAGTTTGTAAAAAAACACTAATGCAATGCCAGAGATATAAATAGTTAGCCAAACTATTGGAATCGTCTGTTAAAATATTTTACAATTGATGGATAAATGAATGGATGAACAATCCTCAATCAGCATGCTAATATATTTTGCCCAGTAATATCATCGAAATTTACCTGACTAGTCCTGCACACTACAGCAGGCCTCAATAGCCCTGCTGTAGTGTGAAGGATGCTGGGAGTTATCTGTGCATGTGATGGAAGAATGCACAGTGGAGGGTTGAAATTCAACATGCAGTGTGTGCTGCATTCCAAACATCTTTTAAAATAGAGTTTTGAATGATGTTTTTATTGCTCAGCGTTTTATTTGCGTATTCATTTTTTTTCAAAATTCCCGAGCTTAACTTCCCATGGAAAGTTTCCGGTAAATTTCCGGAAACTTTTTGCTTCTGCTGACTTAATACTTGGGTGACGGGTGGAGAAAGCCCCAGAAACTCCGTGTTGGAGTTCAGTGCATGTCTGAAAGCAGCTGAGACGAGCAGATGAGTGAGATAAGATACAACTTTATTGATCCTGGAAGGGGATATTCTGGTGTACAACTGCTGAGTCTGACACCATCTGTCTACAATAAGACAAAATGAAATGTACTGCAGGGGTGTAGATTGTGGAGTCCTGATGGCAACAGATATAATGGACCTGTGATCACTCTCCTTCATACTCATTCGGGGAGTAGAAATCGACCTGAACGATACATTTTGTATTTGCTGTGTATTGACTCTTTTGCACTTTATTTTTAGAATCCCGTTTACGATCCAACGCTTGTGTGAGCTGCTTACAGAACCGAAGAGGAACTACATAGGAATAGATAAGTTTCTTCGGGGGGTGGAGAAGGTACGTCTAAACAGTGGTGGATGCTATTTCTTCTCATATAACAATGACACTTTCTGCCACTCATTTTTGCTCTTCTCGTTTTGCTCTAGAATGTAATGGTGGTAAGCTGTGTACATCCAACCTCAGAGTAAGTGACATGATAATGTAAAATGTGATGATAACTTATAATGTTGAAGTTTGGGAATGATGTATTCTATTGGGTTGAGAATTCTGTTTTGTTTACCAACGTGCAGGAAAAATGGATGCAGTACCATCAATAGAATGAATGGTGTGATGCTCCCTGGGAACACATCTGCTTTTACAGAGAGGTTCGGACAGATTTTTTCCTTGATTTTAACATTTGTACATTTTATATAGCATTGTATGATAATTTTGTTATTTATATTGCCTTGTCCCACTCTTTTCAAAACAAATCTCTGTCTGCTGTGTATTAGGAAAGTCAACGGTCCAGGAACTCCGCGGCCGCTGAATCGACCGAAGGTGTCTCTGGCACACTCACTAGCAGCTAATGGTCTGCCAGACAGCACAGACAACAAAGACCTCGACACAGAGCCAGACGACGACAAAGACTCCGGGTATGTCAGGAGCCACAACACAGCTACAAAATGAATTATTCATCTTCAACATAAATAAACTCATTGGAATCACCTGTGTTTCACCTGCTTCTCCTTTCTTTTGTCAGTGAGGTTTCGGCATCTGAATCCTCCCCCGGGAGCTCGGTGAAGAACAAACACCCAGACACAGAGGAGGACATGGAAGCTGAGCAGCAGGAGGTGAAGAGACTGAAGTTCAGCAAGGATGATGATGATGAGGATGATGAGGATGAAGAGGAAGAGCAGGACGGGGACACACTGAGGCCCTCGCATGCCTCCTGTCTGTCAAAAGAGGCAGAAGCCATGGTCCAAGAGGAGGAGGAGGAGGAAGATGAGGAGAAGGTCGGGTACAGCAAGGACAATGAAGCTTCTAGCAGTGCCGCTTCTACTGAGGACCAAGGCAGGTTTTTCTTCCCCTTACACGTTCATGTCTTTTACCGGTTGTCGGTTAATGGTATGTGAGGCTTCATAGTTTTGAAAAGCTGGGTTCATAGTAGGTTATGAAAAACAAATACTACAAATGCACTGGCTTTAATGTTGGCATAAATATAAACCACTGGTAGGATAGGAATACAGGATGATGAACCCAGTTATTCTCAGTGGTAGATGTATATATCTCAGCAGTTTTAAAAAAACGAAATTCCAATTGTAATGTCGAGTAGTAAGGGAAACCTCCAGAAAGGCGAGGGTGAACACTGTGTTTTACACCATCTCATCTGATTAGGATGTTTTCATTTTTAGGTTTTGTTTAAGTAGCTTTTAGGGTTTTTTCCTCAGATCTGAAACATACATTAACACTTTCCCACTAGAGCCAGTGAAGCATTAGCAACATCACTTGTGTACAGTGAGGACAATGTGACAGGGCATGACATCAAGCCATCATTACCAGTTGGGCTGAAAAAACAATTGTTTCATTGAAATTATAACTAATGTCACTTACTCTGCATCGCTAGGTATGTTAGTATTTACATATTTATCTACGGAAAGTAAACACACCAGTACACCAGGTGCAGCAACCAGGAATGAAAAGTGAATGGTGACTGTAGATAGCTGGTAACAAAGCTTTTATGATTTGAGCAATAATGTAATCTAACCAACCTCTTCATTGAGAAATTTGTGCGAAGCTGTAAACTGTGCAAAGGAAACCTCTTATTTGGTGCATTTGTTATTATGTAGAAGTATTGCAACAATCAGAATTTACATTTCTCTCAAAATCATACGGCACACCATTTGGGAACCACTGGCTTAACCCATCAAGACCTTAGGTGCAGAATAAAGATGCTCTCTAAAACAATACTTTAAGACCTGAGGGTTTTCATGCGATTACAAATGGCAGCCCAGTCTCCTTGATCTACAGCCTGGGATAAGTTTGGACTTAATGACATTAATGACTTAATGATGTTTCACATATCACAATTAGTCTCTGAGGTGCAGTATGGTTAAGACTCGCTCTTAACAAGTGATTTCAGTGTTATAAAAGGCAGCTGTATGTTGTAGTTCAGTGGGATTTGTGCTGTAAAAACAAGCACAAGTTCAACTGTGACTGTTTTTTCTTTCTTGCTGTTGTGGGGAAATGTGCTTCAGAGCCTAAAGATCAGCACAGATGTTTAAATCCCCATTGTCTTTATTTTAGTATCTTATATCAGATGCACAGACTGACGGTAGATTCTAGGACTAGACTTGATGCATTTACATTAATGTGGTTGCAGTTGAAAAGCTGTCTTCGTACTGAGGCATAGATGATCTTAACACTCAATGTTTCCTCGTCATATTCTGGACCTAATTACTTGTGTAATTTTAATTAAATCTGGCATCTGTGCAGTAATAAAGGGAAACGTGTGTAAGAGTAAATATTAAAACCAAAAATACGTAATACTATATCATCTTTCTTGTCACTTTGTTGCCTGATAAGAAGGCAACCAAACCAGTCCGTTAATTCTCCTGAGGTTGATAGAAATTACAAATAGCCTTAAAACGATTCATACCCAACTGTGATTTAACACTTTTCCACTTTTCCTACACAGAACCTACGAGCAGCACGCATGCCGAGGTGTGTGCAGGCTCGGGTGAGGGGGGGGGGAAGGCCGAGCGGGAGGTGCCCTGTGGCTCCCAGGACGAGGCCAGCGACATGGATCAGACCGAGCAGCAGGCACCTGCAGGCGTCCTGGAGAGCCCCGAGACCAGCAGGGACAGCGAGGAGAGCAACAGTGACCCAGTGAGCAGCAGCAGTAGCAGCAGTGGTAGCAGCTGTAGCATAGAGGATAGTGCCGAAGCGACCAGGGAAGACGTTGCTCTTGCTCCCTCCAGCAGTACAACTGAACCTCCCACAGAGGGCGCCATGGAAAGTGCCACCTTGAACACTGGGACCACCGATGAGCCTATGGAGCAGGACTAGACTGCAAGGTCCCCCCCCTGCAGCCGTGTGTGACCATAAACCAGCTTGTTCTTGAATCCAGTTAGACTCTCACTGGGATTGAGGATAACTGCACCTCGTACGCAAGACGAACGCCTCGTCCCTCTTTTGGACACTCCTCCAAAATGGCTACCTGGCATTTGATGTGGGCATAGAAATAAATTTTCATTTGAAGGTTTTTTTTTTTACTGGAATATTTTATTGATCTTCTTATCTTGTATTTTTAATTTTACCCTTAAAAGGGGTTTGTTTCGGCAGCCTCGAGTTAGTCGGCTGGATTTTCTTTTGTTCTTTCTCGCGCTCTATGGGTTTGTTTGAGTGCTGTGGTGGTCTGGTTCTAAAGCCACTCTCTCCAGCCATTTGGGACATCGTGACACGATTGGTGGTGTAGGTCTTGTACCCTTTAAGCCCGGTGTACCACACTACCAGGATCAGAACAGAGCCATACCAGCCCTCACTATTTATGAAATTGTTCACTCATGAGCTACAGCCACCATTTCAATTCCTGACTGAAGCACATGTAGAATATTCTTTAGTCAAGCAATGACCTTAACCTAACCCCGCACCGCACCCCACCCACCACGACTATGTTGTTACTCCACCAAGCCTCCACCAGGCTGTTGATTGTTTTAAAATTTACCTCCATCAATGTGAGATGCAAGACCTTTTTTTCCAATGTGTCCTTATATATTATTTTAACCACATTTTTGCAAAGATACACTACCAATCCCTCTGAACAATAGTATGACATGCTACCTTGTAGAGATGTCCTCTGTAAAATTATATATTTTGGATGCATAAAACCACCATAATTTATAAAAAATCATTTCAATTCAATGAGTTCTTTTGGAGTATGTTTTTTTTTTTTTTCTGTCTGCCAGTTGTAGTTTCCAAAACCAGCTGTAAGTACAAAGATGACCTCTGCTTTCTTTGTATCGTGATGTCACCATGTTGTTTCACCGACAGATATCCAGAGCAGTTTCTGGTTCCAGTTCTACACCTGTTTTCTGCAGCTGTACTTTTTGATATTTAGGATTTTAAATTTCTGTAAAGTAGATTTTTGTAGATTGTAATACAGTATGTGTTCACTGCCTTTGTGAAACCATATATAATTGTATAATTTCTGTGTATACTCTGAATGCTTTTGCTTTCAATGCGGTATTCAGAATCAGCAATAAATGTTAACATTTTTATGCGTGGTGGTCTTGCTTACTTGCACACAGCATCTCATTTATCTGCAGTATTAGTTTTAATAGTGTTATATTATGCTGGACACTGCTGGATACCGTAGCTGTCTCATCAGTTGTCAAACAGACATTTTGACTCCTAGCTGAAAAGCACATGTGTAACTAATGACTGCAATTGTGATTGTTATGCAGGAACTAACTTCCAGTGAACTGATGCTTTATACAGTTTCACTGGAACAGCAGCTGGGACTCGTAACAAAGCAGATTCTTTGATGTCATTAGAACGACCAGTGCTTCAGAATATCTGCCATGAAAAAGATATTTTCAGAATTTCACATGCCTGTTCCATCATTTTTTGTTTTGCAACAACATACTGGTTTTCCAGATAATGATACAAGTTAATCAAAGGATGTCCAACTGGACCACTGCCCCTTAACAAATCTATCCATTATCTATACCATTCATCCTTTGTGGAGCTGGAGCCAATCCCAGCTGACATTGAGCTAGAGGCAGGGAACACCCTGAACAAGGTGCCAGCAGATCACAGGGTTAAAATATACATAAACAAACATTCACACTCACACCTATGGTCAATTTAGGGTCAACAATTAAGTGCCATCCAACACCACCATGCTGCTCAGAATTTCTTTCTTTCTCTCTATATATATTTATATATATGATATGAGTCAAATCTGCGATGTTAAAGCAGCAGAGAGAAGACACTCAAAATACATCAGTAAAAGTAAACTTGCAATATTAACACTAGGAAATATAACACTAATTAATTAAAGTTTGTATTAACGCATTCAAAAATAAGTGAATTTTCAGTCACTTTCAATGTGAACACACTTAAGACTTGGGAATTGGGACCTAAAGTACTTCACTTGTCTGAGATGTACTTTGATTTCACAAACTGTTGCAGAAGTAACATTCCATAAAGGTAACAGCCTTTTTTTATTATTAGCTGCACTTGTTTTTGACAAGTTATTTCCCACATTAATCCTCCTGGAATAATTTGTCTGGATCAGTTTTGATCTCCAGCAGCACACTACTTCCCTACAAACATAATATGCAGTACAATTACATGCACTCACAGAAATTATTTGCATTTGAAAGAATAAAGGTTTGTTTAAGGCTTTTCTCTCAGCGTCTCTGGGTAGTTGCTCCTTATTAATGGAAGTAATGAACCCATCAGCACGACTGTTGTCACATCCCTCCCCTGTGTCACACACAGAGGACAGAGGAACCATGTATGAAAATTAATGAAGGCAGCCAATTTGACTTGGAGATTTTTCAGGAGGCAGCTTTTGTAAAAGCTCAGCGACTGCTACATGGTTTTGGTCACAGTTAAAGGGGCGAAGCATAGCCCATTAAAATAAAGATGACTTTTCATGTCCCCTTGAACAGCTCGGCTCAAAATCATGCTCCTGTTGGTCAGTTTACAAAAGCACCTGTCACTGCTGTCGTTTGACTGCTGAAATTTGCCCAGGCTCTCAGAGGAAATAAGAGGTGGACTGCATTAATCCACGCAGCGGTGCTTTAAAATGGTGGCCTTTGAAGACTTGTCTCCGGGGAAACAAATGCCAGGTCAGGAGGGATATTAAAAAGCTGCACGACACCAAATTATTTTTAATCTGACCCCAGCCTCATGAATTTAAAGGATTCACACACTTTTATTAGAGGCATCAGGTGTCCAGAGATGTCCTCTTGACTGCTCAAACTTGTTATAAAAGCAATTAACACTGTATCACAGTTACTTCTTATTTCATTTCTCATTAATGCAATTAAATAATTTGCTTTGGGTCCTAATATTAAATGTCTTCTGTGTGTGTAGCACCGAGGAGCAGGATTGTATTAGCAGGGGATAACATTTTTACACAGCAACCAAAAGTGTCTAAAAGAACATAACCACGTGCATAGAATTAGCTTCATATCCCAACAGAACTGATCTTGAAAATGAAAAAATATCGATTTTTTTTAATCTGTGTTTGGTTTTTCCTTACATGTATTTTGAAAAAATCTACACTTACAAAAATTCTGTCTCACAACTGTAAATTGTTAGCAGGTATGATATTATAAATGTCTCTATAGCAGCTGGAGTGAAAGCTGCAGTGAGTGAACTGAAGTCTTTGATCAGACCAGTCAGTAAAATAACTATGAAATTAAACTCTCTCCCAGAGCCCCCCGACAGCGGACCCCTGGGGGGCTCGGGTCCCCCCTCAAATCCCTCTTGGCCGCTGTGAGGCGTTACACTCGGGTTTCATGCATCAGCAGCCGCCTCCAGAGAAGAACTTTTTAATGGAAGTGTGGTCAGCATGCAGCGCAGAACAAATCACACTAATAGTCTTGAGTCATCGAGTTAAGTGGAAGCTCTCCCCTCGATGACTTTGACAGGATTAAAGGACGAAATACATGAAATCTTAAAGAAAGTGATTATAACACAGAAGTTACTCTCTTAGTTGGGATTTGAAAATATTTTGTGGCCGAGCAGGACTGAGAGCTCCCAGTCATGTCCTCTCTGATTGGGTCAGGCAAGGCCACGCGCAGTCTTCCTGTCATCCAATAGAGGGTACTGTTTAGTTTCCAAGCCAGACCAAACGTGGCCCCTGAAATCAGAATGCAGGCCGAGCCATCATGCTCCTGCCAGTGAATGCATGCAGGCTGTGACACACGCTGTGCGCCTCCTTATGTGCTGTCTGAAAAAGCCACACAGACACTGCATCCTCCTTCATCCCTGTGCAGCTCTGTCCGCAGGATGAACCCACACGTGTCTTATATTGTCTCCCTGTCTTAGTGTGAGGGGACGTCAGAGCTCGCTGCCTGTGAACGCTTGTGAATGAGCTGAAGATGACATAGCCGTCTTTTTCTTTACTCTCCAGATGCCAAGGAGAATGTTAGTGTCTGCTGCTGCTGCTGCTGCTGGAGTTAACCTGTGACACATTCAACACAGCTCTTGATAAACCACAGACATCAGATCAAGTCCCACGTGCTCACTTCTCACAGGAGAAATAAAAGCTTTTACTGGAATGATTTAGAAAATGGCGATTTTAAGGCAATGCAATGTGTTGAGAAAATAAACAAAGTCAGAAACTGATGTCCAGGTCCTGGATCAGGTGTGGGCCTGGTGCCAATGTCAAGTTACATTTGTCTGGCACAGCAGGGTGAAGCATTCTGAGCCACTCTGACAAAATGGCAAACAGCAGTGGGTGGGATACGGTTGAGTGTGTTGGCCCACTGGCAAAGTCTGGGAGGGCGGGATATTTATTTACCTCCACTTCAAGAACATCAAGCACACCTAAAAACGGAGGCAGCAGGGAGGCTCCACCGCAGGAGGCCTCCAGACAGGCTTCACAAGAACCGCTCAGCAAAGTGGGTACAGTGAGAAATACTATGCAATGCTCTGAAACGGTCAGTGAAGAAATAGTGGATTATTGTGATGTTTGAGGAGCTCAGTGAGGGGGGGGGGCGGGACTCTCAGCGGGACGTGGACGCTATTGAATTTCCACTTCTCTGTCCGAATGGCATCATCACAGAGGAAGTAAGTGGAGGACTGCTTTGATTTAGACTATCTGTATCATTCCTTATCAGTTTGGCTTGCAGTCCTGTCATGTGTGCCAAGCTGAGAAATTCATTCCAGACAGCATACATGAAATAAAGTGGTGACATTTATGTTTAGCAATAAAATGCTGGTTGTAGCTCTGCCAGGGGGGATGACAGCAGTGTGGAAGGAGGCAGGGTAAGCAATTTCCTGGGGCCCTGAACTGGGATGGGGCCCCTGAGTACAGATGTTTACAGCAAATACAATTTAGTGAAACCTCCTTAAATTCAATGTTATGTACAGGAGACGGCAACCACACTGTGGTTGAAAACAAGGCAATTTTAGAGGTTTGGAATTTTAAAAAGTCTAATGTGCCAGGGAGAGGGGGTCTGTTCTTTGCACAGTATGCATTACCTTGATGATAAAACTATTGCTGAGGATTGAATTTGTTTGGCTCAGTATCGTGTTTCTTTGGCTGGTGGTGATGGTGGTGGTCAGGGGGGTTCTGCATGGTTCAACGTACGGCCACAGATACATTTTGCCTGGGGGGCCCTAAGTCCATTAAAACACTCCTTCTCAGGCTCATAGAAATACTGTTGAACAAATAGTAAATAAGCAAACAAGCATCCGAGACAGTCTAGAGTAGCAGTGGCATCTATTGCTCTTCGGTCTGTCCTGGGAGAGGGATCCCTCACATGTGGCTCTCTCTGAGGTTTACACATGTTTTCTCTGCCAGTTCTTTTCTTACTATTTATGAGGGTTAAGGTGGAGCATTGTCAAGGTTTGTGTGGAGAGCAAGGGGGACCCAACATGAAGGAGCAAGGCAGTAAGCAGATCCAATTCAATTTATTCCAAATAAGGACAAAACTCCAACTGTTCAAGAAAAGAAAACAAGGCAGGAAAAAAAACAACCTGAGAACACTGGAGACAAAACTGGCAGTGACTAGGTTCATAACTACACAGACAACTGTACACAGACAGAACTGAGGACTTGACTTAAATACAAACTGAACTGAGGACAAACAAAACGAGGAAATACATCTGGAGGGAAACGCACAAAGGCAGGGAGTAAATGTAACAGAAGCACGAGGGAGATCAGAATTTCGAAATAAAACAGGAAACACAGAATGAAACATAAATCTTAGCCCGGAATGAAACATAGAATGAAAGAAAATCTGAAAACAAGGAATCACAGGTAAAAGTCAAATAACCAAAAGAGTCCATACTTAGAACTGTCCAACAAAACCCCCAAAACTCCTTATTCAAGAGTATAGAGTCTGACAGAATTATGACAAGCACCTTTTTAAGATCATGAGACAAACCGATTTGTGACAATGGGCTATGGAAATAACATTTGATTGATTTATTTATCATGATTTATCATATTTAATCTATGCAACCATCTGATATTGTTCATTACAACAAGGGACACAGCACTGCAACATCTTAAAAAAAACAGAGCTTGGACCTTGAAACAGATATCACATGCAAAATTGAACTACTGAATTAGCTAATGGTAGTATGCTAACATGCTAAACTAAGATGCGAACAGGGTTATATTGTACCTGATAAAAATCAGTATGTCAGCACTGTCATGGTGAGGATGTTCAGCCTCACAGAAGCCATAACAAATGCAGATCATAATGTATGTTGTCTATGGCAGGAGTAGGAATACATTATTTGTAAAAGATTGACCACCAAAAAGAAGAAATTCTGTTTTGCCATTGTGAAGTTGGAGGAAATAATGTGACACCCACTCTTTAACATCTTTAATTCATTGAGGGAGCTCACTGATGGCAGGTTTCATCCACCACCCGCCAGTTCTTCATTGTTCTGGTGCTCAAGCAGTGTCAACATTTACATTTTATTTATGTCCATACTAAAATATCCATCTAAACCAGGAAACATGACCAGTATTCATCAGGTTATGGCCTCTCTGCAGGTTTACCACACTCTAATGAAGTACACTAATTGACTTAACTCACCGTGTTGGCAGCACAGCGCCCATTTGCTTCCCCCAGCCACTCAGTCTAATGGCACTGAAGAGTCTTGTTTATATCAGCCCCAGGCTTTCAGAGGCCTTTTCCAGAGATGCGACCAGCTCTTTGCCCAGGGATGTAATAAGTGTGAATGGGGGAATAATAAAGATGCAATTACAGCAGTTGTATGTGTGTGCGGCAACACTGCTGTTGAGTGGGATTGTAGATGTGCATCCTGCAGCTGAGAAGGCAAGTTGCTTAGATGCTTTCCAATGAAGATGATAATGGATTGTTAGAACACACTAGAGAGGCACATTGGGAAATGTCTGTCTGAGCTGCTGCTGTCTGTCCAAATGAGAGCTGGAATTTTTCAGCTCTGTGGTTCCAGTATGTCTGACAAAATAAAGTCATAAATAAATAAGAAAGTTACAGGGCTCTTTTGCACTAAACACAGTTAATGTTTATTTATTCAAGCCCCTCAAATCCAGCAAAATGAAATAGACTCTTTTGAGATGGCCACTTAAACTGTATTGATCTGTCTTTCAGACGGAGGAACATAAAGTTGAAATGTAGCCTGCCTCGGATGGTGGAAAACTGCTGCTGTGGGAGGCCGGAAAAAAATTGTGAGTCATAAGCGCAGTTCATTCAACACAACAACAGACCTCATGTCACATTTACAGCTGCTTGTTGTATTCTAAATCAATAGGCAGTAAAGAAGAGTTACTCACCAAGCCCTTCACATGGCTGCGAGGTCTAGAGACCATGCAGCATATTACGTGGACAGGACGTGAATTACTTGTGTTACATCATGGCATACATTATAAATGGATAAGCAAGATCAAGATAGTAAAAATGTATAGAGCATCTAAATATAAAAATCAAGCCTTCCTAATATGTGAACTTCAGCCTTACCTCATACTCTCTAGAGATCCTACTAAACCTCTAATGGTCAATAAAAGCCCAAACAAACTGCAGCACACATGCAAAGTTAGACAATACTGTAGTACTGTGTCATACTAGTACGTTTTATTGTTGTTACATTAATGATCCCTGTCCACACAAGCATTTTGGCTCTGTATCCGTTTTAATCCTCGTCGATAATAACATACCTGAAAACGCATATCACATGACCACTCATGTACACTGGGCCTGTGCGTGCTGTTGTAAACAGGTAGATGTGTGTGTGTCTGTGCAAACAGATTGCTAAAATAATAACACGTCTCTTATACATATTATAATAAAAAAAACTGGTGTTTGTAACTGGGTCAGCAACATGTTACGTTCCACACTGCTATTTGAGGCTAATGTCAATTGGGCCTCATGTGATAGGGACCTAATGAATCAGTGAAGGCTACATCATGACCAAACAGACCCAATCAGCAAGCAGCTGTCAGTGTCTTTGTCATTGTTTCCAAACGTGTCGGGTTCTGCCCATCCAGACTAAAATGCAGCCCCAGAGTTTCCGAACTAAAACGGGGTCAGCAGTTTCCAAACTTTCTGTACCGTAGCATGGATTCGAGGTGTATCTGTAGCAGAGTTGATGTCTTTTTTCTGACGAAAACGTGGTGTATGGATGTAGCTGTATACCGTACATGAACACATTTCTGTCCTGTAAGAGGGAGACAGTGCTGATATACTGTATGAATATTGTGTTCATTTTATACCAGTGAAAAACTTTTATTATAATTAGACGGTAGTTTGAGCATGTTTTTTTCTTTCTGCATCTGAAAGTGATGCCTGTGAAGTCTTTCAATTACACCTTGTCGTGCTGAGACTCTAATTCCTCACTCCAGTGGGGGGATTCTTTGAAAATATGGACCATTCCACAATCATTTCATGCGGCACATTACATTGTTGCTTGTAGGACTTTCAGATATGCAGACTCGCAGTTGAATGCCAATTTTTTATTTGGAATAAGTAAAATGAATCGTTGCAGTCTTTTAAACGCTGTGGACATGTTCAAAAGCAAACCTTTGGCCAGGAGGTGAAATTACGTTATACTTCTACAATCTCATTTTTTGCAAACACCAAGACTGGGAGCAGGAGAAAACTTCAGCTAGCTTGGCTCTGTCCAAGGTTGAATAAAATGTCTAGAATTTGTCACCATTTAACATGCTGTATCTCCTTTTATTTTCCTCGTCCATAAATAGACCTCTGACATAGTTGTGATTTCTAAATCTCTACACTGAGTAACATGGTGTAACTATGTCTTGGCGGTCGACGCTGATAAGCTTTGTGCAGCTTTAGCGCAGTCTGTACAAAAAAGTTGCTTCAACATTTGAACAGAGGTAGACAAGTATTTTCTGATGATCCAAAATTTACACCCACGTTGGCTCCAAGGTTTTTTTTGTGTGTCTGTGTCTGAAACTCCAGTCTGGCTTCCTTTTTTCTAAACTCATGCAGTCAGCCTGTTGTGACAGTGCTTTACCTAACACTTCAGAATGTAGGTGTTATCCTCACTCTCACTCTTTGAACATGAGCGCTCATGCAGTTGGCACAGGGGTGAGATAAATCCTTTGGATCTAGTGGGAGATGCGGGGGTACAGAGGAAGGACGGCATGTTTTCCCCTCTCGTTCTCCTTTTCTCCTTTTGCACGTTCTGTTGCCTCCACCCTGCTGACCGAAGCCTTTAAATTTGGAATGTATATAATGGATAAATTAGCTGTCAACCAATAAATCTGCAGAAAGGGAGCCACGGAGGTTCATGCGATTTGACCCAGGAAACTGCGCTGTGAGAAAAGTTGAGCAGGGAGGGACGAGCTGTGGGAGGACGGACCGCTGTGAGTTATGGCTTCGCTCGGCCATAAACAAAACACAAGCAATGGGTTCTTTGAAGCTAACAAGACCACGCAAGGGTCAAATACGTAGTTAGAGACATTTATGTCTTTGGCATTCAAAGAGTTTGGCTTGCATTTTACATCGAATGGAAAAAAAATGAAGGCAGCTGAGACAAGCTAAATTCAACAAAAAGAGTAAGTTTTAAGGTATTGCGTGAATACAGTGTTTATTACAAACATATATAATGCTGTTGAGAGAGGAATTATATTTCTGGCTTCATTCGTATCCACAGTGTTATGTCATTTCATTTTTGATGGTTATCCCTGTGTGTGGTTATGTTGAAGGTGACGTACCTGCTGCTCTAGCTGACAGGATACGTGCTGTCTTATTGCCTGTGCTGACCTTTAACTCAAAGTGCAGCGAGACGCCTCAAAGACAGAAGCATTGACAGCTTACATACAGGCCTGGCTACAGATAATCATGGTGCCACCGTATGCTTGTAACAGAAGGTCTCTTAACGTTAATGGGGATTTTGAACTTTCAAGTCATACTTTCTGTCTTGCCTTCACGTCAGACTCTGTTTTTCATCTCTCTCTTTCAATCATCACTTTCTGTCTTATCTACAGACCCGGCTCTGGCTCTCTTTAGAGTTTTTAAATTTCGTATAAAGTTTAAAGTTTATGACCAAAAACTCAAGGGGATGGCTTACCAAAAATATTACTGCTAAACATCCACATGTTAGCCCTGTAAGCTTGTTAGCATTTTGTAATTAGCACTATTTCAAAGCACCAACATCCTAGCATTATTGTAGGCGTGTTTTTGTATTTTTGTTCCATTCAAATGACAAATAATCCAAAGACAATAGAACTATCCCTTGTCTTTGCCTTAGTTTCATTCAGCAATATCCCTAGGATTGCTTTCCTGAAACAATAACCTACATCTTGTACTTCTTTATGAAATACTTAGTACTCCGAAAGATTGACAAGATTTCGTTATCACATACATGGCACACACATATTCTGAAACTACACTATCATGTTTTCACAGACAGATGAGTCATTTCCCGTGTAAACTATGATGGTTTGGCTTGACAAGAGGGGGAATGTATGTTAATGGCCATAATTAATTCTTTACTCCCCATAAATCTATATACCTAAATTACTGTTAAGATGAGTTTGTGCATGTTGTGCAGGCCATGGCACATTTTTATTACATCTTTCGTAGGAAAACAAAATGTTCCTATCCTGCCATCAATCACGGTAATGTTTCTGTGTTGTTCCATCTTGTACTTGTGATAAATCAGAAAAGCTCATGGGTTTTATTATGCATTTTACATACAAGATATATTTAGTTACCTCTGGAGACTCATTTATCCTGGCCGTCGCGTACGAGTTACTAGCAAACACATTGTTCTGCATTGAAATCAGAGTGATAAAACGCTGCAAAAATACAAACGCAGTTGTCACTTAAAACCATATCAGCTGATCAGACATGAGTAGTTCACTGTTGCCATGTGTTACAGAATAGAAGGTATCAGTAAAATAGAGTGTGTAAAGATAAAGAAGAGAGAAATTTACAGTTTTCAAAGAGCTGTTCATAAGCACTTGGGCTTTGCAATGTCCCAGTCAAAAGCTCATTCAGTATAATGCTTTTTTAAGTTTTCATCTCACATACTTTTAGGGATGTCTTTGAACCATAATTGAATTTATGATAATTTAAAGAACAGTTTATTATTGTCTTCAATTTGATTCACCAGACAATAAATCCATTGTTTTAAATATCAGGGTTATCACAGTAATCTTACTACCAGTATCTTAAACTATGGAATAGTCATGCTAATCATGGTCAGAATGGCTGTTCTGAAAACAAATATCAGCTTATGCATGTGGTTTAGTGATGAGTGCTAGAAATGCATTGTCTCATGTAAAGTCACATTTTGCAACATTTCATTTTCCATTTTTCCCATCAGCAGTATTTCTTTAGATGCAGCTCTGAGTTTATTGTTAATTTCACCTTTTTGGAATAAAACTGAGCAAGAAAATATTCAGAGTTCATAGACTTAAATGCTCTGAGGACATGCCTCTACATCTAAAAGCAACCTTTTTGACTGATGCGAGAACATGAATATGTGGTTCAGCACTTCTTTCTGTTTATCCAGCAGCTTGTTCTCTTTAATCTGAGATGTGAGATGTGCTAACACAGTCTTCACATCTGCTGAACTTGCCGGAGCATTGTGGTGCCTCCAAGATTTTCTTTTATTTTTATGTAGGTCATGCAAAAACTCAGGCACAACAACCTGGGCCACAAATAGTTCCTGATGTCACCTGTCAAAATGAGTTTTGACTCTGATGGTAAATAAAGCAATGCAGAAAATGTTGTCCAGGCTTGTTAAGCAGCTACGAGCCCTTTGGTGCATCTTAGTCTCTGTTGTGAAACAGCATCAGAATCAGCACTACTCACAGGCAGCAGTGGCGCCTCCTTATCAGTTAATGTATGAGTACACAGGAATGTCGGCCTGTTCTCCGCTCTGACATTTAAAGCGATGAGTTCTGCTCTCCGGCTCAAACACAGGATGGCCAGACCAGTGGGGGGAGGTCCACCTTTATCCCAAAGATAAAACAAATACATGAGGATAGCAAAGCCAAATATGTGATAGACTAATCTCCTGTCGGTCTGTGGTGGCAGGTGGACGTCCCAGTGTTGATTATGGGAGCCTTTTGTTTGCATTGCATGCCATATTTTTATCTCCCATTAAAATACAGTACTGTGTATAGAGTAGCCAGACATTAATCACAAGGCTGGGGTTCAGTCAAACTAAAGGAGGAGTAATCAATTTAAAATGACAAGACATGGAGGAAAAAGCTGAATTTGCACCCCAAGCTGCTTTCATTATCATAATCATCCCCCTTAACTGATGCAAACTTTATGTGACGGGATGAAATCATGAACTACCTGAAAACTAAAACAAGCTGAATGTATGTTGGTATTTACAGGCCTTTGGCATTAAACAGATGAAAGGAACATTTTCTAGTCAAAGCTGAACAACAGATTAACCTGCAACATTGTGTGAAGATGTCAAAGTCAATTTGCTGTATTACTTACTTAAGTACTTAGCCAAGAATGACAATGTCCACAATTTTAATTTGTAGACTCTAAATTTGTACAATTCTATCATTTATTGATTTATTTATTTGTATGTCTCTGTTAACCCTTTAATCTGGTATTCAGGGTCTAATGAAATATGTTCTCAAGTTGCATCATGGGAAGTGTAGAATACGGGGTTTGGGAGCTTGATCCATTGTAGGAACTGAAGGTTTATACAACTTGGCCTTAACTGCTCTAGTTTTTACTGTTATTTTATTTGTCTGTGACTTGCAGTTCATCTAATCACAGCGTTGTTGGGCAACAGAACAAGAAGCAAACTCAACAGTGGTGAAAGAAGCTGAAAGTGACCAACATGTTAGCTAAGAACAGCTTATTTACACATCCAGCAGTAGAAGAACAAAATTAGCATGTATTCGGAGGTGTGTTTCTGGCAACCTGATGACCTTTAGTCCCATATTCAATCTCTTTTTGCTCTGTTTTTGGTCTCTACCAGAGACTGTATTTAAAGATGGATGACAAGTCTACACTTCCTTCCACTATCCAAAAATTAGACCAAAACACTTTGGATACCAACATCTTGTACATTTGGAGCCAGTCTATGCAGTAGTGAGTCCCAACTGACTCAGTGATCGTGAGTCAGTCTCATGTGTCAACCATGACCCCCCCCCCCCTTTTTAAAGCATCAAATAGCTACTTGAAGCAAACTTACAGGAAAAATGAGCACTTGGACCTACACTGTAACCATCAAAAATGACAGAAACCTTCTTCGAGAAAAATACTTTTTTTACTCATTTTAGAACACATATGTCCATCCTTATATACAATATATAGTCTATTCAAACTTCTGAGAGAAATATCTTGTAAGCAGCTAAATGCTCTATTCTCAATCTATGTTTTTCTTTGTGCCATTTGTTGCTTCAGGCAGTGTGCAGTGAATAGAGAAACCCTAAACAGCAGGTTGTGGGCCATGAAAGATGGTAAAATTATCCGTAGAATAGTTGTGTTACTACAAGTGAGGATTTAAAATAGTTCATATTTATTTGTACGATGTTTAAAAAAAAACATTAGCATGTCATACTCCTGAGTTTGTAGAAGTACTTGAGTGTGAATACAATACCCCAAATATATTTGAATGCTGCCCTAATTGTTGTTGCCTCATTAGACACAAAAGATGTGTCTGATGACTGAAGAGACATGGAGCTGCCTTTGTCCTCAGTAATGATGCACTAAAGTGATAATTGCAGGATCATATGGGACTGAGGGTATGAGGTCCCTCCACCAGATGGTAGGAGACTGGAGTCAGATAAATAAACCGTTAGCTCAGCAAGGATACGTTGCCATGTGAGGGGGCCTCATGCCATGTTCACTAACAACTTTCACTAACATAAACCACACAGTGTGCTGTCAGATCTTGGTTTTACACGGATGGGCCTCTTTTCTTGCTGAGAAGAACAGTAAGCCATGATGAAGCGAAACATGTTACATCAATGTGAAGGAACAGCAGCCATGACCACAGGAAGAAAGAAAAGATACAAAGCTTTGTTGTCTTCTATGTGTGGAGAGCAGGATTCACTGCTGATTGGACTGTTTCATGTTGACGCCAGCCAAACTGACTGACTGACTGATACCTTTCTCTTGATCTGACTTGAATCACAGGCAGTAAACTGACTCCTGCTACTCCCATCACTACAAGTTGGCAAACATACATGATTCTGACTCTGTGATCCATTAAACATCACTCCATCCAACCATTCCACTCATCCTTTGAGACTCGTGGGGGGGGAGCTGAAGTCAATGCCAGTTGACATTGGGCGAGAGGTGGTTTACACCCTGGACAGATCTCTAGGATATCGGAAGGCCAACATACAGAGACAAACAACCATTCTCTCTCCCAATCACACCTTCAGTCAATTAAAAGTCTCCTATCAACATAAACTATATAAAGAGCAGGGTTTAACAAAGGGTACATTTGTATTCTTCTTCCTCTTATGTGCCTATCATTATTATAATAATTGAATTATTTCATGAAGCAACAACGCTTAAAAATGACAAATCCCAACAACGTTTCAAAGCTCATCATATATAAAACAATAATTTATTATTTCTCTCATTTTACAAGACATCAAATTGTGTGGCTTACTAAAGATTTGTAATGCTGTTATTCTGCTCAATACATGTAAACCCTAAGAAAGCAAAAGCGACTACAATGTGTGTTTCAACAAACAGACATCTCAGTATCAACAATGTGAGAAACATCTTTCTTTCTTCTAAACATACGTACAGGCACAATGATATCATGTTATGTTTTTCTCTGCATTATGTAACAGATGGTATATTTCGCTGGTGGTATCAACTTTGGTAGATCAGCACCCATAGAGAGAAATTAAAACTAAAAAAAGTGGATTTGTTACAAAATTTTATTTTTTAATTTACAAAAGTCCTTTTGAAAAGGATTATGTGTTCTACCTTGCAGGGAAAAAGCATTGTTTCCATAAAAGCATTAAGTATGCATAACAGTAAAATACTGATAAGAGATATATAGTACAAACAAAATAATGTATAATAGTGTAAATGCTGGCTGTTTTCTGTATGGCACACGGTCTTTACACACTTCTGAAAACCTTCCAAAAAGTCAAATATTGTTTTTTCGTCTCCAAAATTATTCAAAAGAGCAGGCAATAAGGTAGAAAAGGTAATTGAAAGAATCTGAAAAATGTTTCCAAAATCATTTTCATAGCCATGTCGAGTTCATGTCCAAGTCCAACCCTCATCTACAGGAGCTCCTCTTCACCGCAGGGGTGGAAAATGTCTGTCCAGAAAAGTCTTTCCTCATTTCCTATTTACAAAATGTTGCCACATTGAACGAGGCAGGAATCTCTACCCTAACTGGTAGTGTTCTATGTACAGTCCATTACACTCCAGTCCGTCCTCCTCTAGCTTGCCTGACTCTGGACTCAAGGCAGGACTTAGACTGTGGTTACAGACAGGAGTGAGTTGTAAACCCTGGTGCCGTCTGGTGACTTGGCACCATGAGTCAGCAGTTCCTGGATTGTCATCCAGTTGTCGAATATTTTCTTACTCCTCTTTTTCATCATCTTTTTGTGGCTGAGTTCGATGATGTTGGGCTCCTTTCTGTCCTCCAGGTAGGTCTGCTCCTTCAGGGTATCAGCTCGGCTCTGCTTCATAAACTCTCGCCGCTGCCTTTGCTCCTTGGACCGACTGGCGTGCTGCTTCCTCTCCTCCTTGCTCCAGTAGCGGCCCATCTTCAGCTCGCTTATGGCGTCGTCGTCCGTGGTCATGCCGCTGCGTTCCTCGTGAATGCGGAGGGCGCGCTCCCTCAGCAGCTTGTCCCGGATGGGGCGCTTGGTGATGTAGCGCGTGCCGTCGCTGCGGATCTTCACCTTCCACTCCATCTTGCGCTCCATGTCACTAGTTGTGATCGGGTCTCGGCACAAACTGACAAGGCTCATCTGGCTCTGGGCGTACTCCACAGCCGATTTCTGCTGGATCAGCTGCATGTAGCTCTGGTAGTGCTGGGCGTGGGCGGGGATGTGAGCATGCTTGTAAGGCGAATGTGGATAGCTCCGCCCAGACTTACTGGAGTCTCCTAGCTTCCTATCTTTGCCCTCCGCCTGCAGGGCTCCGTCTTGATCTTTGGAGGACCCTCTGCTGCGGCTTGGGCCAGAAGCTTCCTGGACGGGGGACAGGACTGGTTTGAGCAACCTGGTGCTAGAGCCAGATGCCCCGGCCGGATTCTCTTCTCCTCTGCGGAGTGAGTTATCTGGAGACAGCTCCAGCGTGAGAGGCGTGCTGCGGCAGCTCTCCCCAGTGTTGTAGGCACTGGAGCTGTCCTTGTCTGATTTCTCTGGCAGCTCTGTGATGTCTGAGAGCTCATGGCGACCGGCATCTATGCTGGTATTGTAGTTGCGGAAACTGCTGTCGTGCAGTATCCAGGACTCACGGCACTGCTCCTTCAGTTGCTGCATCTTGTGCGCGCGGACGATGTTCAGGCACTCCAGCTCGATGGTGCGCAGCTCCTCATTGAGTAGCTCCAGCTCCTTGTCCACACACTCAGGGTCTTGACCTCCTGCTCCGCCGCCCTGGCAGTACAGACCCTGGGCTCCGCTGCTCCTCATCTGGCACTTCAGCTCCAGGAGTTCCCTGAAGCGCTCGCACTCGTCAGCCGGGATGCCCAGGAAGTCGGTGTCGGTGTAGTCAGTGGAGATGAAGGACTCGCTGCCGAAGGGCAGGTCGGTGCTGCCCAGCGTGTCCTGGCTGTAGGTCAGCTTTCTGCAGCTGCCCAGCGTGTTGGAGGCTGTGGTCTGGTCATCGCCTAGGTTCTCCTGCTCCGAGCTCTCGTCATTCCGCGTGCTCTCATCTGTGCGCCCAACCCCACTGTCCTTCTCATGGTGGTTGGACAGCAGCGTGGCCGTGTCGGTGGTGCCTCCGTCCTCCTCGTGCTTCTTCTGGAAACAGAACACATATAGCTCAAAGATAGTGGTGCATCTAAAGCAGCTTTCTGAACTTATTTGGAGGGGCTTTATGTGAGAATGCACATGTCTGAGCCACCCTCTTGTAAAAACTATATGTCAATGCGAGAAATCGGTAGGAGATTTCCCGGAGAATTCTCTACAGGAGGTAGGTGCATTGATGACGTTTTGTAACATGCGCCAGAAACAAAACTGAAACCAACCCCAAAAATAATACAATATCTCAAAAAGAGGAGCCACACACGTAAAACGCACAGATGAAGATGTCAACTTGAAAAGACAAAAATATTTGATAGCTTTTGGTGATCTGGGCCAACGCCAGTATTTATACGCTACGTGCTGCCTCTGCCTGCTGAGCCAACCCTCCCCTCAAATCTCCAGAGATTTTGGTGTTGTTGTCGATGTGTCTGACTGGAGAATCTCCTGCTGTGTTTTTCTTCTTGTTAAAAAGCATCACTTTTTTATTTTTTTGACAAATGATCAGAGGAACAGGCTTCCTGCTGAGTTTATCTGCGAAATTATATCAAAATGTCACAGGCTCTATTTTGTGTAAATAGAAAATGTTTTGCTAAAAGTGACTGAGCAGCTGTTGTCCCGATCTGCCTCTGCCAAAATAATCTCTAGATGAACACACTGTATGTAGTAATGCAGATTGATTGTGCAAGTTTGCTTCCCGAAACTGTGTGCGTGTGTGACAGAGAGAAAGTGAGTTTACCTGCTGAAGCATGCTGGCGGTGAACTGCATGGCCTGATGGTGCTGCTGCTCCAGCATGTCCATGTGGAGGTCGTCCAGGAAGTCGTTCCTGTCATCATCCATCCAGCCCTCATCCAGCTGTGACGCAGCATGAAGAAGAGGAGCCTCATTAGGTGCAAACATTCATATGCAGAGATGTGCTCAAACAGCAGTACAGTCCTACTCTTGTTTGTTCCCATCAAAACACTCAACTACTCACCGTATTTGCTTCAGAAATCCAGCAAAAGAGGTTTGTATTGCCTTGTTATCATTAACCTTTACTGACCTCTATATATAAGTATTTTTAAAACATTTTTACTGGACAGAATTGGAGATTTTTCAAAGTAAAGTCCAACATTTCAGGATTTTCACTGTAGAAAATAGATCATTTCAGGATACTTCAAAGTACTGTAAAACACTTTGGTCAATAAGTTCAGAGAGAGACTGATATGCCTGTGTTCAGGAGCTCTCTGACTACCTACATACTGAATAGCAAACATTTTTACTGCATAGATTTGGAGACTAGTTTCATATTACATTTATTTAAAGACCAAACAAAATAATAGAAATGCAAACACAAAATCTCAAATCTTGAAACAAAAGGAGCAGAAAGAAGAATAATCTTATATAATCTGATCTTCTTTTACAAGACATTAATTAACAAAGCAAATAATTCAAAGATCAAACCCGTGATTTGACCAGCATTTTATTGCCAGCGACTGCTATATGTTATTGATGTGCATTTGATAATAAAAATCTTGAATCTTGAATCTTGAATGGGATCCTAATTACCTGCAGCTCTGGTCTTGCCACCAGCAGGGAGATATTCTGGTTCCCCTCACTGGTCAGCAGAACAACAGCATCCTCCCGGTTCTGGATCTCGATACCATTGATCTTGATGGACACAGACAGAAGGGTTTAAAAGTCTGTCCTCATTCAATTTTAAACATGGCTGTTTGTGCATTCATCGATACATAAATAAACCATATTCACAAATCACAGTTTGCCTCAGAGAGTTCAGGAAAGTGCGACATCCCTGCCATCAACTCTCCACAAGAGTGAGGAAAAACTAGCATTTAAACTATACTCTAATAGACTTAAACGTGATAAATGCAAAAACAGTCATTAGAAATCAAAGTGGAATAGTAAGCGCGCAGGTTAGTCATTGAAAAACCCAAGATTACAGAAATCTCACCTGGATGATTTTGTCCCCTTCTCTTATTCTGCCGTCCTTTGCAGCAATGCTGTTCGGATCAATCTGAAGAAAACAGAGAATTAAGCGATAAGAGAACAAGATTAATCTCCATCTGTCTGTCCACTGAGACCTTTTGGGGATAATAGCTTTATTTGAGTTTTACTGTTAACATCATCATTTGAGAGTTATGGTGCACCACATACCTCACTAATGTAGATCCCAGCCTCGTCCTCGTCATCAGTCCTGTAACAGATGGTCAGGCCCAGCTTGTCTTGGATGTTGGCTCGATATAAATCCACCTCCTGGTGCAAATGAACAAATGGAAAAGTTAATATCCACTCGCTTCTGAAATGATTCTGTTTTCCCTTTTTCAAAATTGAGGGGATAACATTTTTATTTCTGGACAGACTGAATATATTGACTATGTAATGGGATCACAGAGCAACAGCGACCCATCAATCACTGTAATGAATCTTTCAGCCGGACAGGGAAGCCATTGGTTTTTTTCGAGGCCTGTGACAGAATGAGAGATGATGCGGGTGCCTGCAGACGGGCAGAGTCCCGTCTCTCACTTGTCAGCACCTGTAATCTCACAGATACAGAGAAAGATACGAGCAGCGCTGTCCTTTCAGGGCAGAGGACGGCCTCCTGAGGTTTAATAAAAAAAACGAGCTGTCCCGGAAGAAAAGGTAAAGCTTGACATTTTGTGGAATATTTCATTTGTGTTCTCTCAGAGAGTCTGATGAGGATCCACACAAGGAAATGTGAAGCTCCAGCCAGGAGTTAGTTAGCTCAGTGCAATGATTGCTCTCAGGAGAAAACAGCAGGCACTCACGAATCAACATTTTAAATTTAATATGTACAAAAAACTAAGTGTTAAAGCAACACATTCCTTTTTTTCCTCCTTATTACACTGGCATTTTTCAAACTAGTGTTTTCAGAATGGAAAATGTTTGCAGCACAGTCCAATCAAATACATTTAACTCTGTAAACAGGAAGCTTTGAAATAACTATCCAGAAATAACAGTTTCAGGGTAAAGATGACACATTAATATATATTCCAATTACACTATATCAAACTAAACTGCCAACCTTTTTAACGTGTTTATTTCTTTCTGTATAAAGGGAGAAATATACTACTTCAGACAAACTTTTCACTGCTAGAAGAATTCATACAGTTTACAATGAAAGACAAATATCCAGTCATGTTAACCTAATTGACATTTTGTCATTAAATCAGATGTTTGCAGTATTAGATTAAATACTTAAATACAGTTTGCATCTTTATGAAACAGCATTTAGAGCGAGTGTCAAGTCAGATGTGTGACCTTCATTCTCCTCTTTCACTATTTAACAAACTGACGTCAGATTTGTCACTTGGCAGCAGCACTTGGGGGGGGAGTGCATTTAGACTCCACCTGGAAGTCATTGCGTTCAGCAAAGATTTTGCAGAACATATTAATATATCAATAATATTATCAGGAAAGCTGCTACATAAGCTATTACTATTACTAAAATAATGATTTTTAATATGACAAACTTTAATTCATAGCTACAGATACAGATATACTATCAAATCTAATTCATTGTTCTGTAAATTAGAGACAGACACTTGGTTTAGTCTGTGTTGTTCTGCCGTGCATCTGCCATTAATCGTCCTGAACATCACCTCTCGCCTCTTCACCTCATACTTCCTGCCTCGTTATTATTAATATCGAGCAGTAGGTGGCTGGGGTTTTACTGGGAGGGGGTGTGGGGGTTGGCGGAGGTCACCGGGGGAGCACAGCAGAGGCTCGATCACGGCCTCATCATGGCCTCATCCAGGCATTGTTAGCGTGCATCATAAGATTCATCACTGCAGACCCATTATCTGTGCCATCTAATTATCCAGCGGACCTGGTCTCCACCGCACCGCGCCCGTGGAAGACTTATTAGGCCTTGTCACTAATAACTAATGATGTCACCATTGTGCATCTGCTGGACCAAACCAACAACTCGATTTCTGTCTGGCCGATATCTCAGGGTCTGTATGCAGGTTGAGTCCTCCATCAATAACCACAATACATCAGGAGCTTTGCTGGCCGGCGAGGCCGCTGCAGTGGAGACACAGCGGCGACCTCAGGTCTGCTTATGGACTAATAATGCACTGCTGTCTGAATGTAGATCTTCATTGAGGAGACAGTGGAGGGAGGGAGAAGATGTTTACCTCATATTCCAGCTCCTCACGTTCTATGTCCTGCTGAATGCCCTCCAGGAAATCATTGGGGTCAAAGTATGCATGTCCTGCCGGATGCCTGAGACGAGAAACAAGAGTGTAATTGGAAAAGAGGGAAACGCTCGTTTAACATTTACACAGTCAAAAGCGAGACAAGCAACACATTTGTCAATCTGGATTTTAATTTGGCCCCAGAGTTTGAAAAAATAAATGAGAATTAGAGAGGGAGTAATAAGAAGTCAATGCTGAAATGAGTCTGGAATCAGATATATTGAGGCTACACCCGCAGGCTAATCACAAATTAACACGCTGCGTGATTAATTTGACTCTGAAATCAATTATAGAAATCATGATTATTCATTAAAGGGCAACTGCTGCTGCCACAAATAGTAGAATGAAGCCAGACTTAGAGCTGCAGGGTCTAACACACACACACACGCACACGCACACACACACACACACACACACACACACACACACACACACACACACACACACACACACACACACACACACACACACACACGCAGAGACAGAGACAGAGACAGAGAGTGAGTGAGAGAGAGAGAGAATGAAAATGAATGAGCAGAATCATAATTCTAATGTGGCTGTGTGCCTCGGAGGAACTGGCATCCTCCATAAGTGACAGGGGCACTTTCCCTTCAGGCGTGGGACACACCCCATGTGATCACAGCCGTCTGGGCTTGAAGAAGAAGATAAGGAGCCACTCTCTTAATGAACTAATAGGGCGAGAGGTCTGATTGTTTGTGACCTTTTCAACATAGCCGATATTCGAACCTAAGATTTCCTGTATCTTCTTATTTAAAGTGGACTTACTGGAAAAGACAGGTCTTTGGTGCAGAAACGTGTGTATTCTTCTTGGAATTGCAGCAATTCTGCAACTAAATATTGTTTGTTTTTATAAAAGTCTGGTTGAGGTCAGTCTCCATTAGAGTTTTAATGGTACGTAAAACTTTATTGTAAAAATCATCTTCCACCAATCAGGTTGCCAGTAAAGCTGGGCCATCTGCTGCTGCTGAGGGTCACTGTCAGTACGTGGACTCAAGATCAGCTCGCTGAAGTGAGCTCGAGCTGGATTTCTAACTGAAAAAATAATGCTAGTAATAAATTATGCTGGTGGTGGTTGTTTGTGGAGCAATGAGACATGGTTCAGGAAGAGTGGTTTGAGTCATTAAACCATTAGTTTGAAGGCTTTTTCTGATGCCATTACACAGCTATCAGAGCAGAAAGCATTTTATCTCCAGACTGGAGGTTTACTACTAGGATGGAGTGTGAAGGCCATGTTGAAGAAAAAAAAAGAGAGTAAAGTCACAATACTGCTTTATGAGAATAAAGTCAACATTTTACTAGAGTTAAGGAAACAATTTTTTTTAAGAAATAAGCAGCAAAGAGAACCCAAGAGCGCCAGAGTTTCTCTCCTTCTAGAACCAAAACCTTGAACCAATCTCAAACTATAAAACCTCTTTAAACAGCTCACAGATGTAAACAACCGTATACAGTCACCCACTACCAACATTTCCCCCTCTACAAAAGAGGTGATATCCTTCAAGTCTGTGTGTTTCTTTGGAATGGAATAAGTTTCTTACACAATTTTTTTAAAGTCCTAATATGTATGATTGCCATATATGTTGCTGAGACAGTAAAGTATTAAGTATAAGTATTAAGCTCTTTGTGAGACCCATACTAAAGGATGACTTAAAAAGATGCACATTCCTCATTTAAACGCAGACAACGGACCAATGTCCTGATATTCCCCCTGTAAAATGACTCAAGTTATGACTTCATTATCGTAAAAATGTCACCTTTTTTTTTATTATTCTCAAAATTGCAAATTATACTTCGTTGTAATTTTGCAAGTCAAGCCTATGACTGTTCTGTGAAAGAGAACGGAGTGTGTGGCGCCTCTCGCTGCGTCTTTACGAACCAAGCTGGTACTTACTCCTCTGTGAGCAGATACTCCTCCAGCTCCATCATGGGTGGTGAAGCAGGAGGCAGCTGGGTGAGGGCCATGATGTGCTGAAGGGTGATGTCGGTCTGAGTGCTGGTGTCCGACACCTGGGTGTCAGCGGCGGGGCTGACCGATTTGGGGTGAGGGGTCCGGCGCAGGACCTGGACCACGATGGGCTCCTTGGCGGTGCGGAAGGCCTCCACCGCCTGGTCATGGGTGGCTTTGGACAGGTCCTTGCCATTGACCTGGAAGAAGGTGGAGAAGACGGGGAGATGAATTCGCAATTTTTATAAAAAAAATCTAAAATAATTGCGCTGATGCAAAACATGCAACCGGTTTGTTTTCCATTTGAACTGAAAGGATACTCATCACAGCAGACTGGTGTAATGTTATCACTGATGATTAAGACCTCACATGAAAACTGTGCCCACACAAACTTCAAGAAGCAGCGTAGTTCTGTGTGAGAACGACTCATTACTGCCTCGGCTTGTTTTACAGGCTCACAGTCAAACCAGGCAGAATAAGAGCTTAATTAGTTGCCGTCTCTTTTTAATTAATCAAGGCCATTAGCAGAGGCTGCACGATGGAGCTCTCATTTAGCTAACTAATTTCTCAGCAGACGACAAATTTGACCTCTCATCAGAGACAGTGGATCGGGCGCGGCGCTTTAACCCGGGAAGATTAATTTGAGCAAAAGGCTGCGGCGTGTCGCGGAGAAGAGGCTAATTAAACATGGTCGAGGCACTTAAAGTTCTCTGTGTGTCGATGAAAGATGAGAGCGGGCCCTCTCAAGTTCCTGCTCTCGACAGAATGTATCGGCGGATCCAGAGAGACTTAAAATGAAATGAAGGAGACTTAAGTCCGCACACACATTTGTGATGTCCAGAATGTCTGGATGTGTGTGCTCAGATTAAATCAAAGAATTTCCGCTCCGGCTCATCGTGTCACCAGGAGTTCACAAAGCAGCTACTGTGGGAACGAAAACCGCGGATGTGGAATCCTGAAGAAGTGGTGGCATAATGAATTTTATTAAGAGCAGCATCCATTGCATATTGCATTCTGGGTCATCCCACTGGCCCTTTGCTTTATCGGGATTTACAAAGAGCTTCTGGTCCTCGTTCGGTCGCCACATCATACGGATGCTTTTGTTGGTTTGTGATTTGGGGATGTGTTGAGAGCTTTGATAGGATCTCAGCCCGTGGCTCTTCCCATCGCACAGGCTTCCCCCCTCCTGCCCCTCCACTGCACACACGCACACACATACACACGCACGCTCACAGCCTTCTAGGAATAAATTTACTTTCTAGCAGGGTTGCTGGGCGTAGCGTTGCAAGTAATGCATCTTTAGCGTCCTTCCTCACTCCCTCTGACATTGAACATACGTGCAAGGACGTGTTTGAGGATTCGTTTTCTGATAAACATGGAGCTGGTTTGGTGCGCCTGCCCCTGGCTACGACCGTCTCATCTGAATTCATGTCGTAGTTCACAGACTTAAAGTGTGGTGCTGCACATCAAGAGCAGCAGCAGCGATATTAAACCGCCTCCAGGGAATGAGCGCAGCATATATACAAAACCCGACATTGAACCAGACAATGTACAATCTTAGACCATATTTGTAAAAAGGACTGTGTGTGTGCGTTGGTGTGTGTTTGTGTGTGTGTGTGTGTGTGTGTGTGTGTGTGTGTATGGGTGTGTGTGGGGACGGAGAAGGAAGGCTGGAGAAAGTGGGAACTTCATGCAAAAGTCAAAAGAGGGTATGTGCTCCCACTAATAACCAGAGCAGATTAATGCTAATCTTGGGTCTGCAGTATAATTGGATCATCTCAGTGGACTCAAACTTCTATTCCTCCAACATCAAAACTTGGCCAAAAAAATGAATAGCTCATCTATTTGCAGTTTGCTTGGAATAATTTGACACTGAGAAAAGCCAGTTCTCATATCACAGAATAATAATGTGGAAATCCTTAAAAAAAATCAACCTCGAGACTTAAGACCGCCGGCCTCTGATGAGAAGAAGAAATGAAAAACTGGCCCCGACCGTGAGCTGAAACTCAACCAGGACAAATAGAATCACAATCTAAGAGGCATCTTAATTCTTGTTTGTTGTTGCTGCTGGTATCAGGAATGTGCCGTCCTAAAATCAAACATGTCCGCACATATTTTACACATCTTTGTTTCCCACAGCGAGCCACGATGTTGCACATCAGCTGAGGAAGACAAGCGCCTTTGTGCTTTCTTCTCTCTGCGCGCAGGCTCCAACAGTCCAACCTGGTTGCCTGGAATCCCAGGGCTGCTCGGAGGCAGTGAACCCAAGACAAAGCCTTTAGCCCCCGTCTTGTTGAGCCCATGGCATTCTGCCTCAGCGCTCTCAATGGGGGGAGTCTCCTCCCAGCTTCAGAGGGGGTCCCGCGGCCCCCATTCACCGCGCTCACCTCTGACACGGAGCGGCCCTTTGCAGTACACTGAGAGAAAACACACAACACTCCCCCCGACACAATACACAATGCTTCACCACCGCTGAGCTCTCCCACAACGCTACGTTAACCCTGTGCTTTAACACAACTGAAGCTCAGCTGCTTGTGGCCAACAGAAGAGTTAAACAAACGTGACTTTAACAGTTTCACTATGAATACGTCCTCAAAAAACCAGGTTTCCTACTCGAGCTGTTGTTCATGTTGACAAGGCCTCGGTGACTGACACGCCGACATGACTCTGTCAACCTCTGCTGCATCCTCTGAGAGGCGTCTCTGTTAAATCCATTTTAATGACAAGAGGACAGTACTTAAGTGTCTGTTGTGTCGCTGGCTGGGGAGGAATTTACACAGCTGCGGCTTTGGTTATTCACCGCCTATGTTCTTTAATTAAAATGTCACATTTGACCTCCGCAGCAACAGTGGACTCGGGGACCTGTGTCCCTGCCTGGGCACGATGTCTTGGTTGAGGCTCCTTCAGAGCAGTTCAGGACTTTTCTCGACGCCTCATGTGATAGTTCTGTCGGTCGTCAGCACTCTGGGTCGTAACAAGGGGCAGCAGGGGTGAGCGGCGCTGTGAGGCCCCGGCGTGGTATCATCCCTGCAACGCAAATCGAGTAGGATTGAGATGTTGATCATGAAGTCTATGTGTGTGCATGTGTGCATGTGTGCATGTGTGTGTGTGCGTGTGTGTGTGTGTAAAGTGATTGCTAATCCTCTGCCAGAGATGCTTATCCTCCAAGCGCCGGACTCACTCTCTTTCATTACCATCATTATATTATGGAAGATGGGGTGCGGCTGCCTCAGGTTTTCAATGCATTATTTATCTATTTTTTATTATCAATTCAGGTAGTCTCACTGAAGCTGAGCTCTCATTTTCATGAAAACCCTGCTAACAAGAAAAAATAACATCCAGAGATAATAGAAAACCGAATTTAGTTTTTGAAGTTAATAACAGCTGCCACTTCTGCCAGGCTTTCAAATTCTAAACACATCTCTACAGAATGGCTTATACTTGATTGTTATTGACTATTACTTATGTTTCTTTGGTCTTTTTTTGCATTTGCCATTACCTTAATATTATGTTTTTTACTTTATCTACCAACTTTGATTTCAGATTTTGTTCTATCTTTGTTGTCTTTGAATTAAATGGAATTGCTTCTAGACTTGTTTTTATTTGACTTCTTTGGGAAGCACTAATGGCTGTTTTGAAAGAGTCCATATAAATAAAACTATTATATGATTATGACAACTATGTCAGGCTTATTCATAGGATATGTAACCCTCTTAAATGTGAAATTCTGCTCAAAAAAAAATAATTAAAGGCGACAAAACTGCGGCAAAAAAGTGCCTGAGCCACCGTATCACTAACAAAACCCCCAGCTCTACTGATTATCATACAGAACAAGGCTTTGTGGAATAATAAGTCAATTCACAGCCTGCGTTGTGTAACATTAGTCTCTGATACGGCCATTCAGTCGCCACGTAATCCTTTAATAAAGAGGAGGACATCATTACAGAGCCAGTCTTTCTGTTCCTTGGGGAAACGCAGCGAGGTGAACAGAGTGGAAACTCTGCCAGGCAAACCTTTGAGAGCTGAGCGGAGAGAACCCCGGGAACCTCACTCTATAGACAGACAGTTTAAAGAGCTTCCAGAGCCGGGGCGCACTCGCCTCCTCTTTCCGGTCGGATACACCTCTTAGACGAATTCTTCAAAGTCTGTATTTTGGAACGGAGAGGAGCAGCTGACGTGATGGAGAGCATGCAGACTTATTTCCGTGGGAGGCCTGTATAGTTTGAGAGGCAGTGTGAATGTGGGTCATTCTTCTTTCAAAACATGGTTAATCCCTCTTTTATCTGACTTTGAAACCATTTTCATACGAAAGAAAGAAAACTGAGGGACCAGCCAATGAGAGCATGAGGATATGCACGCTTTTAAGTGCCTCTTTAAACGTGCACACGTTGCTCTTTTACCTGACGGGATGGGAAACGCTTCATGGTGTGGGTGTTAAAAACACAGCATTTTTGAGTTTACTGAGGATTACAGAACAAACGGCTAAAAAGGTAACACTTGCTGAAAGAGACCCCACTGTTAACTTTCCCTTAATCTGATTTAAGCACGGGACACTGTGTTCTCCAGAGCTGATCGACCAAGAATCCAAATCACTTCCAACACACTCTGTGCTGCCTCTGTGTAATCTAATGATCCTGGCCGAAGGTGTGAAGTCAGCCCTTTAACATCGATGACCTCTGAAAGAAAACACAGAAAATATAAAATAGATGAGATGATCTTCTGATGATACTTCAGAGTTGAATTTGTGCTTTTAAATTGGAATCGCATCCATTCACCCATCAGCTACACCATCAATCCTTTTAGGAAGTAATCCCAGTTAACACTGGGCGAGCTGCTAGTGCATGATGGACATGTCACTGGTCTACCACAATAACTAAAAGATTCAAAATGAAAACTTGAGAAAATATGAGAGAACCGCTGCACAGTAGAGCTGGACGTGGACAACCCACTCTGCCTCTGTCTGAAAAAATAAATGTGCTTTTTAACACAAAAAACTCAGGATTATAATTTTCCTAATCAAAGTGGCTGTCTTCATCAGCCTCAAAACGACATGACTCATTGTGTGTTACAGAAAAACAGGAAGAGCTCTCACACAAGCTGATAATCTGTGGCATCTGAATCCACCTGACGGTTGTCTGACCTGAGAGCAGCCCGAGTGTCACGTGAAATAAAGGGCGGAGTTCACAGGAGAGGCAATATCAGCCAATGAGCTGGAACCCCAGTTCATGTCATCAACTCCTGCTGAACCACGCTTCTCCTCGTCGGAACCTCAGTAGCTCCACACACGGAAACACACTCCTCAACCCACATGATAAACAAACCCAACACACAAATTCCCTCTGAGTGGTGACAGTACATTCAGCTCTATGTCAGGGACAAGTCTGTTTGTTCAAGTTGTATCCAGCAGCGATCAACAGAGCTGCACTCCACTGGAAGAAGGCATTAGTCTCACACAAAAATCTCAAAGTCTGAAAACGCCACAGCAAGTCACTTGGAAGTCTCATATCCAGGGAGATCACAGTTCCCTCCGTGCAGCTGACATCCACAGTTAAGTCTGAATCCTGCTGTTACTGATACATGATGCCTGTGTGTCAAACACACTTCTTCAAAAGCCTCCTTTTCACAGCTTGATAATCCTTAATCATTCGAACGTGCCTCACAAGTTGGAGCTGTTGAACAAGTGCTCGCAGACCACATGGGCCGCCCATGTTTTATTCATGCACACGCAAGTAAAGCACTTACAAGGTGTGTGTAAGCTTATTTTATAATAAGCAAACTTTTAATCGTGAATAAGATAAATGCAAAAGGCTATTGATGCAAACTAAGGGCGCTGAACGGCTGGAAACGATTCAGAATGACGTCTTCCCCTGGTTTCCCGATGCATCCGCACGAAACTCAACTAGTCCTGATCGTGTTTCCTTGTAAAAAGATCAGAGCGTTGCACCGTAAAACAACATCTGTGATTTCAATATAGGTCTGAAATGTGCTGATCACGATATCTTTGTCCAGTGAGTCTGTGATACTAATGTAATGTCTTTGTCATTATCTCACAGTGCGTTGTACTGCATGCTGTCCTGTCAATCACAGTTATGGTGTCGGGTTGAAGCCTCATGGGATTTCATAAGCATGTCTGACACTGAGCCACCCGCTTGACATCTATACTGAGTGACATCTGTAAGTGGTACGGGTGAGTGACTCCTGTTGTGGTATATGTCACTATGTATTGTAGGCATATGCAGTACTATGATGAAAATATTTGGATGTGTATGTCTGCTTTAGGCAAACTCAGTTCATTAGTACTTGGAAATAGTTAAAGACATGAATAGAGAATTGCAATATAATGTAAATTAGTGGCAACATTTCAGCAGCACTTAAAGCATAGGCCTGCTGTAGTGTTGGAAAAAGTTGACCATGGGCTGAGTCAATGTTTTTCTTAATTAATTCAATTAATTCATTTATATCATACAGTTTATCTCTCCTGAAAGGTTTCTCATTTTTCACATTACATCAATATGTGTTAAAATATACTCAACGCTCATTGACAGTTTGTTTTCGGACTATCTTCCTTATCAAGTAATCCTCGCTGGGCAGATAAAGGATCTTGTTATGTCTCTGTTGTGGCTGTGATCCCTCTCTGTCATTTACTGTGGACTAACAGTCAGAACGCAGGCTCCCGGGGGGGGCTCCCCTGTGGCAGCCCGCCACCTGCTCCAGTGTCTGACAGATGTGACGCCGGCACACCGCGGCTGGTCTTAGCCGTTATTAAAAACACACGGTGTCAGGCCCCCGGTGGCCACTGGTGATCCCTGCTTTGTCTCGGTAGGCGGCCTGTGTCAAGCCTCATTACAGGAGATGAGATGAGCAGAGGCTGCCTCTCAGGAGTTCTCTTTTTTTTTGATAGGTTCTTTGATGACAGGGTCGTCTAACAGTGGGATATGTTGGGGTAGTGGGTGAGGAAATCTCTTGCACAAATATTTACATCTCATCTTTCTGTGTGTCTGGTCCAGAGGATGTCACACAGAGACCATCTGCCACTTCGCCAACATGGCGTCCTGAGCTGAGGGTGACATCTCTGCAGCCTTCAATCACAAACATGCCTAATGAGGCAGTGGCACGAGTAGAAAAAGTTTCAGCGTAAACATTTGTAAACTTCTTAAGATCGGGAGATGAAACAAATTTTGTTTTGAGAATGTTGCTCTGCAGGAAACGGAGAGAGACGAATCGAAAGAGAACGACAGATACACAGAGGGAGAGAGAGAGAGAGAGAGAGAGGGAGAGAGAGAGACTGTTGTCCGATCATTTCATCGCGGATCAGAGCCTCAACAGTCGGCTTGTGCTGAGGCTCTAATTAAGCTCTGGCTCTCTTATGAGCCGCAGCACGGCGCCACAGCCATTACAGAGTACTTCTGGAGAGATTAAGAGCCCTACGACTGTCAAACAGAGTTTCCAAGGCCTCTACCTTAAAGTCCCTGACAAAAGCAGCTGAGCTTACATCTCCACATGGTGCTTACCTTTAGCTTTGAAGCAAAGACCGAGGGGTTCACCGCTGTCAGAGGGGTCAAGTCTAAAAGGGAGCACCGTGGCCGGTGCAGCTCAGGCCTCAAATAATTACAGCAAGAAGGGAAAACACTTGTCTAAAACGCTGTGTTGGCTGTGTCTAATAAACCTTAACAATGTTTGATCTCCAGTATGGCTGTATTTGACTTTCAGTGGTGTAAACAAAAAATGTCCTTCGAGTATTCAGATAGAAAAGCTTTTCTCCATCTAAAGCGACCGTTACCATGTGAGCAGACTGTCGCCAGTGATCCTGCCAGGACTGATAAAATGCCTCCAGGAATGTGCAATCTGTTGACTTTTATAAAACAGAGCAAAAGCATATTTTTCATGCCTCCAACATGGGAGTTAGAGCTAAGGTGTTTAATGAACTGGAAAGATTTCAAGTGTTCATGGATTATTAAACCCTCAGAGAGATGAGGCGGAGAGCAGAGTGGGCGCTGTGCCAGGCTCTGATCAGAAGGATCTGCCTGTTATATCAGTTAAGGAGAATTAAGACCTCCCCACTATCCTGCAGGAGGAACATGCTAAGGAGGTGCTGGCACAGATTTCGTACATTAATGTCGACTGTGCAGCCACAGAAGATGAGTGTGTATAAGAGCTGTGGCCACGACCAAGCTCCTCATGATCAACTCAGCAAGAAATACAAAATGAGCGTTTCCATTTATTTTCTCCATTCAAATAGAAAGACTTCTACCCGCCGGAGTGACAACAGGCTGACATCAGAGAATAGGTAGACGCAGTCCACTTAGGTGACAATGACAAGATGTGTATATGTCATACCAAGGTCTTTAGTGCGCTTCCTAAATTACAAACCCAAATTAACCAGATACAATGAAAACAATATAAAAAATAAGGCATGAACATCTATTCTTGGTTACATAAAATCCTGTCAACTGACCATTATGAACAAGTCCCTTCACTGCATTTCATAATGCTCATAAAATATGAAGATAGTACAAAACAATAAGATGTTGAAACGTTGTCCAGCAGATAAATATTTGTTTCAGGGTATTCATAGAAATATTCACAAAAATAAAATCCATGCACATTACTTCTTGATATTCACCAATCCAATCTTTCCCAAAATTTTTAATATATTTACCACACTATGTTGGACTCGTGGCAATCGCTTTATGCAAGATAAAAAGGCGCCAGGAATTGTATTTGCACAAAGAAAAGAAAAAAAACTCTCAGCAGCCGGCCATGACTGGATGAATCTGCTGGTCGAAGCTCTGAATATCATTTGACAATATTTGACTGTACCAGTAAGGAGAGAGAGTGTATCTGTGTAATGTGAGTCAGTCCCGTCCTGGATACATGATCCATAATCTGCTGAATAAGGGCAGTGTCAAAGCTGACAACAATACAACACATCTCTTCAATACGTCACTATTTTAAAAAAAAAACTGCTTATGAGTAATACACACACACACACACACACATATATGTATGGTGGTATTGCATGGTGAATGCAAGTTTAGCCAAAATAGTGTGAACTTTGCTATTATTAACCAGTGCTAGTAATTGTAGTTAAAGGCTATGGGTGCACATTGTTGTAGGTCATATGTAATGATTAAACATACAGAGTGTTTCCGAGCGCTGGACCAGCTGCTCTCTCATGTGTAATGTGTCTGTGCTGCCTGAGATCGATCTTTGTGGAATAATTGGTCGAAGGACATGAAAAACTCACTGTTTCTCATAAATCAACATTAAATAGACAAAATATCAAACTCTGTCATTCAGTCACTGTGAATAGGTTAAAGAAATAATTAAATAGAGCCTGGAAACTTTACCAGGTTAAGTGATCAATTCACTATTTTTACAACCATTTTATAGACTGAGCAACCAGGCAAATAAAAAATGTCCCAACCAGGTCTTGGGTGGGATGACAAATGGGTTCCATGATTCTACCATGAGCACAACCATTACCGAGCTTTGACACAGGATAAAGGGGAAAAAGCATGTTTTAGATTTTTCAAGGTTAGTCATAAATAATCTACAACTTGTTGTCTCTGCTGTCACATGTCAGAAGCTGACTGGTTTGTGTGAGAGCAGCTAAGAGACTTGGGAAGTTTAAACCTTTGCACTGACTTGAGCATCATCACAGACATTTTCACTTTAAAGTGAAGTGTGTTTTAGATCTGTATCAGCAATAAACCCTGTCCATACCAACACACCTGAAAACGAATATCACAGTAACAGTCATATATGCTAACATGTGTGTACCGATGTGAACAGGAAGTTGATTCTCTACTCTACAGCCGGTCCAATACTTACATCAAACACTACAAATGAGAAAGAACAATGGTGAAAGGTAAGATGATTTAGTTTCTTGGACCAACGATGGAGCAGAACTGTGAGTTTTGCTTTCACTGCTGGTAGCTAAGTTGGGTCTGACAAGAAACAATCAGGAAGTGAAGGCTGGTGACAGCATCAGTTTCCAAACATCTCCATTAATGCCTGTCCAGCGGCACTTCCAATCGTCTTAATATCAGGCTCTTGCAAACTTTTAAAAGTAACAACGGTGCTGCGTTTAAAGCCAAGACGTATTAGTTTGGATGCAGCCTTATTTCACATTGGCAGAAACAGTAGCCGTCCACTGGAAGATAAATACGGAGGTATAAGCCCAAAGGGACACATAAGATGACACTGTGACCGAGAGAGAAGGCAGAACAATGATGTGACAGTGATCTGCTAAACACCATGTTTTTGCTGTAGTGGTGGGTTGGGGGGTGAGTTTAGGGCTTTCTGACCCCGATGTTAGCACCCATAATCCATGTATTATGCCACTGCATAACAGCTATGTTTTCTCTGAGGCGAGCCAAAACCTTCTCTCTTTTTCCTCCCACATGAAAATCAAAGCCAAAGTATTTGCAGGCACAATGACAGACGCCCCCTGTTATCTTCCCCCAGACAGTAGTTTTTCTGGGGGAGAATAATGATTGAGATCCACAGAGAGCTTCATCATTACGTTCTGTTCAAGCCGCCACTCGCCACCCGGCACCCTGTGCAGCAAATGAGATGTAATTTGGTGTGACAGGAGGATAACATTTGGCCGGGGTCCATCATGGATGAAAAGATGGAGAATTCCTTTTTTTTCAAAATCACATTTGCGCGTATGACAGCGAGCAGTCCCGAAAGATGTGTCTGTCAGCGTGGTACACGCTCTCTGCCGTCTGACAGGTCGCTGTTTCCACTCATTAGACCAGAGCAGCCCTTAAATCCAAACACTCAGATGAATGAAGCAGTGCTCCCGAGTGTGTCGTCTCAAATAAGGTTGACAAAGCGCAGCCTGAGGGAGCAGAGAACGGCAACATGCCACAGAGGGTTTGTTCTGGGGCACCACATGACACTCAGAGCAAATGACACGCTGTACACCACTGAAGGAATACACAACAGTTAAAGTCAGTCAGTTAAAACTTTAACCTGACTTCAATATGAGACGTTTCTCTCTGTGCTACAGTCCACAGCGACTGAGCTGCAGAAGGTGGGTTCATGTGAGTTTATCTGAGGGCAGAGAGGATCCTGAAATTGGTGGACGATTGTACATTGCTTTGAAATAATTACCAACATCTGGGGAAATTGGCAATTTGGTAATTTTCTACATGAATCCATCGACAAAACATAACTTTTTGTATTTTTCAGTGTAAGGACTGTAGTTACCAATGCTAAGTTTTCATTATTTATCAATTCATTAGTTTTTAAATTATAAAGTTGTGAAACATGCCAGTCGAGGTCCAAACCGATGGGTCAAGGTTGATATTTTCGAAAAATCAGAAACATTCCGATATAAAACAAAGAAAAGTTGTCAAATCATCATAGCCAACTTTTTTTGAGCCAAATAATCAATAAATAGTCTCAGCACTAATCAGTCGGAAGTCTTGTTTTAAAGAAACTTGAAAAAAACGTAAAATCAATGAATGACAAAAAGTTGTCCTGCACTCTCATGTGAAAACTTTACACATGTTAACGGTGCGCCTCTAACACGTCGCTCTATTTTCTTTGGTGGAGGAAAACTAAAAAAAAAAGCAAAACAGACAGAGGAGCGTTAAACATAAACTTTGGTGGAAAACCAAACCGGGGTTAAAGCTCGAAAAGCCCCAAGTCAGCATTCAGCTGACAATGAGGAGGTGGGCAGTGGTCGGCGCACACACTAGCAGACGCATTGAGAGAGCTGTCACCTCTTCATCACCCCCCCCCCTCCTTTAAGCTACAGCGCACCACCTCTCCCTGACCCCTGCGGCCAGAGTTCACGCTGCTCAGCTGCGGGAGCTCCACGCCAAGCAACTTTATTTTTACGCTTCTAACAACCAGCCATTGAAAGCCCCCCCCCCGGCTTCTGTGAGCAGAGCAAACTCACAGCTACAAGTTAACAAGTCAGACAACACCATAAACTACATCACCATTCCAAGAGAGGGAGGAAGAAGCACAGCAAAACAACTAAAAGTGAGTTAGTAAGTAAAAAAAAAGAACTGCTGCATGAGGCTTGGTCACAGTACCTGGCAGACTTCATAGAGGAGCTTGTACTGCTCCTGAGGCTTCTGCAGGGTACAGAGGCTGCATCCCATGGTGGAGGAGATCACACCATCCAGGATCCCCCCTGCAGCCACTCCAGGCAGGACAAGAGAGAGAGAGGGAGAGAGAGAGAGAGAGAGAGAGAGAGAGAGAGAGAGCCAGCTACTTTTTCCTCTCCTCTCTGAAATGCCTCCGTCTGTCAGCTCCGTGTCTTTCCCTCCACTGCCACACAGCGACTTGGGCTGACTTCCCCCAGCTTGTGGCTCTATCTCTGCGCTCAGCCTCCTCTCTCTCTCTCTTTCTCTCTTGCTCTCTCTCTCTCTGTCACACACACACACAAATGCTAAGCCCCCCTACCCCTCCTCACCTCACACGCACCCTCCCTCTTGGTCATTCTCCAGCCTTCTGCTGAGCTCACCGAGGCTGGTGCTGGGGCTCAGCTACGTAAACCCCCTTCCGTTTATTAAGCATCCTCTCGTTGATCATTCATGGAGGTGGGTGCTGACGTCATGCAGAATAAAGTCTTGTTAATTAATAGGCATCATTAGATCGATAGGAACAAGCTGAGTGATGGAGGGGCTTCTCCCTTCATGCCAGCATGTTTTCTCTTGAGGGGCCGTGGAAGCGTGTTTGTTAACAGCTCCACACTTTTAATTTTAAATCCAGCTGCATATGCACGAGTCCTACAAGCAGGCATTTATCCGTGACAGTTGATTAAGGCGCTAATTATTTGTGATTTACGCGTCGAAAATATGTACCACGGCTCAGTTGGAGCGTATCCTTTCTGTGCCCTAGTTAAATTCAGCACTTTGTGACCTCTGCTAAACTAATCCAGCAGAAAGAGACGCCGAGCATCCTTTCCTCGTGTATCTCTCTCTCCCCACATGCACAGGCAGCACAAACAAATAAGGCAGATAAATATTTATGGTGTCCCTCCCCGAGTGCAGCCGGACAAACTTCACCCAGCGGAGCGTCCCGTGCATGTCGACAACATAGAGCGGTTCTCTCAGTCCTTCATGGAGTCTGCAGCATTTTGTGCAAACAAAGGATACGGCTCCATATCTCTTGAGTGTTTGTTCTGGTGCCACACAGCCAACTGGGAGAGCTGGTTACAATCTGTGGGTTTGTAGAGGTCAGAGATAATAATACTATGGAAAAGTTTCCACTTGCAGACAACATGATGAAGTGTCACAGCAGCCTGAGTTCATGAATTCACCATACGATGCTTCCATTCCTGATTTACTAGATTTGCTTCAGTTTCATCCATATGGCAAAATACCTGGATAGATTTCATGGCAGCATGGGGGGGGGGGGGGACCCTGCGCTAGAACCCTGACTGCTGGCGATAGTGGTATTTCCTCCCGCCAGATGTGTCCACTGATCCCTATCTATCAGCACCTCCACACCTTCAGCACTTCTCCACATAATTAGCAAGGCTCAAAGGTTTCCAGTCAAATAAATGTCAGCTAAATTTTATGTAAATATTTTCAAATGCCACAGAAAACAAAATATGACATCTGAGCAAAGGTCAAACATTAGAAAAAACAAACAAGTCATCTCAATTTTGCCATATTTCATAAAGGAAAACACTCTGAGTATCGTCCTACTGATCCCACAGATATCTGTTTGTCTGTATGTAGAAGACATATCCTGTGAAACATCTTGTTGGCTTCACACGTGGCAAGTGTGGTGTAAAGTGTGGTGTCACATTTGGTGCGATTTGAATATTTGAAGAAGGCAAACAGCGCCTTGCAGCCTGTGGAGGCTAAGCATGTCTTCTTCTACATCCTCTGGAAACTACAGCAGCAGTCTTCAACTAGCTGCTATTTTGAAAAGTTGTGAACTGAAGATTGTGAACAGACCACTGAAAATGCAGACATGCAATGTATAGAAAAAATAACAGCAAGTAATTAAATCATTCAGACTTATATCAAGACCTCACACATGAACAGTTCTAAAGCAAATTCTGTTTAATTTTATGAAAAGCATTGACGATACAATATTCATGATAAACCAGGTAAGTTGAACACAAAGTTTTCGAAACTCACTCTGCACCAAAGACTTGTAAAAAAGCTCTACACACAGCGTCCAGCACACAAGCAATAAAGTGACATTATATTGTAGAACTGTTTGAGGAGGACTCACTGATCAGTGTTAAGAATAGACAGTGCAATAGTTTCGTTAAAAGCACAGGTTTGGTGGCATATTGGCTAAAACTCCTGCTTCAAGCAAAGTTTGTTAGAATGTCATCAGAATCTACCATTGCTAATCCCTAATTTGATTTCACAGACATACACTCGGGATAGGAATTCGGCTAATGAGATTTCACTCTCCCTTTTAAATCATTTAATCTATGCTTGTCTTCTGTCCAACTGCTATGAACCAAGAGTTAATGTCTGTCTACAAATAATTTCTCCTCCTTTTTTCCCACAACCTACAGAATCCGACAGGAAGATCTAAAAAATAAAATAAAAATGAAACCATCTTAAATTAAGATCCTCAAGGCAGAAGAAGTGATGGTGACAAAAAGTAGCCTCGGGGCAAAGCTGCAAAGGTATCTGTGCGAACGCAACAATCATTCGTAATCACTGCCGGCTTTGCTTGTCTGGGTTTTTGGGCTTAGACTTTCATCCACTGTAGCGTGGAAACTAATTCTACGCTCACATTAGTCCAACTGTTGTGCCTGGGGCAGTGATCAGTGGAGAGTTTTTAGCCGGCGCTCTTGCCCGGCTAATCTTTCTTCACACTGAGATTATCCCATTCACTAAGTCAAAACGGAGACAGCCCTCAGATATGAACAGCTGCACTAAAGGTTATGGCAGCTATGGCAGAAAAAAAAGAGGGACGTGTGTTGTGTTGATGAATAATCGGCAGCAGCAGAACATGGAGCTCAGAAGTCAAACTGGAGGAGCTACAAACTGTCCGTCATTGTGCTTGCAGATTTAATTTTGCCGCTGCTGATTAAATTTCTTGCTCTCGCTAGCGACAAGGTCTTTCTCCTCTGTCCCATGTGGTATGGTTTGATCTCTGGGTTCAGCAGACACACACACACACACACACACACACACACACACACACACACACACACACACACACACACACACACACACACACACACACACACACACACACACACACACACACACACACACACACACACACACACACACACACACACACACACACACACACACACACACACACACACACACACACAGCTTTTATTCATTACTGGTCCACACAGAGGTTACAATCTCAGCGGGAGCAAGACCAAACAATAATAATGTCATGCGGTTTGTGTTAATAAACACCAGCATTTGTTTTTTTTATCTTCTTTTAATAGAGACTAGAGAGCTAGAGGTTACCACATCCACTCCCAATTACCAATGTGGGGCTCGGGTCCTGTGCATTTGATCCATGCTTGGTTGGATCATTCATATTCATAGCGACTGCCTGGTGTTGTGTCTGCGTCCCACTGGGCCCAGTTTAAGAGTCATGGTTTTAACTAGAGCCACAGTGGGATCAGGTGGCGATCGCCGTGGCGTACATCGTTTCTGTGGGGTTTATAACTCCCCAACACATCGTCTACTTTGCCTCTGAGCTCGTCGTGCTCTGAGGCAAAGCTTCAAGAACAGACAAAGCCTGGGCTGCGAGGTGTAACTGTCTTTTTACCTTTTTAACTTTAAATCGAAATATACTACTCAAAATGTTTGTCGTAACTGGTTATAGAAGAATATTTAAGTAGTGGTAATATATATATATATATATACACAGTAAATATATATATTTCTTTTTTAAATGTTAATTGAATTCTTTATTTTTTTGAAGTTAATTGATTTCCTTTTCTTTTTCTATTTGAATTTCTCTAAACCTAAATATATAATCTGCATGTCTTTGGACTGTGGGAGAAACCCAGAGAAAAGCCGCGCAATCACGAAGACAACAAGGAAACTCCAAACAAAAAGATCTCGGCCAGAACCAATTCAAAAAAGGACATTTTTGCTGTGAGGTGACAGTTCTAACAACCACACCACCATGCCATCCTAACCTATTACCTACAATAATACTTATATTGATAATATTCCATTTGTTTCATTGACGCTTGTAGGCAAATATCGCCATCACAATTTCCCAGAGAACAGTTTTATATTGCTTTTTTGGTGAGCAATGATCCATAACCGCCTAAAAAAATCCATCTATTCATGAAAACAGAGCAAAGAACCAAATCTTCACATTTGAGCAGCTGAAACCTAAAACTACTTGGACATCCATTATTGATAAATGGCTTCAACGAATACTGGTAGCTTAACATTTTTAGAAATAAGCTCAACAGCTTTTCAAATAAGATTTATAACACTAAGCTGTCATATATAACGAATATCTACCCGTTATACGTCATTTGTTTAATCCACACAAATATAAAAGGCATAAACACAAGAATTAGTTGTTTCACGTGTGATATGTGCTGGGCTACTTCATGGCTAGGACCAGATGACCAACCATTGAAGTTACTCATGTAAAAGTGATGATTTGCATAGATTATTTTATTGGATATTAAGAGTTACAGTATGTGATCAAGCACTAACTGCAGAGACTTGACCCTTTACTGTCCCCAGTTCATATGATGGCATTGCTCCAGACCCACTGAAATGAATACGACCTGACCTCCACACTTCAGCCTGCCATGTGGCAAAATGCTAAGCTATTTATCTCCACATCGTGGGAAGCCAGATCCCGGAGATCGGAGTGGGGCGAGGATTTAAGAGAGCAGGTCTTAAGAGGGTGTGGAGAGCGAGTCTGCAGAAGGTGACGACGTGGCAACATGTGAAGAAACAGGACACTGATGGCTGAGTGATAACACGGGGGAAAAGCATGATGTCCGGGTCCGGTCACACGACTCTAATGCGGCGTCCAGACGGCAGGATGAGGGAAAAACAGGGGGAGGAAGGGTGGAAGATGTGGAGCGATAGAGGTACGGGGGGGGGGACTAAATTGGCTACATATTGTTAATCCATGAGGGAGAATGTCATGGTTTGGCATGTCAGTTGTTTGGAGTGTGATTGGTTTCTGCAGCAGCAGGGGGGATTAACGTCACCTCACATCATGTTACATTAAGTATAAAAAAAAAACTTGCAAACCCACTGTTCGGAAGTTTGAAAGGCCTTTACAATGACGGACATAGGCTAGTAGCATTGTTCAATATTGCAACGATTATATGAGTTGCGATAAATACGTATTTCCTGTCTTCTTCAGCTAACCTCCTGGTCACAACCACATTGACACCAATTACTATGAGGGTAGCTAACGGCTTAGCTGGGGGTTCATCTGATTGCCTAATGGTTATGAATGCATGACCTGAGCGTCGAGGGATCCATAACACTAGTGACATGTTTGATTGTGTTCTACTAGTAAAGATTTAACAGTGCTATTAGTTTAGTTGTTGTCAACAAGAGTAAAACATTCACATCTAACTGTTTTCCACTCTGTGTGTGTTTGTGTGTGTGTGTGTGTTAGAGAGGCTGCAGCCCAACATGGGGTAAACAACGTTCAGCACATTTTATTTTCCAGTTCATTTGGCTCAAGTGTTCAAGAAAACAATTTGTTTCTAATTCATCATGTTTCAGGCAGTTTTTTTACGTGTTTATTACACAGGTTTGTATCCCAGTGACGATTAAATAAAAATGTATCATTCAGCCGAATCCACTGATTAACATAAACAGGAGGATGCTTGGAAATTCTGTTTATTCAATATGAGGGAATGGACAGGCTACTCATTAGATAGATAAACGAAGGGGACTATTTTCTTTTAGGGCAGCATTTATGAAGTGGTGCTGAAGTTCTTGAAGTTCAAATATCCTGGATAGGACGCTTTGGCTTCACTTTTGGGAGCTTGATAAGCAAAATAGCAAAAATTAAAGCAATTAAAATGTTGAAGGTGCCCTGTGTAGTAAACTGAGTGTGTCCTTGTGTTCCATCAAATGGGTTAAATGCTTTTTCTCTGTAATACATTTTTTTAAAATACGGATTTAAAACTAAATTGAAGTCTTCTCTCTCACAGTCTTTGTTCGCACATTACCACCGCCTGTCAATCAGTGATATAATGTGAATCGCAAGTTTAAAAACATGGCTCCACAGCACCACTAGAAGTTAAAAACTTCACAGGCTGCCTGTACAGTCATTTAAGAAGCATTCATGCAGTAATCCATCATGTCTGCCTTCATTAGTAAGAAGTAGTTCTGCTTTACTCATCTGAATACGAACAGCAAACACCCATTGTACATACACTGGGTGTCAGCCTGTTTAAGTTAACATGTTCCACACATGTGCATTTGTAGTGCTTGTGGTAGGTTCAAGAGCATTTTTGTAAATATTGAGTATGGCTAAATGTCCATGACTATGTTAAGGATAATAATTTATTTGTATTTCTACACACGCTTTGGGATTTCACACACTGTTAAGAACACAACTCGATTGTAAGCGAACAGCTCACGAGTGAAGAGGCGCGGCACAAGGGAGCGAGCGCTAACACGAGGGATGTTAAAAAGACGGTGTTGAAAGAAAGACGGGCGAGACAGGAAAACACACAGGACCCACAGAAGACAGAACAGGACAGAAACAGAGACTAAATGTGTGGAGGAGTTTAATGAGTCTCCGGTTCCTCTCAAGTGTACCGCTGGGAGCCGAGGATCAGTGTGTGTGTGTGGATGTGTGAGTGTGTGTATCCACCTCTGTAACACTGGGCTGTGCATAATTTATCAGACAGCTGTCAGCTTTGTACTCCTATTTACTGTGTGAGCCAGATCCTGAGCCAACAGAGACTCCAGCCAGCAGGAATGACAGTCACCAAAACAGTTTAATTGGAGACTCAAGCCACTAATAATGTCATCACTATCACTTCAGTTTAATTACTTGAGTATGAGGCGATGTTTAACAAGACTGATATGCTAAGATGCTGTAATAAACATTCAGTTTGAAAGTGGATGCTTTGGGACATAATTTATCTTCTTTTGTTGACAGAAGATTCAAATCCCCCCCCCCCCCCCAAGCTCCCTGAGGTGGTTTTCCATTATCAACCTCCTGGAAGTTAAATGCACATTATTCTTGCTTTGGGCTCTTCTAAATCCCCTTCATTTTTTAGAAGTTTGGTAAAAGAAAGGCTTTAGGCATTGTGGTGAAGTCACTGTAGTATATCATGACACAAGAAACCAACTCACAAAAAGATCAGTTTTTTGTGTGATTCCAGAGTATCACCTCTGTCCTTCTGCAAACTTTTTCTTGAGAAAATTGTGTCAAGTTCTCTAACAAAAGAGAACAGACGACTGCTTTGTAAATGAGCCAGTATCGGTGCCAAGTGAATACAGGCAGGATGGATTAAGTATAAATGAATTAGTCTTGGTGAAGACACACTAGCTCTTTCAATCATTCGCTTGGCTCGGTCCCCGGCTGACTGCCCTGAAACCTACCACCACCTATGAGACATCTGTATTTCGCTCCATAACAGGGCTTGTAGATCACCCAACCTTTGCTATAAAAATGTCTTCAGCACTGTGTGAGCGTGAGGTATAATAAAATAGTATTTACAACTAATTACCCAAATGCCACGGCATTCCTGCGGAAGGTAACTCATGACGCTTGTCAACACAGTTATTAGGTGGGATATTAAAAAGGTGTCCATATTTCATCCCCTCTCCTGCACCTGAGAGCAGGGCTCAATGATGTGACTGAACTCTGTGGCTCTGCACAGGGCTCTGCCAATTCTGGAGTCCACACAGAGTTGCTGTCACCAGGTTATTCCCTGTGCCTTCATCACTTCTAGCTGCTGTAGCATGTTGGCAGCCACAGTCACCAGCGGAAGCCTCCAGCCACACTGGGCGAGGAAGACCATGTGCATGGCTCTGGCTCTGGACCGAAACTGTCAGAGAATATCAGATGACTTGGACAAAGGGTGTGAGCAGGCATAGAGTTGACAGCCATCCATTATTTAGATCATTTACAGTATTAGGAGTATATTCATCAGTTTGGAATTGAACCCATGACACCTATCAGCTGTCAATCAGAAGGCAGAGCAGGTCATTTATTAACTGCATGGGTGGTGTTTCAATTCTGTCCACATGTCAAAGTGTCCTTGAGCAAGACACTGAACTCCAATTGCTCCCCAAGGATGGTCCTGTAACTTGCACTTTAGCTATTAGCCTCTGACATTTGAGAATGGGTGAATGAGAGGAAGTGCTTTGGATAAATGCTTCATAAATTCAATCAGTTTACTTTAGCAGGGGTTAAAAATTGACCAGGAGGATTTCCCTTGTGCATCTGTCTGGAAGAGATTGGCGGGTCAGAGCTGGTGTAACACATGGAGGAATGTCCGATACAGAGATAAGCCACTGATGCAACACACTTAGGTGATGCCAGGTGCCTTCACACAATGTGGAACGTAGTTATCCATCCTTTTGGACCAATACGACACAACTTGAGCAGAGAAAACCTAGGGAAGTGCGAGCAGGCCAATCACACAAGAGGGTACCAGACAACAACTTTGGTCACCAACCTTGCAACAGTAAATGGCTTGGATGACACAGAGCACAGTCAAATCAGTCACTTTCAGCCAGGGAAGAATTAACTATATAATTTAAACTTGCAACATGTAGGACCAGGCTCTTAGGCTGGAAGGCAGCTGATGATGGCAGTTCATACCTAAATTCTCTTTTAGAGTTCCACATCTTTTTTGTTGTTGTAAAAATGAGGCAATTAGTCAGACAAATAAGCATCGGTCTCTCTTCAAAAGATAAGTCCCAAAAAAATTGTTAGACACAGCCCTCCGAAATTCTAATAACAAAAATTTCCAACGCTTTCAGGACTTGTAAGAAGTTGCAAGAACTTGGTATCAGGTTCTTCTCTGGATATCGGTTGTACTTTAAGAAAAATAACACTTGCGCACACAGAAGAACCTGAAGAAACCTGAGCTGGGCTGAGATTGAAAGGTTCTATAGCAAGGAAAACAACTGGAAATAGAACTAAGAGCAGACCCCTTGACAATGTCTACATGCTACAGTACATTAGGTTCAATTCCTTCGGTGGGAAAGCGGCAACACGTCAACCTGTTTGAGGGAAAGGTTCCTTAGAGTGAGTTATAGCCAAAGATCCATGTTCAGGCCTCAATCTCATTACATTACAGTGCTCTTCCAAATGAAAACCTTTGAGGTCATTGGGAGGTAAGTCACTGACAGGTTGGTTGACATCACTCAAACGTCCCAATACCCAGACGGATGACCGTGTTTAACTGCCCAGAGTCAGCTGTGACTCATTCCTACCTTTAGCACTACACAGGATTTTTGATGAAATTGCTGGAGATGCTAACTGGAGCCCTCGACCAGTCGGTAAATCTCTCTACCAGGTGACCTCCAGCCCTTTAGCCCGGGTAAGGCAGTGACATCAGGGCAGTGGAGGCCGATTCACTGCCTCCCTGTTCTTATATTTGCTGAGTCGGTGAACAATTTCAAAGCGACATGCCCACTGCTCTTCCCATGTGTCAGGCTCTAGCGGCTGCCAGATGACACATATTCTAAATGTCACTTACCACTTCACAGTTGACAGTTACCTCTTCATAAGTAGCTGAATAACTATTCACCAAGGCAATTCACATAAAGGCAAGATGTAAGAGCTTTGAGCCATTTCACAGTCCTTTATGTTCTGTGCTTGAAGAAAAATGGTCGAGCCTTTTAAATACTGAATATATTCCTTTCCCAAGGAAAACACACAGACTTTGATCCAAATATTAAATGTCTGCAATATTAATGTAATAGCAGGCATCATTGTTGTTTGGATACACACTGCCTCTTAACCATTCTAGGACATTTAAGAGGTGTGAAATGAAAAGGTTGTACTTCGAGTATCATCATTACCAAGAAATCCCAGAGGACACCTGAGACAATCTGGTTGGATGATGAAGGCTGACCTTTTGGATTAAAACGAAACACAAGATTCAAGTCTCTGTCACTTTGAAACAGGTTTTTAAGCAACAAATTAAGCTCTGATACGGTGAATTGAGGTTATCCGTCCTCGCTTTTTATCTTCAAAGGTAAGTATTCTACGCCCAGAGCTCTGTTTTTGGTTTACACAGAACTTGTAACCAGTAAATACATATAAACCTGATTTTTGCTGCCCTGCTGTTATTGTACGTTCACTCGGTTTCGAATATAGTGAAAAATTCAGGTGAATTCCAACTCAAGTCGGAAAAACAACAACATCGAAAGTCGGCAAAATAATTTGCTGCACCCAATTTTCTGACGTCGTTACTTACAAACCAATTAACATAAATTTACAATTGCACAGAATTACATAGAAGCTTGTAATGGGGACGTGTCCTATGTTTCACTTTATCACTTGCAAACTGCATATCTATCTCTCACAAGAGCCTAACACCATCACTTTAATACTGACTTTTTTATGATTAAAATGCACTCGTTTTAAACTATTTACATGCCTGTCACACTTGATCCCTGTTCTTTGCTCAAGAGAGAGGTCAATGTGTTGTTTAAACACCCATAACACATAAATACAACTCATTTAGTTGATACCATCAATGTTTTTTTACCTATTCTGACTTTAGAAGTCTCGACATGTTAATTTCCGAGGAGCCTGAAGATGCACATTTAACCTGCCGCAGAAATGGAAGACACGCACGTATACTAAATAATAATGAAGTAATTAATGTCATTATGACAATTCAATTATAATGAAATCCCCCAAAAGACACACAAAGAAATAGGTGGTAGTCAGTAGTGTAGGGATTGGCCGATTGAATCTTTGCTGTGTGGAGGTTTGTGCAGAATAAACAGTGGGGGGGATCTGCCCGAGGACCAACTGCTGCTGGAAGGCTCCGGGCACCCGGGGTCCAGGTGTGTCCCAAGTCGATGATTAAGATCCTGATTGGTCTTCGGCCCTGGAGACAGAAACCACGGCAACAGCAGAGTGAACCAGGCCGGAGGGGCCGTCACGTCGACACAGGAGCACTTTGTTTTCCAGAGTTTGAATGTTTTAAATCACTCATTATGCAAACATTGCTGGGTCGTCTATAATGGGTTTGATTTTGCCAACAAACTCAAAAGCCTTCCCATGACACATCTGCTCTCGACAATACAAACCAGGTTTGCCCACAGCTAATTTAATTATCAACTCCCAGGAAATCCATGTGTGTACAATGGCCTGTTTCTTCAGCACTGATCCAATGATGACTCAAAACAGAGAGGCTTTTAACGAAGGCAGCTCTAAGACCATTAGCCTGAGAGGAAATTAAATGGTGACATGTGTCAATAAATGTACCGCAGTGGTTGTGCAAAGTGGTGCAAATAGAATTATGTAGGGTGCCAATGTGTTATTATGCAAGTGTCCTTTCACTATACAAAGCCTGCAAAAAGTGATGAATGAAATGGAAATGTGAATAGCAACTGCAAAAAGATGTTCATGCTATGATTTCCCTATTTTTTCCACATAAACGAGGCCATGAGAGCTTTTACCAAACAACTTGGTGAATCATAATGAAGCCTGTTTTTAGCCTGCACATCTTTTCAAATGAAAGACATTACATGTCACAATTATAGACACAGACGGCTGCCAAGACAATTGGATAATGCTGATGTCAATATGAGGCAGTAGTTGAAGACATTTCATGTCTGACTCAGTCGGTGTGGGGCTCAGTGTATTTCACATCAAAGTGGGAATTGGAAAATGGTCCCAAAGTGCAGGTTTCTGCTTTGATGCTCTGAGCTTCATTAACCCGAATATAATTTCTCTGGACCTATTTCCACCAACACATCTTCAGAAGGAGAGTGTTTGATTGAAAATAACAAGAACTGTAAAATTCAGCCGCCTGCCGCCTCCAGACGCACACACAGACACACACTTCTCTCGCCTTACACCCTATTCCCTTCCAAATGGAGGAGAAAAATGCGAGTGTGCTTTTAAGGAACCCAAGCCTGTAATTTCCATCTAGTTCCAACTTAATTTGCCTTGAAGTAACCTGCAAATGCAGCCTTTACAGAGCACAGTGCTGTAGTGCTGAGAGGACCTAGTGCATTAAGAGAGAGGCTGAGAGGGATCCGTCATCTATTTCAAGAAAAGCGAGGGGAGAGAGGAACAAAAGAGCATAGGGCAAACGGATGCTGGATGGAGGGAGCAGGGAGTGAGTGTGGATATACAGAGAGAAGGGCGAGAAGGAGATATGGCTGTGTTTTAATGAGGAGACAGTGATTTTAGGAACGAGCGGCGGGGGGGAAGGGGGGGATGTTTTGATCTTTGACCTCTCAGATCCTTCGGTGTGGGTGACAGGACTGAGTTGAGACAGGGGATTAAGGTAATCAAGGGCAGTAATGAGAACAGAGCGCACATTCATCAGCCCGGGCACTCCCCCCCGAAAGCAACAATTATGCACCATACACCTCCTCAAACCCCCCCCCTCACACACACACACGTGGGCCTGGACATACACATCATCTTTGCCTGTGGTGGTTTCCTTCACTATGACAGAAGGGGGCCACAGCCGACAGATATAGATGTTCGGAGCAGTGCCCCGGGATCATCCCACCCCCAGTTAATAGAATACCTAGCCTTTGTCCCACTTTACAAGGACGTGTGTCTAATAGCTGGTTCAGACAACACTTCAATGTGAGTTGACAGGACTGAGTTATCAGGAAGTCGATGTGTGAGATACAGAACATCAGCTGCTAGCCGGACATTTGTTCTTTCCACCTCTTGAAATATGAGGAGTTGCTGCTATTTTTACTTATTTATAACATCCGATATTTCATATTTTACAGTAAGTTGGACGAAACTAACAACTTTAGTTTCTGTACTTTCATTTCTAATACCTATGTTGATACATCATTGACACCAGAGATGGTAACATGGACTTAGCGGTCATAATATAATGGTAAAATTGAGTTTTTATTATTCATAATATATTATTTCATATTATACACATATGTATATATGTAATGTAAACAAAAGTTTGGAATGGTGACTATCTTTTCCAAAATTGTGCAATAAGTAAAAGACAGGAATAAATGATACCCAATACAATGTTGGAAAATCCTGAAAACACTGTTATGGCACTTTGTTGGAAACTGGAACACTATCTTTGTTTTGATTTAGTTAGGACTAGGGATTTTCAAGTAGGGATATAATATAAAATAATAATGGTATCCCTAAAAAATCTTGAATAAATCAAAAAAGAGAGAGAGTAAGCTGACTTTGTAATCATATCTCGGTCGGTACAGCAGCGAGCAGAGGTTTAACAGGCCTTCTGCATCCCAGCAGACACCCTGACAAGACCAAGGGTTGAAGAGGCGCCTTAAAAGGCTTCGCTCTGTCTGCAGCAGACTGGTGGAACATGACTTCATTCTAAGGTCGGCGAAATCCCTTCAATCGCTTCAAAGTCCTAGCTCAACACCTACAATGGGACGATTGAAGTCCTCATAATGAGGATGCCACATGCCGATATCATCTTTCACAGGCTCCATCTGACCGCTGCTCCTGTTGGATGAAGTCATGTTCACCGGTGCACATCCCTGCTTCTTTTTTTTAATCACGTGTTTTCAATTACTCCAGGAGTGCACAGAACCAAGTTGTTCTGTAATTCAATAAAGGACACAAAGAGTCCGGCTGAGCGGGCGGGACAGCCCGGCTTTGTCCTGGGACAGCTGAGTGACAGGGGTGAGTTTAGGGCCTCCGAGCACACAGTGCTTACTTTGTACCTGTCAGTCAGGCTGTGACACAGACAGCCTGCCGGGGGACAGGGGGGACACCTCGAGAGGGGAGCGAGGTGAGAGGTCCTCGACCGAGGGCAGCCCCCCGCCAGCAGGTGACCCCCCCCCCCTCCGCCTTAAAAACATCAGTTAACAAAGAGAGGCACAGAACAGCTGGCTGCTGCAGCAGGGCAGACGTGTGTAGAGACTAGGGTTGCAAAATTCCGGGAATATTCAAAGTTGGAAACTTTCCATGGAATTAACGGGAATTAACGGGAATTAACTGGAAATGATGTGGGTAATTTATACTAACTGTATTTACCTTGTCATATACAGACATAAATATAAACATATTGTTTTGTCATAGGCTGATTTGAGCCCTGAGGAAACTTTGGGCACTTGACAATATGCTTCTGCATCGTTGTGTCATTCTTAACATAGGTCTTTGCACAGTATTTGCAAATGTACACAGCCTTTCCTTCTACATTGTTTGGGGTGAAATGTCTCCACACATGAGATAGTGCATGTGGCATTGTTCTGTAGAATAAGATGAGAAAAAAGTTTGTAAAAAAACACTAATGCAATGCCAGAGATATAAATAGTTAGCAAAACAATTGGAATCGTCTGTGAAAATATTTTATAATTGATAGATAAATGTATGGAAATAGGCTAGATGAACAGATGAACAATCCTCAATCAGCATGCTAATATGTTTTCTGATATACAAGAGAGGCACAGAACAGCTGGCTGCTGCAGCAGGGCAGACGTGTGTAGAGACAGACATGGACCTCAGGTCTTTGAGGCTGAACTTAGATGTCCTGGTGCTTTGAATGGTCGGCATAAAAACATACTCATGATGATTATTGCTGTGTTCCAATTGAGGGACTGCATCCTGTGGAGGACTCTGCCTACTCATGCTATGCTGGCCACGCCTTCAAAGCCCATGTCGTCGTAGGCCAAGTAGTCTGCAAAGGCTGAACTGAAATGAGAGGTTCTGGTTCACAGAGGGTTTACTATTTGCTTCACCAGTTTTGCCACTGGTGTGCGATGTATCTTAATGTGTGTTGGCCTGAGTAGGATCCACTCGGGGCTCCTTCATTGCTCGGGAATGGAAGGACCTAGTTGCAGCACTGTGACACAGTCGGTCCACAAATGCAGCCTCCAAATTATTACAGTGCCTACACACTTCTGTGTACTTTTGATCTGGGGGTCCGGTAGTATGTGTTCAGTTTGCAGAAGACCCTTTTTATTGTGATAATAAAAAAATGAGACAAACCCAGGTCGATAAAGTCATTTGTTTTTTGTGGCCTGCAGCTTTGAAATAAACCTGGAAACCGGCTCATTAATACTCTTGAACCTGAAGATATGTCCCACAATTTTGTGGATTACTTCCACACAGGACTGGAGGCTGCTTAAGCATTAAAGAGGAAACCAACTCTATATTAATGTCCCTGCTTTTGAAAAGAGATGCTCATCAATCAATATGGGGATGCTGAGTGTACACACACTTCTGGCCATATGGTTTATATTTCAATAGTTATTACAGCAGTGCAGGTTTGATTACTCACAGCTCAGATTAACAATTCTTAAGTAAAGATGGTTTGTTCATTTTAACTCTGTTACTGTGTATTGTGCTTCTAAACCATCTCTATTTGCAGTTTCCAAATGCATCACTGTCAGATGAGTACGAGGTTTTCTTTCCACTCAGGTCCACACTCTAAGCTCTTCAGCTCCATCTATCTCTGTCAAAGGTACGAACTGCTCTTTCCTCAGTCCAGCACTGACTACTTCCTTATCTACCGCTCTCAGCTCACACACCATCATTCAAACTGCTTCCGAGCCAGTGGACGTGCCTCAGCCAAGAAAAAACAAGAGATCGATATTTGTGCAGCCGAGTTGTGGAGGTGAGTATTGGTAGGCATTACCCAGTCAGAGCAGGTTGTGCGTGCAGCTGGAGTGAACGGCTACAGAGAGTGTCTCTCACAGACTGAGACTGCTGGATAACACAGAAAAACCTGGGGCTCAACACTGAAAACACAGGTTAAATGTAAAGTAGAAAAGTGAGGAAACACCGACTGAAAACTCCACCAGCAGCATAATCATGATTATACAGCGCTGAACAAGTAATGCCAGTTACAACTCTAACACATGCTTATAATACAATGACAAGATCTAAAGTTGAGCCTCAGACAAAAGACCAGCAAGTTTTTTCATGCGTATTTCTCAGTTCACATTGTGGCTGATATTTCCCCACTTTTCCTGCTGTATTCTCACATGGGCTCACTCTGATATGATATTTTGCAGACATTTTACAAGGGCAGGAAAAACTCCAGAAAAGATCCAGAGAAACTGCCTTGGACAATAAAAATAAAGAACCGATGGCTGTTAAATGCACCAGTATTTAGGGGCTTAATAAATATGCTTTAATTCAGCATTTTTTCATGTCAACAAGGATACAAAGTTTCTAATCGTATGCAGAATCCTGACTTAGTGGATCAAGTAGCAGCCGTGGTGCAACTGGTGCACAATAAATACAGCTTATTTTGTTTTTTTCTGCTTCCAGTCATGGCGGGCCGTGGGGCCACAGTCCCTGGCCTTATGCGACCTCACATTAAAATGATTTCAATGAGCTCCATGCAGCGCAGAGATACAGACGATAAATGTGAGACAACAAGAGTTCTACATCTGGTAGATATTCAGTATTTACAAGTACCCTGAGAGGAAAAAAAAAGATTGATGTTTCCAAAGTTGTATTATTGTTAGAGAATAATCCTCTGACACTGCTTTCAAGTTTTTACAATGGAATTATTACACAATACTAATTTTAGTGTAAGCAGCTCACTATGACAGAAAGCATCTATTTATTCACTGGCAGAAGAAACACAAGAGACTTTTGACGAGCAACAAAAAAAAGCAAAATTCATCCGAAGCAAAATAGAAAACAAGGAAAAGACTCAGATTTATAATTCAAACTCCCTGCATGTCTCTTCCCTTCCTCCACTCCCACGTCCCAGTGGACTGTCATTAGCCATCCCATGGGAATATCTCCCCCTGCTCCTACAGAGCCACAGGTAGACATGTCTCACTGACCCCTGTGCCTTTTATTCTAGTGTTTCCCAATTGCCTCAACACACATGCAGGCAGGCATGTGTGTGCAGAGGCACATCACATTCATTAAACAATAGAATAGAATAGAACAAGGGTAATACTGACTTGAAACTAACAAGTTATTTACTGTTAGATATATAACTGTAACGATATTAAGACATTGGTGTGTGTGTGTGTGTGTGTGTGTGTGTGTGTGTGTGTGTGTATGTGTTGAAGAGACAGGCAGGCAGCATCTAGGAGAACAGCAACAATGAAGCTAATGCACATGCAGGGCAGGACCCCAGTCGCCAAGGAAACACAATCTGTGTCTGACCATTACCATGGCAACCTGCATCCCAAAACTGTCGAGGGCTCTCTTCAAGGGGCGATGTCCCAGAGTTAGAAGATTTCAATCTTAAGGTTTTCTGTCCCCCTCAGTCACCGTCGGAATTTTAATAAAAGCTTTGGAGATTTTCCATTCAAATGCTCCGTAATAAAAGATTGTGCAAACTCAAAAAAAAAAGAGGTCAACCCCGTCCTTTCAACTGCGAAATAATCGGAGATAATCTTTTACAATTAGCAAGGAAATAATTTGCATGCTGAAATATCAGCCAACGTGCCAAGAAATCCTTATGATGTTTTTCATGTTTTCCATTACATTGATGCTCCTTGGCCACTCAGTAAGAACCAGTCTGCATCAACAGATCGGGCCTTTGAGCTGCCGCTCTCCGGCGGCTGTTCAACCAGCTCAGCTACACACACAGTCATGTTATGCAACCCGAGCTGGCCCGAGAACGTGATTTACTCCGTCCGGCTGTGATGCTGCTCTTGATGTGTAATGAGTACGAGGGTTCAGGTGAGCCGGAGCTCTTGCTCTCTCTCAGTGCGCTCACTTTAGTAATGAGATTAGTGGTTGAAATGGGAGTTGGGGAGGCAGAAGGATGGCAGAGCAGCAGATAAACTGAAAGTGTGTGTGTGTGTGTGTGTTTGTCGTGGGGGTGGGGTTTACATGCATGCCTGCATTGACTGGCCTGAGGGGCTGATCATCAAGCAACGAGGGCAGAGATTAACGGCCGATTACATCACAAATCTGCCCCAAGCTCCTGTCCTCTGCCAATACATAGTGTACCACTGAGATCACACACACACACTTTCTAGTATGCACACTCATCCACATTCCACCACTCAATGGGAAACAACAACAAATAGCTTGCCCATGTAAAACACACATCTCACAGGGAGACGTCAGGCTACTGCCTCTTGCAGTCCAGACTAAACAACCCTAAGAAAGCAGTGACACTTCATAAATATTATTAAAAAGGTTTGATATCAGGTATAACCTACCACATAGCCAAGCCCCTATAGGGCATTATTATATAAATATATATTTTTTTAAAGTGGTCTCTTGTGCGCTCACTGCAGTATACAAAAACAAAAACCTTATTTGTTGAGATATTGCTCAGTTCTTGGTTTGCACGGTCCTGCAACTCTGCTATTTTTTGGTATCTGAGTGGAATTCGCTTTAAATTGATTTACATCGTACACAATTGGGGGTTTTAAGAGTTCTTTCACACAAGCACAAACAACACTGCTGGTTTCAAGTGTATTTACAATCTGGTTCCAATTCACCACCTCCCCTGTGAGACGCCAGTTTCCCGTCTCCAAAATGTGTGTACGAATGGGTCAGCTTTATCATCCGGGGCACAACCTTCTTTTCCTATTGAAATCTTTCATTATCCTTTAATAGGTGAAAATGTGTTGAGTGTATTAAGGTGTGATGTAGATGGAATATTGCACTGAGATTTGCAGTTGTTGGAAGCAGTCAATGTGTTAGTAACATTTTTTGTTGTACGTGTTGTACATTTGGAGAGCTTCTCCTTTTGTGTCTCCCTGACGAACAAGGAAACCATCTTGGCCTGTGTGTTTATCCGCAGTGACTTGCATATTCATCGATCTCATTACAGCCAGACAGTCGGGAACGTTTCAGAGACATCCAGGTTTTTCTCTTTCTTGGACATCTCACAAAGCGCTGAGGATTGTTTTGCTGTTGGGAAGTGGGATCAAATGAGGACAAGGCAGGGAGGCTACTAATTTAAGAGAGCTCCTGAGTGAGCTACTGTAGAGTCATATCGCCACCTACTGGCGGTAGTGAGAAAAGTCTGGGGGTTGAGCACCTTGATGCAGAGGAGTCATCAAAATGCTCAAAGCTCTGTGTGTTCTGCTTTCATGTTCGACATGTATTGGCTTTAATAGATGTCCAGCGAGGAAGAGGGGAGAAAGAGGAGGGGATGGAAAAAAGGGGAAGCTGGAAAAAAACAAACTTAAACAGGTAGACAGACGAGAAGTGAAGGAGTAAGAGCACCGAGTTGGGCTTTTAGCAAACAGAGATTTTGTGAAAACAGCTTAGAGAAGTTGCCTAATCTCAGAGAGCTGTCCTCTGTGTGTGTGTGTGTGTGTGTGTGTGTGTGTGTGTGGGGGGGGGGCTGGTGTTTACCTGCTAGATTCTACAGCAGCACATCAATCTCAATGTGGGCCTCATGCCGCCCGCCCTCACTGCTTTTGGCATTTCATCACTCCTCCCCCCCTCATGTCCTTCCATCAAGTACCTCTCCAACAAGTGTGTTTGTGTGTGTGTGTGTGTGTGTGTGTGTGTGTGTGTGTGTTTGGATGTTTCAGGAGACCAGCTGGTTATGTCGGCAGTGGGAGGAGAGGGAAGAGGAAAAAGAAGGGAAAGGAGTGTGGGGGAGCCAGGACCGTGGCTCCAGTCTAGCGTGACTCAGTCTGGGTGCATCCATGCCTCTGGGGGAAAAAACATGCAAAACACGGAGCAAAACACACTGTTCCCCCCCGTCTGTAATCAGAGGGTTCAGACGTCCCCCCCCCCCCCCCTTTTAACAAGCATTCTCCATGTCTCTTAGCCCAGCTGCTCGGAGCGGTGATAACAAAAAATGACAGGAGGGTGGATGGAAAAGCATTAGAGCCGGGAACAGAGACCTGTACCACCGCGGCTTCCCTGCTCCAGAGGCTCACTGGGCTGCGGACTGAACAAAATGCAACGCCCAGGAGAGAGAGAGCAAGAGAGAGAGAGAGAGAGCAAACTGGACGACATAAGAGGGGCTGAGGCGTTTACAGCCCCTGGGTGGGGTCGACAGGGGCGGGGGTGGTTTTGAAGAATGGCCCACCTGTTCAAACAGCCACAGCTATCCGGAGGAAATGAAAACTTCCATCTGAGCAGAGCTTCGCAGATCCCCTGCACACCAAATCCCTCTGCACTTCCACCCGGGCTCGCTCCCTATCTCTCTCTGTTTCCACAGCTGGCTCCAGGAGCGTCTCTCTCTCTCTCTCTCCCTCTCTCTCTCCCCTGCCTTTATCTTCACATCTAGACCCCGGCGCGGGACCAAATAAAAATCCCTCAACTCATTCGAGTGGAAAATTAAAGTCTTAAAACGTCAATGTTTCCTGCAGCATGTCACATATATGTCTGTTAAACTTATGGTATGCAGGCCGACTTGAAAGTGGGTCAGCTCCCTGACCCCGACGCAGCTGTAATTATTCACCGGCCCACTCGCTCAGAGCGACGCCACGGGACCCTGGCTGCAGCTCGGCGGTGCAGCGGAGGTCCAAGTCCTGCACAATGTTGCTGTTGGTCGGTGGCAGTGAGGAAGGATGGGGGACGGCCGTGGACTGTGACTGACCTTGGCTGGTCATTGCTCAGGTCACTGCTCACACCGAGGCGTGGGATGACTCTCAGGGTCAGGCCGGGTTTGACCTCTCTGACCTTTGAGGGCTGTTTTTAGACTGTTAAGAATGGCTGCTTTATGCAGTGCCGACAGGAAAAACACACAAACCTGTGATACTTTTATTCTCCAATTAAAACAACAAGAATATAAAGTCAATGGTAAATGGTTTTGTATTTATATAGCGCTTTTCTAGTCTTGATGACCAGTCAAAGCACTTTCACGGTGCAGCTTTACATTCACACACAAATTCATACAGGGACAATTCGGGGTTCAGCATCTTGCCCAAGGACACTTCGGCATGCAGACGTGTCAGACTGGGGATCGAACTGCCGACCTTCAGGTTGGAGGACGACCGCTCTACCCCTCAGCCACAGCCACCCAATTAAGAGAGTAGAAAAGTTTTTTATTTTTTAATAAATAAATGAGATATTACTTTTAGGATTAACACATTGTTGCTGTCGTTGCCATTTTGCTAGTTGACAAAGCTGAAGGGATGATATATTTTCCTGTTGCACTGGACGAACGGGAGCAGAGTTTCTCTTGCACAACTTTACCCTGAAGCAAAAGCAAGCGTCTCTCAGACTGTGGGTATTAACCTTGAGTTTCCAGCCAGTCTCTGCCTTATCAGCAGATGCAGACTCCTGGCGTCAGACGGGGCAGACTGCCGCTACCTGGAAATAAACATCACCTTAACTACACCCATCGCCAAGCAGATATCCTCGGGGGGGAGGCCAATGAAATATCTGACAATGGGGGAACAGCATGAAAGCAAGTACCATCAGCTCCTTTTTACGAGCCACTAATGTACTCTCATGCCTGTCAGGGCTGTCCGTTATTACCGTCGTTCACTTGGTCCGCTCAACACAGACTCATCTGATGACTCATGCTACTGAGCAGGAGCAGGGGGATGAAGAAGAGGTGTTGTTAATGTATTCTGTCACCTCTTCGTTTCCCTGGAGGCAGAAAGGCCCGCACCAATGGCTGACAGAGGGGAAGCGGCGACAAACGATTGAAGCACTGGCTCGTCCCGGCATGGTTTGACAGCTAAGCTTTTGTGAGCTTCCACCAGAAACCTCAAATTACACCTTTCAGACGAGTCGTAAATCAGGCGCTCGTTGGTTAAATGCTTTTGTGTCAGACATAAAACATAAGCATGACAGGTGGGGAGAGGTGAGGCAGCTCCTAAGAGTGTAAGAGTAGAGTGGAGCTGCGGTGGAGAACCTTCAAACTGGAAATTCGCAACAACTGAAAGTGACATGCTCCTTTCACTGGGACTTATCTTTCCTGACAAGCTGCTTGCAAGAGAGTGAAATGGCTCCGAAATTGTAAGTGAGCACTGTGGCCACCAGGGGTCTCTCCCTCCCTACGGTGTTGGGTTTTTTGCAGAACAGGGCAAGGCCAGCTGGACGGCTGTCAAGAGTGATCTACACGGGACTGAGCCTCGATCCAGAGACACCAGCCTGTCGCTCCCGCAGGTCGTCCTGCATGTGCTCTTTAAACAGACAACAGCTCCAGTTACATATACGATACATATTTTAGGGAGCACATAAATACTTTATGGAACTGCCACAGCTGGCACTGAAACTCGTAAATCCCTTCTCATCTAATTTGTGGAAATATCTGCCAGGACTATTCCTTTGTCTTGGAATTATAACTATAGTACACCTCCAGGGATCTTTGGCAGAACAATGAAAAAAAAAATACAGCAAACACAGCACAGCACACTGTCAGGCTGAATCACAACTCAGGTATAAAATGGTGTGCCAGAGTTACAGGCCACACCTGAGGAGGGAGAGAAACAAACAATAAGGAGGAGGAAAAGCTCCCAGATTAACCTGTAACTGTCTCTGCAGATGTTGGTAAGAATTTTTGTTTCTTTATTAAAAAGGTGGAAAAGTAGGAGAATAGAGAGAGAAAGAAAAGATTGCTGGATGTTTAAAGTCTGTTTGCTCGTCCCACCAGGCCCTGCAGCAGCAGCACCAGGCTTACAGTTGACACGGCCCATCACGGGCACATTCGTACTTTTTCCAGCAGGCAGACAGGAAGCACCTGGGTCCGAGGGCCGGTAAATGGCGAAGGGGGGGGGGTTCCTCCACCCCAACCCAACTCAACACATCATCAGCTTGACTAAAAGGGTCCTGCGCTGCTACAAACAGCACTCCCTAGCTGGCTGTGTGTAAACAAACCTATCTCGGCTGTACGAGACGGTGGCACAGGGGAGTGAGCTCTTTCATTCTGCGTCCACCCTCAGGCACAGAAGAGGCAGAGTAGAACAGCGTGTTGTAGAAGTGTCAGCGATGAGACACGCCTTTTTTACACTACAACAAATGAGACGGATTTCCCACAGCTGGGCCGGGAATCCAAACTATCGCGAGCTGCCACTATGAGGTGGAGGGGAAAAAAGAGGGGCTGTGTGTAGAACATGACTGATGAAGGTGTGTGGAGGTTTCAGGTGGAGCAGGAGTGGCTAGGTGGAGGTCAGGTGGGGGTTGGGCTGGGCCTGGTGGGCACTGGGGCATGCTGGGGGTGAGTTTCAGTGACTTGCTCCTGCTGGGCACACTGGGGTACAAGAGGCTGGCTATGGCAGCCAGAGGCAAGTTGCCCAATGTAAACAGCCTATTCTGGTGGTGAGCTGCAGTAACAGCTGCCTGGTCATGAGAAAGGGAGGAGAAGAAGTGGATGAGGTTGAGGGGAAGGAGGGAAACAGGGGGCATTAGGGCTGGGGCAAAGGGCTGGAGCAGGGGGCCGTGGCTCCAACCCTCACATCGATCTTTATCTATCACAGATTCCCAGGGAGAGAATTACACAGAGACCGGGCCGGGGGCGGGCGCTGCAGTTCACACCAGCACTTCTGAAGCCAAACACTTCTTACATACTCAGTTCCAGAGGCCCTTGGCAAATCAGCTCTCATGCTGCTGAGAGCCAGAGTGTTGAAAATGAAGTCGGTGAAAATTCATTTGCCTCTTACAATGAACTTGTAATAAGGAAAAATCAAAAAGCATCACATCCAAGATTTTCCTCTTGCTCTTTTACCCATGACCTGGCGTGAGAGAAATATATGATCCCTTGAAGGAAATCGAATACTCTTCACTATTGTCGGCTAGAGCTAAAAAGTACCCAGACTTTTGCACTTGTTGTTGTTGTGGTTATTTCTGTTCGTCCCTCATGTAATAAAGGGTCCTGAACAGACCCCACTTTGTTGGGCAGTTAGCACCCGTTTTGTTTTCCATCTTCGCGGCTCGCAACCACTCAGAGGGCTTTTAATCTTTGAAGACGCTTCAACAGCCGTTAATTAGTGGTTACTCTTTAACTTTGACTAACAAGTTACAACCTCTGTGTCAATAGTTCAAGAGGCCTAAAAACCCAAAACAAATATTTTAAGAATATTGCTGATCTGATGTTTATTCAACTCTTACTTTGGCAGAGAAAAAGAGAAAACATTTGTTACCAACAGTCCAAAATCCAATCAGGTAGCCAATAAGCTGCTCTCAGACATGCACTGAAATCTAATTCTGGAAGTTAGCTGAAGGGCCGGAGCCCGGGTCAGTTGTTCGAGACGGCACCCCCCCCCCCCCGTTAAATGTATAGAAAGTGTCCATCGGAGCCCTTTTGAGAACACAGTAGGAAAATGTCATGAAAAAACTCAATGCATTGGTCAGAGATAGAAGATGAAGATACAGATACATTTATTTGTCCCAAACACATGCACAGACATGCACAAGCACACTCATGCAAGGAGGGAAATTTAACCTCTGCTTTTAACCCATCTGGTGCAGGACACACAGAGCAGTGGGCAGCCATGTACGGCCCCCGGGGAGCAGATGTTAGGGGAGTAAGGTGCCTTGCTCAGGGGCACTAGACAGGGTAGGGAGAATCCTCTTGGATTTTTGGACAGATCAATCCAGGTTCGTCTTTTTGTTGTTTCTCCGTGGAGTCGAACCAGAGACCTTTTCTGCCCATAGTCCAAGTTTCTGCCACTAGTCCACCGCCTCTCCCTAGAAACTCCACCTCCAACCAACAATATCACTGGCTCATCACTGATACCTACTAGGCCTTCCCTGTAACCCGGCTCCGATTAACAAATTAACAAGCTCAGGTATTTATCCCGGCTTCAGGTAGAGCTGTGGAGGAGTTCACGAATGGGCTTTCCAGGATTAAGTCTCCTTTATACCCAGATTACGCAGCATTTAGCCTCCATGGCATTTGGTGGGATTCGGGGAGGGGAGTCAGGTGTGCCGTCGAAGATAAGCGCAAAGCTCCTGGTAATGAAAGAAAGGATGGTGGACACTCCCCGGTGCTGTCTTTGAAGTCCAATCACACGGGGCACTTCCCCCTCAAAAGGAGGCACCCCTGGACGCCAAGATGCACACACAGCCTCCCAGAGGTCGGCATTGATAAGCAGGATCAGGATTAGACCCATCCGACCTTGGGTTCTCTGTGTCTCCCCCTCTCACCTCATGTCACTCAACTGTACACTCTCCTACTGCCCTTGCACCCACTAAGGGAATTTCATTTCTCACATTGGAGCCAAAGCCCTGACAGGAGCCAAAGGTGACAAGGGAGGTCTTGCTTCAACTCTCCTCTCCCTTGATGAGTTCCAGTTCCGGTGTCTGCTGGAAACACAGTGCTCTGACTTGTGATACTGTGATGGCCGCACCAACAACCACACAAGCTGAAACTTGTGCTATCTCTTTCTGTGATAATTAATTACGTTTTCTTTGAGTTACCAGTTCCTGGGGGTTGTTGCGGGAGTCATCTGGCCATTCAGCAAAAGGAGCCCCCCTTAAATGGCTTTGAGATTGGACTGCACCATGTCTTGTGTTATCATGGGGAAGGACATCATTTCCTTATCTTGATTTGGAGATGTTAAATCCCTGATTATTGTTTGATATTTATATTTAATTAATTTCCCTTTGCTTATATTTTATGGTCTTATAGTGGGATGTTATGTTGTGGCTGTAGTTTGTTTTCAATGTTAGTATGTCTAAATCTATCCCCCTCTTTGGTTTTGAGTGGATTGACCAGCCACCATATATGTTCCCCTATCTCAGTTGAGAGGGAGTTTTTTCTTTTTTTGTGATATGATGCTGTTAACTGGTCTCCAGCGGTTACAGGAGGATAGTTTAAGAAATTGACTATTTGTGAAATTGATCTTTTTTGGCATTTTGTTAATGAAAACCAAATTAAAAAACAACCTTTTTTCCAATAAACCCTCTGGCTCTCTAGTCTTCCTGCTCCGTCCCTGACAGATACAAACCCGGTGTTGATCAGCGTTTCTTTTTTGTCAGCAGAGCAAACGTGGCAGAAAAACAAGGTCAGGAAAAACACTCCCAATTCATGCACACATGAAATGAGCAAGTAAAAAAAACAAAAAAAGTATGAAGGCTCTGTGAGACCCAGGGATGCTTTATAATCAAGTTTTACTCGCAGGTACTGCAAGGACGTGGGCCAAGGGGGGAGAGTTAGAAGATGGGAAACACGGCAGCTAATTGAGAAGAAGAAGCCCGGAGCACAGAGACAGAGAAACGGGGGGTTGAGGAGGTAAACACGAGGAGAGAGAGAGAGGTGAAATGTGCGTCAGAGCTGCAGGGGGGCTCGCCTACGGAGCAGCAAGGGATGTCACTGATGGACATGTTTGACATTGTACTAACAAGCAGCCTGTGGATTGCACAGCACACATATACACACACACTGAGCCACATGGGCATGCCAAAACATACAGTGCAGCCCACAGACACAGTGAGATCATTGTATTTCTATCCTTGTGAGAACATTTCACCGGCCACAGCCGTCTCCCAACAAGAAACACACAACACACTGCACATCTGTGTGTTTAATTTATCACTCTCGAGATTTTCATTATCTCAAATAACATTTATGGCCGGATTCTCTTTTGTGCTCAATTTCATTCTGTGATTATTTGTCCACCGCAGTAACTGTTACTAGCGGTAACCACAGATGTTGCCATACCAACTCAGAGTGAAATCTTTAAAAGCGGCAACGATTCCACCGAGACCAGTTTATTTGTCACGCATCTTGTCTATACAGATGCACAGAAATGAACTAATTGGATAAAAGAAAATAGAATACAATTAAGATCTATTGTCAAGAATACGTGGTGAAAATGACAAAACAAACTTCACAACAATAAATGGTGATGAGATAATGATAGAATAACAAATGATCATAACTGTAGAGATCCACAACTAATCTCAGGAAGTAAATGACAATTTAAATTATTTTCACTCATAATCATATTCACCTTCAGAGCTACATGTGCTTCTTTTTAACAGCGAATGAACCTGTCAGCAGTCTTGAGAATACCAAACAGTTTATGCTAAAAACAAGTTTTCTCTCTGTTCTGATCCATGTACACAGTACAAAATTTCCAATTTTCATAGAAGCATCACCTCCTGGACGCACTGAGTCAAAGTTGGATGAGGTGGAGCTGCTCCCTGTAGCTATATAGGCAGTGTAAGGCAGGTTGAGCAGTAATGCAAATTCAACTGCATTTTTATGGAAATGTTGCCCTTACCCAGCCTTGACAGCTCCAAAACTTGCTTTAAGAAGATACCATTTTGCTGTCTGAAGTTAAAACAGAAGTTAAAAAAAAGCAAGGGACTGACAAGATCAAACCATATGACCTAACTGGGGAGTTCTTACATTTCTGGTATTACAAGTTGAATTGGATTAAATGTTGTTGAATACAGAAAGAGGAGGTGTGTCAAGGATAAAATATATCAGAACTGGGTCTGTGAAGGTTACGAGTCCCTTTCAGACATGTACTGGACCCTGCATGTCCTCCATGTTTTCTCCACAGTTTCTTTGGACTTATCCACCTGACCACCTTGTATAAAGTCCGTAGAAATCCAGGAGAAGTTGATGTGAGGACACAGCAGGGGAAGATTTGTTTTTTGAAGATTCTAACAAGCAATAGATGCAAAAATGAAAAAAACTGAGAAAAATATCTCCCGGTAAAAAAGTCATGTCATATATTATAAGACACATGACCATCACGTTATCTCTTCTCCTGAGTGAATACGTGACTTCCTGTCTATGCCTGCTGCACCTAGATCCTCTTGCCTGAATAAGGCTGACTTGTTGCTGTTGTGAACTCGTCTGTCCAGAAAACCTCCCAATGTGTTGTGCATGTGCTAAAGGAAAACTCTGAGTAAACTCTGTAGCCAATTCTCTGGATTTTACACGTAGATCATGTCTGAAAACAGTTATAGTGTATTTACCAGATGTGGACAGTCCAATGAGAGGTACTGCCAAGCGGCATTGTAAGAAATGTAGGACCCAGGATTTCTGAAGTTTAACCTTCAGCAAGTTTGATGCTTCTTTAAAACCATTTTGTGTGATTCCCTGATGGTATTTTAGCATTCAAACCAAGCCTTATTGCTAAAGTTCCAATTTAAGCCAGGCAGGAATACAAACACATCTTTATTCTAACTTGTTTAACACAAGACTCAATACATGAAAATTACAAACACCAATGAGGACAGGAAAAGCTCTTCAGTCTGTTTGAATCTGTTCATCCATTTTCCCAAGTACCTCTGGTCTTCATAAAAGAACACAGCAACACAAACACATTTTTATCCTCTGAGCAACTCCCACCTGAATCAAATCTTGGTTCGGTTGCTAGATGGAGGGTTTTACATAGGGTGAGGGATTCTTCAGCCGATCCCTGCCCTGGATAAGAGGAATGTACCCTAGTGTGTGAGTCGCTCGGACGATGGGGGGGGGGGGTTCCACATTGTCGCAAAAGCGGATTTGTATCCAGCGAACAAGTCTCCCTCCAGCTGTGCTCCAGTCCAACGGGGTTAAATTAAAGACAAGCCACACAGCTCATGTGTGTTGTGTTGGCACTCTTGTTAAACGCTGGATCGCTTAGTTACAACTGCTTGGCTCCTTTTCAAATGATTGTCTCCCAGATAAATGTCAGCGAGCCTGTATTCATTTCCAAAAGACTTCAACTAACGACGCTTCGCCGACTCTTGAAGCTGGCTTTAACAGATTGTGAAGGGTAAAGTAGCATTTGTGCCAGATCTGTCAGTATGCTCCCAGCCACTTACAACTTGCTGTCACTTTATATTGATGCCCTCCAACCCAACCCAACCCAGATCTACAGATGCCAAAGCGCTGCCATAACTCGCCCTGATGAGCTGGGGCTGCTGGCTCATCACGGGCCGGAGCTGTAATCCATGTTCCTCCGACCCCTCGCGCACGTCATCAGCTGATCAGCAAATACCCCCCCTTGGCATCTTCACTTGACTTCGAGGCTGATTGAGGGGATTTGGAAGGGAAATGGAATAATGGAAGTCAAAACTGAGAAAGAAAAACAATGAGGAGAAAGAGAGCGAGAGAGAGAGAACACATGCTTATTCACAGCGACGACCCAGAGGAGAGAGGAGGGACTGGCAGCCAGTTAGTCACTGGTACTGTGAAGCACAATCCAGGGCAGATTGCAGTGATAGCACGGAGGTGTTGGGGAGAGGGGATGTGGAACAGTAAGATAAGGCTCATTATCACTTCTCCCTGCATCACATGGCACATCATCCCTCCCTCCTCCATCACCGCTCGTACCTCTCGCTCTTCGTCTGATAACAGTGCATTCCTCCCCCCGGCACTGCCTCCTGGCTTCAGAGCAGCATGGGGCCTCGACCCCCTCCCTATCATGGGTACCTTTATCCCTCACCAATTATGAAGCCAATCATTTATTTTTTTCTATCTGATTCGGTCCCCTTGAAGATTCATTGTAGATGTCTAGATATATCAGGGAGGGAAGTTTCAAAATTGCCTTTTTCTCAACCTATCTAAAAATGAATTCACTCATCTGTTTCTATCTGCATTCAGCTTAAGCAGATCCAATGCATGCCTCCTCACAAGGTGCAACCTAATATCAAAATACATGACTTTCGCAACAAGATCAGCTTAAACTGATCCTACCACGACCTCGCTATTCTGTGCAAACAGCAGTCCAAAACAGGCCTGGATTTATTAGTCCTCCACGGGCCAGGCTGTGCTCTTTACCAGCGGCCCACAGGAGGTTTTATCATGACTGCTGCAGCTCTTTTGTAACCTCCTGCTCAACCCATCCACTGTGGATTCTTACCGGCAGCCCGGCCAACATCAAACCGCATTAACAGCGGGAGTTTGGAATACGCAGCGCAAATCCAGTCGACTTGACAACCGTGTTTTTGTTGACCCTCCAGAAAAACACTAATCTCAGATCATTTAGCAAATGCGATCATAACTGTTTATAAATACTGAGGGGTACCTCAAGCTCAGCTTGGTTGTAAACCCTCAATGCAATTGGGGTTAGTTAGCAGCCAAGCAGGGATGAATGTGATCCCTATCTGAGGTCATGACTGCGTGGTTGTGTGTAAGGGAGAACATGAGCAAGCCAGCAAAACTATCAGCGTTTAAGGATGTGTGGTCTGCCCAAAGTGGATGAAGGTTTGGAAGGGAAGTGAGTTTGAATGTGAGACTGCACAACACGCTCTGCCCCCCCCCAGATCCCAACGGTCGGGGTTGGCCGGTCCTCTAGAGAACCCAGTTCAAATGGTCTTATTAACCAGGGATAACCGAAATACACCCTGAACGTGGTCCCTGGGTGACGCAGATGTTTCTCCTCAGGAGAGGCGAAACCTAATGGGCAAAGCAGTGATGAGGTCATCCATCACAGGCAATACGGGCATTAGGACTTGGTCACAAACCAATGTCCCTGGGTTTGAAATGTGGTAAAATCGAGGGTCAAAATGTCAAGTCTTAAAAAGGGTTCTTTACACCGAGAGTTCATTCTCATTAGCATACTTGCAGTAATTTCCGCTGCTTCTCCTGTGTTTGTGCAAAGACAGAACAACCAGAATTTACCGTTCTGACTCTGAAACACCAACACGTCACTCCTGCGTCCTGACCAGCCATGATACTATGCTGTGCAAACACTTTATTTGCCAACATAGAAAAGGCCTCTAGCCTGTCGTGGTATAAGACGACAATAAACTGAGCTTAGGAAAAACTTGACTATAAACCTTTTTGACAATTACTCTTTGTATTCTTTGTACTTCTTATTGTCAGATTCTTGAAACTGTTGCAGATAATAGAAAAACGTTGCTCATTCCGTTGTTGTCTCTGTTCATTGTTCATGATAAGGATGTCTACAACTTCCCCCACAATGTCAAAGTAAACACTCTTATCTTCAACAGCCCCCTGTCGTCCTCCCCTCCTCTGCTCCCTGTTGCTCCCAGGATGTGGTCGAGGTCTGGGTAAGGCAGGTGGGTTATGTAAGAAAGAGTTATGAGTCTCTGCAGGGGAAGTGTGCAATGGTGTGTGTGTGTGTGTGTGTGTGTGTGTGTGTGTTTGAAAGTAGTGAGGGGGGTGTGTTGATGCTGCTGCGATTCTCAGTGTTCTTTCTACTTCTATAAACCGTCTAGAGCTTCCTGTCCTCTTCACAGATACAGACAGTGTTCCTTTCACCTTTTTAGACATTGACAGCTGACACTTGTATCCAGAATGGCGTAAAAAAAAAAGAAGAAGAGGTTCACTTAAAGAGTAACATTTCTCGATGACAAACAGTAGTTTAGGGAAACTGTAGAATTGCTCCATCGTTGGGATTTTTCTTTTCTGAACTTCTCAGTCGAATCACCATCACATTTGTCACATCGACAATGTGACGATCCAGTTGCTCTCTTTTGCGTTTCTCTTCCATCTTTGGGCCTCAGTTCAAAGCCCTTTAGTTTATATAACACCTTGTGTCACTCATCTGTTTACCTCTACGCTATTAACTTGGTCTAATCACATGCTCTCCCCCTGAAAGTTACTCTTTGGCACTAGTTGAAGGATTATGCAAATGAGTAAGTCAATACAGGTTAAATCTCTATTATCGCACAGCCAATACTCCCCTCTCGGCACTAAACCGCCACCAGTAAATGGTTCCTTTTGTGGGGTCGGCACAAAAGGAAAAGGAGGAGCGATAGCCGGGGCTGTGTGTCTGTAATGAGCGGCCGGGTCTGACTGACGTGCAGCATTATTAGCATGACACAGGCTGAGCAATGGGAGCTCCCAGATTACAATTTACACGCTATCTTCGAACACCGCCCAAGTCAAGAGCCTGTCACAACAACAGGTACCCTGGGGATATCACACATACACAGACACACACACAGACACACACACTCACTCAGAGGGGAGATATCAGGAAGGATGGAAGCACTGAGAAACTCAAATTGTGACACTACTTACATTCTCGATCAAAAGGTTGTTTTTTTTAGGACTGGAAATCTTTCTTACCTGCAGACACAAAAAGAGAAAAAGACAGATGCAGAATGTTAAATGTGTTTCTCGAGCACAGAGTGTTCATGTCACTTGTCTCCCTGTTGGTTCGGCTTCATTCTTCTCTCCCTCACACAGACAGAGAGGGTGACTGGATGCCCATATTTGGCCATGTGGGCGCTCCTCGAGACGGCCTCCGTCTAATAACACAGCGTCTGGGCATTACTCTCTCTCCACAGTTAACCCTTTTATTTAACAAGGCAATACACACACACACACACACAACACAGGGCAATGTAAAGGATTCGCAGAAGTAAAGTTGTTGTAAAAGTAACACTTTACAAGGTACTATTACTTTTTTTTAATTAAGTGCTATAAACCACCACTGCATCCCCCACCTTGGATCAAACCGAACACAAGCAATGGAAGCATACCAGCAGTCATAGCAACAATATTAAGAAAGAGAGTACAGGTTGTGGAACGTTCATGGTTTGGTTAGGTTCAGACTAACAACCGACTTTGGTTAAGGAACAGACATTAGTTTTGGTGAAGTGCTTTATGTGTCCATTCCTCCAACCTCCTCTGAATGTGGACGTAACACTCTTTTTACTCTTTATACGCTTTGCTCCCATCATAATTACTGCAGCCACTAGACGTCCACCAACAATAAAACATAAATACGGGTCCTGATTAGCTGCTGGCAGAAGGTTTTTTCTAAGAGGAAAGCACACTAATAATACTTCAGTAAATGCTGCTGTTTCTATATAACACTTGTACTACCACTGTTGCAACTTTTATATACTGATACAAAAACTTTTACTGCACTTACAGTAGGTGTTGAATGACAATATGACAAATGAGGATATTGCTTATTTCATTTAAATTCTGCATACTCATAAAAGTAAAATAAATACATTTAAAGTTACTATACAAAATTGGATGGTAATATGAATGTCACTGATCATGCATTGATATTTTGTAAAAATCGATAAAGGGCTTAGTATCACCAGGCCTGTACTGTATGCCACAGCCTGACGTGCACCTTCCTAGAAATGCAAATACACGTGACGCCACTCCAGACTGCGACAACTGTGATTGTTTCTCAGTGGCCAGACAAGCACACAAAACTCACCCTCCTTCTCCCTTAAACTGTTTAATGGTCGTACATCATCTTCTCTACACTACACACACACACAGTGGCATAGAAAATCCCAAAAGCAACTTGCAGAGCGACACAAACACAGCAGCACAAACGTATAAGAGCTCAGTGCAGTCTAGGTCACTTGCGTAGGTCCTGCGTCAATCCTACGCAGGAGAATCCACCAGGCTTCGAAGGATTCCTGGTGTCAGTCACCAGCACAACAGCATCTAACCGCATGGAAATTGCATGTGGTCACTTTCTAAATCATATTTCCTGCTGTACATGAGTTTTGTTAATGGAGATTGGAAAAAAAAAGCTCAATTGCTTCTTTTACTGCATCTCACAACACTATGCTGTTCCTGCTGGAAAACTACTTCACAAACATCTCCAATAAAAGCTCAGCAAAGAGCGTGGCTCTGATACAGGAGCACACAATTCATGAGAGACACAGAGAGGGGCGGGGCTTCCTCTTAATTCCCCTGTCTAATTACTCGTCCCCAGCTCACCCCAGGTCAAAGACCCTACAGGTCCCACTCTAATCCGTCTCCTCGGCCCACTTCAAAGAGCCCTGATTACAGGGAGGAGAAGAATGGTGCAACAGAGGGAGAGAGAGAGAGAGAGAGAGAGAGAGAGAGAGAGAGAGAGCAGACAGGGTGGAAATATGGGGATGAAAGAAGGGAAGGAAGGAAGGAAGGAAGGTGGACAGAGCCAGAATGGAAACATATCTTGTCTGTCTCTGATCCGTCTGGCGTGGAGGTCCGATCAGCTCCCAGCTGATGCGTCTCCACTGGCTTAGCTCAGCCCTGGAAGGCATAAGCCATGTGGGACTGTGCTGAGATCTGCTGCTTCGGAGGGAAGGAGGCAGACAAGCTTTTTTTTTTTCTTTTCTTTTTTCATTGTCACATAAACGCCAGGCTGATCCTCAGTGCACCAATAAAACAAAGCAGACAAATGCAGCATAATAGCGGTTCTGTTTCTGTGAACATCTGTCTGTGTTTTTGAATTATTTCCAAATCTTCCATTGAGGCCGTCTCAACTCTCCCATCTATTTCATGACTTGAGGAGCCAAAGTAATTCCGAGCGGAGATAAGGAAAGGCTGTGCAAGCACATCGGGGAGAGTGAGCCAACTTTCTCCCCAGAACAACAGACTATATTGTTATCATAACCCCAAACAAGTATGTCCTGTCGAAAGCGTCTGTCTGCCCGGGTCTGATTACAATCAATCAAAACCTTCAAAATCAAGCTGTCCATCAGTTTTAAAACCTATAAGTTGTAAAATATCACTCACTTTGTTGTGCTTTCTTTGTTGCAATTTATCATGTCCTGACTTTCTTTGTCTCTCTTCAGGCATGATAACAATCACATGCTGTTCCCTTCGCATTTTATTTACTGGTATTTCAAAACAAAGAAACCGTTTCCAGCTGAATCTATAAAACATCACTTCCAGTGTGCTGGAGGATTTTTTTCTTCAAGGAAACATCCTCCCAGGGACTCGTAACAACGAATGAAAACAACTTTTGTACCAATTTATTTCACTTTTGTTTTCAGAAGCCGAGACAGGCCAGATGTACTTGGTTAAGGGAAATAATGTGGATAATTAGTGCAAATGACAGCTTTTGAGTCTAAGAGACAGTAGTGAGAGGACTGGAGAGAGAGAATCCCTGCCAGAGCACTATACTTCATCTCAACAATGCTCTAAGAACTAATATTTATATATACAGTTTTACACCCACTTCTGGCGAGTCTAGAGGCCTGAGAACACAAGTTGAAAAGTATCATTTCAAAGCAGGAGTTTAAAGAAGAAGTGAGGGAGAAAACAGATGAGGGGAGTGAGGGAGAGCAGAGGAGGGACGGATGAGAGTAGGAGGACAGGCTTAAAAGGCTTGGAGCTCGATCCCTCTCTCTCTCTCTGTTTCTCTCTCTTCAGGCTGGGGATGATCAGCGGCTGGAATGAGGCTGGCCGCTGGCTAGACTCGTCTGTCCACAGGTTTAAATTTAGGTCGGATCAGACGAGGGGCTTCGGCCAGCCGGCTCGTACCATCACTGACCACATTATCATTTCTCCCTACCTCCAGGCGGGGGGGTGGGGGGAGAGAGACGTGGCCACCCAACACCAGACCTGACCTGATGCATGCAGAAAATGTCAGGACTAGGGTTGCAAAGGGGCGGACAGTTTCTGGTAAATTTCCGGAAAGTTTCCAGAAAGTTTCCATGGGAAGTTAAGCTCGGGAATTTTGAAAAAAAAAAAAAAAACTAAGCAAATTAAACGCTGAGCAATAAAAACATCATTCAAAACTCTATTTTAAAGATGTATGGAATGCAGCACACGCTGCATGTTGAGTTTCAACCCTCCACTGTGCATTCTTCCATCACATGCACAGATAATTCCCAGCATCCTTCACTCTACAGCAGGGCTATTGAGGCCTGCTGTAGTGTGCAGGACTAGTCAGGTAAGTTTCGATGATATTACTGGGGAAAATATATTAGCATGCTGATTGAGGATTGTTCATCTGTTCATCTGGCCTATTTCCATTGATTTATCCATCAATTGTAAAATATTTTTACAGACTATTCCAATTGTTTGGCTAACTATTTATATCTCTGGCATTGCATTAGTGTTTTTTTACAAACTTTTTTCTCATCTTATTCTACAGAACAATGCCACGTGCACTATCTCATGTGTGGAGACATTTCACCCCATCCAATGTAGAAGGAAAGGCTGTGTACATTTGCAAATACTGTGCAAAGACCTATGTTAAGAATGACACAACGATGCAGAAGCATATAGTCAAGAGCCCAACGTTTCCTCAGGGCTCAAATCAGCCTATAACAAAACAAAATGTTTATATTTATGTCTGTATATGACAAGGTAAATACAGTTAGTATAAAGTACCCACAACATTTCCAGTTTATTCCTGTTAATTCCCGTTAATTCCCATGGAAAGTTTCCCGCTTTGAATATTCCCGGAATTTTGCAACCCTGGTCAGGACTCATAATCGGTGCAAAGTGGAAAAGTATTACCTGAACTCCGGCAGTGAGAGCGTCTGTTTACGGCTGATGAATATGTGTGTTTGGGACATTTGCGATGTTTAACTCTCGCGTGTCATTTTGAGTAACAGCGCTTTAACACTGCAGGCAACGCTTCCCAACCTACAAATCAATCAAAATCTCAACATGCTGTATACGTTATGCTCTTAAGTTCTGGACCACCGGCTGAATTTCCACTGTGTACACAAGCAGACAGATGGTGGTTTCAAGAGCAATTTCTTCCTTTTGTGTTCCCTCTGACAACACAGCAGACTCAGAAATGCATCGGCCGACTACAATGAAGCATTTGGCAGTGTGCACGCAGCAGTTCAAGCCGGGGTAATGATAACAGTCAGATTCCTTATCAGAGCTTCTGATGTGGAAAGTCTGACCGGGCATTCGAATCAGCAAATAAGGCATAATTGCGGACGGGCTCATTCAGGTCTTTGAGGCACATCTTTTTCCATCAAAGGATACGAGGCTGGAGAGTATCTGTTTACAAGCTATTACTCACTTCCCTCTCTCTCTGCCTTGTTGTCCACGTCGCGCTATCTTTCCTGTAATTGCGCCTTATTATACCGGAGCGATAAGGGAATGATGAAACAGGGACACCGCCACTCATGTAAACATTTGGATGTGATTTCGGGCTTGCGTTATCTTCGCTGTTCTCTCCCAGTGTCTAATGTGTGTGTGTGTGTGTGTGTGTCTGGGGGGGGGGGGGGGGGGGGGGCGAGCCACAATCTTCTCCACAACAACTGAAGAGAACAGACAGCATGGAGTCTCTGCAGCTGTTTCTGCCTCGGCCGCAGAGGGGAGCTTTTAATTGAATGTGAATGTGAGTCGCGCAGGCTTTTAATTTGGCCTCGGCTGGAGACACACACACCCCGGGTGGGGGGCGGAGCTGGGTGGGTGGGTGGGTGGTTGAAGGGAAGACAGCCCCTGCCTCATCCGAGCCATCACCTTTTTTGTTTTTTTCTCAGCCACCCACGCGTCACACGCCTCTAATTACAAGTCATGGGGAAAAGCTGGGAAAACAACAACATTTTAACAACACGCAACAACAACAACACAACACTGGGATGAGCAGAGATCAGGCGCTAACATCCGCAGAGCCTCAAATCAAATCAGGCAGCAGAGACACAAAAAAAAAAAAAAAAAAAGAACGAGGGGGGAAAAAAAAAAGGAGGCTCAGCTGTATCCTTGCGTAATGAGTCGGGGACGGAGACACGTGAAGGCTCCGGCGAGGCGGTGAGGAAGGGAAGGGGGGGGGGCTGTGGTCAGTTGTCTGTTGGCTACATAACAAGGCATGTCTATGTATTCAAACAGCTGTAATTGTGTGATAACTCCACAGGCTGCTCGGTGACGTGGAGCGGCAGACGAGGGCCTGGAGTCGCAGCTCGCTACGACCTCAGTGGAAAACACCGCATGACGAATAGATGGGAATTCAGACGCAGGGTCGTTTCTTTGAGATTCAATAACTCACGATGCCTGCGAGAGAGGCGGTGGACTATGGGCAGAAAAGGTCTCTGGTTCGTCTCTGGTTCGACTCCACGGAGAAACAACAAAAAGACGAACCTGGATTGATCTGTCCAAAAATCCAAGAGGATTCTCCCTACCCTGTCTAGTGCCCCTGAGCAAGGCACCTTACTCCCCCAACATACGCCCATGGCTGCCCACTGCTCTGTGTGTCCTGCACCAGATGGGTTAAAAGCAGAGGTTAAATTTCCCTCCTTGCATGAGTGTGCTTGTTCATGTGTTTGGGACAAATAAATGTATCTTAATCTGCGTGACTGGCGTATGGGTTTCATTTGCTCGCCGCTGTAGGTAAGAGGGGGAGAGAGGGACAGAGGGAGGTGGAGAGGTAATAGCCTGAGATAACTAAACCTGCATCGACGACTTTGATTCTGGATTTAATGTCCTCGTGAGATCGACTCCTTCTTTCAAGTGCTAAGCTGACTTGCGTGCACTTGAAAGAAATGCAAATGCAGCACAGCAGCCGGCTCTGTTTGCCTTCTTCGTGAAATATGGGACTGTTTAATGTCACCGATGAGCCCAGTTTGTTGTTGTAGTGCTCCCCACCCCCCCCCCCCCCCCCCCCGGCCCCGCATGTGTGTGAGTGTACACACACGTAACCACACAAACACAAGCAGACAGGCGGTGGGAATGTGGGCCTTGTGCACACACGCACGCACCACACACACACACACCTCTGGGATCCGGAGACAGAGCACCTTTTCAACAGACAGCACTAACTCACGGGTGTGAAGTTAAACGGCCCCGGGGCATGGCAGTGGTGCGAAGGGCCAAAGGCATGTAAACACCAGACGACAATGAGCACACTGACCAGAGTGCACGCTTCTGTCATTCAAAGCCTCTTTACAGCCCTGTTCCCACAAGCCACAGAGCTGCGTTCGGAAAACAATACGCTTACTTTGCATCACTTACATTATGTCAAGTTAGCCGCACACTCGGGCCAAGCCGTGGGGAGAGCAAAGCTCCGAACCCGGAGGAAGGAAATTCAAAAAAAAAAAGAAAGATCCTGAGCGTTAACTCAGTGGAATGCTGCCTTGCTCCACAAAGACCAGCCTTTGAGGCGTTGTGAGGTTGTGCAGTGTCAGAAAAGGAGGGAGAAGTTACTGTAAAACACATCTGTAACACAGGATGCATCAGTCTGCTACAGAGAGGGAAATATCATCCGAAAAGTCTCGTGAAGCATTAGTTTGGACCTTTTTCAAATTACATCTGGAGATGTTTAAATGTCATTAAAATATGTGCTGGCTGAACGGCCTGCATGGGCTCAGGTTACAGCCCCAAAATGGCTGGAGAAACATGCGAGTCTAGCATCTCTCCTCATCACGAGTTGTTTTCTCCCTCTTCTAAACAGTCAGGCAGAACCTCAGGACACAGCTTTATATCTGTGAAATATTTACGCTCTGGTAATGTGAAAACTAGTTTGGTGGGAAAAGTTGATCGAAGCCTGGTTTCCTTGTGAGTCTGTAAAGGCGTGAGCAAGACGGGGAAAGGAGGGGAAAAATACAGAGGTCACGACGGTGGGTGGAACTGGTCGGCAGCCTCGGCTCTGTGTGAGTGTCTGTGTGCGGCCCGCGCCAAGAAAAACAAGGCCTGAGCGACGCTGGGATCTGATTTCAGTGTGGAGGCATGGCAGGAAACTGGTTCCTCTTGGGGGGGTGGGTGGGGGTGGGGGGGTTTACACTTCAAGTCCTCGCAGAGAAAAGAAAGAGAGAGACAGAGAGATTTATAAAACAGAACAATCGTCCTCTTCACTCAGCGCCCGTCCGACTATGATGGCTGACACTAGGGTTGCAAAGGGGCGGTAAGTTTCCGGTAAATTTCCGGAAACTTTCCGGAAACTTTCCGGAAACTTTCCGGAAACTTTCCGGAAACTTTCCATGGGAAGTTTAGCTCGGGAATTCGGGGAATTTTGAAAAAAAAAAAAAAAAAAAACGCAAATTAAACGCTAAGCAATAAAAACATCATTCAAAACTCTATTTTCAAGATGTATGGAATGAGGCATTCTTCCATCACATGCACAGATAATTCCCAGCATCCTTCACTCTACAGCAGGGCTATTGAGGCCTGCTGTAGTGTGCAGGACTAGTCAGGTAAGTTTCCATGATATTACTGGGGAAATATATTAGCATGCTGATTGAGGATTGTTCATCTGTTCATCTAGCCTATTTCCATTAATTTATCCATCAATCGTAAAATATGTTTACAGACGATTCAGATTGTTTGGCTAACTATTTATATCTCTGGCTTTGCATTAGTGTTTTTTTACAAACTTTTTTCTCATCTTATTCTTCAGAACAATGCCACGTGCACTATCTCATGTGTGGAGACATTTCACCTCATCCAATGTAGAAGGAAAGGCTAATTCCCGTATATTTACGTTAATTCCCGTATATTCCCATGGAAAGTTTCCAACTTTGAATATTCCCGGAATTTTGCAACACTAGCTGACACACAGTCAGAGTCCGTGCTGGCGGCGGAGGGATTTGAACCTGCGTGGTACGTCACCAGACGGGCACGAGGCCCTGGTGCAGATCCGTGTGCCACGGGGGGGTCAGCTCAGTTCAGAGCCGTGAATCTGCATCTGGATCAGGACTCGCCGGCTGCAGAGCCAGAGGGAGACGACTCCGCACATGTGCAGAGAATTAGCTCAGGCTACGCAGCGTTCAGAGGCTTAAAAACCCCTTTGTTACTCAGCCTCCATGTAACACACTACTCCGCTATGTGTACAACGGTCTTGATCTTATTTGTCACTGGCTTTGCTTTGGCCGCTTCGAGGCCTCTCGCAATGACAGCGACTTCCACGGCGCTCGGTGGTAGCGGCACGCTGCCTGAACGCACGGGCCAAGTTCAACTGAGAGTGGTCCAAAGAGGGGGAAAAGGAAATGAAGCTGATGGAAAATAAAAGGTCCGGGCCTTTACGGATGTGAGGGCCTGTGAGGCTGTCCTGGAGATGTAGAAACTGTGTGTGAGGGCGGATGAGAGACGTCTACGTCAGAGGCGCTTGTCGAAGGAGACTCATTTTCTCTACACAAACAAAACATGTCTTCTCCTGCTTTTGTTATTCTTGCATCCGATTTCATGTACATTTCAGCAGACTCCCACCGAACGCTGACACAGTTTCCAGAGTTGATACAAAATGAAATTTCTCTCACTTTAAAATAATATCAATATCGGTGTCAAAAGCTCAACATGTTTGTTTTTAAATTTATTTGATTAAAGATGAAAATGAATGCCAGCTCTCAGAACTTCTGAAAGTTTGAAATATAGTATGTTCAAGCAGTGTTCTTATTTAGAAATGGACTGCTCTAATGAATATATCATATATATATATATATATATATATTATATATATATATATATTAGGGACGGGAATCGGCAGGGACCTCCCGATATGATACTATCACGATACTTAGGTGGCGATACGATATGCCAGAAATTGCGATTTCTGTGGGTATTGCGATTCGATATTACGATTTCCTGGGATTTCTTTTGGTTATTTATTTATTTTTTTAAATACTGGACCATGGAAAAATGTTGAATCATACCTTCAAATACAACACAGTCAAATTCACTTAGAGCTTTACAAGTTTTATTTCAAATATTAACATTAACTTAATGACTGCCGGGCAGCCAATAGAGAAAATAAATAAAAATGTTCCCTATTATTGTATAGCCCCTGTCAACCTCACACAAACTGACAGATTAAGAAATGTAAGCAACCTAGGCTACTTTTAAACAATAAATAAAAGGTAAATTAAATAGAATGAATAAAAGTTTACTTAAAATATAAACTTTAAAATAAACAAAAAGTAGGCTATTGTTGTTTGCATGTAGGCGATACAAAGCTAGTGCTTGGGTATGTTTAGATTCTTGTGCAAAAACAACAGCTGGTCAACATGCTCTGGGGTGATGTTGCTCCCCCAATATATCCCCCCGTATAAACCAATAAATATGTTTAAAAAAAAATTATATATATACACAAGTATGTGACTTAAACCCTTATAGCTGCCACCTCTTGAAGGGACGACAAATGGCGGGAACGAAAAAAGATCCGATCTGTGCAAATCAAAGAGGAAACTGTAAACTCCTGACATGACCCGGATCAAAGAAACACATATCCTGTTTCCATCAGGTTTTCTAACATCACCTGTGTTTTCGTTTGAGGTTTTTTAATTAAATAATCTCGCCGCAACTTCTTCTTCTGCAATCCGGTCTCTGACAGGAGAGTTTGCACCGCTGCTTATCTCGATACACCATCTGCTATGTTGACTGCATATGCATGGCCAGAGTTTTTCGATTAATAATGCATGTATTTGATTTATTTATTTAGCAGAAACTCTGTCTAAATCAGACGTATACCAAACATAGATAGATAGATAGATAGATAGATAGATAGATAGATAGATAGATAGATAGATAGATAGATAGATAGATAGATAGATAGATAGATAGATAGATAGATAGATAGATAGATAGATAGATAGATAGATAGATAGATAGATAGATAGATAGATAGATAGATAGATAGATAGATAGATAGATAGATAGATAGATAGATAGATAGATAGATAGATAGATAGATAGATAGATAGATAGATAGATAGATAGATAGATAGATAGATAGATAGATAGATAGATAGATAGATAGATAGATAGATAGATAGATAGATAGATAGATAGATAGATAGATAGATAGATAGATAGATAGATAGATAGATAGATAGATAGATAGATAGATAGATAGATAGATAGATAGATAGATAGATAGATAGATAGATAGATAGATACAGATTACTTTATTCATCCCTGAAGGGAAATAAAGTCGTCATAGCAGCCGGTATATTTGAATACAATAACATACTATACAATCAAATAAAAAATATTGAGGTAGAAAGAATAAAAAACAGAAACACAAGATAAATAGGTAGATAAGGTGCAGTGGCAAGATGGTGGTAATAGTACTGATGATATGATGGTAACGTTATTGTTAGACAGTATATAAAAATAGTACAGTATATATAGTATATAATATAACATAATATATATTTATATATGATAGTAATTATACCAATATAATAGCAGTATATAGTAATAATGGCAGCAACAGTATATATAATAATAATAGTAAATATAATAATAATAATAATAACATGTACACATGTATAAATATGTGTATATAGACTTATATATACAAAGAATATACAGAGAGTATGATATAATATATGATATATAGTAGAGGTATAAATATAAGTATTTGACTATACAATAGATAATATATTATACTATGAGTGTAAGAATATGTAGACAGAGCGTGCAAAAGACAATATTATTGTATAAAATGATATAAAACATGTATTTAGGATTAGCTACCAAGGGGGAGTGGATATCTGCTCTGTGTTTTCTTCACTCAACAAGTCCAGATAGTAGTTTTCCTCTCACACACTGCATTAAGCATTAAGCCCCCCCCCCGACAGGACAGGTCTGAGGGAAAGAAGACTGCTGCACTGAAGACAGTGTTTTGGCCCAGTGTGCTGGAAGACCCCCAGGGCACGGAGAGCAAAAACAAACCAGGGGAGGAGGAGAGTGGAGGGGGGTCCGGCCCCAGCAAACACAAACACAGCCATGTTGCTTTTAGCTAAACCCTTACATCCAGTACCACCGCCCCCCCCCCCAGGAGCTCCCTCCAAAACCCAACCTTCTGTCCACCGATCCCCGGCCCCCAGCATCCCAGGCTCCACGCCGGACAGCCCCAGAGGTGGAAGTAATGACGCCAGATGTGACCAATCAAGCTGATAAAGAGCGGGGGTCTGCTGCGGGCCGACGCACAGCTGTGGGCGCAGCTGTGGCGTGCGTGTCGGGCCAACTCGCTCGCTCGGAAGCAGAGAAGACGAGAGGTGGAGGAGGAGAAACAGCCGCGCCGTCCTGCAACAATCTATTTAGAGCCGAGCATCGACATCTCGGACAGATTCATCCTTCACTTAAAACCCAATAAAGACTTTATCCTTGTGTTTCTAAATTCCCCCCTTTTCTATTTCGTTATACTCTCGCTCTCTTTCTCCTCCATCGTCCCTCTCCCTCCCTCCCTCTCTCTCTCTCTCTCTCTCTCTCTCTCTCTCTCTCACCGTCCCTTGTCCTCTATTGTGCCGAGGCCTGCTGAACACATTAGCAAGATATCCTGTTCTGACAGCAGCCTTAGCACAAATCCAGCTATCATGAAGAGTTATGCCGTCGTAGTGAGCTGCAGATTTTGAAGGTATAATACGAATCAAACCAAGAGGGACCTGGGGGAGAAGAGACGAAGGGAAGAAGAGAACCCACCCTTCTGAAGACAAGGAGGGAAAAGTGGAGGAGCTTCAAACCCGGAGACATTATGTACAATGTTGTGATTATGCATTTGAGATAATTTGATCTTAATCGATTAAACACTGAGGAAACTGTTTTCTGTATATTTTCTGCGGAAAAAGAATCATGTGCACTGCAGCAACGTCCTGCAGATTTTTTCATATTCAGAGTTTTACTTTGAAACTTCTGTGAAAAGGGTCAAATAATTCCCTCACCGCCACAGACTTCAGGGATTTGCTAGCAGCAGGGGGGGGGGGGGTTGAAACAAGTCGGAAGAAGCCAGATGGCTCCGACTAGTATTAAGCAAATGTCGCTCGATTCAAGCAGTTCTTAGAATAAGTTTGTACCGAGGGAACTTTTTAAGTATGTGACCTCTGACGGCAGATTTCTCTTTTGCTTGCTTCGTGAAAAAGAAAAATACGATTTTACGAGTCAGTGCTGGCAGAAGGAAGAAAGAGTTTGGGAGTTTTTCTTAAAGTACGTGCACGTCTTCCTCTTGCTGTAAAAAAAAGGAAGGAAGAAGCACATGCCTGGTTACTGCTCATCCTCCTGTTTATTTTCCACTTACCTTCGTCCATCCGTCTCCTCTACAGCTTCCCCTCGACTGCCTCACAGTTCAGCCATTTTATGAAACAATCTGACCTCACTCAGACGTAGCTGCAGCAGAGGTCAATCAGGAAGACGTTTTCTGTCTCATTCACTCACAATCCTCCATCAATAGCCCCGCCTCTTTTAAGCAGCTCACTGTGGGAGGTTTACGGTAATCCAATCAGATGTTGCCATGATCTCCATCAGCCAATTATGTTGTTGCTGTGGAATCTTAAACATGTTCTCCTCTTCGTCGCTGTCAGCTGTCATTTCATTGATTGACTCGGACCCTCCTCCCCAGTCACCTCCAGTCTCCATATCAACCAATGTCTGCACCCCTGGAGGGGGTTTCCTATACTATACGCCCCCTAGTCAACCCTTATGACATCACAAAGGATCTAAGCATAGATATATATAAAGACTAGATGTCTCGTTCGATGGAGCCGGATGTCACCACATGGCAGCCATCTTGCCAGAGGTTGCGCGCTCACCCATAACATTGTGTTGGTAGTGGTAAATAACCATAACTTGGTCAATTTCCAACCGATTTTGAAACGGTCTGGTTTGTTATAAACGTCAGAGATATAGATATGACACTGTATACTTATTTTTCTAAAAAAATGTAATAATTTATGCAGTTGCATAACTACGCCTCTGACGTTTATAACAAACCAGACCGTTTTTACAATCGGTTGAAAATTGAGCAAGTTATGGTTATTTACCACTACCAACACAATGTTATGGGTGAGCGAGCAACCTCTGGCAAGATGGCCGCCATGTGGTGACGTCCGGCTTCGTTGGCCGGCAACGCGGACGAGACATCTAGTCTTTATATATAAATCTTTGGTCTTAAGCACTGAATAGATCACACCACTTTCTTTCTTCAAATGAAGTCTCTCCTGATAGAGGTTATAATAAATAATTAATAATAATATATTGTATTTCACGACCCCTTACAATATATCATTAATAAACACATAAATAAAGTAAATCAAAGAGTAATGTGGTATGTATGGTAGACTGATCTATTCAGATGTGTTTGTACAGTTGGCAGAGTTTTCCAGAGTCGTGGTGCAGAGCAGCTGAAGGTTCTGTCACCCACAGTGCAGGAGGCAAATTAACCTTTATGTTGACTCTTAAGCTATCTTTCTTTATTAATACGTGCATGTGTGTGTATGTAAGAATGAATGAATGACACTGTGTTCGTAGGTGTTTTTACCCCCACCTGGAGGACACCTGAACAGGACCTGAGAGGCTGAAGGTGGAGCCCAAGGGGAAAAGGCCGTAGGAGCCAGCAGCCAGAGCACCTGGGCGTGGCTGAGGAAGGCAGCAGTTTTTTGACCGTGTGCTGAGACGTTTGCCATGAGAACTGTGCTCTACAAAAGACTTTTTAGTTTAATATCTTTTAGTTTATTTCCACCAACTTGTAATCTACCTTTCTGCAATAAACGGTCAAAGGGACCAACTGGACTCACCTCTACTCCTCATCTTTTCTACACCCGTCAAAACCTAAATCGAGCTCAGCCACCAGTGATAGTAAAATAGAAATTGCTGCTACACAGAGTTTGAATGTTATGTGATGTGCACCGAGGCAGGTACAAAACATTGCATTGGTTTGTTTAGAGCACACACAACTTTGGTGCTTGCAAATTGAAGCTGACAAGATGGATGAATCTGTTGACAACTCAACTTTAAATGGACAAAAAAAGTTTTGTGAAGCAGCCGGGCACAGTGTGATGTTTACAGTAGCTCACTTCTCCAAAACATTAGAGCGAAGATATGCAATTCACTCTTTTCAAGGCAATTACAGTGACTGTCATGTTGGTGCTTTAATCTATGTAAGGTTATCAACAGTGTAAACACAACCTGATTAAAAGCACCTCGCTTTCAGCCACATCTTTGATTTTCCTTGAGCACCGTGCACGTAATTAGATTTATTCAGATTTTTTTTTCTTCTTTTTGATAACATGACAAGTGGTGACAACGGACACCTCTGCTGCGATAACAAATCCGTCTTGTTAAAGTAAATGAAAAAGAGGAGATCAGTGACAACTTTTTAGTGAGGGCTCCTTGAAATATGAACACGGCAGCTCCTTCAAGTCACGCACACCTTTTCGAGGAGACGCCAGACTAATCTAATCAATCACAGTAATGATGCAGATTTAATCAGCTGAGATGCTGCCGGGCTCATTCTTCTCCTCGGGCTCCATGTCTGGGATGGGTGGGAGGACAGGTTTGTGAAACAATAAAAGCTTTGAAACAAAAAAGTTCCCTAAAAACAAGTAACCACTGTTTTGTAAGTCTGCTGGCCAAACTGAGCACACGTCATTGAGGCTGCTCATGATTGACTCAGTGCCCTCAGAATCCGGGCTTAAGGATGACTTAAAGTTGTATAAGAAATTGGATTCTTGACCGAGGCATGTTTTTTACGTCTCTCCCACAGGAGCTGATGCTGCTACAGACCAATCACACAACAGGCGCTCTGTTGTGTGCTCGCCGAGCTCCTGGCCACCGCTAGGCCTCACTGGATGAATGTGGACCTTTAAGAGTAAAAACCACACAAACACACACCGCACACATATGCACACACAGTTGGAAAACAGTGTGCATATGCAAAAGGCAGCTACGAACCTTTCATAAATCAAAACCCCATGTCCCACGAAGGATGTTTGGATGTGAGCGGCACGCCACTCGCGACTATCACATAAACACACAACACAAGCACGACCGGAGCTGTGATGGGAGAGGGAGCAACCGCACACCGTGTCTTTCAGGGCGAGAACAATCCGGAGGAGAAAAGGCTTCTAGCGCTCAGACAGAGCACTCACTCTCTTTCAGTCTCTACGGCTAAAAGCAGGCCTCCAAGGTGTAAGGATACAAATGACCTAATGCAGGATAAACATAAAGCTGGGCAGTTGAGGGGAAGGTTTATGTGTCTATGGGAGTGAACAGCATGCCAGTGTTTCAGGAGGCAAACTACCCAGAATACCTCCTGCTCGCTTGCCGTGCAAATGGAACACCAACATCTGAAAGCGCCGGCTATTAATAAAGACTGTTTATGAGCTGTCGCCCCGCCTCTTGGATGTATATGTTTTTTTTATGCACTCAGCACTAGTTTATGCAGGTGGTTATCAGGGCAAATCCACTTGAAGGCATGTGCAGGCTGAAGATGAAGTTACACGGCTATGTGCTCATCTGTCCTATTAGTTTACACCAACGCCGATTGCTTTGACACTTCGTGCCGTCCAAGCGTGGCGACTAAACAGATCGGTGTTGCTCATGCCAAATTAAGGGCTGATATACGGCTCCAGTTTCGAGGTGAGGTATCAGTGCCAGGCTGAGAGCGTGTGAACAAGCCGCAGACTTGTAACCTCAGGATCCAAGGACGATAACTGACATCGGAAAATGGCGAAAACACACCCAGGCACACCAAGCGCCATGCAGCAACATGCAAGACCGGTCATGAAGGAAGCTGCAAACACTGAGAATAGTAGTGGCACCTGTTCTGCCTCAGCTGTGTATGTCTCTCCAGCTGAAGACATGTGCAGTGAGAACCAATGAGAACACAGAAAAGTGTGGGCAGGCAGGTGAGTTAGTGACAGACAGGTGAACCAGCCAATCATTTAATTTGGTCTGAATTAAATGATTAGTCATGTTTATTACAGACCTGCGAGGGGCCACATATGCCAGCCTTTTTAAAATTATTGTATAATTTTAACAAATAAGATAAAAAGTCAGAAACAGATGACCAACCCTACCTTGTAAGTATATTTAAGCCTGTTTTAGCCTGTTTGCATCTCATTGTTTTGCGTTTCCAACAGCAACAGGCCACAAAAAAGTTAAAATAAACCCACTGCACTTGAGCTGCATTAACAAGTGAACCAGAGAGAGAACCAGATATTTCTAGTTGTTCGCCACATCTGCTTTACAAGGTGAAAAGTTTCCTGCCATGATAAACAATCCAAACTTAATTTAGAAAACTACTTTTTTAAAGCAACATCACATTTATAAAAGTTTAAACAACAAAATATAGATCTTTAGGGATTATCAAGCAGCAAGGGAGCTTGAAACAAGGCAGAAGAAGCCAGATAGCTCCAACTAGTATCAAGAAAATGTCACTCGACTCAAACATGTTCTCGAAAAAGAATTTTACTTGGATGTGTCTGTGAAAAGAATTCGTAAAAGGAAACAAAAGAGATCACCTAATTCTAGTTGGGACATTTCTAACCAGTGAAACAAGGACAGCACAAAAATAAAGATGAAGAAATCTCTTATTATTAAACTCAAAGTGTTTCAACGTAGAAGCCCTTACATTAAGATAAAGATGAATATAAAAGGTTTCTTGGCCAAGATCATTTCAACAAAAGATTTCCATCTTAAAGCAGCGACAGAACCAAGTGTGCTGAAATGTGTTTGTAACCGAGGAGAATAATCTGAAGGGACAGTTTTAAAAACACTAAAGGAGATTTAGGTCATTACTGGAGCCGCTAAGCATCGCTCTACCTCCTCTGACTGATGATGTGTAACTCCAGCAATGTGGCCACGCAGGGCAGGGAGATATAAATGATGTCTGTAAATACACCTCCCCTCCAACCAACACACACACACACACACACAGACACACACACACATCATCTGCTCCTTCACTCAGGCCTGATTCAGGGCAGGGAGATGAGCTCAGCTCCAGCTGGATGCTGAGGCAAGCTTTAACTCAGTCACCCTCTTCCCTGGCCCAGCACAGCTCAGCACAGACCCTCGCTGCCAAGTTGAACATTGCTGCCGGCTTCAGCTCCTGAATCAGACCCACTCTAAATCACCAGCGCTCCTAAGAAGATGCAATTTATCATTTGCATGGGGTGGAAGGGGGCTTTCTACGTAGTCTGCTAATGAAATAAGAATGGCTCATCTGTGTAGACGTGAACACCGTTACAGTTCACGGTCCTCGGCTGTTTGCCCACGCTCTGACTGGGCTGGCTTTAAGAAAAGATTTATACTCTCCGTTTGAGGAACCGGGAGATTTCTGGTCCAGGCCTAAATCATGACTGAAACGTCGGGCAGCTAATTACGAGTGCAACGGAAAGCAAGTGAGGGGACTGTGTGCTTTTTTTCCCCCAGGAGGTCCATCTGAGCATTGTGCCACGAGCCTCTCTCCCAGGCACGGCAGCGTAAATCCACAGTGAGCTTTGGTCGGAGCTTGAGTGCCGAGTCACCTCCAAGTCAGATATTTCTGCTGATAGTGGAGTAGCCATCTGGGAAGCTCTCAGTAGGCAGAGCACTATACAGGGAGCTCAGAGCAAGTAGCCGTTCATGGTTTTTGACAAATGTGTAATGTGCTCTGGGACCCATCCATGCATAATGTTAAATGGCAATGGGCCTCTCCTCAGCTCTGCTTTTCCACAGAGGAGTGGAGGACCGGTTTCATCTGCACTGCAGCACACCCGGCAGAATCAGAGAAAAGTCTTGTTTCAAGTCTGCTGATTTTCTGAGGGGAAGAAATCCATCAATCGATTACACTTTGGTCGGCTTCTTAAATAAAAGCAGTACAAAAAAAACAAAATCGCAGCAGCTCAGACGATAACAAGCCACAAGTGCCAAACAATCCCAAGCAAAAGATATTGACTGAATCTCGTTCCCCAACACTTACAGCTCTGAAGCATGCTCATCAGCTAGTCCCCACCTGCTGCACCAGGCCCACACCCTCCCTCTGTAACTAGGCAGCATGTGTTGCTAATTTGCAGGCAGTTGATGTTGATTAGCCCGGTTATGACATCCCGCGACCTCGGCTGTAGGCAACTACACAGTCACACATTCTCCAATTAGTCCTGTGGCGTTTGGCTATCAGGCTTTACGGGGCCATAAGAGGGAGTTATGTGAAAAGTCTACAGGGCTTTAGTTAGACCCTCACACACACACACACACACACACACACACGAGCTGAAATCACGAAAAATCAATGCATGGAAGCACTAATACGTTTATCTATTCAGTTATGTACATTGATGTTGCGCCTGTTTAACTTCACTCCACGTCCAACCAAAGAGCTAATGATGTGTGTACAGCGTAATGTTTCACAGGTCCCCACTGAACCGCAGTTATCCCCTACATAAACAAAATATGAACTCCCAACAGCTACATTGTTCTTAGGTAACGTTGTTTATGCAGGCGTTCTGTTGCTTAGAGCCTGAAGTAATTAAATCTGTCAATCAGAGCTTTGGTGTGAAACAACACGGACACAGAGTTAAGCACCACCTCCTACCACTGCTTTACTAATTCACTAGGTCTCCTGCTTGAGCAGCAAGTACACAATCCTCCACATGAAATGTAACAACCTGTGTGGTTCAGGTTTATTTAGGCTACATTAGTCAGCAAAGCATTAACCAATTCATAAAAATTAATAGATAAACTGTCAAATCCCTTTCAAACTAGGCGGGAAAACCCTGATGACTAAAATTACTCGTCGATTGAACAATTCGTGGATCAGAACAGAAAGTTTGCCATCTGTTTTGATGCTAAATCAATCACTGGTCATTTATCATGCAACACACAGCCAAACACTGCAGTTCAAACTTTCCAGACTTTTCTGGTTTATAGAATACGATATTATTTTCAGTTTAAGGCTGACTGGCATCCAATTATCACTTAAAGTGTTGTGACAGTAGCTCTTCGCAGCAGCAGTAAATCTTGTTGTAGTATCTGGTCAAGCACACAGTATAAATAAGTTAATACACAATCACAGAGTCGCGAGTCAGACTCCACAGAGTCCAGGCCAGCAGACGTCTCCCCACCTACATTCACTCCTCCAAAATGACTCCATTACTATGACAAGAGGTAATATTCTAGCAACAGTACTCAGGGCTTCCTTGGCCTGCATTATGGACGAGTGACAGATTTAGTGCGGTTCTTGGATCCTATGGGGCTGAAATGACTTAATAAAGTGAGGCTGACATTTTGAGTACGAAAGTGGAAGCCTGAAGTTGAGGGTTGGGAGCTGGGACGCCAGCACCGTTTCCTATCCAGGCAGACGTGTGCGTGAGTGCACGAGCAGCAAAAACCACCAGAACCTGATCTACAACAGTACATGCAGTAAGTGTAAGGACCCCTTTTGGGTGGGGCAGGGGGGGGGGGCTGAGCTGAGCGGTGATATTAGTGTGGAGACAACCTTGGCAAGCAATAGCAAATTCTCAAGTCAGCTTCCTGTGTGGGTAGCCTGTAGCAACCAGAGAAACCAGAATGAAAGTTGAGCCAGTCGTCCACAGGAGCCACCTCAGCCATTTTGGGACCTCAACCGTTACATCATGATGGGAGAGCTTGCTTGTCTGGTTTGATGTTAACCTCGAAAAAAAATTGAGACATGTTTGCTGGGCCTCTATGATAATTAAATTCATTCCATTTTCTATGGTGCACCTAAATGTAAGTGGAGCCCTAAACCAGAAGATTAGTCCTGAAATAGATCCTCACTGAAGTGGGAAAAATCCAAAATTACTTCACTTCATAGAACGTCCTGACTCCGAAGATCTTATGACAAGGATGAAACACCCAGAACTCACACCGGCACCAACCACACACAGAGTAGATTTAATTCCTTACAGTTACAGACTCAAACACACAAAAAGAAGAATATTGTGAGCAAGTTCTGTGGGTTTTCTTAGCTGGACAAGATAGACCAGTTTTGAGCTTGTGCGTGTGTGTGAGAGAGGTTGTACCCCTCACCCTACCACCCCCACCTCTCTTGTCCGGCTCCTCCTCTCTCTCTCCCAGACATGCTCTGATGGAGAGATAAGTTGAAGGTCATCCTGAGAGAACAGAGGCTACGCTAAGGAATGTGTGGAATGACACCGCTCTTGTTCTCTGGACAAAAAGCATATCAGAGGCCTGTATTGGTGTCATATGGTCCCGTGTCATCACCGCGGTCAGGGACTGATGACTTGATTTTCGGAGGACACACACGCACCGTCAGCAGCTTATGGGCACGAAACCCACATTTTCTTTGATTATTCTCTTTTATTACGCGGAGAATTCGAAAAAAAATTAACAAAACCATCAGACCCAAAGTGAAACAATTTCAAATCTTGTGTGTAGCTGTTTATGGTACCAACACACTTGTTGTGGTGGCGAGGAAAAGCTCAGAGAAGCAGAACTAGTAAATACTTTGAGAGTGAAAAATGGGACACAGTTCTGAAGACGGATCTCTTTGAAGAACCTTGTAAAATGAAATTCCTTTCACTTTATGCCAAGGTGTTTCTTTTCCAAACAGAGAGAAAATGAAAATCCAGATCCGGGTTTCGTATGAACTTAGCTAGAGCCGCTGACATCAAACTCGTGAAATATGAACACACCGCAGCTTATCGTGTTTGAAAGCTGTTGTTTGAATGGGCAACAGATCACGACTTTCTTTGCCTCCCACCCCCACAACATCCATTATTCTCAGGCTCATTACTCCAAACTATAAAGAGATCCAACTGATACATCAAGGTTAGAGACGTAGTGATAACTGAGATTTCTACTGGCAAGGTTAGCCTCGCTCTACTCATACACATTAATAATGTGTTTGAGACATTCGAGCCTCCCAGCTGCTCCCATCCAGAGCTGTGTGAGGCTGGATGAGTCCGCCTGTGAGCAGCAAGAAAATGAATATGGCTGCAGATCTGTCATGCAGCACCAGGCCGACCCTGCCAAGTTCTCTGCTGACATGTTCAGATCCAGTAATCAGCAGAATCTACAAGCAGAGACATTATCATGGAAATCAAGTATAGATGGCTTCAGGCCTGGGAATTAAACATGATGGGCCATAAGTTATCTACATGTTTTCATCAGCGAGGGATGAGAATCTTTCCAGCAGACCCTTGTGGGCTTTAAAATGAGACAGGTTTATATCTTCGATTTGTCTTTTTGCTGCAGCGAAGCTCAAAAGGAAGCCTGAGCAGTTTTTTGGCCACATGGGGGCGCCAACTGTTGATATGCAGATCCTGGTTTTGTTCGTAGCTCATGCTCGACTAGCGTGCACACGGAGACGCGAAGCAACACGCGTTTGTCTTTATACACATTCCTGTATAGTGCATGCATGCCATAAATCACAAACAGGAAGGGGAGATTTAGTGTTAGCTGAAGCCGCTTTCAGGCATGAACTGAAGTCAGATTTTCCTGAAATGTTCGAGAGGAGCTGTACGTGAAAGTCAGTTAATCCAGACTCTTTCTACAACTTTTCCAGCCAGCCGTTGTCGCAGTGAACCCATGTGAGAATGCAGCAAGAAGTATGTGTGTTGATGAAGACTCCAACATGTGATGGAGTGTAGCTGCTTTGTGCCCATTCCTGCTTCCCTGTGGACCACTTTCGACGATTTCATCTCATACGGCTATCAACACAAAAGCACACTCAGTCAGTAGCTTCTTCTCCCACCATGTTCGGCATTCTGTGAATAAAAACTCCCTGCAGCAGAATTTTCCCATCATAACCTGCACTCTGCATGTTCTACACAGGCGACACCCATCACATGAATGTTCTGAAAAATGTCTTGTTGCTTTGAAAGCGTCTGACCCGGCCAAACTCTTGCTGTGTTCTTCATACCCGAAAGGCATATGTTGAATATCGGAAAAAACCTATGCGACAGTTGCAATACATGACATCAACCCGACAATGGCCAGGTCGAGGACTTGGAGGGTGCCTGGAGTGAAAATGAACTTCCCAAACAGCAGCTGCTTGTATTATGTGGTGAAGTGTTTCGTGCTGAAAAATGACGGATTCAGCAGGAGCACAGTGTTCTGCACACAACTGTTAACACTGAGAAGATAAATGGTGCAGTCAGGTCAACAGGGAATCTCTCATTTCCTGCTCACCTGCAAAGTTGGGACCACCTTAAAAATGTAAAAGAAAAAATAAGAAATGAGTGGAGTCTCAATCTGAGATGATTTCAGCTGGAAACATCTCATCAGCTACAGACCTGCACATTAAATGATCCATGTAATGAGAAATTAAAAGGGCAATTATGGACCTCAAACACTGGACATGTCTGCAATCTGAAAAGGGGGCTACAAGACATTCATCAGTTTCAAGCTACTAATGGTTTCTAAAAAAAAAGAAATCGGCACCTGAAAAATAATGCAGGGTATCCAAATATTTTCCAAAAATTGGCTTTGCAAACCTTTTTACGAGGCAGAAAATGCATTTAGCATTTTTCATATGCTTCAAAGTTAAGAGCCCTATTTACACATGTCATTTCAAAGCCTCATTTGCAATTTAATAGACTTGCTGTTCCACTTTGCCAAATATATACACCGACATTAGCCTGATCATTAATCTAATAGCATACGCCATGGTTGTCCTGGGCGTCATGCAAATCAGGGCAAGCACCTGAGAGGTGGTTTGAGGTGGGAAAGAAGAAAACTCCACAGAGTACATTTAATTATTCAGAATATAAATGTGACTAATGGTAACTTTCAGAGTAGATACATAAATAGAAGATGGTGTTAGAAATCATTTGGTCTCTGGTACAGGCCTCAGTGACACCTCATGCGGATAGAGGCCACTGGGCTTTTCCTTCACTTTGGTGGTCCCTGTGCTGCCAACCTTTTACCACACTCACAATGGACCACACATTCAGCTCAAAGCAGGAAACATTGGGGCTGAAAGTGAGCAGTGGGTCAAAAACTGGCCCAAACTGGATGTGCTTAGATAAGCAGAACTGGGGGGATCTGCCCCTCGGAGCAATACAGCAAACAGCCTGCAGGCAGTGCAGGAATAGGGAGATCCTGTTTTAATTCCACTCCTGCCTTTGTCTCCTCCATATTTTCTTTCACCAATATGGTTATGTGAGCCTTTTTTCCCCCTGTGCTCCAGATGGGAAACTGTACAGGAATGTTTTCTCAAGCTCTCTTTAAGGTGACCATACATGCACCATCCCCTCCTTTGTCCCTTCTTGTTTTACAATATACAAAGCTCCCTTCACTGCCTCAACACAACCTTTGTGCAGACTTGACAAGATGGTGATGTCACACTTGATAATCAGCATGCAACTTGCTCCCTAAGCACAAGCTGAAAGTGTTGCACCTCAAGAAAAGCCCAATCAACAGCAAAATGTCCTGAACCGATACCCTGCAAAAGACATTACCCTGCATCCCAGGTTCTCACTTTATTAGCGTTTTTCTCATCCAAAACTTCAGCACTCTGTAAAAGTGTTCACAAAACGTTTGTGCAAAAAGTCCTTTGCAGAATCTTTAAGGTTGTCAGGAACACAAGAGAAGTACAATTTAAAACAAGACAAATTTTTCCCATTGCAGGTACCTCTTTAGCACTGTGTCCACTCCCCCCTTGCTGATAAATATTGTTATTGTTCTAAACTAACAAATCCTAAAAACCTGAGCCCTGCACACAGGCTGATTTATAGTTTCATAAAACTAAATACGTAAATGATGCATTCCTCGCCAGGCTATTTCCATACTGTATTACCTTGGGGTTTGGGATGTGGACGCATGAGTTATTAAGCCTGACATTAAGCTAAAATGTTATTTCTTTACTTGGCTCCAAAGCAAGAACCTGATTTTATATACACAGTCCATGGCTTATGGCTAAATGGTGCAGGCTATTAAAGGTATGTGGCCAAGAGGGAGATCTTTGTGTTCTTATCATTGATTCAGCGCTGAATAATTTATAATTCGTCTCAGGTGCTGCTGGATCTCAGCTATAAGTTCTGTCCTCTTGAGCCTCGAGTGTTCTTGATCACGTTGACGTGTAGACAGCCTCATTCCTTTGTCAAGGCCAGTAACACTTTTCGTTTTTGAGACACGCTTGTTTATTTTTTATAGATCAAGCTCTGGAACGAACGGCACAAAGGCAAGATATTTTTTGCAGAGGTACGAAAAAGAAAATAACTTTTTTTGAACAAACAGGCCAACTGACAAAAGTGAATCATGTGTCGGTGGGCGCGTTCTTCCTCTGGTTCCGGCTGGATGAGTCTTTGTGATGAGAGGAGAGCAGTTTTACTCTCCGTGTTGACTTTAGCTCTGTGTAGGAACTGGACAAACTGCTCAGTCAGCTGTAAAAGCCCGCGCAGCAGCATCCTCCTCAGTAGACGCCGCAAACAAGGGGTAGCTGGGCGACACTACAAATGGGTGATGCAGGTTGAAGATTACCTTAATCCCTGTTGAAGGGATGTAAATAATATGCAGACAAGTGGTGCCTCTCCCCAAATGAACCCTCTTGTTGCTCACTGGAGTTGTTGATGTGAAACTGTGAACTTTATGTGCAGTCCTGAGGTGCCAGTCCACAGAAACATGCTGGGGAAATCACACAACGCTACACTTCATTAAAAAGGTGTGCTCTTTAATTTCCATGTCATGCATCTGTCAAGTTAACACTCAAAGGTATCCATTTGGTTAAACTGAGCATATTTTATCTGAGTCACTTGACTGTAAGACATTACAATAACACCATTCATGGTGCAACAGGATGACATTCACTTCTCCCCCTGAGGTCCAGACTTAATATTTAGCTCCGAGCCTTCCTTATTTGGACACACCGACAAGAACCGGAGCATCAAAACCACCGAGTTGCATTTTTTCCTCAGAGAGTCATACTTGATTAATCAGAGGTTTGGAGAATAAAGAGAATAAATGTGCGCTCAAGATGAGGAGAGAACCATCTGAGCAAACACCGGAGGAGACAGTGTGGGAGACAGCGAGACGAGTGAGAGTGTGAGGCTTTCAAAGTCGAAAGCAGCTACTTGTCATTTCAGCGTGATGGCAGAGAATGCTCTTGGAAAAGGCAAACCAGGAGTGTTATTTCACCGCCCCTCACCACCGAGTGAGTGGAGTCTCCAGTCTGGCCCCCTAGAGTTTCTGCATCATGTAATTTAATTCATGGGCTGCAAAACACAGCAGAGAGAGGCGGAGACCCATAACCACAGCAGCCATTTATGAATGACGGTGATTTTGTGCGTTTACTGCCAGACAAATGAGTGCATAAACATCTGAGAAAACATTTCCAGCAATTGTGAGGGGAAAGTTAATCTGTAAACATGAAGTACTAGAATACGAGCTTGCTGCAAGGTCCTCAACATAGCCCTTGTCATACCGCTACCAGTGGTGGCCCTTTATGGCCCTTGACCTCATCGGGTTGGCATGTTCTTCAACACAAAAAGGTGAGGATTCGTTTTTTGTAGTCCAGCAGAGCCGAGTCTAAACCATTCTTAGAGACGTGGTGTTTGCATATATGAATTTTTACATTTACAAAAAGTAGTTAGCTTCAACTGCCAAGAAATATTCCTAACAGCCATCATATGTAAGGCAGCACATCGAGATGAATAATAGATTTAGAAGCATTTCATCGTGGTAGAGATCTGAACTGCAAAGAATCTGGGCAGAATTATGTGTTCTCCGTGGATGTGAACTCTTCGATCCTGGCCCCATCCTCCCACTCCTGTCCTGTCCTTCATTCCCTGTAAGTATCTGCACGCTGAAAGGAATTTAACTTCTGTCACTGCAATGCGTCAGAGTGAAGGGAAAAGTCGGGGGTAAGTCCAATAGGTAAGCCACGGGGGCGGATGTGCGAAAGCCTTGGCCCCCATGTGTGAAGCTGCACTGCAGTACCTGGCGAGCACCCAGCCTGACATCTGATTAACCCCAGCCTAGTTAGAAGAATTCTGTGAGCCGAGTCAGAGGAAGGTCATAGATGAAAGAGTCGTCGGATCCGAGCTTTGTCAGCCGGCCCCTAATGTTCAAGCTTACATAAATATTGACTGAGTTCGGAGGGCCATGTAAATTGTTCTGCGGTAGAGAAGCAGAGAGATGGCTATGGCACGCTTGACGAAGTCCTTTAGGCTTTGAACGTGTTTGAAAGTGTTGACTTTCATCGGTTGATGAATCGCTCACCATTCAAAGGAATCCCATGATAATGAACGGTGTTTGCCCACTTGAACGAACATGTGAAGTACATGCTGATGGTACGCTTTTAATCCACCTTCAGGAGAGATGAAAACCAAATCCAACCGCAAATGGATTGTGATCGATGGGAAAGGCATTTGTCTAGACACATTTTGAAGGAGCCTTCAAAAAGGTTGGCTCAAGTAAGGATTTGTATATTTGTCTAAAAACCTGCCCGATGACTCCTTGACAAATGATGTTGGGCAAATAAACTTGAGGGCAGATAGAGCCCGGCTTGTGCGCAGTCCTGTTCTCACTGTTGGAATGTTCTGCCAGAGACGAGCTTACGAGACAGTGATAGTGGAAGAAAAACAGAAAAGGTCTACAGCCAGTCACATCCCGCCACTCAGCGCGCTAAGTCTTTAAACAAAGGTCACAAAGCCCAGCACATTTGGTTCAGATCAGTGAGGTCGTGACCCGCTCTGGGTTTATTTGGACCTTTGCACCAAAATAATCACAGGGCTCTGACTCTGCTGTGACAGACATTAACAGTCTGGAACCACTTCTCTCTCTAACCCCAACCTGAATGGTGAACTTAGGGGTTAGTCGGTGCCATGAACATTTCCTAATTATTGTTTGAATTATGTTTGAGTTCTGGAAGTGGAAATGTTTCTTGCAGGAGGAGTTCAGGCTTTTCTAGGGGCAGGAGAGTATGACAGTATTACGCGTTGCGGTTGTGGTGTGTCTGTAGGAGCAAGGCAGCTACTTGGAGGTAAGGGACTGGGAGGAGGTCCAGCTGAGAAAGACGTTTTCATTTTTTGTTTAACCTGTACCTTTATGTACAGAATAAGGTAATTAAGCCAGACATGGTTCTTATTTAAACTGACAACATGGGGTGAAAATGTTCAGAAATATTACAGCAACCATCAAATCCTTAACTTTTGGAAAGTGGAGGCAAGTTGTGACATATACAGATGTAAGGGGGGACTTTGTCCTGGGTGGTGGTCCCAGCGGCATTCGTCTTATGTTGTGCAAGGCAGTTGTCTGTGAACACACTGAGCTGCAGCTATGCTGTTCAAACTGCACCAGCTCAAACTCAAAAATCTGATAAAGGCCTTGTCTTGATGTGCCAGGGGACAGCTGCGAGAGGTCTTACATTTCTTTGGCTCGGATTCAAGGAATTTGAGTAGTGGAGCATAACGCATACCCTTTACCTGAGATACCTTGTTTAAATCTTCCACTTCAGACTACAGCAAGCAGCACAGCAAACGTTGCACTTTAAAGCAGAAGCTGAGGGTTTCACGTCAGACATGAATAAACTGTTTCATCTCTTCTACTAATAAAATACAGGATAGAGCTGGAGTTGTGCGTGTGTTTTTTGTAAGCCATAAGCCCAAAAATAAAGGGCCTTGTGTAAGATCCGCTGTGTGTGGAAACCAAGCCCCGGCACTCAGCATGCCTTCGCTGAGAGACAGCAGCTGTTGGCCTGATATAGCATGGCTAGAGAGCAGAGAGGCCACAGCGTGAAAACCAGCCTTGTTCTTTCACAGGCTCCCTTTCTCCGGGAAAGACTACAGGTACTCTTCTTTAATACAAGGCAAAGAAAAAGTAATGACATTCACTGACTCTTGGTATTGACAGACGAAAAGAAGACACATTTTGGGATTTAAATTACAGAACTACGTCGAATGTAATGTCTGCTCACAGTGTTTCAAAGACAAACTGAGTGATAACATTTCCAAATTCTTTGTTATCTACATCTGCCCTGTTTCAGGAGGCTGGATTCCTGAACTCTCATATTCATCTGTTGTTTTTGTTCTGTTATCGCCAAGAGAGCGTGTCCTGGCAGAATAGGGCCAGATGATGCTATATGATATGAAAACAAAAGAGAACATAGATATCTGGTCTGAATCTAGGCCGTGTCTGAGAGTCGATTGTGACCTTGTGCTTAGGAAATCGAGAATTCAAGCAGGTTTCAGGTTAACCCCAACCTTAAACCTAAGCCTAACGTTAACCTGCCAGGTATGCGACTGCGTTCCACTTCTATGTTACAAGACTTTGAAAAGGTTATCTCAGTTTATGGGGACTCACCAATGCTCACACACACAAACCGGAAGACCTCCGCCCGCTGCAGACGAGAAGCCTCCCCGCCTTACCCTTGAAAAACTATTTTCCATCTTCCCTCTTGGCACTGGCGGCCTCCTTCCATTTATTTGCAAGGTAAACTGTCACAGAAGACGGGAGCGTGGAAACTGTAGTGACAAAAGGCTTAATTTCCCTGTGCTTAAAAGTAAACCCAATGCAGCAGGGCTTATGGTGTTATGAATATTGAAGAAAAAAATAAACCACAATGGACTTACAAAGGCCTATTGTCCAGGCAGGATAGGCATGACGTTAGAGACATTACACATTAAATTACTTCTTTCTTTTCCTGGCCGGCTCCAAGTTTGAGACTACTGTTTTCATAAAGTGGCAAAGAGGGAAAATATTCTCTTTTAAGTTCGCTGGGAGTTCTCACTCAGGGGAATATCCTCTACCACCTGCACATATCAATCACGCATTTGGCCAAGCACTCAGCTGGAATACGGAGAGAATACGAGGGGGGGAAAAATCTTTGTGGATCTGACTCCAAGACAAAATGGCTGGCACTGTGCGTCCGCTGGCATACGTCTCTGATTTAATGCTACATATATTCTTGCTGAGGTTCTAATCAAAGCAGGCCTCTGTTAGCGGGGAGCACAGGTATCTTTATTGACACCTTGGCGTTGACCTTGGCACGGGGCTCTGCGCTCTCAGCCGGTGGTCCCGGGCTTCTCCTGAGCCTGCAAGGTATTTTCCCTGCCTAAGCACCGTCGTACTAATCTACAGGAATTTGTGGACAGAACCTATTCGACCCCAGGTACAAGGTGTACCATTTTAGGTAGAGGACAACATGCACAGTGGATCAGCGTGATTAGAGGAGACAAGTTATTAAACATATGCTTTTCATTAAATTGCAAGCTCGCTCTGTTTTTTTTCACTGCATAACTCAACACATTTTCACAAGTGGCCTCTGAAAAGTGTGATTCAAAACCCTAGTAGCGTCTAGCAAGTTATTCGGTGATGACTCAGGGAAATGCTGTATTTTTTTCCCTGGTTACTCAGTGATGCAGAACATATGGCATATATCACTGCCTATATGTGGAACTAGAAGACAAGGAAGTGTGCTCTTACAAGGAAAGCACCTGTATATTCTCAGGGAAGGGGAGTATAGGGAGAGAACACTTCACTTCCCACTATAGAATAACTCATCCTACGAGGGTGGGGTGTCTGTGGGAGGCGCCTGCGGAACATCTCTCTCCCTTTTTCTCTTTTTTTTTACTCCCTGTCCCTGAAAAGCCTGCTCAATGAGCCAGCTCCGGCCGTTCCTCCGGGCTGTTTTTCTAAAGGGAAGAGGAAGTCTTGAATGAGACAGAGAGGTAACACTTGAAAGGGAACATCTCTCCCAGGGGAACAAGAGAAAGGGCAGCGCATAGCGGCGTAACAGACGGAGAACCACGCTTACGAACAATGTTTTCTATTTGCACACATTTGCATGAGAAAAGGCTGCGCGGCGGTAGTCAGTTCCACTAGCTGGCTGCTGAATGGAGGGGAGCTTCAGACCTCAGAGAGAGGCTGGGGAGAGTGGGAGCGTTGGCGACTCGGCAGCGGGTTGTGTCATCGGGATTAGCCAGCAACGTGAAGGAGAAAAAAAGAGCAGGTGTTCATATTCATTTTACACTGCAAGACTAAATAAACATGTAAAGTTAAGGCACATAAGCCATAGTTCTCGGTGTTCATGTGGTCCAATTAGCTCAGATATCAGTGAACATCTGTCATGTACAGGAGGGACAATTATGTACGGTGATGTCAGCCCTGTGTGTTTTCCATCTGTTGAGTCCTAATGAAATCTAACATCTGCTGGCAGCGGCCGCGGCCTCAGTGCTGCAGCGTGCGGAGGCTGATTAGGCTCGCAAGGCTTCACAACAGTCTCACTCTTGTTCTGAAGGTCGGACCGGCACATGGGATGTGAGGGAGCAAAAGACTGTAGAAAAGTCCTGTGTGCAGAGATAAACAATGTGGTGAATGGTGAAGTGGCTGAGTAACTTTGGTGATTTAGTTCAATTTAAGCAAATGTTCAAAATATGGATTATAAGAGAATAGGCACCATGACCAGTAAATACTGTGCAGGGAAACCTTTACTTTCATTTTCAGTCAGAAGAAGTGCTGTGAATCATCCACAGGGAGTCTACCGATATAAAAAAGTTACATTTAGTACTTTTTAAGTCCAAACTTGCGATAGAAAAACCTAACCTGTAAATCAAAATGTACTTTCCCAGCAAGCACATTCATGTCCATTAGACTCAACCACAATGATACGACTTTCTCAGACTTTAACACACAATGTGGTTTGCTTCATACCAGGAACTGGCTATAACCACCACGAGTACTCATCGTTCTAAAGTCACTTATCGTTAAAGTTGCCAATAAGCTAGTTAGAAGGCTGATTGGAAAGGCATTGGTTTAAACCATAAACTTAACCAGAGACAGACTAACGAGGCAGAGCAAACCAGAACTAAGGATTCGTCTTCTACTTCTTTGGTCTGGCAGAGTGGAAACATTTTCATGTTGACGTGCAAGAAAAAAATTTAACCCATCTAATTTGAATTAAAGTAAATTTAATATTTCTAAGGCCTTTCATTTGTAAAATTTAATTTAAGACTTTTTAAGGACACGCAGCCACCCTGTATCAAATCAAATAAACAAATGTAGATCAAATACAATGCTGCTAATGTGCACAAATATCACTGTGTAACTGACCTGATTCTTGTGCCTACACATTCCACCTAAAACACACCAAGACTGACAGTTGGTCTGAGTAGCATGAGCCAAACGCATCGCAACAGGTCAGATTCATTTGCATTGAGTTGAGACTGAGTGCTCCAGACTGCTGAGTGCACGCTGAACCTGCCGCACCACATTCATCACACTCAGTCTCCGACTGATCCAAGCGTAGGCTGCAACCTGAGGCAAGTCCCCTCACCTCACAGAGAATGTAGAGTACCTCAAGGAAGACCAACAGGTAGAATAAAAATCATTAGCTCTGACCCATCCTCCTCTGTATAACTCTGCTGCCCTTGTTGATGGCCAGTCTTGTACTTTGTTAAAGTTGCGAGGAACAACAAAGTTTTAATGAGTTTAGACGTTTGGGCTGCGGATTTTATTGAGACCTTAAGGGCAGACCTTGAGTTGGAGAATGATTAAGAGAAGTTTTCAAATCTCAGATTTCACTTTTGAGTATTCGTGTAACTGCGAAAAAAAGTAAAAAACAAAAAAAGAGTTGCGCCGCCAGTACATGATTAACAGCCAGTTGGGTTAAAAGTCATCGGGAAAAGAAGTGAAGTCCACTTCATCATCTCACTGAAGCGGCGACTGTAACGGTTCCATATGAGAGGGGAGACAAGCGCGCTCTGGCACTTTGATTGATGAGTGAAATCTATAACCTATAATCTCTGGAAGGACCCATGTTGGATCGCACAGTGCCACACAGGCCATGTTTAAATCACTGTCAGCCTATGGCCATTTCCATAGAAACAAACATCTGCTGCCAACAAGTCAAGAGACGGAATCTGCGTCTTAAAGTAGGAAAGTCCCTCCGTGTATCATAACCATGCTGGCACCGCTCGTAAAACACACTTGCAGGAATCCAGTTGTCGTGTCAGATGAGTCAACTCTACGCTTTGTTCAGATGAAATTATACACAATGTACGTTTCTATTGAAATGCAACTGGAAAACTTCCACAAACAAAGCTGCGTGCTTGTCAACATCTCGTATTTATTCTAAAGTTCTACCATTGAGGCGTGGCAGCCTGCTTCACCACCTAATTGATTTCCCTGCATGGAGCATTCCCTCAATTACCACTCTTCATTTAGTTTTTATCTTTGCTATTATACCGCTCTATCTATCAGCTCTAAGTGGGATAAACTTCCTCTATACAGGACTAACGATAAGTTGTGTTATTTGATCCGATCGGATACAGTGAAGTTTTTGTGTGTCCCTGCAGTGTGTCCCTCCGACAGAGATGAGTAAGACTTTGAGTCTCCAACATTTCTGCCTCGTCTGCAACACAAACCAAAGATTTACAACTTTGAAAATGTAGAAACAGTTTTAAACTGTGGTCTACACGCAACATAAACATAAATCTGGTGGAAAATGTCAACACTTCTATTAGGATGATGGTTTTGGGGGATTGTGCCACTGTTTCCCATTCCCATAGTGTTCCCTTGTGAGATACATGCTGTGATCATGTTAAATGTTAAGAAAGCTACTTTGGCTTGTTGTATTATTTTGGTGCAGTTACACAACTTTTTGGGAGCTGTGGTTAAAAGACGAATGGAATAATACTCGACCACAGTGGAGATGCACATAACTGTGGTCGAGACATTTTCTGACAATTTGACAAAAGATATTCTATAAAGGATTTAAGGCAGAAAATAATAATTATTAAAATTTTGGTTAAACATTATATATGAGATAGAAAAGCGTCAAATTCTCCCAAATGAGAAGCTGAAACCATGCTCGGTATGTTGACTGAGATCTAAAATGAAAAAATTAATTATAAAACTGGTTTCAAATCAATGTCATTTTTAACATTTAATTCCAAAAATAGATGCAGAAATTGTATCGTGGACCAAATGCTACAAGATGAATACATGTTATTCCCTCACATTAGGAGTTGACAGATTTGAAACTATTTTTGCAGCTTTTTTCAACTTGACATTTGAAAGACTAGGTAATTGGACAGAAAGCTTAAGAGCTGCTACTGAATAAACGAGAAGGTAGGAGGATTCTTGTGTCAAATAACATAAAAAATATCAAAAATCAAATCTCTAACTATAGGAACATGCAATTTTTAATGTTTCTTGGTCATGGATCAGTTAAGAAACATTATGTGTGTTTTTTGCGAGAGAGTTAATTTAACAGTTGTTTTAATAGTTTTGTTCAAATTCCAAGGCATTTCAAATGATATGTAAACACTTAAACTGATCATTTCAGAAATGAGTATGTGTCAGGAATTTATTTATTGTGATTATCAATACATCAGTCTATTTATCTAAATAAGGTGCCAAACGTTTTGTCTCAGGAATTTGAACATGCTCATCTCTGCCCTGCTGGACAGAGAGAGGGAGAGAGACACTGGTACGGACAGAGGTAGCGAGAGAGAGAGAGCGAGCGAGTGGGCGGTGATTAACATGCTGCAGTCAGGATGCATTTCAGAGGGCACTGGGAGGAAACGACGGGCCATTACAGCACAACTAAGGGTCTGTTAATCAGCCTATTAGGGTTTAATTGAGGGTAGTTAATTAGGAGTCAGTGTGCAGTCTTTGCTTGGGGGTCAGGGGGCTGACATGAGAAGCAGCTGGCAGAGCAACCTGAGCCGATTGTTGCTGATCCATTTACACAAGGCCTGTGATTGATAGGCAGGAAAATTAGCCTTAATGACAACTGTCTATTTCTGCCCCCTTCAAAACCTTTCAGGAGCCATAAATGAAGCCACTAGTCCTGATGAACAAGAAGCCGGCTGAGACTGGGCTGGAGCAGAGCAAACACATTTACAGTAGGCCCAGACTGTATGTCTGCGCAAAATCCTCAGTGTCGGCTCGCCTTTGAGGACGCAAGCTGTTTAAACTGAATGGAAAGTACAATATTCTGTGTGTGGCCAGGGACAGACACAAAGGGCTGGAGCAAAGCACAAGCTCACCTGACACCATCCCTAGACTGACACGACTCCACATCTTAAAAACTTATTTTTCCTCTCCCCCCCCCCCATTTAGAGCAGGGGAAAACAAAGATGTGCTTGTCTTCGCTTCTTATAACCAGCTCAGCAAAGGGCAGCAGCATGCAGCTACCACCAGAAGCTGATTAAACTGACTCTTTAAAGTTAGATTTGTTGTTAATGTCCTGCTCCGGCCTCAGCTGGACCACGGGGCACAGGAATGTGGCTCGCTGCTAGGATTGGCCCCGCTTAGCCCTGGGTGGATTCGTCCCGTCTATGGGCCAGACAGGAGCGGCGGAGCGGGGCCACATTCTGCCTGAGCCTGCCCATCTGGGGAATAAACACGCTGCCTGCGCAGGGGCCAAAATCTAATAAAGAGTCTGACAAAGGGTCGCTTCTTGCCTCAGAAATGCCAAACAACATGTGATCCCCTCAGAGAAACAACTTCTACGTCTGTTCCTCAGAGCCCTCCGGGTCCGAAATAACACCTAAAGAACTTTTGGCACATGTCCTGCTGTTGTTGCCATGTGCTGCAACGACTTATTGGTGACAGTAGGCGTGGAGTCAATCACACCATTCTCCAATTCACTATTCAACAATACTTTTTATTTATCTAGGACGATTGATGGCGTCCTAAAATCACCTTAAAGCATATTCAGTTAAACAGTAAAAGCCTGATTAAAATTTGCATTGATTCCTCAAAAGTCGTTATCAAATCTTCATGACAAAGAATTGAACTGGTGCTTTTTTTCCTGGATATTCTACAGTTTAACCATAAATGTTATTATAAATAACTAATTAAAAATAAAACACAAAAACAACCAAATGTTTTTTATGTAAACTAAACAAAAATCCACATATTTTCTGCATTGCTTAGTCTGTAAAATATAAGTTTTCATATTGGCAAACAATCAAATACTGATAGGGCTAATATCATCCAAAATTATAGGCCAACTCTTCATGCTCTAGAAACGTATTAATCTCCAAGCAACCAAGGCTGAACACAACAATCATGACTGGAACCATCAGGTAAACAGTCTCTGAACTCGGAAAAATGATGCTTGAAAGTAGCGTTGTGTAATATACCATAAAATACATACACGACAGTACTGATCGTTCACTAAATTGACCATAAAACTGTCCTGACTTTTGTCATTACGCTCTTAAAAAGTCTAAAAGGTAACTTTTAGCCATGATTGGCAGAAAAAGGCAGCGACTTGCTTCAGATTTCTCACAAAACCCTTCCAATATCTCAATCTTCCTCGCCCTGGAGAAGAATAAAGGCTCATTGACGTGCACGCCTCCGACCCGCCTCCACTAGAGCTCGCCTCACATTTCTGTCAGTCACTGCTAAGTGCTATCTGGCTTGGCTTTTAAGCTGTCTCTGGCCTGGTGATTTGATACTTAAGTAGCTGCGGGGCAGTTTGAGGTGTTTAGTGGCTCACTGTGGGTAACCTCGCAACTCACACGGCTAATGACAAGAAAGAAACAACATATGTGCTGCCTGAAAGAGAGTCACAGTCACAGACCACATTCATTTAAAACATTTACAATGTTATAAACTTTAGTCTCATTCATTCTTTAATAATAAGCAGTATAAGCTGTAGCGATATGCCAATAAGAAGAGGATCCATCAAGCATAATGAAGTTGACCTGGTTATCAAAGTCTTCACTTTTATACCCTCACCACCAATTTAGTCACTGTATTTAGAGCAGCCTCTTTTGCATTTCAGACACATTTAATTGTGACCCCTAGCTTTTATTCACCAAATTCCTCCTGCTCTTCCTCAAGCAAAATAAGCAAAATAAAAAATGCGTAATGCATCTCTAACAGGTTAAATGAACAGATGTAACCGCCAGTTAAATCCGACTTGCATCATCTGTTACAAAACTGTGCCAGCGTAAACATTCCTGCTGTTTTGGGCTCAAATTTTTAAGACACCCTGTCGCATGCTGAGTGGGTGACACTGAATAAAAACATTATTGTGTTGAATGCTGCCTTTCCAATTTTCACTGTCTAATTCTACTGACATGTTTTAGTTGGGACACCATCCTGTTGGTTAGCCCCTCATCAAACCCCCCAAAAACAACACACAAACCCATCCTCCATATTGGAGCTGGCATCTCCCAATGTCAGTTTATTTTAAAGTGGTTGTTGCTGTTCACCCTCGGCGACCTGGGAATGTTTGCTGAGGATTTACAAGGCGACATTTACAACAGCAGCCCGGGCGTCTCCATTCTCTTCCTATTTTCACACTCAGGAGCCCACACAGAAAACATCCTTCACCCTGAGAGCTCCTGCACAGTCATTCTGCTCTTGCAACATGGGTTTAGTCATATTGCACAAGCAAGTCATTTTAGTGGGAATATGTATATACTCAGTAATATTACATGCAGCAATACTTGATGTGAAGCGAGAGAGAAAACTATGTACAAGGGTCACATTGACATGGTAAACAACCTGCAAGTACAGAATCATAAATTATCAAAGCAAGTAGAGCATGGCTGAAGAAAAAGCCCTAAGTTCTCGACAGGTCCCGCTATTAAACTGAATCCAAACTTATTTATCTAACCGTGGCAGACAGATCCCGACCAGAGTGCTAGGATTTTTCAGCTTGCCGAGCAAAAGCAAACACACCTCAAGGTTTTTATGAGAAAAATGTCTGGATGAACAAGGAGGCATTCATGTGCTGAATCATACCAGCCTGTAGCTGCGTTAGAGGACGGCCATCTGCCATCACACTCCCCCGCTAAGAGCCTGTTATAGAAGGAGTAGCTGTGGATCAGCATGTACATGTTACATCCATATAGACTTACTGGAACTAACACCTCTGCTGCAGGAAGAGGAAAACAGCGCTACGGCTCTTGACGGAGCTGTAGTTTTTCTTTTCACTTCTCCATGTAACATGATTGTCCTTTTGCAGAGCGGCTGATCCCCACAGCAGCGGTGTGGCTGTCAAAATTATCACCTCTGTTTGCCGCTAAGCCGGATTTCATGGGTTTGAGAAAGAAACAAACGGTTTTCATTGCACCGTCATGGAAAATTACAGTATTGATACTAAAAATGACTTGATTAACTCCCCATATGCTGCATGCATGCTAGCTTACAAAAAATGTAAAGGATTTAGCAGATAAAGATATTTCCCTCTGAAGTTGGTGGAGATAAAACCAGAGCTTAAAAGACAAAAAGCATTGGACTTATTGTTTGCGACTCCTCAAATATGATTCCAAATTAAATGCAAACACTGCTCTGTGTCTGTCTCACCCGAACATGTAAACACGGAAGAGCTATTGCTAACATATTCATCGTGCCGACTTTATAAGGTGACAATGTGTCAGTGTTGAGTTTTGAGTTTGTTCCACAACCACAATGTTTCCAATAAAACTAAACAAACAAAACTACAAAATGGTTTCAAGAAGTGGTTGATAGAATGCAGCATTTTAAAGCATTGGATAAATTTGAAAGGTTTAAACCGAGAGACACGTCTGATCTTATGCAGACAAGAGATAACTCAACATTTGCACTAAGGTTTAAACTGGTGATTCAAACCTTTTCACTTTGTCAGTGCCAATTCACACTGCAGTCATCAATTAAATGATGTATTGATTGTAACCACTGTGGTCAACTGCAGCCTTGATGAATCTCTGCCCAGACTGTAAGATTAACAGCTTAATCTAAAAAATAAATCAACATACTGTCTTTAAAGTAAAGAAATGATACATCACACAGGACTACACCAAAAAACCTCATGTCCAGTTAGATTTTCACATTTCGGACCAAGGATTAATTCTTCTCTCAATCAACTATGGTATCTTTATGTGAATGTACTTGTTTGAAAGAATCTTCCCAAAATATATTATCAACCATCAATTAGAACAATTTCTATAGCTATAATATGTGACAACCAGTGAGGTCATGCAGTATTTGTCTAAAGAACAAGGTGTGATGAGAAACCACATTAGTAGGCTTCTGCTTTTCTAACGCGCCACGTCCCCCACAAGATTTTGAAAAAGACAAAGTTACAAACTGAAGGTTTCAGGCCACGAGGTCAAACACGAAGATGAAACTGCCTTTAGGTGCTTGGGATTAAATTCCTTTGATTCTCCATTGTCAACCACAGATCCAATCACCTGAGGTTAAAGATGCAACCCACTAAACTATAAACATGTCACAATGATGTTGCATTTCATATTGTGATCGGACAAATCATGACATGGAAATTTGTTGCTTAAATAACCTAACAAAGGGTAATTCTTTTCGAAATATGAACCACCTCCACTATCAGGTTTCCCATCCGATGAAAAGCTCCAATGTGGAACAACAACTCTGTCTCGTCTATACATTTCTATTTCAATGGCTGAGTGATTTATTTGGTTGGTTTTTGTCCACTAATCCCTCATCTCTTGTAAAGAAAGGGTCACTTAATAGCGTGCTTTGCTACCTCCTTAGGCTCTTCACGTCCTCGGCGCTCATGTGTTCTCCTTGTCGGAGAGATTTCGTGACTTCATTCACAATGGCTCAGAAACAAGACAAACACAAGTGCAGCATTATCCTAAAGCGAAATACCCGAATGGCTGTGAGTATCTGAACTATAAATCCACCACAAGATATGGTCTCAGGTAACAAAATACGGCAACATCTGGCCCGTTAACATGACTAAACCCGAGCTTGTTGCGCTCGCAGATGCACGCAAGCTCGTAAAAACAGACACTACAGATGAACGCAAACACAAACTTCCACTGATTCATGTTCGTCATCTTGCTAGTAGTCCAAATGCAGTCTCTGTCTGACCTCGAAAAACACCAGGATCCAGGTGAACTGCTGGCTCAACCAGTTCAGGGATCTCCTGACAGATCTCAAGTTGCAGTGAGCTTTGAGACCCTTTATTGGGTTACTTGAGGAAATTTGAAAAAAGAGGCTATGTCACATCCTAGGTATGGTGTTGCATGATTGCAACATTATTGAGGACCCCAGGGTGAGGTAAGTCGTTTGCATTTGACTGCATGAAAGACAGGATAGAACAATCAACAGAGCCCAGATGTTGGCATCTTCTTTTCAACACTTTTCAAAAACATCTCTGAAAAAATGCGATGGTCAAAAATCCCTGGGGGCGATTTCACTTAGGTTTGACAATAAAGCTTATGACAAACCATATTTGTCCTCCTGCTGCACTTGGTAATACAGACTCGCAATCCGCATAAATCTCATTGTTCAATGCAGCCATTGTGTGAGATCCTGGCTGACAACTGCAACTATAAAAGCAACCTTTGTGATGTTGAGTTTCTCGACGCATCCCTCAAGTTGACCTCGGGGTGAGCCGGCTCTTCCACACGAGATTCTGTTTAAAGGCGAGAGGAGGACGCTACGCGGCAGCACTGTCACAAGGGATTTGTCAGCCAGGAAGCGAGCACAGGGCTCCGTCTCACTCAGCAAAACCAAAGACAGACATCCTCGCCTCAGGTTTATCTCGGCATATCTGCAGTGATGCCCCACTTAACAAAGGCTTTGCCTGAGTGTTGATTGGTAGAAGCACATGTCGAAACTTGAGCTGTCTGCAGGATTTACCATTTCGAGCTGAAATAAAAGCCCAAAATGTAAAATGCTCATGCGATGCGTCACATTTGCTGCTTTCAGCCCGAGTTTCATTTCCAGAGGTCACTGGAACAGAAATACAGAGTGATGGTCTCGTGCTTCCTCGCTCTCGTCATCTTTATAGGGCAGACAGCAGCTGTCACATAATCCAAGTTCCACATCTACACTACATTGACTTCCACATTGTTTTCCTGCTCCAGGAAACACGGCAGGGTGGGCTACACATACCTCGATTATTCTGTCGTGGATTTGAAGGCCTCCTTCCTTGTCCGCTGGACCATCCTCGACGATCTTGGATACATAGATCCCTTCATTTGAAGTGCTGTCATTATCATCCTGTGAAATAAACAGCAGTTATTATCTCCAACATAATAAAAGCACAGAGCTTTAATTGTTAAGGAGAGAAGCAGTGTGGAAAAGGGGTGGGCGAATATCCCAAAATATATCACTATCTTTTTTACACACGATCAATCTGTATTGTGACCTTCCTTCCCACTTTTGACACGTACTGGAGAGAATATCCCGCTCTACTCATCCTGTGGACTTCTCTGTTTAAAACAAAATATTCCATTAACAAAATGGTCATTAAAACCAGAGTTAAACTTTCTTTTGAATACTAAATAAAGCTGAAATCAGCAGCAACACTGAACCACTGAACAACAAAAGATCTTTCACAAATAAAATAGAGTAGCTGCTTTTATCTATTTTTTTGACTGCTCTAACGCCTCAGTCAGAGATGAGTGTTTATATTTCAGGAGCTTGTGATGTGCAGATGGGTGGGGTTGGAACTACCCGAGTGAAACACTCGCATTACCTTAGAAATGCCAATCATTGCCCGACAAAGTCAACAAATAGAAGAAATATCTGACTGAACCACACTGCAGTCATTGAGTCCTTTTTGGCACCAGCTCCTCATCCGCCATGCTGTTATTTCACGTTGGATAAACATACAGTATATATCATGCATTGAAGAGATCAATTCTGGCCAGTCCGCATAACTATCCAGGAGTTTAGGTTTTTGTTGGTTTGTAAATGTTACATGGATCGACACTATGTGGGTAAACTGGGAATAAGTAGGACAGAAAATTTGGTGATCTACACTTTTCTTTAAGATGGTTAACAACAATACATTGTAACACTAGAACAAACATTGAATAAATAAAACTGTGTAAAACTACTTTTAAAAAGCTCTGGGATTTCATATAAACATTAACGTAGGTTGAACTCACCAACCAAACACCTTTTACTGAGTGTGTCGAAATTGAAATGGAAATATTCATAAATATAAATGTTACATTATTTGTAAGTTTAAAGACAGATGTTTGCTCCAGACTGAAGATTGTGGTTTTAAACATAAAGCAAAACATTTTTTAAATATGAGGTAGATCAATTATGTGTTAACCCTCCTAAGCATTATATCAATATTTAACTTTTTTTATAACGCTATTGATGAACCACGGAAATTTAAATACAATAATTACTGATATTGTTTAATTGCCCAGCCCTATTGCTGATTTAATAACAACAAAAACATTGTAATCACCCTATTGAGTGGTAGCGAGCAGAACAACGGTGAACAACAGCAATTTAAAAGGGACACTTGAGGAAACTCCACAGTCACAGGGCAAACTCTAATTAGTCATTTCTGCTCTGCTTCCTCTTTCAGTGGCATCAAGTACAGTGAATTTGCAGCAATGCTTCAACAAGCTCACTCCTCTGCCGTACAATTACTCCTATCTTGAGAGCTGTGGACAAACTAGCCCTTCTAGAGACCACAAAACCTGGCAGCTGATTGCTCTTACCAAGCCATTCCAAAATAACAGCCACATGAAACGCTCTTGTCTGAGGCTACAGGGATATTAGCTATTTCCATTTTAATGAATAGCTTCTTACACAGACTGTTGATTTGAGGCTAGCAGGGAAAGAAAAAGCCAAGTATCATCTCCGCTCTCTTCTGGTTGAGTGTGATACATGGGTTCTGTCACAACAGTGAGCAAGGCTGCAAATCTACCAGACCATGGAATCGGGTACACACACACGAAAAAAAACTTTTATAGTTTCCTGCAATAGAAAGTTTCACTGTGTTAAACATCACTACAGAAATGTGCGTCACTGTGGCTGTGGAAAAAGTGCCTAGTAACAGTTTGAGTGCAGTCCCGGTGAAACGGATACGAGGAAACACCAGGTCGATAGGATCGGCAGAAAGGGGATCCATGTATGGAAGACAGCGTTGAAGCCGGTGTTGAGATATTTTCAACCCGTCACTCAGCAGACAAGCGGCATCATTAATGACTTTCACTGCAGAGCCCCGAGGCAGGAAACCTTGTGGCTGTGAAAGGTTCAGGGGCGGAATGAGAGACCCTTTCCACTCCTCTGTGTTTACCTCACCACCGAAATCCCCTCAATTAGAGACAAAACAACTGCGGTCGAAGCCATAATCCCAGATTGAACTCTCATAAAACTAATTATACTTTTTCTTAATCTGTGATGCCAAATCCGCTAAACCAGACCAATATATAAACACAATAAAACTTGATAGATGCGGTCCATCTATCCACAGACTACAAAACACACGCATGACTAAGCTGTGTCAGTCAGTACACAGAGAGCTTGTGGTGCTCTTAAGTATGTGCTATTCATTCCTGGGTTACCATATGACACTTGGCTGATCACCGAGGGAGATGAAAACCCCCCAAGATCGCTCGGCTTTTAAACCTACCGCGCATGGCCTTCCTCCTACGATGTTAAAACCCAGAGATCCGCCCTCACGAAGAAGAACAACCGTCATGCTTTTTGTCTCGCCTTCCTACGGACAGACAGAGGAGAGACACGTGAACAAAGAGATGGCAGGAGGTTATTCCTATTTCCTAATAATCTATCATTAGCTCCAGGTGAGCGGCAGATTGATCGAGCCGGCTACGTGGAGAGGAAGAACAGGACACAGGCGAATATTTGCTTATTAGCCAATAATTGAGGGGCTGAATCACATAACATTACAGATGGAGCAAGGTGCAGGGGCAGGAGAAAGTTAATGACACCGTTCCTCGCACATTAAGGGGAGTAACTGAGGAGATTGGCTTAATGACACCTCTTTATTCCCATCTTCACTTGGGCGGAGCAGATAATCAATTTTATAGCAAAACTGCAATTTCGAAGAGTGCAACCTCCAGAGCTAAACGATAACAACTCACAGAGTTAACAATGCCTTACAAGCTGCAGGAAATGAAAGATTGAAATGCAGCTGCAGATGTCACCAGGCTACAATGACAACTGTTGCTGGCTAATGGTCTTGAACTGTATTTTCCCTCTAGTAGCTCCGCTCTAAACTTCACTGTACTCCAGGCTTAGCCCAAAGAGCAAAAGTGAGCGTTTCAAAGAGGAGCCGCCCGCCCTTCCCTCCCGCAATCCGTTGTCCTATGTAAATAATACACCAGCGGACCTCTTACCCAGTCGCAACATGACATGAAGAACGCTGGGAAACTCGCCTAGTCAGCTCTTAATCTGTTTTTTTTAGCAAGACTTAGAGGGGAGTTATGAGGTAGCATAATTTCAGCTGCCACTCTTGCATGCCGCTGCATAGTGGGACTAAATATAAAGCAGATATTATTGGCATGTACAGTGCCCTCACTGCCATATAGGCTAAAACGACCGTTATGTGCTTGTCGGGTCATGCTGGAATGTCCACTCCTGCAGAGTGTCACGGACACATTAGTGACACATGCTTCCATATTATGGTCCCTACAGCCGTTATTGTCAACAGGAGGACAGTTGGCCGTTAGGTGAATAATGAGCTGGATATGACTCGGAATTTAACACAAATAAAACGACAGGATAATTAAGCTGTAACTGCCACAAGCCTCAAAACAAGCCGGAAGAATTGTAAAGGTGTTTTCACATGTCGTCTACGAGAGCCATTAAAATAAACTCAGAGTAATTAAGCAGAGGTTTTTTTTCCACATCTGCAAACACTCGAGCTAAGCTCTGATCTCCAAGGAAACAAGTGAATCCCTTCAGGAGGTTGAGTATTTCCTAAAACTTTAGGTATGCCTAGGTGATAAAAAAATAAAATGTCCTTGCGACCAAATCATGTGGACATGGGGGAAACACGTGTCAAGTAAACAAAACTTTACTGGGAGGAGGAGAATAGAGAGGAGGAAGGGGATGAAGGAGAAGAAGAAGAAAAGGAGGAATAATAGAATAGAAGTACAAGAACAAAGAGGGAAAGAATAGGAGGAAGAAGGAGAAGATGAGGGAGAGAAGGAAAAGGAAGGAGAGGAAAAAACGAGAGGATGAAGAGGAGCAAGAAGGAAAAAAAGGAACGACAGAAGGAGAAAGAATAGGAAGGGAAGGAAGGAGAATACGAAGAAGAAGTGCAAGATAAGAGGAAGAGAAAGGAGAAGAAGAATCAGAAGAAAGGAAAGGACAGGGGGAAGATGATGAAGACGAAGAAGAGGAGGAAGAAGAAGAAGAAGAAGAAGAAGGAGAAGAAGAAAAGGAGGAAGAAAAAGAAAATAAGTAGAACAAGAACAACGAGGGAAAGAATAGGAGGAAGAAGGAGAAGATGAGGGAGAGAAGGAAAAGGAAGGAGAGGAAAAAACGAGAGGATGAAGAGGAGCAAGAAGGAAAAAAAGGAACGACAGAAGGAGAAAGAATAGGAAGGGAAGGAAGGAGAAGATGAAGAAGAAGAGCAAGAAGGAGAAGAAAGAGAATACGAAGGAGAAAGAATAGGAAGGGAAGAAAGGAGAAGATGAAGAAGGGCAAGAAGGAGAAGAAAGAGAACATGAAGGAGAAGTGCAAGATAAGAGGACGAGGAAGGAGAAGAATCAGAAGAAAAGAAAGGACAGGGGTAAGATGATGTAGACGAAGAAGAGGAGGAAGAAGAAGAAGAGGAGGAAGAAGCCAAAAAAAGATGAAAAGAAGGAAAGAAGAGCACAGAAAGAAAGCAAAGTTGCAGTCTGCTCTCTGGTGACTTGGCACACCCGCAGCCAGCCTTCACCTCAGCACCAGTCACACTTTCCGAGTCTGTCCTCCGTCACACTGCCTTCCCCTCTGTCTTCCTCCTCTCAACACAGAGCATCTAATTATAGTGCAGCTACTTAGATGTAGAACGTAAAAGGAAATATTGATTCATGAACTATTGGCCTGAGAGCCAAGAAGAGAAACTCGGTGACCTGGTCATCTGAGGGAATTCAGGGCGGGGAAGCTATGATGGATTTCAAATCAATTAGGAAATAATTACTGAGTAAAGATGATGCATGTACTCAACGGAAACCGCATCATCATCAATTTCTGGAAGGGTTGTACATCTACAAGCCATTTATTAATATCATATTGAATTGACACCCATGCGTGAGAGATAACTAATGGAGCACATTAGTCTATTAACTTATCTTGTAGATTCATGCTTTAAAGTTAGTCTACAATTAGCCTAATCAGATTGGGCCCCTGAATACCCAGATCAAATTCAATGCAGCTTCAATCGGTCTGATGTCTTGTGATTTTGATTGATGCTCTTCATCACATCACGGAGAGCAAACACTGTCGTCCGCAGCAGCCACAGAGGAGGCTCGGTTCAAAACAGAGATCTGGGGCTGAGTGGAAAGTGGGACAGCAGTTCCAGCAGCCCCCGAAGTGAACCACAGTCGGATCTGAGCTCCTTTTTTGTTTTCGCTTTGGTTTATCGCCCTTTCCTCGCTCACCGAAGAAGTTTAACATGTTTTTTTAAAAAAGGGCTATTCTTGGAAACTTCAGTCAGTTGTTCCACGTAGCCAGGCCACCCTGATCTCCCTGACAGTCGGCGTCTGAAGTTTATTGTCTTAAGAAAACGTTGAAATCCTCCGTCTGGGTGAGGAAGCGTTAAGACGAAGAGTGACAGACACTCAAAAACAAAGTAAAGTGGGTTACCCGTCAGACGTGGCATGACATGATGGGTCTGTATTCACTCTTTGACAGTGATTCGAGGAACAAATGTGTCACAGAAAAATCTGGATTATAGAGCCTTGCCACCACAGACATTCAGTATTGTGTAACACAGCTGGAGATGGATGCACTTCATTTAACTGTTCCAGCTGCGTGCTGCTGTGAATGCTGGCTCACTGGGACTCTGAAGGAAGCCGTCATAAATGTCAAAACCTGAGCTTCCCTCCTGAGTAATGGTTAATAGGCCATAAATCTCATCTAATCTGACTGATCAATGATCGACTGATCATTTAAATCACAAAAAAGAAGTTAACATGGATTTATAGTCGACTCCAGGCGTCAAAGGCAGATTCTGATTTATAGGCAAGGGTCAGATTTCACACGGTTAAATCACCTGCACAGCAATAGATGTACTGTATGTGTTGTATAGGATGAGGCCGTATTATATCTTATATTCCCCACAGTAAGATACACAGATTTGAATATTTGCAGTTTCTTCCAGGTAACTTAATGTGTAGAATCCTGTTGTGTAACCGCTGTGTTTACATACAGTCATTCTAAAGCCACTTTCAGACGGTGATTTTAGGAGATTATCCGGGAAATCTGTATGTAGGACTGCAAAAGTCCAAGTCAGTGGGTGCGGATACTCTGCTGAGTTTCTCCTGGCCCAGCCTCTTGGTAAAAACTCTGCCCGATGCCTGAATGAGCCCATGTGAGAATACAGCGGGAGATTATGTGGAGGATTCACTGCGAGTGAGTGGGCTTGTTGAACTGGGAAAAAAAAACGTGTTACACTGAAAATCCCAAAGAGGATACAAATATCGCAGGATGAAAGGGAGAGCCACAGAACCAGACACGGTGAAGACAGAGAGAAAGATGTCAACTTGGAAAGACAGAGAGTTTAGGTGATAAGGGCCGACGCAGGAGTGGATGAGCTGTAAACAGAAACACATGAACTACGCAGCTGTTGTATCCTGCGTCACCCGTCACCCCAACACTATTCAGATCTCTGGTTCTTGTGAATGTGTCTGAGTGGAGAATCTCCTGCTGGGTGGTTCATGTGTGGAGGGAAAACTCAGGAGAAAGTCCGGACCCGATTTTTGTGAATGTTTGCTTTACACATCTGTGGTCAAGGTTTTAACTTCCTTTTTGTCATCTTTGCTCTCAACAGAACACACAGGTCAGAAAGACTGAAACACAAGCAGCAGGTCACACTTGTTGCTGGAAGCACATGATTTGTCTATACCCCAAACATTAGTTCTTCTTTGGGAAGACACACATCAGGTACCATGTAACCTCAGAGCCCATATGGTTACACCACAGCCTATTGAAACAGAAGCATACATCCAGCTCTAGGGTCTCAGAGAGTTCCCGTCATAGTCTGCAACTCGCCTGCTTCCCAGGACTAATCTCACGTGTGATGCTATTTCACACTGATTCTCCAACCGAACAATCCTGGTCGCTGCTCGGCTGAAGCCAATGAGAGAAAACCTTATCAGACAAACCACATCATTCACAAAAATGCTTGTCCTTCTTTTCCGTGGAGGATTTCCGGAAGAATTCCCACATCTTCCACGTACAGGCGTTGAAGTTGTCTGCTTGTTTACACTGGGCGGTGGTAACATAGCACTGGAAGCATACATCTCAGTGGAAGGACTTATGCCGATGTCAAATCAACCATGATAACCAGCTGTGCTACTGGCCCAGCAAGCTTCTCCACACCAGCGTGAGTGATTCCACCATTTCCCTGCATCGGTGCTTTTGTTGCGCAATTCACCATTCCACCGAAACTCGTGTTTGCCGAGAACATGAGCCCGTAATGACTAAATGAAATCACAGAGCCAGAAAAAAAACAAGACAGAGATAATTGAGAGAAGAGTGGAGCCTTTGTAAAGAAGCCACTTGTGTGAGAAACTTCACTGACAAAAACAGGGAATTACGAGCTGGCAAATGAAATGAGCACAACAGCGGAGAGAAAGATCCCACTCGCTGATTACGTGGATGAGAGGGAACTTTCATCCTCACTTCACTTTCATCCTTCAACTGTCAGCGGTGTCTGTTCAATCTGTGCAACTTGTTCCTCCTCTTCTTGGACAGGCTTTCTATTAACTGAGCCCGATTACAATGTGACCCCTCCCCACCGCAGCAGCGCAGCCACACACCATATTCATTCATAATTCAATTCATTATAAGCCTAAGTGCATCCTTTATGATGGGGAGAATTACCAAGAGCCATAAAAACATCTTAAGGCTTTGCCCACACTGTTTTGTTTGCATTTGGAAACGCATCAGCTCTAATGCAGATCAGCTGACGTCCACACTATACTCCAGTGTATTAAAACAGAGACGTGTAGAAACGCTGCCGGCCCCACTTTAGTTTGAAAACTTTAATTTAATCTGGACGAGCAGAAACTGAGATGTTTGGAAACGAGGATGTAGACACTCACACCCGCTTTGCTGATTGGGTCTTTCATGGCCACTATGGAAGCCTTGGCTGATTCGTCAGTTACCTATAGGGTTGCCAACTCCCTGAAAAATAAATAAGGGACACCTCATTGGCAGGGCCGGCCGACCCAATATCCTTCACCTTTCCTGGCGTGGTGAATTTTTTTAGCCCCTTTTTGAATTAGTTGCATATTTTTGACATTCGACATGAACACATGGAAAACAAATAATTATCCAGCACTTCGCTTTAATAATAAACAAAATTGACTGAATAAAAAAAGAATCTTTCTTAAACAGAAACCTGTCTTGCTTAAATTAAAACAGTATACATTAATATAAAACAATAGAAAGAAAGCAGAACATCCATCCTGAAATAGTGCATTGAGCTCATTGATCCCAGAGCAGGACATTGCCCGGGAACAAGTTTACCGTAAATGTTCATATAAAGCGCCCTGTTATTCATTTTCCATTGGCATTTTACTGACCATTTTTTAAATCTCAAAGTAATACGGGACAAAGTGCATCCCTTTTCAGCTCAATACGGGACGGGTGCTTTTGTTTCTAAATACGGGACGATTTCGTTTTTCAAGGGACGGTTGGCAACCTTAGTTAGCTATCACATGACCCCCTTACAGAAGAAAACACCTGGCAGCCCCAGTGTAGAACGCAACATGGATAATCAGTTGCAATCGCTGCCGACTGTTGTCTTTGCTAACAGATGTTGTGCAGTTAAATTCTGCATTTTTACAATGATGCAACTGCTGACGTGGGTAGAAAACGAGATGTTATTCGAGCAATCAGCAGCAATTCTGCAAATAACAACCAAATGCTTCCTGTTTACACCGGCACCCTCATGACCAGACTACAGAGGGTTTCTAAGGCAGGGGAGGGGGTGAGTAGTATGAATGTATTGTTCAAACCAAAGGCCCCAGAGATGTACCTACTTTTATTAAATGGAGATTGATGAGAAATGCTTCATCTTTAAACAGTGTAAAACGGACGGGAACAATCATCAAATCTTTCTCACGATTGGCTTTGTTCACTATCTCCAAAAACAGTGTCTGTCAATAGGACATTCGGGCCCTCAGAAGTTCTTCTAATCGCTGCTGGGGCCCCTATTGGAAATCTATATCTTCCACCACACTCGCACAACTTCAAATGGCTGATGACAGAAAGGCTCAACCAAGCATGCTGCTGCTACAGCGGGACATACAGTAGAGCTGGAGACTGGCCCCTTGTTGTGTACAGAAATGCAGTAAATATTTGGCCCTGCACCCCCCACCCAAAGACTGCCAGCTGGCCAGAGGCACAGCTGACATCCCTGACACTCACAGGGGGAAACAGACTCCTGAAAAAAGTTCGGAAACAGGTCGGAAAAAATCTAAAAAAATCAGTTTGTCTCCAATTTACATCTGTGATGAGGTAGAATCTAAAAAGAAGTAGGTCACTACTGAGCCAAAACAACATGGAGGCCCAATGAAAGTGAGATACTGTGTCCAAGAATGCATTTGACATTTTAAAGCCTGTAAAGTTGGATCACCAACATTTAAGAAGCAGCTTGACTCAACCAAGTTTCAGGTATATGTTTAAAGCGAGAAACACTTCTGTTGAGGTCCGGTTGTTGATGTTCTAATAAACTTTTTTCAGATGTAAGTGTGTGTTTTGCTGTTTTCCTTGTGCTTTCATGCATTTTGTGGTAAATCTGCAGGTTTCTTCTGAAGGGAGAGGGAGAATGAACAGCGGATTCCAGAAGAGGGGGAAGTTTCCCTGAGAGAGGAAAGTTTCCCTGAGAGAGGAAAGTTACCTTGCAGGAGAAAGCCACGGTCTCGGTGAGGGAGTCGATCCTCTCGCTGTACTCGGTGAACTTCTTCTGATACTTCAGCGCGGTCATCTGCAGCTCGCTGTGCACGGAGGACAGCTGGGCCAGCAGGCTCTTCTCCCTCTTGTTGGCCCGGATGGTCTGCTTCTTGAACTCCCGGTCCAGGCTGAGGATCTTGCAGTGCATCGCAGTGTTGTGCGCCTTCAGGGCTCCCAGGCAGCAGTGGCCGCCGGACGCCTGCTCCCTGTGGGTGAGCATCAGCCCGCAGCCGCCCTCGCAGGTCCCCGCCGGCCGGTGGTCGCACGTCTCCCGGGAGTGAGCCTCCACGTCCCGCAGGGTGAGCACCTCGCCGCAGCCCGGGTTCCGGCACTTGGCCGGGCTGTAGGCGCACGTCTCGGTGTGCTCGGCCAGATGCTGCAGCCGGACCACGGCGTCGCAGCCCTGCGCCCGGTTGTCACAGCGGATCTCCAGCTTCAGGATGAGGTTCTTCAGCGGCAGGACGTGGTTCAGCTCCTTGGCGGAGATCCGCTGACACTGGACCGGGCAGCTGCTCTGCGTCACCACCCAGGGCAGCACGCAGCCGGAGCAGAAGACGTGGCCGCACGGAGTCGTCAGCGGGTCCTCCAGCACTTTGTTGCACAAGTTGCATTTGAAGTCCGGGTCCACGGTGCCCTTGAAGCGGTCCAGCTCGAAGCCCATGGTGTCCACACAGGGGGAAAGAGTCCAAACCCGAACTTGTGCGCTCCCACCCCCGCGGATCAGAGTCGGAGCAGTGGTTGTTTTCAGCTGGTCATTGGTGAAGCGCTCTCACACACACTGGGCTCTCTCTCTCTCTGTCTCACACACACACTCACACACACACACACACAGACTGAGCTCTCTCTCTCTCTCGCACACACACTGAGCGCTACACTCCGCTCCGCTAATTGACACACTTTTGATGCCTTCAAGTCCGCCTCGGAAAGTCACACTTTCTAAAAGTTGGAAACAAAGTTTGTAACTCTGAGAGGAATAACTTTAGTTCACTTTTTCAAGAAGAAACAGTTATTTTGTGGAAGTGCAAAATAAAAATGACCCCGTCTGACTTTAAGAATTTAAGCGGAAAGTTACAGAAAGTTACAGCAGTCATTTATTCCTCAATATGTTAAGATCAGTTGATCCCACTGTACTTGTGGTCTTTGTTTAAAAAAACCCCCATCAAATTCATAGACTGTTTGACTGTGACTTTAACAAGTAAACGCATAAGTTCTTGCAGTCAGTGAAGGCATCACTCATTGGGGCGATCATTTGAATACCGTATCTACTATGTTAAGTGCGCAGATAGTAAATAAGTTACTTAATTGAAAAAAACAAATATAAAATTTGGGTCCAAACAAGATGAAAGGCATTTATAAGCAAAACAAAACATTTCTAAAACAAACAAAAAGGATATTAAAAGAAAGCTCACTGGAGCTATAATGTTGCAAGAGAAGTATTTAACATAACTGAGGTTTGTTGATTTGTGTTCACAAAGAGTGAACTCAGTTTCATCGGAGTCGTGTCCATATTTCATACGGACATCCTGTGTGAGAGGGCACACAAGTATGTGTCCCTTGTTCTGTGTGGCAGTCTTACAGAAACACACACACATACACGATTTTCAAAGTTTGGTAAACAAATATATGTGGTGTAGCACATATTTAGATTATAAAATCTAACTTTTTTAAAGCAGTGTCTGATTATTTATTTGGAGCCATTTAACACTCCTTGGTTGCAATTTACTGGCTGAAAATATCGGCCACCTAAAACTATAAAGATGAACGGGAGGTGTTATAAATTCCACCCACTGTCTTCAGTTACGCTCTTCATACTGTAGCCTATAGTGCTACTATCGTAGTTTTTCAATGCCAGGCTATAACTAAACATACCACACATAAGTATGTCTACACGATGAACTGCCAGAATGGAGTGCACAGGCCTAAATGTGAGATAAGGTGACATGACAGTCAGAAAGTTAAAACTGAGCGGCTGAGTGTTCAACACTTGTGAAAACAAGCAACTTTGGAAGGACACTAGCTGTACAACCGCAAGCGAAGACGTTAATGTTGCAACAGACTTTGACTGAGGAGGAGATCAGGTGAAAGTCTGGGGGCCAATCGACCTGCATCATACTATGTGGCAGGAAAAAAATAATATTTGAGGCGCCGCCGTTAGATTTGTGTTGAGCGCATCTCTCACAACCCTCTGCATGTAAAGGAAGCGTGGTAATAAACTTTTTTTTATCCACCCTCAGATTTGGCTGCATTTACAATCCCAGCAGGAAGTCATAGCGTGTGGAACGTATTTGAATTGTAGATGAAACTCCAGTGGTGAAAGAAAAGCATCTGCTGCTCTCCGCAGAAACGGCGTTTGTCGGGTCTGACCCTGTCTCGATTAGACACCCGTTCCTACCAGTCGCCTCCTCTTTTCGGAAATCCAGTTTTATGCAATGCCATGCTCAATAAAACCTTTCCATATGTGCATTATCCAGAACTAAAAACAAGGGCTTATCAAAGACTTCATGGACAAAGTGTGACAAAGAGAGTCTGAGCTGGCGGGTAATCCTATACTGATGTTATGGGATGTTTTAGAAGGGATGGGAAAAAACCCTCCCTGTGCAGTCACGTCAAAGGTCCTTGTTCTGTTTACAGCCTGGTTAACACTGAGATTTATGTGATTAAATGTTTTTCCCTGCTCATGCTCCCGGGGTCATGGCTTGATTTCTTTTTAAAATAACTTTTAAAAGAGTTAATACATGGTGTGTCAGGAAATGATTAAGCAGACGTAGAAAAATGGACTGAAGAAAAAGGGAAGGGAGGGCTGGTGTTTAACTTTAACACCTGTTTCTTCAGACGATGAATTAATCCTTTCTAGGATATATGTAAATGTAAAATCTTGTACTTTTGGTCTAAGGTTTATGCAGGAATATTGTGGTCAGCGCTTCAGAATCAAACCAGCAACCTCCCAGGTTTACACTTTTCCTCTCAGCCTCAGGGCCAACCTGCTGCCTGTGATTTATTATTTTGGTGCAGGGACAAACAACTTGCCTGTCTGTGCATGGCTGTTTGCTGTGAGAGTGAGTTGTTTGGTGTGCCTGGGCTGGAGACATGTTTGCTCTCAAAATGGAGACAGAGAAAATAAGCGGTTGTTTTCATAGACCGCGTCAGAGCGAGCAGGAAGGTATAGGGCAGAGTGAAGTTTTGGGATTTCTGCGGTACAGTACATTGAGGCAAGTGATACGGTATCTGCAAGACTGGTTTCTTTAGGAATGTTTTCCATGAAGCTGGGTCAAGTGGCAACAGAGGGGGATTTAGATGAGTCCATGTTGGGTCCAGCCTAAAAGACAGACAACGTCCCGGGGGAGATAGGAGTTAATCCCCCCCCCTCTAACCTAAACCGTGATTGAGGGATCAGGACAGACAGGGTTGAAATGCTCAGACCAGACCCTGCAGGTCACAACAGCATCTAAAGTTAATTTCCATGCAAGAAGTCAAGCTTCCAGTTTTGTAGTTTTATGGCTAAATAGCTGATTCTCATTTGAAGCAACAGTTTGAACATTTTGGAAAATATGCTTTTATGCTTTCTTGCACAAAGACTGGAATCAAGGGGAAGTTAGTTAGAATTTTTTCTGAGGAATTAACTCTCAGCGTCGTTTATCTATATGTGATCAGTTGTTTTTGACCAAAATAAAATTTGTTTGTGTAATCTTGCCAACAAACAAACCCAACAGTATTGGAAAAATAACCTCCTTGGTGGTGGTAACAACAAAATTGGATTTTGTAGGGATATATTTACCAGATTATTATTAGGTTGTATTGACTTCCTGTCTGACACAAGCAATAAAACATGTTAAATAGAAAGTTTTATAGGTGCTGGTCAGTAATTCGACCCCCTTTTACCTTTGGACAGAGCCATAGTACCTGTTATCATCTGCTTTCTGTCTTTGTGCTAAGCTAAGCTAATCACCTTCTGGTTTTGCTATATATTTAGAAAACAAGCACAAGTGTCAATATATAATATATATTAAAAAAAAGTACTGATCCTCTAATCTAACGCTTGGCAAGAAAGCATGTCAGACTAGTTTCCAAAATTCAAGTTAAAATGGTCACAATAAAATAATGATCCGTCCATAATGGCTGCACTGTTAATGTGAGGAAACAAGTATTCAAAGTAATCCATGCTGCCAGCGATATATTTTTATATATATAGTGGCTCTGGGCTTTATTGTGGAACCATTTTCCATGAAGAAACCTTTGTTGTAAAGCAACAGAGAGATCTCGGTTACGGAATGTATGATGAGGGTGGTTTGTTGGCTATATGGCTTTGGAGTTGGGCCATTTAGTAATCATCACCACTCTTCTTTAGATATGTCAAAGACATGAGGGCCGTGTGGGAAACTGCGAAGATGAGTTATTACTCCTCGGGATGCCTTTTCATGTTCTGCTGAAACATGATGTACTTACAAAAGAAATACACTATCCATCTCACTGTGGTTTCCCATGCGCCCGTGACTCCCTTGGGAGTCAGTAATATTGTCAAAACTAAGTTGAGCCCCCAAATGATTTATACGCCAATAGTATAGTTTGTTTTTCTTACAAACATCAGTGACTTATTGTGCCGTTCACAGGGGGGGAGAACTGGAGTTTTGTGGCTCCGGCGCCCTGAGTGAATAAGTAACTTTAAAGGCTGTTGGTAAAAGTCTCAGGGTGACCTTACTACAGGTTGGGCTTGTGACTGGGAACCAACGCTGTGCGTTCGTCTTCACCACTGACAGATGGTGTGATCCAAACAACCACTCCGGCCTTGTGGTGTGTTTTGACAGAGAACAGCATCTCAACCATCACAACATCCTCACAGGCATAAACATGTGACTGAGCGAGTGGTAATGATTGCAAAATGCAGGTGTCAGCAGAGGTGTTGTTGAAGTGCACCGGTGTGACGCTCGCATTCAATGGTTAACACTCTCTGCCACAAGATCAACGTCTGACTAAACACAATAGATAATCAAATGCAGAAAACTTTAGAGATCCACGGCAGAGATAGTGTAAGTGCAAAATATTTGCAGTTGATGAATAGATCATTATCACAAGCTTGAAGCAAAGCCAATACAGCTTCACTTCCCCTGGTAGACTGCTCTGAACTTGGTGAGGCTCAGAACAGGATGTGGGTTAGGGGAACCCAGATTCACTCAAAAGCAAAACTGCACAAGTAGAAAAAAATCCCCATTTTCTAAGAACTAAGTCAAAGTCTTTGAAGAAAACTGACCTATATCGGAAGTCACATACAGTAGCTAATTAAATCTTCATGGCAGAGACGTGCAGACAGAAGCACACAGACACTGTGCCTTTGCCCTCTGGCTAAATAACCCTTCTGGACCAAAAGAAAATAATAATAATCATTGTTACAAGTTTTATTGGCGCAGAGCTGCTGCTGCTGTTATTATCGTAATGCTTGTGAGAGAACTTGTCCTTCACACCATTCTTTCCTGTTTTATGCAGGAATGGACATGTAAGTTCTTAATTATCATGTGGGTGCTGTTTAGTCAGTAGTTATGGCTGCTTTCGCATGTTCGCCCAGGGCTAATTGATGGCCGCTCAATATTTGTCATTAGCGCTAGTGAAGTGATGCCACTGTGTGAAAAGGCTTTTCTCAGGAAAGGGGGGAAAGCAAACCACTTAGAACCTACACAAAATTCACATGCACTTTCAGAAGTCTGCAGTAGATGTAAAATAATTATTAAGTAAAACCTACTACATTAACCCAGTAACTTCATGACCAGAGGCTACTGGGAGTGTAAAGTTTGGATTCCACAGCCTTGGCCTATTGGACCACTCTATATTTATGCCAACAAGCATAAATAAAGTTGGTCACTGTTTATCTGTGTGAATAATCTATTATGCACATATGGAGACTTACAGTGCAGCTAAATCAATTTTATTCTGAATAAAAAAAAAACACTTGGGCTGATTGAACCGTGTTGAGACAAACTGGCCCATGATTGACCCTAATGGCCAACTGCGATAAACAGCATCACACATTATTAATTATGTGCAATCATGTGTTTTCTACCTGAAACTCCCAGCTGAGCGTAATGCGCTCTAGAGCTCGTATGAAGCCCTCAGCATTTTTTCAGAAGGACTAGCATAATGCATTAGTTACAGAGGTTTCCGAAGCACAAGTGTGTAATATTAGGAACAGATGACTCCCTCTGCGGGGGGGGGGGGGGGGGGGGGGGGGGGAAGAAGAAGGGCGCTCCAGAAACTCCAATCAAAAGTTCCTTTCTGAAGCCTGTGAAGAGCTGCTGATTTTCTAGCGGCTCTGTTCTCACTGGCTCCATAAATAACAGGCAAAGTAGACTTGGCACATCTTATCTCTGCAGCTTATTACAGAGGGAAAAAAATTGTAGTTCAAAGATAAACCATGTGCGTGTATTTGAGCTCCACATTTATATAAAGCACATTTAATGACGGCCCAACACTTATCTGGCAGATTTAACATTAAGATTCACAACATATCTTGACAACTTTGCCTCAAATATTTTAGAGACCTTTGGTGCTGATTGTCACTTCAGCCCCACCATCAGGGCACTTTGGACACTCCATACACTGTCAGGACATCTTGAACAAATCAGCTGTCTGTGTATATATATCAAGGACTTGAAAGTAACATCTGAAGCTCATATTCAGATTCATAATTTCATTTTGTGTTATTACCCTACTTTCCATTACTTCAGCACCTCTTTTAAGCCTCTGTCTGAAAAACTTAATTTGAGCTCTTTTCAACTTAAGGCCCCCCTCCTGATAAAGCCCGGTCTGCTCTGATTGGCCGGTTGGCCCACTCTGTTGTGATTGGTCAACTGCTTCTCAGCTCACATAGTAAATGTCGGCCGCCACTCTTGCTTCACCTGGCCTCGTTAGGTGCCAGGCTATAGTAGATATCTTGATGTCTTACCATGCCCAGTATCGGCCAAACTACTGACGTGGTTTCAGGAGCATTGTTTTCTTTAATTCTCCCCATGGCAAAATACTACTTCTTTTAGTTGCATTTTGCTTTTTTTGTTAAAATGACTTGTTTTCTATGCTCGTAGTTGACTTGGATTCATCAACAGATGTCTTTATTTAATTAAGCCGTATCACCTCAGGGTAAAACCCGAAGAATTGACCACGGAGTTTACTCAGTTTTCTTCACAGACACGTTCACAACAGCAACAAATCCTCCGCATCATTCAGGCGAGAGATCTTAAGGGAGAGTGCATATTGGGCTTGGTAAAAAAGATGGCCAGACACAAGACTCCATCATAATAATCATAATCATAATAATACAAATAATTATAGCTCTATTCACAAGAACACAGACACAGGCTGGTTATAATGGGCGCTAATTGCTTGAGCATGTCTCGTCTCTTTGTTACATCTTCATCTTTAGTCATGCCACTTGCACCCTAACGCCCTGGCACCAAAACACCAGACTCCAAACACCCAACGCTGTGAGAACTTGTTGGCCACTTGAAAAGAGGTTTAAAATTATTTAAAAGTTCTTCCGAGTGGTCTTGAAAGCCTATTTACCATCTGCTTTAAGGGAGAATTCCCTGAAAAAATAAAATTCACTCATTATTTACTGCACAATAGTCCACAAAACACAATGTAGTTTCAGTGGTTGCAGCCAAATTCAATACACATCACATATAAAGACAAAGCAAGACCATAGAAAGTTGCCGCTGGATGTGTAAATAACTAATTGTTTGTTATCACCATCATCAACTTTCACACCTTATTGAAATTAATTACTGCAGGTTTAAAGGATGATTACATGCATGAGCTGCACCCGCTGATGCTCCTATTCGCCATTGGATTTAACAACAGCCGCCTGCTCAACGAACAGTGTGAGGTGTGGGAGAAGCTCTTCCATGCTCTCGTCAAACACCTGCATCAGGGTGACAGCAGGATCGGAGATACAGATAAAAGCCGCTATGACGAAAGCTGTCTGATAATGAGAACAGCAATGAACCAGCGAGCTGTGACCGGAGTGTTGACAGGCTCTCCAAGAGCCAGGCTCACAACGCGTAAGTGCGATGTGAGCTTGATTCCTGAGAACACACCACCCGATCACTGTTGATTGCTTAAATACCTGATAGTCAAAGTATGGATAATTACGGTTACAGGAAAGCCATTAGAAAACAACATGTTTGGATGAGTCAGGTGTAACGACAGATCTTTTCTCAAAAATCCTAGAAGCAGATTTAAGGGGTTGAATTTGAGAGCAGAGTCCTTATCAGTGACTTCAGCTGAGTTCCTGCAGAAAGTGAAGGCAGATTTCAACTCAACCGAAACAGACGTTCCATTTTTTTGCCAATTGCTTGCCACAAAGTTTCTAGGCTAGCTGTTCAGTGGCCACGCTGCCTCCCTTTGTGTCACATCAAACGTGTGCAGCCACCAATGAATGTGACAGTGTTACCCCCCCACACACACACACGCAGAGCCATGGTTTAGGGAAATTAGGGAATGCAATTTGTATTCATCTTCATCAAACATACAGACTAATTTTAATAGAAATACTTAGCACTGTCAACCTTATCTCTACTTGTATTATACCAGTCTGCTACTGGTGACTTATATGTGGTAATGATAATATAAATACAAATTAAACACAAGCTAACACACACACACAGTTGTTTTATTTTAAATATTAATCTCTCTGTGCCACAAAAATCCCATTTATTCCCTGATGAACATGAAAGAGCTGTTTTGGCTTGGGTTCATTTCACATTTGTCCTTGTGTAAAATACAATAATGTTTGGAATAGGCCAGCTCAAGATTAATATTCGGACACTTTTCAAATATAGTGTGCAGACCTAAATAAGAAAATAAGGATATGTTCATGCTGCTGGTATCTTTTGCTCAATTAATCTTGTATGGAAATAGACCTGTTTGTCGGGGACTGTGCTCATTAAAAATCATAACAGTGAATGCAGTTTGTTTAAATGCTTAATATGAGCCATGATTTTGGACCAACTGCAGGAAGTTTGGACACTTATATACAATAAAAGAGGAAAAAGAAGCAGAAGCAGCTCGCAGGATTGCTAGTAGTCATAAAACATCAATGCTTGTAGTTGTTATGTTTGAATAATGAGGACATTCATTTTAGTGGTGGTAATACCATTGTGAAATTAAAGTAGCTATGGAATTGACAAAATGAACTAGTTCATTCATTTTCTCTATTCAATGTGAAAGCTTAAGTTTCGATGCACTTTATTAAAAAAAGTTAGTGAATGGCCTGATGGACAAAACAGCAGCATCAGATGCACGCTGGTCTGCAAACCAATCAAGGTCATGTATAGGTAGATGATGTCAACAGGATGTATATCAAGTCTTATGGTGCTCCTTATATTATAATGTATAAAAAACTTTCAATAAATAAAAAGAAAATCGATGGTTATGTAATCATTCTGGGACTTTTCAGTGGAGAACATGTTTAATCTTCATTTAAAAAACAAGAAGCATAAAGAGGAAGGCAGAACTACACACCAAAGTTTAGCGAGTCTTTTCTACATAGAATAATTAAAACCATTCAACCAAATACCAGTTGTTTCTCTGGGGAGGGTCTCAGGGCCCTTCCCCAGTTAAGTGATTAGTTAAACATACACAAGGTGACAAAAACTGGGATTGAATATAAGAATAATGGACTGACAGTGTCATGATTGCGTACATTATCAAGGACAAAAATAAACAGCCTGATTGGAAGCACCAAACCAGTTATTCCAGCAGTGCACCAGCGAGAGGGGTTCACTGAGGGATAACTCAATATACACGGAAACAAGGCAATGGTCTGTGTAAGTAACATTAGAAGCTAATCGGATACAAGCCCCTTCTAATTAGCCATTACCAAAATAACAGACTGAGGTCATAGTTGTTGCCTTCCCTTACGGGGAACACTGGTCCGGGTTTGACTCAATTTGAACGGTTGCTGAACTGAAGTATTTCTAGACTCGCAGCCTTCTTCTGAACAGATGGCCACATAATCAAGTGAATTTTCTTCAATGATTATCTATCGTCATGTCAGATTCAAAAACACACATTTATATTAATTACTGTGTTCTCTTTTTTTTGCTGGTGTTTTCCTCTGTAGCTTCCATCCTTGGTGTTTCCTCAGTGATTTGAAAAATCACTCGTGAGGCAATTCATGTGTTCGGGAACGCAGCGCTGTGTGAGTGTTCAGTTGATTAAGCTCTCACAAGGCCCCCAGAACCCATTATCTGACTTATCCTTTTACTATGAGTGATGCAGTGACGCATTTGGCAATTTCAAATAGGACATTTCTATATTTCCCGTTTGTTTGTAGAAAAAGGTGTTTCCATGCAACAATCTGTTTGTTGCAATGCTCGACAGTTGCTAGGTTGTTGGAGTTTTGACAGTTTCTATACCTGCGCTTTGACTGTTGTTGTTGTATTTGTCAAGAATATTGATCGTTACAAGATTAAGCTGGAAATTGATAACACATGCAGCTTTCAGACATGCACTGATCTCCGGATAATCTCTTGACATTCTCTGAAGGGGATGAATGTGAGAATGGAAATGTCTGTGTGAGACGCTCCTGGTATAAACTCAGGAGTCCAAATGAGCCGATGTGAGAAAACAGCAAGAGGTCCTCCAGGGGATTCACCTCGAGCGAGTGGGCATGTTGATGACGCTCCAACCGAAGGTGGACACAAAACCTTAAGAAACAACAAGAAAACAAATATCTCAGGATGAATAAGCAATGGGACACACAAAGTAGACACAGACAAGGAGGTCAAGAGAGCTTTTGGTGATAAGAGTCAACGCTGGTGTTCTTTAAACAACCTCACATGATCTCCACATGTTACGTCCTGAATGCTGCACCCCCACTCACCTGAGCACTCTGGGGATTTGTTGTTGTTGTTGTGAATGTGATGATCTCCTGTTGCACTGTTCATGTGAGAAAGGCAAAGACATTTCGGATCCAATTATCAGGGTCACTCCGGAGTTCATGTCTTAAAACCGGTCAAGTTTACGGGACCTTTGTTTCTGTAGTTTAGTCATACCCTCTTTTTCATTGCTGGGGCTGCTGCCATTAACACAAACTACAAAACTGCACACAAATGATTATTTTTCTACCAGACAGCAACAGCATCTGTAAAATCATCTGCATATATAAAGCATATTGTTTTTTATTACCCAAATTATTATTTTCTGATGGCAAATCTTAATATTGCAAAGAACTGACTTAAAAATGTAAGTAGTGTCCCAAAAACTACTTCAGACCTGACTTAGTGATCCCATCCTTGCAGGGCCGCTCAACCACTCGTCCTACTTCACATGCCTGAGAGGCAAATACCTCAACTCCATTTGGTCCAAAGGAATCTTTGCCTGCCAATGCTGCTGCTGCTCTACCTGGACAGATCAGATGGGAATGGAGATAGCGTCTCTGCTTATGTTCTCTGGAGCAGTGTGAAAGCAAACACACCTCCAGTCCACAGGCGAAGACAATCTTCCTGTAAACACTGTCCAAAAAGAAAAAGAAAAGAAAAAAGAAAAACAGGCCCACTCCCTATTTGGCTTTTTTAGATAATGGTTGTTCTACTGAGGATCGCGTTGCACAATAAATCTCACAAAGGAGCAGTGTGTGGGCTGGGCCCAAAAATAACACACTGCAGCTTTGGTTTATAAATATTATGTGCAAAAATATGTTAATTTGTGTACATAGCACAAATATCCTATTTAGCATTCTGGTTTGTGACCTACTTGTTACACACAAATGAGAAGGGCCTTAATAACTTCTGAATTTTGTAAAAGAATATGAAAATGTTTGTCTTAAGGCTGCCCTGGTTTGTGTCTCTGGGACATTATAGAGTAAATATGTACAGTAAATATTGATAAGTGCTTTAAAAACAGTAAAATGTTGAATTAAAGCTGGTGAGACTAATAACATGTAAAAAAAAGAGGATAAGATGGGGCAAATAAATCAATCAATCATTCAATAGTATTTTTTTGATAGGTGGAGGTCTCTTGAGTACTATCCAATAGAACATGAGAAAAACAAAGCTGTCTAAAAACAGATAACGCTCGAAGGGCCACTTCAGTGACTTAATACGTTTTAACCCAAATATTACAAATCACACTGTTACATAACTGTGCACATTTCTGTGAACTGGGCTGTAGTGTTTCAGAAATGTGATTATTGTTGAGATTTGAGGATTATTGTGAGTGATAATACAAGCCCAGCTTTTTTTCTGAGTTGTTTCCATGAAATTGAATGTGTGCTTCCTGGAAAATGGTAGAAAAGTGCTTCCGTACAAATGCATTCAATAACACAACTATTGCTCTGTAAGGGTAAAAGAGGAACGTCTCTCACCAAAGAAAGAAAGAACGATAGGAGAAAAACAGTCTCATAATTAGAAGATGTCACATGTCAACATCTGTGAACTGGTAAGAGATATAGGTTACACAGCCATTGCAAATGTTTTTCGTAGTGCTGTTAACAGTCGAAGCTTGGCTGCACTTCTGCTGTAGGATCAAATCATCTTTTATTGGTTTAGCGGCCCAATGTCCACAACAGCATTTTAGCATCAAGAGACCAGACTGGTTATTTATTCAAAGCACAAAATACTCCACTCTTAATAATCACACCATACACGCATCATCACATAGGTCCATGTCCTACATCAGCGATGACCGTCTACCAGCTTCACCTGATGTCATTATAATGAGGTCATAACTATGGGATCTTTTCTTGACAATATGAGATGTAGCTCATAATCTCCTAAAATAGTGTTGCATTACATTATTACATGTCATTTGGCGGACGCTCTTATCCAAAGCCACCTGCAATTAGTGTATTCAGAATCTACGAGGGGCAATTTAGGGGATTTGCATCTTGCCCAAGGACACTTCAGCATGCAGATGGGAAAGACTGAGGATCGAGCCACGACCTTCTGGTTGGAGGACGACCGCTCTACCCCCCCAGCCACAGCCGCCCCCTTCTGTATTGTTTGAATACTTCAATACAAGCCTGTCTACGGAGTGACTTAAAAGGATTGGTTCATCCAATCAAAGAAAAGCATTTATTATTTATCCCTGGCAGAATCCAGTTGTTTGTGATTTTATTTTTCCAGTTTTTATGTGACTCGAATACAGCTGTCTCCACCTTAATACAGATGCTATTGTAATTCTATGTGAGGCACTGAAACCATTGAAAAATGACATTTAAAATGTCACAGTGTGTTTTTCCTTCCGAATCAACGTCCTTTTCACTCTGGACCTTACTTTCAACCGTTTTCACTGTCAACATCACCTTCTGAATATATACTCCCTCTTCAAACTGTTTAAAAAGCCTTCTTTACATTATCCAAAACGACAAGGACCTCTATATTTTTTTAACTGCCAACAGAGGTGAAAATATTCCTTTGGGAAATTAGCTGAAACTAACTCTTTGGGAGTCACTGCGATGCAAAGAAATCAGAAGTGGTGCAGTTGATTTGTGTGGTGTGGGTGACTGTGGGGGTGGGGCTCTCCTGAGCTATCAGCATTATATGATGATACAGGGTGAATGTTGAACTCAGTTCGAGCAGAACTAATGCACGCTCACAGAATCACAAGTCCATCGGGACGTCATTAGCACCTTTTAAGAATGGCAGCGTGAGGACTGTGATGCTTATTAAAACCAGACCATATTTCAAAGCCACGTGTGCGGCATTACATCGATAACATTATTCATGACACTTTAATATATATGACACCTTTCGAGCACGCTCCAGCGCTTTTGTTTTCCAAATAAAAACTATGAGCATGTAATGAGCTTGATAATGATCACCCAGGAAACAAGGACTACTCTCAAGGAGTTAGGGTAATTTGCACTTTTCTGCATTTTGTGCACTTGGAATTAAAGTTCCATTTGACTTCATTTTGTTCCTATCTAAGATTGCTTATCAACACATTCATATTCATGATGTTGTGATGTTATTTATTAACTTTTCTTACCTTTTATCTATAATATGACATGATATGCAAAATCTTTGATGCTGAGTAACTCAGAGATTCAGTGGGAAAGCTCAGCATTTAAAAGTTTTATACGCAGCAGCGATGCGTCTTCTGGTCTGTGTGAGCTGTCCATCTGGCTGCCCTGGTGCCCTCCAGGTCAAATGTTGACTCTGCAGCGGGTCCAAATCAGTGATCTTCAAGGGAGACTAAATAAGGCGTTGTGCTGTAATCCTTTCATGCCACATACAATAAAGCTCTGAGGCTGCATACACAGGCCTCATACCAGATGGGGCTTAAATACCTTGCATATCTTGCCACTTTTATCTGGACGCTCTCCAGCGTAGCTTATAGTTAGCCCGTGATGTCATGCCTCTCAGTGTTGCGGCCAGACGTGCTTTTGTTATAAAGAACCGTGTCGACGTCGGCGCTCATGAAAAACGCAGCGAAACCACAAAAAAGGCATCGCTTTGACATAGAACACGTTCTTACAAACTAGAGCAGCTTCTCATTCCACACTTACAAATCTGCTTAGATTCATCGACTTTGTTCTCTGAGTGTTGCAGCGGAGAAGCACTTGCCGGACTCCAAAATCATAACATCTGTGGTAAATTTAATTCTCCTGGCCTATATAATATGGAAAGAATTCACATAGTTAAACCATCGTGGATGACAAATGTAAAAGTTGATGAGTTTGCCGCTCAGCAAATTATATTTTGGACCTTATCATGGGAAAATGGGGCCCACATATAATAAGACACACTAAACGAGATATTAAAGGAGCATTGCACTGATTTTACACATCATAATCGAAAAGCTGCTGGAACAGTTGCATAATGTCGCTCTGGAGGTCTGAGAAAATGATGATGTCATAGAGATTTCATCAGGATTATCTCAGTTTAGAGACAGATTTTTATAATTAGGTTACAAACTGGAAGTGAAAAGTTTGAAAGACATATGCAGCCAGGGAGACTTGAATGGAATATGCTACCAAACTGCAGTGACTATCCCAGCAAATATTGGTATGACATGTTATATTGACATTCATGGTCCCCAGAGGATGAAGCCATCTGTTCTCGTTGATCCCAGACGCTGTATCTGGTGTCACCATGAGGTAATTTATGGTTTGTTTAAATGTGTCACACAGATTCTTGTTCTCCCCAGTTGAACAGAAACGACTTTGGGTTGTCCACCATCGCAACAACATTTTAATTTGTACAGTATTTAACTTTGTGACAAAATACATGCTCATGCTGTTAAGTTCCCATCAGCCTCAGCTGTACTTTATGTGTAGAGCTAATTAGCACGTTTTTACACGCTGACACACTCAAGCCCCACTGGGAAAAAATCCCACAAACACCCACTTACATCTGGATTCTTCTACCAATGGATACAATGACACATGACTTTGTTATTTTGGCTAGATGATGACGCTGCACGTTTTCTGGTGCGACTTTATCATTTTCATTGAGCTCTTGACGTGCCAATAGCCATGAACATTCTTCTTTTTTTATCTCAGGACCATTAATCTTTGTATCGAGCAAGTTGCAGCACTGGCAACAGAGCAAAGTGGGAGAGCTTCACAGTTTCCAACACGTCTGTGACTCATCAGGGAAAAAACACACAAAGGCAAACTCCTCTTCTGGCAAAGGGAAAGGAATCAATTGCCTTTTTTTGGGGGGTTTACATATTAACTGTACATTTACCCCCAACTTTTTGTGTAAACAAGGTATAAAGAAACATTTTATACTTTGACTTATAGTGACACAGCCCTGTTACAGCGGACTTTCATGTTCCCCAACTTTTGGATTTTTATTATAAAATTGCCTAAATAACCCGTTAAATATAGTGTCACAGTATCATGTAATGAAGTCCACTCAGTAAATAAATACATTGCACAAATATAGCATAACAATATGGATATTTGCAGTTGTTGAAAATGTCTCCGCCCTTATGAGGTTACAGAGTGAAAAAGATGGTTAATCTGGCAAGAAGCTAACCCACGTGAACAAACTGAAATCCCCTCCAAAGCAAATCTGATATTACACATCACATACTGTGGCCATGATTGTTCCACCACAACTCGCTGATGTTATTCAGACAAACATCCCTGCCTCTTTGATAGGAAAAAAAAATCATAATTAAGTGGATAACGTAAACAATTTTGCTTGAGTGTGTCAATGATAATAGACGAGCTGACCAAAAGTACAGAGAAGGCACATCTGTATATGATAGAGTGAGCAAACAAAGTGAGATATCATATGATATTTGAGTTATGAATGCCAGAAGCATACGATGATGATTTTTCCAGCAATTTCAGGCTTTTACTGATTCCTTGCAGGCACAGTTCAGCTTGGCTCAGGACACTTATGTGAATACAGGCTCTCATTACATGATATTAGTTAATGCGAGCCTGGCGTAAGCACGCTCTTCTCCCAGTGGGATTATATGAATATACCTGCAGGATGCAAATCAGTGTTTCCTCACACCGGAGAGGATTTACCTTGTGGAATCCTAATGAGGGCATAAAGATTATTTACTCATTCCCAGGGACACATGGGAATTTATTACTAGTAAATTGGTGCATGTTGAACCAGCCTGGTTAAAACAGATGCAAATTAGGGCGAAAAAAGGTAATACATAATCGGACCGCAACACAGTTTATGATTGTCTCCCACAATCCAGCTCTTTTCAATAATCCCAGTCAATTTGAATATCAACACCAGTTTCACAGATGTCCTTTAACACCATGCTAAATCAGAAAATTAACTGCTTGAACGGTTCTTCACTCACGCATCAATTCTTGAAGCAAGCTCTGAGGAGAAGAGGAAAAGTGGGATTCCTGCAGAGCGAGATATTCTTCAGCGTGCACGCAACTGGTTTTTGAGACTTAGCAGCTGCATGGATTCACCCCACCAAACCCCCTCTTCTTTCTCTGGCACGCTGAAACCACTTCAGCATCAAACCATGGAGGATGAGCAGGAAACATGTGGCGTCCCCGTGGTCATCATTAACCTTCTGGAACGGCACCAACAACTGAACGCCTCCACGACTGTCCACTGTTGCTTAGCGATGGACAATCAGCTACACAAAACAGACGCACTTCTCAAAAGGTAGCTGGTCCCACGTCAGAGATGGACCAGCTCTACATTCCGCCAAGATGCTTTGTAAGAAAAGGGGGCTTTTGAATGAGCCGATGAAAGTGAATAAATGAAAGTATAACAGCTGAGTGCAGGGGTTGAAAAGGGCAAACATTTGTAACCACTTAGAGCTGCTGCTGCTGCTCCTGCTGCTGACGTTGCCTATGTGCACATAATCCATTAGACTAGAGAGAATTAGGAAAAAGTGATTTTTACGATTTTTCAGAAGGCGTATTTTCAGAAATGACTTGTTTGTGTATGTGTAGTTTCACCAGCAACATCTGGAGTGTCTCAGGGATGTATTCAGGGTTAACCAGACTGGTGAAAGCAACCAAACCTCCAGCCCAAGAGTTTGTAAACTCTCCCAACCACACTTGTGGATCTGGGCATATGCTGCTGAAATTGGGACTCTGTCATGTGCTAAGCCCTGGGTGATAGCATAATTAAAAAGGGCCCTGATGAACAGATGACATCGGTTCAAAATGTCGTCCACAAATCCGCTAGGAAAATATACTGAGCGGATGAGGAGCAGTGTCTTTTCTTTGCGTGTAACTCCTCGGTGAGGGAGGCGGGAGCGAGCACTGCGGGATGTGGGGCTCCCAGGGACCTCTGCTGCATGACATATGTGTTCCATTACAGTTCATTTTCAAACATTTCTGCAGGACTTGTGGCTTCACAGTCTGCTTGCGAAGGAGGATTAAGCCCTCCTGAAATTGATTTACTTCTGCGCCCTAACTGTTTATTAAATATAATTGACCATCAAAGTTGTCACAGACAGGAGGGGAAAAAAGGAGCTGCTACTCGTACCGCAGAAAAGCGAAGCTTTCTTTGAAAAGCTATTTATCTAAAGAATGTCTTAGTTAGAGACTGGACTGGGAGGCAGAAAATAGGTCATATTTCAGCCACTTATTCTACCACACTTGGTGGCTGCAGGATTAATTAGAGCCAAAGTCATAATAAATAATGTAAGTTGTCTCAAGTGAAATAGTAAGCTTATACAGTGCCTAAAAAAAAGTGGGCTCTGTAAAATAGGACAATTATCCTCAGATACTCAATATGAAAATCCCAGTGTCTCTCAGATTATGGTCAAACTGATTCATCTTCAAGTTCCCAAGATATCTACCACATTTCTACATCCACGAACGTTTCATCTGATGAAAAGAAACTTAACCTCGGACTGGGAGGGACTTGACTTAATACAGGAACAGATCCTGACTGACTGACATCAACCATGTCAGCACTCAGAGCGTGTCACTGCCCCGGTGGTCTGTGTCTTAAACAGACGTACACTGTAAAAAAAACGGTAAAAAAAAAATAGTAAAAGGTCTTACTGTCAAATTTTTTAAAAGTTGAAATACATACAACCAGCAATAGGGTGTGTAAATGTTTTACTTTTACATAGAATTCAGTGTGATTTTGTTCAATACCATTAATCACTTGAATAGTCCTCTAAAATATTTAATATCCCTTTATGGTTAGTATTTTGTAAGAAACTAATTCCCTGTGTTTCTCTGGCATTTACACTTACAATCCATCCTTTATCTTTCAAAGGTAATACCGATAAAATCCATAAAAAAAATAGAATGCTTATTGAGTTCCTATCATATGACAGATAGTTTTTTCCCTTCCTGTGTGAATGACAAAACAACAAATTACAATTTTGGTGGTGTGTCAGTGGAAGGATGGGCACAAGACAGGACAAAGACAGTCAGCATGTAATTGGCAATGACGATGTAATAAATGCTTGTTTTCCCGGTTTTAACTGAAGATGTCATTGGTTTTCAGAATTAAAACAAAACAGCATTTTCCTGTCCTGTCGCTATTCATGCAACACATTCATATTCTCTTACGTCCCATAGCTGCTTAGGTTTGACGCACATACACATTTTAGTAAGTTTTGAGGAGTTGGAAGTGTGGATGGATTTTCAGAAAAAGACCACATAAATGAAACAGGCGAACCATGCAGCTAACAATAGACTGTAAGAAAGATGGACGATGTGTCGCCTTCTCTGTGTTAGTGGATGGGACATGGGCCTAAGTAAAACTCAAAGTACACATAAAAATTTGAAGTGTTCACTATTATGATAAGTTTGGTTTAAGTTAGTTAGTTGATGCTATAAAATGGGTTGAAATTTCAAGATTTTGGCGCCAAATGCGCAAGATGGTGGTGTACATATGCAGGACTTTATTGGAGACATATCCTCCATATTTATTTAAAGTCAATGGCAATAACTATGTTAGCTGCTTTACTCGCATCACTTCACATAAAAATTGGACTTCTGATTGCCTATCACATCAAAGATTTATAAAACAGGGAGATAAAGTTAACAACAGCATTCATCTTGTTATTTGCTGGTAAGTAACGCCTATTTTATTACTGACAGTTAACAGTTTGAAATAAGCCCTTTCTTCTGTTCAGCGTGTCACTATCTATTAAGTGAAGCATACTGTGCTGTTGAGAAATGAAGGTACGGGGCAAGACTATCTTTAAATGTCTGTGGACCATTAGCAATACCTCCCTAACTCAGAGGTGAGGTTGCTTGTGCTTTGTTTGGCTCTGTCAGATTGATGAAAGCTAAGTGCCTTGGGGCAACATTAAGAGGAGCTACAGAAAAGCAACGTTGTTTAGCTAACACAGGTACCGTTAACTAGAAATAGCGGCAGTGAAAGTGATGAATTGGGCAGTAGACTTTTGATGTTGTTTTGGTGCGCATTTAGCTCCAGCTCCTTTTTAAAGGTATCGATTTCTTTATGTGGAGGAACAGAGTCTCCGCAGAGTGTTGTGTATTTCACAGTGGGTCTAATTGTGGCTGGCAAGTCTGCAACTAAAACAAGTTGAAAAGTTGTCCTGTCCTTTACTTTATTGGTAGGTTGGGTTAAATTGCTTCTGGCGTCCGTGACAAGCTGCAAGCCTCTCTTTTTTTTTTAAACTTGCCTTGTGAAAAATGAGTTGAATTCGAGCCAGGCTGCTCTGTGAAAGCCCCTTTCCCCCTTATTTTCCATTCTACCTTCAATTTTCACCCTGTCTCACACTTGAGTTGAACCATGTTGAGATTTTGAAGCCCTCCGGAGGTGACAGGAGAATAGGTCTAGGTTGTCCTTGACTTTGAGGAATGTGACTGTCTCTGTGGTCTTAAATCTGTATTAAGGACACACCATCAAGGGGATGCCGTATCTTTTAGATTATCTCTTAGCTGCTCTGATGTGGTCAAAATGAAGTGATGCCCCTTTAAAGAATTACCCAGGAAAGTCACATTCAACTTCTCACAATGATAAATACCATAAGGAGTCTAAAATTTTTTTCCAGCGGGGGAGACTCATTGTGATGTATCCTTATCCATCATCATTATCTAATTTACTGTTTTACGACTTTTTAGTCGAAGGATCCACTTGTGCCCCTGACACAGTAGAAAACTGAAGCTGTAATGATCTGTGTCATTGATGAAAGCTCCCCACATAACTGAGCTGCAAGTGATTTCTCAGAACACTGACTCTCAATCATTTCCAACATCTGGAACAACTATGGAATACATAAACAAAGAGCCGGAGTGGGGGCTGGGTGCGACTGTTGCAAGGAATTCAAAGGAGAGCCGGGCAGTTGGACGCAGAATTAGTTGCGAGTTTACAGGATGGAATGTAAACAGAACTGATGGATGGGTCAGTAAAGCTCTCTGTTGTCCTGAGGAAGTCTGGTCAAGAGCTGCAGGACCCCCCGCTAACGGGCCCAGATTATGTGGAAATGGGATCTCTGCTCTGGGGAAAGCATTCTTCTGCTCATGCTGCGCTTTTACAGTGTATCAAAGTCACATCTGAGACTTCCCCTGTTGGTTTTCTTCCCCCGACGCACTGACCTATCGCCTTTGCATGCTGCTGGGTTTGTAGATTATGTACAAGCGATGTTCAAACAGAGTGTTCCTCTTTGCAAAGCTTATTTCAAAGCTTACCTCACTTAGTCCTGCTGAGGGCAACTGCCATGGGACTAAAGTCAAATAACAAAGTGGAGAAACATTTAAGCCTTTTGCCAAGTTGGAAATGATGGATGGGAACATGTAATGGCAAAAGGATGAAGTGTTGTTATGAGGCCATAAGATAACTACACAGCTTCAAAGAGCGCAACTAAAACGCATCCAGAAAATGTGGTGTCCGTTGAACATTTTAAAGGGGGTTAAAGACAGAACAAGAAAATGTTATATTTACTATAACAACCTTGTTTATTTAGCACCTTTCAAAACAGCCGCTACAAAGTGCTTTGCAAACAAGACCAATAAAATCAACACAAAACACAAAACACCTATGACAAGAAGAAAAATTACTACAATGTCATTCAAATTCAAAGGCAGTTAATAATATTGTGCAATTATAAAACCTTTATATGCGCATACAGTATTTCAGTACATCCCCGAGCCAAGATTAGACAGTTGAAATGTACATTTAGGGCTGGTTTCAGTCTGATGGGTCCATCAAACTGAAGATTCATTGTTACCACAACTTTGGCTCAGTCTCAACTGCTGGATGGAATGTAATGAAATTTCATTCAGACATTCGTGATCCTCATATCACAGATCTTAATGAATTTGATGGGATCTCGTGACTTTTCCTCTCCTGCCACCTTCAATTTTATATTTGAATAATAGACAAATAAAATATTTAAAAAATCCTTTTTTCTTTTGCCGCAATTAGGATACAATCTAAATTTGTCCAATACTTTGATTAATGACAAACTAGAGATATTACTATCATCCTCACCTTCACTTTATGAGCATGTCCTCCCAAGAAAAAGTTGAACATCATTTGTTTAAGGAAGTTGTAGTCGTAGCAAATTCTACGGGCGCAAAGGATGATGTAAGGTGACGGTGTAGCGTGAAAAAGTCTGCATACAGAGGAAGTAAGGGTGTACAGGTAGGTTCAAAAATTAATATTTCATATCGGAGCTATGTGCTTGTTGTTTATAAACCATGACCAAGATTTTGTTTAACCATACTAGCTACTAACGAACTACCTAACCAGAAGTCTTGAACCTAATGTTAAATAGGCAGGCTTCTAGTGTTTTATATTTGTGAAGAACTTTGTAACTTTGTTTTGAGAAGTGGTATAGACTATTACTTGTTTCAATCCGAACCATATATCTTCCCCCGAATGTCACTAAGTCTATTTTGTGCATAATCGAACCAAACCTTAGCCTCAGTGCAGCCACACTGACTTGCCAGCTCGGCTGTAGACTCTTGGCCATGTTACAATTTAATTAAAATTCAGTGTCTCAGAGACACAGCATTCTGTAAATCTTCTACACATCCCTCGTATGCGTCAAAAGTTTTTGCCACTTGGAAGTTACAACGTCTCTTTCTCGCCAAGCGGCTTCACATTAGAACCTGAATGGAAGGAGGTACATATTTATATCCATGAGCTCTGGGAGCTATTTACGCACTCTGGAGACGAGCTTTCATGTCAAAAGATAATTTCCCCTCCAGATCTGAATCAGTTCACAGGGTTATGTAAAATCTCACTCTCACGATGACATATTAAAAACATCAAGCTCCGTAAAGCAGCATGCTGGAGAGGGATCTATTAGTTTTATTTTTTATTTTAATATGGCTGCTCCTTATTATCGCGTATCCTTATCACAGCAGGGTTTTTGAGAAACATCAACACTCTCTTGTTCCCAGGCCAGAAAATCAAATCTTATCTGCTGGCTGCCGTCCTCAGACAGATTCAGAGATGCATGGGGGAGGACTGAGGCACGTCAGCTCCTGCAGACTGAGAGCTGTTGTCAGGTGAGAGAGATCTGGGAACCATGAAGCCATCAGTCAGGTCCCGACCTGTCTAATGAGACATTTCTGCTCCAGAGAAGTGTCACTGATATGAAGGATGAATAATGTTCAGTGTCACTGACCTATTTGGATGGCCTTGTCATGTAATGTTAAATGTGGGATAAATTTAGATTTACAATGGAAGGGCTTGCTTGATGACATCACTGTGTGCAACACAATGTCACATTATACTTATATATAAGCATATATAGCTGTAGCTGTAAATCACAGTAGAAATGGGTTTTCCTGCTGATTGCATGTCCCTTTACAATATAATATAATTTAACATTTGCATATCAAATCCTGGCATTTGTATTATGTCCCCTGCAACTCACGTTTGCAATTACCTGTCGCAAAAATGTTCTGCTTTTCCAGTCACTACTTTACAAGATAAACAACTCTCTCCGAAAATTATAGCAACCAGAAAACCAGGCCTGTTATCTGTGAGACGAAACCTGGAGCTGCTGCACACACACAAAAACCTGTGTTTGTTTGAATTTTGACTTCAAACCCAGCTGTGCTTTCTCACAGTGATAACAGTCATGGAAAAGCATGTTTGCTTCCTTGTGGAATAACAGGAGCTTCTACCACTCTCTCCATGAAGCTCTTACCTCCTTCAGCGAGCATCTACTATCATCAGGAAGGTGACGTTTTTTCTTCTAGAAATCAAAGTGGCCCCAGAGAGCTCAAAACACTGCAACATAAAGGTACAATATGTTACAATTTTACATAAAAACGTATTTATAGGGGACTTATTTTATATATTTTGTTGACATGTGTACTTACATTATCCAAAATGTTTCCAATAATGTTTAAACTCAACTCATGAAAACAGCGTTTCATGTTGTCGCTTTTCAATTGCACCATATCCACTTTGCAGGTGGCTTTGCCCGTTTCTGCTATAACTTCTGGGGAAAACAACAAGTTTCAAGTTCCAAATAGTATTTTAATGAGCTGTGATAACTTAATATTGTGAATCATTATTTCTGTGTCATTGTATTTTGTTATTGTTTTGATTGAATGACCTCCTGGCAGCTGAAGTTGTATATCGTACGTTTAAGAAGACACATACAAATAAACAAAACGTATTTAAGAAAATCTGTTTAATCAATTCGACCAATCATTCGCTAAAAATACACACGCCCATTTTCAAATAGACGAACATGCTGTAAAAGCTCACAACCAAAGCTTAATCATTTGAGTGGTGATATTATGTTTTGTAAACCACTGATCCACAAATATAGCTGGTACAATATACTTTTATCTCTCCATTCTATTTTCTTTGTAGTAACATGATTGTGGGTGACACGGCTCCTTATACATCTTGACCCTCATCCTCACCCCTTGTACACTGCTGAGAGACAGTGACACAGACAGCAGAAGAGGGAGGAGAGTTGAGCTGCCACCGGTGCCAGGAAGTACAAAACAGCCTTTTATCGGAGAAAAGAAAATTCATTTTCACAGTTCGGTTTTTCAAACTCTTCCTTTTTCTATTTCCGACCATGCATCTCCAATCAGTGCCCTCCGAAATCCGCCACACTCACAGTAGGTTGCTTACATCATAAAGGCAAACAGTCTCTGGTGTCAGGAGAGAGGAAGCAGTGAAAATGGGAAACAGATGTAGCGAGAGGTGGAGGGGTTGGCTGGTGAAGTGGTTGACGACAGCACTGAAACTGGGCATACAGTACAACACAGACGCTGACACATACTGACACAGAGTAGGAGACTAAGTCACATCTTCCACTATCACAGTGTCCAGTCTTATTCTCCTTTAGTGACTGTGAATCTATGCGGATCATTTATTAGTCGTCCCACAGTATATATGAGCACAAAACCTGCTAGTAACACGGAGTAGTATATGTTAATCCTGCATTTTCATCTCATTCACATCAAGTAGGACTTAAATTTACCAACAATAGCTGCAGTGGATTATCTATGTTAAATTTACATACATGGGAATATGACTGCTTTAGATGATTGTCTCGATTTGAAGACCGCCACTCGTGATCAACACCCTGAAGGAGTAATCTCTTGCAGATGTTCTCTAATGCTTTCTCCAAATGTGTTTAATTTGACTTTTCGACACAGCTGAAAGAGACCATATATCACGAGCAGTGAAGAAGGTGGACTTGTTTCTTTATGGGACGTAAAGACATTAAGCCATTATGGGTTTTTAGAAGTACTCCCCTTCAGACTCCAGTTCTTCTTTAGCTCTGTATGTTGGACTTAAAGGTACACTATGGATTTTTTACACTATGGAGCAATGTTTTATTAAAGGGTCTCAGCTTGCTTGTATCATGTAATTGGGCAAAGTCCAATGCAGGTTCAGGGGCTGACAGTTGGAGGCATTAGCAGGCAAAGAGACGAGCTTTCAGGAGAGTCACGTTTGCTGCATGTTCCACACTATGCTCTACAGTGTTCTAACACTTTACATCATTGCTATACACATGGGAAATGAAAACTATGAATTAAATTACTATAAACTTGGGGAAAAAAACTTGAATTGCCTATTTTTGAAAGATAGTCATGTTTTTAGCTAAGTGAGTTCTGCATTTAATCGCTAAATATGGTTTAATATTCAAAAAAAATATGGAAATACACCATTTTTGTCTGTATTTGTCATTTAATAGACAGTTTGAGTTAAGTTTGTCTTTTTGTTCACAATTGTTTTGGTGGGTTGTCACTTCTTTTTTATAATTTGGTTGTATGTTTTATGAAGTATCAGTGTGGGGAAACTCTAGGAAACTCAAACCAGGAAAGGATAGACTAGCATATCAATTTTTTAAATAAAATTCAATATGATATAAAAAAGTATTGACGAAGATCTAGTTAACTGTCAATAAGATACACGTTTGCAGGTTAACTCTTGTTGCCCTGCAGTAGCTCCAGATGAAATGTAGCCGCTTCGCAGATTAAAAGAAAAAAAGTGATCTCTGTATGAAGAACAGGGCTCAGATCAGTTCTTTAAAGAGTTGCTTTGATCAGTATTGAGCAGGGTATCATTCTAAATATGAACTGACCTTCCTCTTTAAGCGTGAAACATCGGAGGCCAGATGCTGCGGGTGCTGACCCTGCCCAGGCGGCTTTACCCACGCAAGGTGATGTGATCCCCTTGGGCTTAACAACAGTAGGACTCTGCTTCCTGTGTCAGCTCCGCGGCAGCTGTTCCTGCTTAGCATCAACACTTGCAGACTTCCAGCAGCCGTATCAATGTGCATTGTTTTAAGAGCTCTCGACCTTATTAGACAACAACTCTGTTCCCCTCTGCACAATATTCAAGTTGTCAGGAGAAACTCCCCTCAGGAGTCAAACTGGTAAAACACTAATGCAAACTGCCTTTGTGTTATTTTGTGGTCGGTGTGGAAATCATTGTGTGTTGTCTCAGTCCCACTGGGAGTATAACAGTGACTTAAGTGCCTTGAGGAACTGCAATGATGCACTGAGCGTTGGCCCAGGGTTACTCTGATTTGACATGTTTGACTGCCGGTCATGGCGCTGATGAGTCGGAGGGCAGCAGGAGCAGAAAAGACCCCCCTGAGAGATGGACTCCAAAGGTCCTCTGTCCTTGACTTTGGGGACTCCGCCTGCATTGATTCGTTCTGTCACGCTCGTCTCGAAAGGAAGACTACGGCTGCTGTTCTTTCTCAGACGCCACCTGGCCTGTGTCCTCCCTGACTTTCTGACCTAACGCTCAGATTGCCTCCCGGGAGGTTGACGGAGGCTGCTGTGTTTAGTTGCTACAGTATTTTGTAATGCAATAAGCTGTATTAGAAAAAGGCTGGCCTTAATCTGTGTTAACATTTATTCCATATATGAATGAAAATTGGAGAAAAAGAAGCATTCTTTTCCCGCTGAACAGCCGCATTTACTTGAAACTCTTTGAAGGGCTTTTAAAAGCTGAGAGGCTTAATCAAAGGAGATTTGCTGCTGTTACTTCACAGAGCCTTGTACAAGGGGGATCCAGGTCAAGTCGGTTCCTACATCGGGCTCCGACCACCTGGGCTGAGCCGCTGCGCATGTGAGCGGATATTGGACGGACGGGAGACAGCTAAATTAGACCCTGCAGATAGCGGTGGAGGGACTTTCCTCTGCAGAATCAGCAGGGAAATGAGGAGTCAGAGAATCAGATGGAGTAGATTTGCGGTCCTGAAGCCAGTGCGGCCGGGGGGAAAATGTGCCTCTGATGATAATGAGTCTAACAGGGCATCAGCTACACCCTCACCACCGCTCTGCCTCCTCGAATGTTGCTGTGGAGCTACTGAGTAACCCGGGCGGGTGATCAAACTCCTCTCCTACAGGAGTCATGTTGTCGCTGCGACTTGTGCTGCAAATACCTCTGTCCCAGAGGTGCATTACAAACAGCTGAGCCCAGACACGTCTTTGTGCATCACTCAGAGTCAGACAGCATGGGGCTGACACCATCCATGCGTTATTTACACAACTGAGAGCTTCCTATCAGGCTGAGGAGTGGGAGGGAAGAAAACACAACTTAATCAGCGAATGTGCCTTGATTGTGTTGGAGCTCCTTTTCTCCCCCTTCCTGTAAATTTCTCAGAATGAACAGCAATTGATCTGAAAGCGCTCTCCCCCTGCCATCACAGACATCACAGACGCAGCCCTGCAGAAGTCCACAAACCACTAAATTGCATAGCTAATATTCCCTCTGCTGGACTGTTCAACGTGAATGCGTTGTAAGAGAAAAATCAGCTAAATGTTGGAGAGTCGGAGACAAGCCGGCACCAAATAATTGAACGTCACAGCTCAATTAAACGTCAAAGTCATGTGAGTGTAGGTTAGGAGCCGAGCAGCAAACTTTAAATGTAAAAAAAAAAAAAAGAAGAGAACATCTGGATGGGCCACTTTTTCTTGTTAACGTGGATTCTAGGTTTGGCCTTCATGTTGTTATTTACAAGTCAGCGTCAAAGTAACGACAAGTTTTGCACAAGCCAGCATGAGAGCGCAAGCCCCATAATTGCCAAACCACTGGAAGAGGAAATGTAATCATATACAGAATACAAATTATGGCCCAATAAAGATTAGGTAACAGCATGAACAAATTAAAGTGCTGTGAAAACGGAAGGATTAGAGCAATTACACTCATTACACAACATCCATCTCTCTGACCTGAGTCTGGGCTGAAAAGCACTGAGAACAGGAAGGCGGAATCCATAAAAATGCATGGAGGAGGGGAAAAAAAAGGAAAAAGAAGGGAGGATTGTGAGGAATGCTGGAATCTCTTAATGCACACATCCAGCGTGGAGTCAGAAAATAGCAACGTGTCTGAACAGCAGTAGGAGGAATCACGAGTGGAGGTAAAGACACAGTTGCCGTAGAACTGCCTCTCGCCGCGGGGCTGCCATAAAAGAGGATATAAGTGATCCCGCCGCACACAATGGAGTAATGTTAAGTGAGAAGACAATGTTTTTTAAAAGGAAACATCCGCTCCGTGAGTCAAATTGGAGTCGACGTACGGGCTCTCAATCTTATCTGGGCCAGGTTACTTTGACAGGCAGCCTCCGGGATGATGAGGAGGAGGCTCGGAAAAAATAAAAGCCTCCCTGGCGTGGAGCCAGCTATTTGTTGTTCCCTCAAATTAAAATCAGCTCTGCTCGGTTAAACAAGAGGGAAACCTTCCTCATCAGCCACGGTAATGACACAACATTATCTTCTATTTGCTTTTTGGCAACTTTGAATGCTAATCGCGGGACTGGTGTTCGTGGCCATCCATGTGAGTTGAAGCTTCTGAAGCACCTAAATTAGGAGCATACTCAAAAGGCAAGAGTGGAAATTCCACTTTGTTCGTGGCGGTGCTGATGATGCTGAGGACGGCCTGATGACGATTACAGTTCTGACGGTAATTAGACGGCGGCCGAGGAAGTGGCACTGGTGGCGATTAAGAGTGCTGATTGGGATAATGAGGAAGATAACGATGATAACAACTATGACAATAATCAGCTGAGAGGGGAAAGAAAGGAGACAGACACGGGGATCAGTGTTTTCATACGACCTCGTCTCATTAATATCTCATTAGGGAACATTCAGGTTGGGCTCACTTGTGTCAGGGTAATTATTTTTGAAAGGTTACGCACACATAATGAACATGTGGAGAAAGAGTCAGAAGCGGCTCATTATAAGATCGTGTGACGGAACGAGACACAGTCAAGAAGTCAACTCGCAGTTTGTCTGATTTTACTTGACTCCCTGTTCTTTGGGATCTGGAGCCACCGTGGCTGATCTCCTCAAGCAGAATCCAGCTGTGGTGGCAAAACAAAGGAAATCTGGCGCTCACAAGGGGAGTTGAAAATGCACGACGACTGGACACGTCGGCCTCTCTGTGTATGTTACGCTGCTGCTGGTTTAAATCAACACAACCCCTCACACTGTATTTTCAGGCTACCTCTCTCTCGGAGACGGCCCAGTTAAATGGAAAACAGCAACGAACACACAAACACAGGCACAGACGGAAAATTCTTCCTGAATGCTCTGCTGAATCGCAGGGAACAGGAGGACGCCGGCGCTGTTTTTTCTTTCTTGTGTGTTAACCCACTCACGAGCTGCTCAAGGCATTAAGCTCACGCACATCCCTCAGAAGTTCAAGGGGAGACAAAGTGAAAGGAAATCTGAACACATGACCCTCTTAAAGGATACGCCTCAACTGGCCTTTTGTAATGGCTTCGCTTGACAGACACCAGGTGCAGGGAGAAAAAAAAATTCTTTTGGGGTGAAACTCCACCGGATTTTAATGGCCTTGGATGGGTTTCACATTAAAGACAGCACCGCACGATAATGCACATCAGGACCAAAGTTACAGAAACCTAGAAAAAGAACCCACAAGGAGACACATAACGAGCAACCAAATAAACTTGTAACTGATTCATCAACTGGTCATTTTTGCTGCAAAATCTAGGTTTACCTCAGTGTTCGTTACCTCTGTCATTGAGGTTTCCATTGGCGTTTGTCTGTTTGTAAATTGGCAGGATTACCTAGAAAAACTAGTCTACTGTTTACCAAGAAACGGTGGAAGGATGCGGTATTGGTAGGGAAAAGGACATTATTATATATTTTGGTTTGGATCTATATCAGGGGACAGATCCAGGAACTTATTTTCACTTTCTTTAACATTGTGAGAACGTATTTCTACATTTTCCTTGATTTCTCAGAGAATAATTCATGGATCTGGATGAAAACAGCCTGGCTTGTTTAGGGGACTGATATTTATGGTTTTGTGGACTTTCATACAGATCCAAATAAAAAATGTGGCTTAATTGAATTTGAAAGTGGTTTCATAAGGGTTGGGTCTTGGTGGAAGTAGATGTGCTCTCCTGAGTGCCACTCCAGTTTGATTTGGGTTATGAGCTCGTCTCTGAGACCGTATTGAATAAGGGAAGACACCGGATGCTTCATCAAAAAAGAATTAATTAAAATCAAATAAAATCAAATAAAATCAAAGTTTATTGTCACATGCACCAATGACAGCGTCATTGAAGCAGTGGAATTCTTGGCACATGGCAGGCAGCATCTATGCAGGCAGCATCTACACAGTAGACAGGCTTTACAAACATTTAAAAAATGAATTGACATACCATATAACATAAAAAGTATAAAATATTAAAATATTAAAATGAAGCAGAAAAATATTAAAATGAAGCAGATGTTTACCGGGTGGAGTGGGGAATATTAAATTTAAACAAAAAAATATGAATATAGTAAGTACGTAGTAAGTGGGACCTGTGATCTTTTGACCTGGCAGGCAAGGAAGGGCTTTACAAAGTAAAATAAAATAAAATAAAATAAAAATAACATAACATATAACATATAACATATAACATATAACATATAACATATAACATATAACATATAACATATAACATAGCAAACCAAAAAGAAGCAGCAGTTTACCAACAGTTGAAGCGGGGGGAATATTAAATTAAATAATATGAATATATGTGTAGAAAGTGTATTTGTATGGTGGTGGAGTAGAATGTACATTGTAACTGTTCAGAGGGTCAGTGTTGCTGATTAAGAAGCCTTACGGCCTGGGGGAAGAACCTTTTTTTAAGTCTGGTGGTCCGTGCTCGGATGCTCCGATAGCGTCTCCCAGACGGCAGCAGTGTGAGAAGTCCACAGCCTGGGTGGCTGTTGTCCTTGATGATCTTCCGTGCTTTAGATGCCTTGCACGGAAGGGAGTGATAATAGGAAATAATAGGACTGGTATAAGCTAAAGCCAGACCAACAAAATGAAAGACAAAATGTACAATTCAAAAGTCAGAGTGGTGCAGAGCAGGCAGCTCATCAGAAAGCCAGGATGAGCAGGTCTTGTATAATCTGTGAAGCAGTGGCCAGCTGCCTCCACTTCACTGATGGCCTCCAGCTCCACCCAAACCAGGAACCGTCAGAGATTGTGTCCCCTACATTACGGCTCTTTAGGGGACAGGTACTTTTGGTTCAGGATGAGGAATCTGATTGATGCTATATGGACTAGATCTAAAAATGGTTTGTAATATCCACCGGCCACGCTGGAAGTGAACCAGCTGCAGGGTCGGTTGTGCTGCTGCACGGACACATCTAGGATTTATTTGAGCACTTGTTAATGTGGGTGTCCATAGGTCATTGTTTGAATCACTGCATAATGTATAGAGTGCTGAATCTACACAAATTGACCCATGCGTTCACTCGGGCTAAGACCCCTCCTTTGTATAACGTGAGATGAACACTGCACTGACTGTGTGGGAGCTGGTGATGAATCATCAGTTTGGTGAAAGGTAAAGCTGAGTTAAATGAACTGCATTTATATAGAGTATTTTTCTAGTCGTAACAACCAGTCAGAGTGCTTTACATTACGAGACACATTCACAAACGCACCTTTATTCAGCGGTTTAGCCTACGTGCTCCGTCCCATTCACAGACTGCCGACACACTTCAACATGCACACTGGAGGAAGCGAAGATTGAACCAGCGACCTTGTAATAATTGAAAAACCCACTTTACCTCCAAGACAGAATCAGTGCTAACACCAACATGCCCTCAGGAATCCGTAATGCACCAGAAAACTCAGTATAAAGTAGTGAGCTCAGTTTGCTGCCTCTGCTAGAGGAGTGTAATATTAGCAAGATGGATTGTGGGGATGTGTGGGAGGGAAAGGCAACCGGCACGAAAAGGGAGGAGGAAGAGGAGTCTGTAACTGAGTGAGGAGGAACTGATACGAGGGCACCGTGGCCGATTCCCCTTTGTCCTTTAGCCTATAAATAAAATCCAGTCATCCAGTCATCATCATTGTGGATCACAGTCCCAGTTTCTCCAGTCAGTCCCTCCAAGATGTTGCCGTGTCATAGTTATAAAATTAAGTCAAACCAATCCCTGTGAATCCTGCAGAGCCGAACAAATTTGACCAATCACCGTGTGGTTCCACATCGAGTTGGAACACGAAAGGAAGTTGAGCAACAAATACTTATTTTTATCAAAACAATCCTATTGTATTTAAATCTGTTGCAAATGCTGAAAGAATCAATGTTGGTTTCATTGAATATTTAGTGTGCACGTGTATACCTTTGTTTAATTAAGTTTCTGAGTTCATTTGTTTGTTTAAGAGGGGGTAGACAACACAACTGTTGAGACAGAATAAGCACTTTTGATTTAGATTTTAGCATGTAATCAAAATTATTGAAAATCTTTAATGTGATCAGTTTGTAGAACATCTCCACAAGGTTCAGATATCTGATCTCAATATGGGGATGAAGTGGCCAATCAGTCTTGGACGAGGTATGACTTCTCTGTCCTGGTTTGTATCTGCAGTCCTTGGGCAGGACAGTGTAAAAGACTATACAGTGCAATACAACAGTACATCACATGTAAAACATCCAAAAGTTTTCCCTTTTAACTCTTGTATTGTAAAACTTGTGCATTCTCTGATACGGGTGTGAATTGATGTGTGTGTGTATGCGCACGGTTGTGCCTATGAAACAACAAATAAAGTCTCTAACATTTTGAAAACATGGTGTGGAAGCTTTAATATAAAAAAACCCCCATTTGCTTCCATTCCATTTGCTCCCGCAACATCATCAATACAAAAACAACAAGCATTGCATATTTTATTTCTTTCAGAAAAGCTGCCGTGAAATCAGACATTCTTTTAAGCTGCAAAAATCCTAAACAAAAAAGATCCTGTGAAATCCTGGAGGGACCGTACAGTCCAATTTCATTACAATGGATCACAAATGTCTGAGGAACATACATCTTAAATCAGCAGCAGTTGATAGATAACACTGTGTGGGCTTGTTAAAAAGAAGAAGAAGAGAATAACGATTAGGATGCACAGCACAGAATGGGAACATGGATAAACGCCACGATGAGGCTTGAAGCTTAGACACCATTTCCACAAATAAACAGTTTTATCCTCTTTTACTAAAATTGAAACATGTAAACAATGGAGACACTATCTTTATAGTTTATATTTTCTAATTAACACACACACACAGTCAACATTACCTTAACCTAACCAAACCTTAATAAGTAATGATTTGGACACATTATCATTTTATCGGTTATGATCTATTATCAGTTTATATTTTCTGATTAAAAGCCAACGAGTTCAGCTTAAGTATTCATATGACAAAAGCCATGCACTCACACACACACACACCCACATTAAGGAGAGAAGAAGGACAAGCTCTAATAGGAGATAATGGATTCTGGGTCAACACCTGGTAATCCTTACGTCAGTGAAAGGGAGGGCCTTGACATTTTCCAGAAAGTGCCAAACAACGTGCCTGTAATAAGAAGGTCAACTAAATTTCAAACGCGGGGCAGGCTTGAACAAAGAGGCACACAGGCCGAATATGTGAAACCATTGGACGGCAAATTGAAAAGGAACATATTACTGCATCAAGTGGTGAAGATGAAAAGCTAGAAAACAAGGTCTAACTTCAAATTGTGAATCGTCTTGTGTCTTCATCCGAGGAAGCTGCAGACTAATGTTGGAAATTTTGAATAAAACTTTTAATCACTGGGTTGGTGATTTGAACCCCTGACTAGATAATCTTGATTTGGCAAACAAACAGTAAAATGTTCTGCCTCGGCTGCATTTATAGGTTGGCTTTGGTTGCGTGTGAGACCGCGTGCATGTGTGTGACCAAAGTCATTAAATGAAATAGCACATGTAGCTAACGTTTTAGATGATTTCTCTATTTATAGACGTGTAGGGGACATGGTTGACCCAGAAGAACCTCTCCCGCGGGACCGTCTGTTCTCCGTCCAGACGCTGCAGATTTGGTTTGACTCCTTTGCAGGCAAATTGAAAATCCCAGTGTAATTCAGACGCCAAATTAAAACAAACAAGCTTCAAACGGAATGGCGAGCCCCTCTTCTCAGCCAGTGTGTCGTGTTATTTTAAATCCCAGTCTCAATCCCATTGGCCGGGATTCAGGGAGAGTGAGAGGCCGGAGATGATGGAGGACTCCAGGGTGCTCTGATTGTGAGTCTGGCAACACAATGACGCCCCCTGCTGTCTGACTGTAACCACCCCCACCCCCTCAGCCACTCAACTACCCTCACACACACACATCATCATCACATACCACACACCCTGCAGCTCCGAACCCCGGCATGGCTACCGAGAGGTCCTCCTGGCGTGGGGAGTGACCTCAAGGCTGCACACGCTCTTGATGTGGACCCATTGTAATAATGAACCCCTCGACCCCTCGACCCCTTCGCCTCATCCCACAGACTCTCTCACCAAAAAAAAAGAAGAAGAAGAAGAAGGAAAAACCCTCATGCATTCCTCATGAGGCTTGGAGAGAAACACTCCGAACCACATCTGGTTTCGCTTTGCTGAGATCTCTCCCCACGTTCAATTGGGTCTTAAGAATACGGTTTGGAGTAATAAATGGAGGCTTGCGTTGCTTATTTGTAGACTCTACGGTGAAATGACAAGGGCTGTAATTGGTTACTTCCATAATTGCATTGAAAGTATTTTATGTAGTGCCCTGGGGACGCCAAATGAGATAAAGTGAAATGATGATAGCAGTGAGGTAAGTAAACATTTATTGGATCTTCTCTGCGGAGCCTGTCATTCCAGCCCCAGGAACATTTGTGCAAGCACTGATGGAATTGGTTAGGGCGGTGGCATGCTGGAGTGTGTGTGTGTGTGTGTGTGTGTGTGTGTGTGTGTGTGTGAGAGAGAGGGAGAGAGAGAGATTGAGACACTGAGTCGTACTTTTATCAGAGAGCCACTGGAGGGCAGTGAAAGTACTCCATGTGGCAGGCAGAATCGTTCCCGTTCAAGTGTGTGCATGAGAGCCCAGTAAACAATCAGCAGGGTGTGAAAGAGAGGTCATGCATCATTGGCCTAGAAACACAAACATGGCGCTCTGCCTTGTATGCACCCCCCCCCCCCCCCCCTCCGGTGTCTCTCCTTCGTCGTGCTTTCCCGTGACCTTCGTGAACCTTCCGTGATTTTAGTCGCCGGCAGAGCTGCTGGCTGGAAATATTCAGACTGCGATAGACACATGCAAGGCTGCCTCTCAGTTGGTATTGTTTGTGATACGGTAGGTAGAGGCTCATACAGTATATGACGTGCAGAAGAAAGGGGTCCACTACAGAAGCTCCTGAACTGAGAGTTAACGTTAGCGCCTGTAAAAAGAAATGACAGCTTGTTGCTGCTGGTTCTCTGGGGACCAGCTCTTTTGTATTTAAATGAACTGAGACAACTGTAGAAGGAAATAATAACAACGAAATGGAGCCATGGACGCTAAACAGACGTATAGTGTACAACTGCCCTGTTGAATAGATCTTTCATCAGGCCTGCGTCGCCTGCCCAGACTTCCCAGTGACTGGCAGCCACACTAAACAGTTTGGGGTAACAGCAGCAATTCTGTAAAAACAGATCAAATAAATAAAACACCAGCCGGTTGCAGCTCTCTATGCAAAGAATATCTGTCTTTTTTAAAATGGAAATATCACAAGGTGTTTGCCAAATGACAACTTATAACGGTATCAAATTTGGAAAACCTTAATTTTAGGGCTGTAACAAAAAAACTTTAGAAATTCAGTAGGGGAGAAAAAGTTCTTTTTTTTTACTGCCAGATCAAATTACACACAGTTGGCTACTCTGCTTCCCAAGAGGGTAAATGTAGCCTACATTGTATAAAGCATTCAAGGCTTCTAAGGTGAAGTTACATTTGGAGTCAAAGTACGCTGTGGTTCAGGAACCCGTGGGCTCCCGGGGAAATCAGATTCATGTTCGAACCCTTTAAAGTTAAAGCTTAAGCTCCTTCCTGTGTTCAAAAGGAAATGTGTCTTTTTAGTGCAAATCACAGCGCGCTGTGCAACAGCTCAGGTCACATGCTGCCACTCACAAAAGGTCACACATGGAGCGACCTCGGCTTTGGCGAAAAGTCTCAGTCTGACAGCGACGGACAGCTGATCAACTTGACACCGTTCTTCTTCCTCTTTTTTCCCCCTGCTGTCATTCACCTGTTTATTCACATTACATCAGTCTGCAGCCCCTGTGGGACTGACTGGATCATAAAGTTGACAGGTTGAGCGTCTCCACCAGCTTTGGCCCAGCAGCCTAACCTCGTTCACTCCCATCCTGAAACAGCATGTGCGGTGATTGCTTTGTGATATCCTTTAAAAGCCTGAATGTCCTTCAAAGTCGTTCAGTTTGGTTTGGTCATGGTTTCCTCTTTCAATGCACATCACCCCAGTTCACCCTGTCCAAGCAATGACCGATTAATGTGAGAGGCCAACCCATCTCGCAGGCAGAGAAATATTGGAAAAATAATTCTTACATCTCTCAATCTCTATACATAAGCCATATGCAGTGATGCATTCTGTTCGTCATAAAGATTGGCAGAAGGGCCATCAAGTCACTTTCCTAATGTGGATCCTAATGCCCCTGAAGTCAACGGCAATGATAAACACACTGTCATTCGGAATATTAATACTCGTATTACTAACATCCTAATTATGGGAAAGCATTACTCCTCTTTCACTGAGAATCAGACACATTGAGAAACATACAACATAAGTTGGGTTAGTAATGGTCATAAGGGTTTGGGTGTCTTTTGAGGCCTCAGACTACAGCTACACCACTACTACTATTTCAATATTTGTTCACGTGAGCGTTTTGTCCCCATATCAATTTGAATCCCCGTCCAGACTAACACGCCTGAAAAAGCACATCACGTGATCACTCACACACACTGGGCATGCACAGTGCACAAAATATTTGGTTGAATGGTCTCAGATTGTGTCAATACTAGCTTGTCTCTTATACATGCATTTGTATCATTGTAAAATACAGAATTTATACAACATCTGTTGGCAAAGACAACAGGGTCAGCAACAATTGGAATGGATTATCCGTGTAGCGTTCTTCACCGTTAGCTGAGGCTAAAGCCGGTTGTTTTCTTACAGAAGGGTTTCATGTGATAGGAGCCTGATGAATAAGCGAAGGCTACATCATCAAAATGACCCAAAGAGCAAGTGGTAGTGAGGGTCTTAGTTTATTTATATTAATTAAAAATTAAATAAAATTTCCAAACATCCCCAATTTCTGCGTATTCAGTCTTCAACACAGCCCCAAAGTTTTTGCATGCAGCAGCCGTATCTGTTCATGCATTAAAACATTGTAGTGTGGATGTAGCCTCACACAAAATAATTATTGTGATTTGTGTATCACGCAGGGAACATGGCTAGAACAACAACAATTGATTGACAATGGTGCCAAGAGGATATCTGAGGGCCAATTTGCTGAAGAAAGATCTGGCGTCTGAGCAGCTGATCCCCTCAGATAAGAGCACAAATCTCATTTTCAGCTCCTTACAAAGAAATATACCAGCCGGCCATGCAGGCTTTGTGTTTTTTCTCACACGCTCATCCCAAGGCTGGTGTGGGGAGCCATCGCCGTTCAGTTTACAACAAACAGGTTTAATGGCTAAGACAATCTAAAATCCATAGTTAGTTATGGAGAAATACGAGACAGATGAAATCCAATGTGTGCAGAGATGTGTTTACACTCTGCCCGCTTCTCAAGGGGAGGAGAACTGAAAAAAGTTGTTTTGCAGATAGTCCAATAAATCACGTATATTCTAGTAATCCACTGAGTTGTAAAACATCTTTTTTATGCATCTGCACATTTAGGAAAAAAACTTGCAGGCTGCACATTTTTACGCAAATTGAATTTCTCTGTCATATTAAAATAAATTAAAAAAACATAAATCCTGTAACAGTGGGATGGAATAAACTATATTTAGCCAACATCTATATCAAATCACACTGGAAACGTCTGTAGTTTTAACCTCTGCTGCAATTTGATCACACTCTCTAAAGCAGCCATGTCCTGTGATCTGATTGGTTTTGCCATGGAAGGTAACAACTTAAATAGGAGCTACTTAGTTACATCAGCTTGAGCCTCCACATTTAAAGTAGACATGCTGTAATTTGGCCAAACTGTCAAGGTACACATCCAATCTTTTTTTTTGAAGATGGTTCCTGTCATTTTAAGTAGTTCTCATCAGACTGACGTTTGTACAAGTGCTCCTTTGATGCCATAAATAAGGGGTGAAACGTCATGATTGACAGCTGAGACTTACCCACGATTGGTCGAGCATGTGTATCGATGGGACTTCACGAATGAGGCATCATTTCATCGCTACTGTGCAGACTAATCCAAATGATGTCCTTGATGCAAGATGGCAGCCTTTGCATCTTGGATATTTTCTGGATCGTGGGAGGAAGTGGGGATGCATCATTCATCTTTATATACAAGGTGCAGGATGTAGCCATATATTCAAACATAGATTGGCAGAAGGGCCATCAAGTCACTTTCTTAATGTGGATCCTAATGCCCTTGAAGTCAAGGGAAATGATAAACACATTCTGATTATTAATACTCATATTACTAACATCCCAATTATGCGAAAGCATTACTCCTCTTTCACTGAGAATCAGACACATTGAGAAACATACAACATAAGTTGGGTTAGTAATGGTCGTTATGGTTTGGGTTCCTTTTGAGGCCTCAGACTACAGCTACACCACTACTACTATTTCAATATTTGTCCACGTGAGCGTTTTGGCCCCATATCAATACTGTGCAGACTAATCCAAATGATGTCCTTGATGCAAGATGGCAGCCTTTGCATCTTGGATATTTTCTGGATCGTGGGAGGAAGTGGGGATGCATCATTCATCTTTATATACAAGGTGCAGGATGTAGCCATATATTCAAACATACTTAGGATACGATGAAAATACAAATGTACGAATGTCTCTTTCCAAAAGTCGATGTTTTACCAAAATCTTCTTCTTCTTCTTCTTCTTCTTCTTCTTCTTCTTCTTCTTCTTCTTCTTCTTCTTCTTCTTCTTCTTCTTCTTCTTCTTCTTCTTCTTCTTCTTCTTCTTCTTCTTCTTCTTCTTCTTCTAATGTCTTTGAAGCTGGGCGGCTCCATCACAGGGATTTAGTATGATTTTGGTTAAGCAATGACTGTTGAAATGTGCTTCAAATACAAATTAGTGTGAGTCTGGATTTAGAAATTTCCATCAACCCTTTTAATATTTCTTTCTGGCATGAAAACTTGCAACTGACACTAATAGAAAGCTAATCTGTAAACAGAACTTCTCTGGTATCAACAAATCAAACAAACACAATATCTACAATTTCACCCAGTAGAGTACATACCTCCCATAAGGTCAAAACACATTTAATTAACTAGATCCAAATTTGGATCTGCACCGAATTGCACACACTCCTAAAGATGTATGAATTATTTATCTGAGAAATCAATGAAAATGTTGAAAACACCATATCTTAAAATGTTAAAGACAGGATCTGGATCTGCATTTGACATGCTTCCCCCCTTCACAAAATTCCATGGGAGTCGGTTGAGTAGCTTTTGCATAAACGTGCTAACAAACAAATGTATACAAACAAACTCACTAAGATAAAAACGTAACCTCCTTGGCTTAAGTAAATATCCACGTTTGTGCTCCTGAACGGAATAACAAGTAATCATTCAAAAAAATCGGATTCATTGTCCATTTAATAGAACAAAAAACATCACATGTTAATGCTGAATTGGAACAATGTTGGAATAATGGGGAGAACAGGATTTTTATTTCCTTCTTCCAAATTTGGGATTGTTCATGCATTATTCAAGGATATTAGCCCTGGTGGTAATTTTAGTCACTTCAGATAAATAGCTTGAATTAACTTCTTTTGTTTTGTTCTGTATTTGTAGCAGTAAGTGAAACAAAATACAACGTGTGTGTATCAGATATAAAATGAGCTGAATGGGTTTTATTAGTGTTAATACTGGATTTTATTTTGATGTGGCTGCTAGCGGCGGCACATGTGCAGCCATTCTGCAACGTTTGTTGATCTGTTTATGGTTCTTTTCATTTCACTGGGAGACATTAACAGTATCCGATATCTCAGACTGTGAATTACTAGCCTGACGTGCACAGTTTTTCCCACTAGGCTGCTTGCAATTATGCCTTAAACAATATTGTGTGAACGTGGCATAAACGTCACAGTTCATGATTGTAGCATTGGAATGCAGTAGAAGAGGGTGCAGTGGATAATATGGATATAGGCTAAATCAAGTTACGATGGCTTTAAGTATCCGTTCTACAGCTCTGGCAAATGTTCATGGGCGCTGTAGCTTTTTCTGTGCTAATCATTTGATCATTTAAAACTTTGTCAACATCACAAAGGTTTCAGCAGCCAGCTGTAAGTGTTGTAGTTGCTGCCAGAGAACGTCGACTCTCAATTCAAGTCAACTACAGATAAATAGTCTGCCAAACCGCCAACTTTTTACAGCCACACATCTTTAAAGCATACAGCTGGTGAGTATAAGACAAATTCAAAAAGATAAAATCTCCGGTAAGGCAGCGTGCTTTCATCCCAGGATAGATTCTCCAGCATTATCTGTGTTCTGGCTCCATAAACATGTTTACACCAACACTGAGAGACCTACAGTGGATGATGTGTAGTGTCCCCTTGCTAGTTTTCCATCTTTGAAGTGCCATGCTGCATCCCCAGCACGCCCGAGAGAATACGGTGCTGAGACTAACAAAAAAGGGGGGAGAAAACAAACGAGTTGTACTAAACGTTTGTACCACCAGCGTCCCCACTGCATGTGTATATCAGGAAAATTGGCAAAAACAAGGCTTATCGATGGGAAACTGTGGAGCCTTGACCACACAGAAACCCTGCTGGTGCCATGATACTGATTCACCAATGCTCTTTGAAATCACACACACACTCTTGCAGGGAATGGCTGCACTTCCCCCTTTATGTTCCATCTCAGATTGCTTTTAACGCCCTCCTGCCATACTATCGGTCTCCTTTCTTCTCAACCGGTGGCGGTATTCGGGGCTGACTGCGAGATGAGCACAGAGGCTCAATGGAATAAGACTGCGAATTTGCATGAGGATGAGTGGGTGTGTTTGGCTACATTCACTGCAGCGCCTCCCCCTCAGTTCTGAATCGCTGCTTGTATCTGATGTTCTTGGATCAGTGTTCCAGTCTATTCTAGGTTGCATCTGATACCACTACGAGCTGACAGCAGCATCAAAAAGAGGACATGAAAAAATTGGCATGTATATATACAACACTTATATATGTACATATACAGGCTTGTTGTGGTTACTGTCAACCTTGGACTCACCTGAGACATCTACCCAGATACTAATCAAGGCAGGTATTTTACATTGCTGCATCTGTGATTATGGCCATTTTCTCTGGTGTATGTGTGTGTGTGTGTGTGTGTGTGTGGTCAAGGTATTACTAATATTGTGGGGACCTTAATCAGTTTACACACCGTCAAATTATGGGAATTTCTCTTCCTTATGGAGATAAAAGCAAGTCCCATAATGTAAATTATTCAATTGTTTTTAGGTTACGATAGGGTTTAGGTAAGGGTTAGGTTGAGGTTAAGGTTAAGGTTAAGGTTAAGGTTAAGGTTAAGGTTAAGGTTTAGGTAAAGGTTAGGTTGAAGTTAAGGTTTAGGTAAAGGTTAGGTTGAAGTTAGGTCAATGTTAGGATTGGGTTAAGGTTAAGTCAAGGTTAAGGTTAGGTGAATAAGGTTGGGCTAATATTACGTTTAGGTTACTGTTAGGTTAACTTTAAGGTTAGGTTAACGGTTGGGCAAGTAGTAACTATTAGGATAATGAAACAACATTCTCTGAAGTTAGGGTGAAGATACGTGTTCGTGTGTGTTTGTGTGTATGTGTGTGTTTTCAAGTACATGCAGGCTCCTTCATGCCCCAGAAAATGATTTGTTGCCACATTTTATACAGATCAGAACTGCTCATTATTTTCAGGATTTATTTTTCCACATACATAAATCAGAGGATTTATTGGGTAGATTATATTAAAACGTTGAGTGTGGAAAAACAGATTAATGAAATAAACAAATCCCAAGCTGAAAACCGAATATTTTCAAGCAGCATTTGGAGGGTGTGCACTCCATTTGCAAGTTCGCCCAAATTTCTTATTCACTTAATATTAGTGGAAGAATTTCTGAGGGGGGTTCAGACCTTGTTTACTTGTTTTCTAAGGAGATCATTAGCCAGGTTTAAATCCATAAAGTTCCAGAAAATGGCCAAAAGGAGATGCAAATGAAGGCTTGTTAGACTGGTGAAAAGAAGAAAAGGGCATGCTGAAAATATTTAATTAAAAGAGCACAAATGGTCAAAAGCACAAAACATTGAAAACCTAATGGGAATATGTCATTCATGTTTGATTTATGTGTTTATGTGAGGAAGGTTACAACCTCCTCATTGCTCCAGACAGATGTGATGTTTCCCTTCTTAAGCAACATATTAAGTACTCTTACCCTGATTCTAACCAGGTTTTTCATGCACAAATTGAAAACATGCATAAAGACCAATGTATAGAAATGTTAAGAGCAATAAATTAATACAATTCTCCTAAACTCAATATAAACACTTGAAAACATTTGATGTATCTGTAAAACGCACTAAGAAATCTTCATTATAAGGAAGTCTCAGTGTTGGCTTCAATTACCCCCAGCAGAAACCATTAGATCAGTGTCATATGTCAGGAAAATAATCGAAGTAGAGGATGCTTTTTAGTGCGGTGTGAAAACACAGTGGCATGCCAGCATGTGCAGGCATGTGTGGTGCAACCACTTCAGTAACAGAATGTGACTACCCTTTACTTTACGCCCGATGAAGTCCAAGCACATAAATGTAGGGCAGAGCTCATAACCCTTTGACAAGCTGAGTTAGTGCACATCAAACCAGCTGTGCCTTGGCTCAGATATAGAGAAAATGTGAGGCGAGAGCTCCTCCCCCTATATTTTTAAAGTGCCCAAATTATGGTAGAGGAAAAAAAAAATGTCCTAGCGGACCTGGTCTCATAAAGCGTGATTGAGACCTTATCGATTTTAGGGTTACTTGACATCAGATATAAAATATCCTGAGCAGAGAGCGCTCCAGCGATGCAGAGCACAGAGCCTGAGATGCTGGATTCCTTCCTGCTCTTGTCACAGCATCCTTCTGTGCCCGAGGCCTCCTGTCGCCACGCACTGTGGTGCCGGCAGTTAGTGCGACAGCTGGTCTCCATGCTTGCCTCCACTCTCTGTCCCAGAATACCCAGTGACTATGTTCTCTCATCAAGTCCTGTGAGCCAATCCAGGCTTTCATCTCCTGACAGCTGACAGCTGATGCGCCTCTACAGATGCTAGTTTAAATCATTCATATAGCTCTCCACCGCTGAAGATTCATGTCGATCGTGGAAGGACTGACAGGTCTTTTTTCACTTTTTTTTTTGGGCAGTGGTAGAGTTTATGGATTGGCCCTTACCTAGTTCATTAGTAAGACAGTGGGGGGATTTTCAGAGTGGCGCAGCTGTAATGCAGATATGACACAGCGCTCATAAGCCTGATGAAGCCTTGGCTCATTGCAATAGGCTGCGAGGCTCAGGGAGATTGCCTACTGCAGAGTCACGGGGCTTTGGTAGTTTCCACTTGATTAAACCCGACTCAATGTGCTCAGCTCTCGCTGTAATTTAAAAACTGCAAGGGGAAAAAAAATGTAATGAGAAAGTCAAATTCATAGATATGATGTAATTGACTTTGCTGAACATCTAGGAATCCGAAGGAGTTTGATTAGTGGAACCTAATCAGGGTTTAATTTGTGGACTTAGACTCGATATATCTCCCACAGACGCTCCTGTGGAGCAGGCGGACGAAGGAAGTGGCAACAGAGAGTGATTGAGATGTCATCTGTGTTAGCATCTCATCCTGCTGCACCTCTCCATCGTGTCCTGACAGATTTGATCTCCATTCTCAGATTCTCATTCACCATTGCCGACTGTACTCTTCCCTTGATTGCAAGCTGCTCCGCTAATAGAGTGCATTGTATCTCAAGCTGCTGCTGACAGCCGAGTGAAGCGCTCAGCCTTATTTGTCGGGATTCTCCTGCTCCATCTTTACCTTGTGTTGGTTAAATACCGGCCTGCCTTTCTGCGGCATCCCCTGCCGCTGCTGTCTGGCTTATTCCTGCTTTGTCTGTTTTCATCTCCTCTCTGCTATCTGCTGGTATTATTGTGAGAAGAGATAAAACGAGCCATTTATCACGAGGAGTATTTTTTATTATTTGTTTTGCCGTTTACCATGTGACAAGTCGACTTTGTACTGGGCTTTATTCTCGTGTTGTATTTTAGTTTAAACGAAGATTGCAACTTGGGTCTATGTTTTGAAAGCGTGTGTTCACTCACAGCAGAACGTCTTCAGACAGGTTGTTTACAAGGCAACAGTTTACAGATTATTAACACTTCATCTGGAGGTATAACTGAAGGTGAGTGCACTTAGATGTCATCAAACTACATTGTAGCTATTTATTTAACAGACTGTGAGGGTATCAATTTTACCACTGCCTGTATTCTTATCTTTGAAGTACGTTTAAGCTTCTTCTGTACGTGGTGAAGTTGCATGTTGCAGCTGAATCCCCCTCCACCTCAACCTCCCCTTCCAAACTTGAAACAAAACCTTTGGTAACCTTCAGCTGTCATACAACTCAATTGGTTTGAGTATTTAAATCCTAAGGGCCTATTCTAGGGTAAAGAAAAAAACAATTCGTACAATTTAGATGAAACACACTAGCGAAAACATCATTAGGATTATTATACATTTAACAAACCAACCACTCTTCATCCTTCAAGTCTATTCACGTGTAAACTCTTAAATCGCAGTAATAATATTCGCAATAATCTCTCAAGTACCTTTGACCAACATGCTTTCATTGTAAAAATTGTATTTCCACTAGCAGCCACAAGAGGAAGCAATGAGCCCATTCTAAGCCCACATTGAAAACAGACTTGAACAAAGTCAAGCAATAGGATAACTAGGAATTTTGAATATTGGGATACCCCCACTCTCACAAATTCTTAGTTTTGTAGTGGGCGCTCACGAGGTAATCCACAATGGTTGAGAGCCTATGTAGCTGAGATCCCGAAAAGTAGTATTTATCAGGAAACATTTTTTTTAATAATTTCAATAGAAGTGTTAGAAACAATATAGTTCCATTGGATCAGATTTGTGCATTTCATTCTTAGTGAATGCCTCTCTGTAAGTATTTGTGAAGACATTCACTACAAGCTACTTAAAGACATTTTGGTTTCTCACATCAGTATTACTACAGCATTACTAGTATGTTAGTTATTTACCTTTTGGATGTCAAACACAAGGATCCTCCTAATCCTCCTTTAGATGCTCATTTGTTTCATTTCCTGATTTCACTTTTCTTAGACTGCGAGTGCCATAGAGGATAAGTATCCTTCTGTTTTTCAATCAAATTCTGATATATAATGAATACCAATTTTACAAAAACGTGAATAAAATTGAGAGCTTTTGGTGTAAATAAATATTTTTGCAATTTAGCTTTATTCCCTTCAAATAATTAAGGTCTACATCACGACTGCCATCTAGGGTGAATTGCATTTTCGGTACATCTGCATTAATATGAAGAGGACAGGTTCTCCATAATTCAGAGCACGACTCTATGGTTTGTTTGAGAACTCCATCATTGGTTACATGTAGAGTATGAATTAAACAGTGGATTTAAAACAACACTTTCACAATGTATACATCATGTCTGTATGCAGAAACTATAGTCATATTAACATCATATTGTTCACAGTAGAAATATGGCATCCACATTACAAAGCTATCCACCAGGAATGTTAGCTGGTGTTTATCCGACTGGCTGGAAGATGCCACGGTGAGTTGGATCCCTCTTTGTTGGCACCGTCACTATGCCGACAGGCTGGCTCCATTCAAATGAATATGGAGCCTGTGTTGTTTCACACAGGACTGTTGTTGATCTGAAAGTAGCCTCAGACAACTCAAACATTTGGTTCTGGTTCAGTTTAGTCTACAGGAGCAGTTGGTTAAGGTTTGTTCATGATGAGGGAAAGATCACAGTTTCACAGACTAAAAAGAGAGTTTTTTTTATTTGTAGGTCTGACACTGGATGTGAACTCAATATGAAAGTATGACGTGCTACACACACAGGCCCTGACCTCTACAGGACACACAAAGCACTTTATTTCCCCACGTAGTACAGAACATTGGCCCTGCTCGTCACCACGAACTTGGTGAACTAAAAACAGCGAGAATATGACCAAGGTCTCACCCCACCATTATCTATACTTCTCTTCCTTTTGTGGGTCGCAGGGGAAGCTGAAGTCGATCCCACGTGAGATTGGACGATCGGACGCCAGCGTATCGTCAGGCCCACTTACCGAGAAAACAACCATTGACTCGCATTCACATCTATGGTCAATGTGCATCCATCCATTATCAATAAATAACACTTGTCCTTTGAGGGTTGCGGGGGAGGGGGGGGGGGGGGGGAGCTTGAGCCAATCCCAGCTGACATTAGGCAAGAGGCGGGCTACACCCAGAACAGGTCGTCAGTTCATCACTGAAAAGACTGCAGAGCAAGAAGCTGTGAGGCAACGGTGCTAACCACTGCACCACGCCCAAGCCCGACGCCAAGATTGTATGAAAAAATGATCTCTCTGCAAGTACATGATTTAAATTCTTCTTACCCCTCCTTTTATTGTGTTACAGACACCTACACGTAGATTAGATTGCAGATGAGCGATCAGATGACATCAGCAGGAACTACGGGGCGAAGAGAGGGAATGACCTGTGATAAAGGTCCTGATTTGGATCCATGCCCAGGATTTTGCAGTTACATGGTTATAAAGCCTTTGAGCCTGAGACCACTGGGCCGCCAGAACTCCCCCTTTGTGTGACATTTTAACTTGTGTTAATGTTGTTATCCACAGGCATGGACTGCAAAAGTTCTGCAGCTATAAAAAAAACTCAACTCTGCTCCTTCACGTGATTTTTAATTAAAATACATTTCCCTCCTCGTGCAACGTTCTACTTCACATTTACTCCATGTGCAACGTCCCCACAACGTGACACTGTTAAGCTGTGTCCCAGCAAGAATAGATTTTTTTTTCCTCTTCTCTATTTTCTCCATTGTGATTGTACACATGCCACGGACAGCTAATTCGGAGCCCAGTGAGGTGCAACAGTCCTCTGCCGCTACTCAGTTAACAAGGTTATTGATTTTGGAAACCACCCTCTTAGTATGGTCGCTCCTCAGAAAACACACTAATTGCCATTTATTCCCTTCTTTCCATGTGGCACCGTGACTGATAATCCTCAGAAGATCCGGCAGACCACTTCAAACTTGGCACCGCCGATTGAGGAAGGAGAATATGTTAAGGGGGATATGATGCTAATGCTTGAAACCAACACAGCTTACTTCTGTTCCCCTTTTCAAACAGCAGACCACCTGTGTGTGCTTGAGGAGAAGGAGGCGCTGCAGTGAGCAAATTCATCTCACAAACATAGCAGAGCAGCCCTGCATCTTCTATGGCTCTCTCTGCCGAGATCGAGCAAAGCAACCAACAAGCACGTCCCACGTACACAGGGATACAATATCTTATCCGCACTCCTCTAAGGAGACATCATAAATCTCAACCCTCTCGCTGCTGCACCAGACAACACCCCAGAAGAGTGGCATCCTCCCTGGAGCTCCCACCTCCCCCACATTAATCTACCAGTGTGCACCGTGGGTCATCCATTAACCCTCCTCCTTTCCACACCCTCCCCATCCCCATCACCAATGCTGGCAGGCCTCTCCGCCAGTCAACATCATACTCTCCAAAAAAAAACAACACAAGCTCGTAGGTTCCATTGGTGGAGCCACCAGACGGGAGCGCAGGGTGTGTAATCCAGGACGGGAATGGAGCTTCAGGTGATTAATCCACAGGCTCCCTGCTCCTTCCAGATGGCATTTCACTAGGGAACGTGCATTAAAGTCTGCGGACCTTGCAGTTGCTGCCAATGTTCTATCGTCACCTCCTCGCCGCTCGCCGGCGCTCATCCGTTCACCGTTCACCCTCCTCCACGATGTTGCCACTGTCCACTCCATCCATACAGATTTACACCCTTGCACACATGAAGTAGGTATTGACATTTAAATCAAGCATGAGGATTAGTGAAAGCTGACAGCTGCTACTTAAGATAGACACATATCCATATAGACGAGACGTGTATTACAGAGCAGTACTATTCAGTGTTCAGCCTGAACTCTGCCCCTCTTACAAATGCTGGCTCCAGGACCCCCCCCCCCGCTGTTTGTTATAGGCTCCGCATATGGCACATTTTCCTTGATACCTGTAACACACACGTGCACACAGGAAGGGATGAATGATACTGCCTGATAGGAGCTTCAATAATGAAATGTAGCATTCATATGTTATTTATTTGGGCAGCGTCTGTCATGGGAGCCACCACATTGAACCTGATCATCAACGCTTTACATGTGGCTGAAAAAAATTGCTTTCCCTCCAGCTGAAATTACAGAGTTTATCTGGTGAATGCTTCATATAGTGTTGGCAGAAGTGGCTGGGTAACCCTATAAATCAACATACACACAAACACCTACCCACACACACACACACACACACACACACACACACACACAATCGGGCAGCAAAAGCTCCCCATAATTTGTCTCGGTGACAAAGTTCGATTTGTGTTGGAGAGGCAAAGCACCTGAACAACCAGAGAATCTGTCCAAACCGCAGCCCTGTCCCACAGCAATTAAAGCCATGCTGCAAATTTGCAACGGTAAATTCACTTCATGCTTCTACATAATATTTTTATCAACATAACGACAGAGCATTTTTTCATCTGTAAGGTTTGTTGTCCCTGCATTATTTACTCAAGGCATCATTACTACTTGTAAGTCTTTACGATTCTGTCCTAAGATTAAATATGATATTTACATCCAGACAAATGCACATTGAAGGGAGTTGAATTTAATTATAAAGCTAGGGTTGGTAATCCTGGAAAAGCTAGCAAGAGCATGCTACACTTTGAAAATGTGCAGCTGATGGATCCCACACCCTCCCATCAGAACCTCTCAACAGAGCTACGCCCCCAAAACATATGAATGTGCACTGATTGACAGCTGCTAGAAGCTCGCTCACTTCTGGCTTCATCTCCGCTTCAGCAATGTATAATTCCTGTGTTAGCACAGCCAGGGTGCACGCAGGCAGGCAGATCAGAAAGGTATTATGCTGGCGAATCATTCCATTCAGTTCAAATGAAATTATTGGTCGTGTTTATTGCAGTCCTGCAGTCTTTTTTTTTTTTTAATAAGACGACTTTATTTATGATGGATATCAGGACATTAGAGGATTTCAACAAATACGCTAAAAAATGTTTTTTGGAATCAAATTACCGACCCTAACTTTTTACTATATGTGTGTATCTTTGTCTTTTGTACTGATTTCTGTTTTTGTTGTGATGGTGCTAATGATGCTGCTGTGATGGACGAAAAGACTCATCTGATATTAAAGCACCATGATGATGATCATTATCATCATCATGGTCATGTTTGGTGAAATTATAGCTCTTGGTTGCAATTATAATGCCTTGGAATAACATATTAAATCCAATTTTGATGATGTTAATGAAAGAGGTTCTTTTCTTCTTTTTATCTCTAGCCCTTAAATACATTTACATCCATTAGCCCCCTCTTAATATTATAGTCTGCTTTGTTAGTTGCAGTTAGTAAAAAGGGTCGTAGGGTTCAAATGGCTCCCACAAAAGGAATTCACATACTAACAGCAATTTATATAAAAACACAGTAAATTAACAACTTTGGAAATTTGCGAGTGGCTCATTTCCATCAGTTATATTCATGACAGAGTGGCTGCTCAAAGCAGCTTGTTATTTCAAACATGACTCTGGGACTTTTATTATTAAGATATTCTCACTTTTACCGACAGAAAATATGGGCGAGGCCCTTACAAACCACAAATGGAATCAGATTCATCTTTATTGTAAGTAAGTGCATCCTAGAGGTAGAGGTTATCAGACTGTATTTATATAGCGCTTTCTATTCTTGATGACCACTCAAGGTGCTTTACAGTACAGTACTTTACAGTTTGCCTTCACCCATTCATACACACATTCATACAGTGTATCAATAGGCATCTCTTTTTTTCTATGAGGGGCTCATAATTAAACAGATTCCTACAACAATATCACAAATATAAACATATGCTTATCATGTGTATTCAGGTGGTTGGTGAACATAGACGTATATAAATATACATAAAATAAAAAATGAACAATAATGGGCATGTACAATAGAAGTAATCTGTTCCTGTAAAGAAGAATATAACAGAACGGAAGAGGCAGACATTTTTCTGATCACAAGCCATTTTTGGTTTGTAAAAAATCTATGGTTGGACGAAATATCCAAAATGATATCAAGTTAAAAATGTTTCAAATCATTCAATATCCATAATTAACATGATAAATGTCATATTATTATTCTAAGATGTTTGCTCCTAAGTGAAGGTTGTGGTTTTCTTTATGAAAAGAGTATAACAAACACTCAATTAAGATAAGTTTGATCAATTATGCTTTAAACCTACAGGGGATGCAGGAAAGGAAACTCCTCCTAACACTGGTTGTGTAGGTGATCAGTGCTCAGGGGCACCTGCCACAGGGAAGAACATGGAGGAGTGTGAGGGGTGTGAGGGTCCGGAGTGGAGGATGTCAGCTCACCTGAAGTGTTTTTGTCGAATGTAAATAACAGCAGGTGAACATAACCTGCTCCCTGGTGTTGATGATGATGTCATGTGCTGTAAAAGCTTTGCACCATGACCATTATGAAAACAGTGAAAACAATCTAGCAATTATATTTCTCGATAAATAACAAATAATTAGGAATGTATTAATGTAACATAGATGAGACAATGTTGCTAGTCATATCCTCAACCTGTTTTTGTGTCACACAATCAGCCGGCAAACATAGCATAGGCACAATTTGTCTTTTTCTCTCAGGTTGCAGTTATTTTAATAATGCAGATAATGAAACCTGGCCTTCCTAATGAAACAAAAATGTATTCTCTGGCTACCCACAATCCTCTTTTTGCTCAGAGGGCGAATCCATCGCTCTCATTTGTTGATGTTATTGTGCAGCTTGGGAGAAAACACAGGTGTGACAAAGAAGCTGAATCCAACACCACGGGGAGAGTAGAACAGCACATCTGTTGTGGGTCACGGTGTTGTCAAGCAGACAGACCATATGTGCTGCTTCCGCTCAGCACAAGTCGTATCTCAGCACCACTAATCTGACAGGAATGACACCTCCGGAGAGGCTGTGAGCTATGTTTTAATGAACATTGTACGTTATTAAACTCATTATGTCTAGCCTCTCCTTGCCACTCGTCTCCTGCAACCTGCTCCTGCGTTGTTTCCCACCACTTGCCTTGCATTCATATGAGTGAGCATGCGTACGTGCGTTTTTAACCTTAAGATAACGACACGCACATCGTGTTCTGCTCTCAACTGCCTCTGTTACATTGGCTGATTGCAGAGTGTATAATGTCGGAGCACAGCCTAGCCTGGCTTTCCGGCACCTTTAGGCACCAAATGCAAATGTTGGTATTTCCCGAACAAGGCGCTGAAAAGACACAAGGCTGAGCACATTACTATTCATAAGGAATCGCACGCAAATGCATATTTTATATCTTGTACACATGTCATGTCAACCCTGACTGCTTTATTATCACATAAATCATTTGATCAGTGTCATTAGCCCCTTGAGATGTATCTTTACATTAGAGAATCAAAAGGGAGAAATAATTACCCCTGTGGATTGGTCGATTTTGGCTCCGTTTGCTGGCATGTATGGATTTTCAAGTGGAACCTTGTTGTAATTATCTTTGCAAATTAAAAGACATTAGCAGGCGCCTAGGTAGTTGTGCAGGGGCATATAACTTCATTAGCCCAAAAGAGGGAATCAGCACTACCAAAGATGTCATTTGGGGTGATGGATATTTCAGGAGTCATTTCAGTGCCACCTCTCGCTGGACGTGTGCTGCCTTTCAAATCAAGAAAGAGACAATTTTGTGGCCGTGAAGAAAAAAATGTATGTGGCGTGACAAAAATCAGAAAAACAGAAAGGGAAAATGAGGGAAACAGAAGGAGTTCATGGTACGGCTGGATAGGTTGTGCTTCTTTTCGATTACTGTTGATTTACTCGGTTCTATAAAGTCTGGACATTCTGGCTGTAAAAGGCAGCTCTTACCCTGATTGTTTACATAAATCCCAATAACACTTGTGGCATTTCACACCGAGTGAAAATTAAACCCAGTCCCAGCAGCTAACACAACTTCAAACTACACCGCTAGCTTTGACAGAAAAAAAAGAAGGTTGCAATCACTTTCTATTTTTAAAGTTAAGTATTAATTAATGTGCTGATTTTCAAGATCACACATTGCATCATATTTCACACATCAAACAAGGCTGAGTTTTGGGTTGCTGAACATAAACTCCCTCAGGGGCTTCTGTTCTCCCATCTAGACTTCTTCAAATTTTATTTTAGATATTATATTTATCAAGAAATGTTCATTTCTCCTTGACTCCTTTTCAAAAGAAAAAAAAATTAGCCCAAACTGTTGCCACGTCAATGATTTACTGATCCTGCGATTATACAAGTTGACTCAAGTAATAAAGGGAGAATATAATTAAATCAAGAGATATTCTTATCTTTTTTTGCCAGCATTTCCCTCTTTGTTGATACATCTAGTAAAACTAGCAGCTCGCGGCGTTTCAAGCAGCTCCTCGGTGCTGTTGGGACTGCCGGCTCGGATCGCTTCCTCTCACACCTGAAGTTGAATAATCACAAAGAGTCCTTGAAATTCTTGAACTGATTGAACAAAAGCTCCTGGTACACAGCTGTAAGGCCCAAAACGTACAGATCTCTGATTGAAAAAAGTTTGACTGCATCACTACAAAAGCATCTTACTGTACTAGAGCCATTTGTTAAACCTAGCCCACTAGTAGGTTTGGCATTGTGCGTGCATTTAGGCACTATCCGATTTAATTCTTCTATCTCAAAGTGGAGAAGGGATTAAGCTGCTCAGTGCCTCTGGCTCTATAACCTGTTCTAAATTCTTGGAAGTCAAAGGCAGACAAATGTAAGGTAGCAGAGAATAAAATTGCCTCTTTTAAGCTTTTAATTGTTCTGATTTCAAGTTGCAAATTTGTTAGCTGTGCTTTTGTTGTGGTTGAAAGCCAGCGTGAGCTTTGCTGACTGCCCACTGCTGATACAAGTCAGAAACAATTGCCGAGGAATGTGTTGCTGAGACCTGGGCAGGGATTTTATACATTGTTCAACAGCCAAGATCAAGGTGCTTTACACTTGGACATTCATTACTGATACTTGATGTGTGTCTGTGAATGTGATTTATAGCCGAGCAACAGCAAGTAAAAAACAGCTCCCTAATGGCCTCTGTCAATCTGATGCACTGTATCTCCATCTTCCTTTAAGGTCATGGCTTCCAACACTGTTTTTCCAATTTGCAATTTAATTATAATTCTAACGTAAATTATTATTATTAATCATGTGCACGGGAAGTTACATCCCTTTTTGGACACAAAGGTCTGAAACAGCTTCTGCTCACAGGATTGGTATCATCAGCTCGGTCATTTTGGCATGTTATCCCTAAAAGACAGAAATTAAACAATTTGAGAAAAACAAAACCTGTATGTACAGGTTATTTTGACTTGTGTACTTATGTGTTCAAAATGGTGACAATTTTTTTTTTCTTTTCTGCAGTGATGGGACCCCCTGATGTAATTCCATTGGTTTTTGTGGATGGGCACTATTAGAGTTTACAATAAGAACAGTTCGATTCAAGTGATGGATTTGAAGGACTCCCTATGTTACCACATACAATACTTCTACTTCTCTGTGAATTATGAATTGAACCACACTCAAATATAATGTATGTCATGCTGAGGGTCTTTGGCCTTTTTTAGTAGCCGTCACATTGTCCATCTTTAGCTACAGTCTATGGGATTGATGCAGAGCCTATACTGGGTCCTACAACTTTGTAAGGATTTATACTTGTGTGGTGGCGTGTCTGTGTCACTCTGATATTACACAGTGGGGTTTCCATGCCACTGTGTGTGCTTTCATCAATGGTGACTGAAACAGACTGGATCAAGTTAGTTACTCCTACTGAAATAACTGCAACAAAGACTATATCAGAGAAGATGATGTACACATCAGACTGAGGCAAATCGGTTGTTGCTTGTTGAGCCAAAGACACACGTGGAAGAGGTGGGAGCCCTGGCGGACGAAACACCTGTTGTTGCCGCAACCTGTAGTTACATTTCTAGGTAGGTGCACAACATGCTTAATTGTGGGGTATGCAGCTACAATAGAAATCAGGTCAATAATAGTTTGAATACACCCACCAATGTTATCTTAAACTGTGCTATAATGTACTGTAAAACATGACAGCAACATGCTGTGGATGTCTGGACACGCTCTGGATACGGTTGTTTGAGAGTGGATAGTTTGCAGAGGGAAGAGAAACACAAGGCAGCTAATGAGGAACTGAATATAATCTCAAAGTCTTGTTCTCTTTGTGCCCTCAGTGCACCCCCGACCACCTCCCTACGACATGTGCTCTACACGAACATAGCAAGTCGGGTGGAAACATTTTGCCAGCGAACATAATCCATGCAGCAATTACCTCAAAAACATACGAGGCAAAACTATTTAGTCCTTAATGAACATTTCTGTCAGGAATCAGGGGAACTCCTAACTGTGACTAATAATTTATTTTTTCCTTAATTTATTTGAACACTATGAATATATTTTTGGGAGCTTGAATAGGAAAAATGAACCAGTAATTTAAATGAAAAAGGGCAAAGGAAAGAAGAAAATCTGAAAAAATAATGAAATCCTTATGACCGCTTGCAGGGGTTCTATGAGTCATTCATTTAGCCTGGGTATTTCACCGGGATGCAGATAGGTACAATTCTGTCCCCAGGTTCTCACCATAACAATCCTATTTGGTTGATGGTACCAGCTCTTCTGCTATGCTAATACAATCTGGTTTATTGAGATCATAAAAAATTGTTTCCTGAGGAAAAGGAAAAAGGTGGAGCAATAAAAAGACAGAGACTGAGCTGCGGAAGGGGCTGTTTCTTCAGATGGACACAGAAGGAGAGGGAGTGTGCGGCGGTAAGAGAGCAAAATGCTTCATAGCCTCAGGGGTGTGCGCCGCAGAAAGAGACAGCCTAATGGAGGGTCCCTGTGAGGAGTGGTGACAGTCTGTTTGCTCCAAACCAGTCAGCAGCTCTCCGCACAACCTCTGAAAGCAGGTGCACTGTAAAATCAAGATCACAAGGGGTTTTGTACTTGCAAACGAATACTTCCTAATTAAGGTAAATATACATATTTAATGAGCTTGAAGTGGTCTCATTTTCAGCTCCTGCAGGGGTGTCTGCATAATGTCCGCGCTGCACCAATTACAGGAAGAAACACCACAGGAGAAAAACAGGGAGACAATGAGAGCATGTGTAAATCCTTCCAACATTAGCAACCTATCATGTGGTCCGTGCTTTTACTAATAACACTCTGAGGTGGCGACTTGATGAGCAGCCATCGTTTATGTTTATTCCCCCGTGCAAAGCTCTGAGAATGTATCCAAGTTTTGACATAAGCCATTATTGTGTGAAGTGCTTAGAATGTGGGTCACATACCAGAGCAGTAACCTTGGAATCTGGGGGAGAAAATAAAGGCCTCTTTGATGCCGAAATTCAGTACATGGCCAGTGCATAAACAGAGGACTCATCTCGTAGACATATGCATCCATAATGCATGAAGAGAGAAAGAAAAAAGTGGACATTCAAAAAATAGATTTCCTGTAAGATGTTATGTGTTATAAATGCTTGGAAAAATCTTTGTAAAGGTATAAAGGTTTAGCGACCACATGCTGCCTGTCAGGTAAACTGCTATGGCTAACCAATTAGAAATAATAGAACATTTTTGGCAGTCCCATCCAAGGAACCCAAAAAGCATTTTGTCCTCCTGAGGCTGACCAGCCTCGGGAGTATGTGTGCACAGTAAGATAGCAACTGCAGTTCCTTTAAGAACCCTGTGGCTATATTTTTATGAAGAGCTTTCTATTTCAAGCAAACCACCATCGAGTTAAGCGGTGTGCCAGTCCGTGCTGGATGTCAGCTACGTACCCAGCTGCAGCTACACTATGGGCTCTGCTATCCCACTTTAGCTATTTTGTTCTTTACTTTGCAGCTAAAAAATAATATTTTGAAGTTTTTAAAGGAGCAAACAACATCCAGATTCACACAAAAAAACATGGTTCGAGGCAAAAAACACACACCTTAACCAGGCTCAGTCTGTATGTTCTGTAAGATTGTTCAAAGATTATGTTTTTTAGTTGATTTTGAAGTTATCCATCCATTCATTAACTCTACTACTTCCATCCTGTAAGAATTGTGGTTGGGTGGAGCTAATACCAGCCGACATTGGGTGAGAGCTGGGTTACACCCAAGACAAGTTGCCAGCAGGGTCAACATAAAGAGACATTCACACTTATGGTCAATTTAGAGTCTCCAATAAACCTAGCCCAAATCTGCATGTCTTTGGACTGTGAGACGGAGCGAAGTACCTGAAAAAAAGCGATGTGGACATTGGCTAAACATCCAAACACAAACCAGGATTCGAACCCAGAACCCTCTTTCTGTGTAGTGACAGTGCTAACCACTTTACAATGCCGGGAGTAATTTTAAAACAAACAGTAAAACCATTACTTGCTTACAATTGACAGGCGGGTGTCTGTTAACAGGACATATCAAACTCATCAACTCCACCATCACTCTCCATCTGTAGATAAACTGTATGAACCTTACAGGTCATGAATAATGGAAAAAAAGATTGAAAGAGGATTAACAAGAGACATCTTCTACCATATACCTACAGGGGGGAAATTCAAACAACAAAATACATAATTTGTCTATGCTGTGTAGAATGACACATGCAGGCATTTTCTGATTTGACAAACCTGCTAGCAAAACAGCATTACTGTCATTGTATGTGCCTTCCCACTCTGTTTCAAATCAGCTTTATAACATGACAATGCCGCAGTTACGATAATGTAATGGTTAGAAGAATACACATTAGGTCAAAGATAGGGAAGAATCATGATTATGGTCTGTAAGAAAAGGCTCACTTCCTTTGTTGCTCTGCCAGCTATACTTCACCATTTGAATCTTGAATGTTTGCTTCACAGTCAGTAGAAGGATTGATTAGGTTTGCATTCGGTCCTGTGGTTTGTGTTCATGTAATTAATCAACGACAGATGTCACCCGTGGTGAACACACCATTGGAATGTTAACATAGACCTATTCAAATTCAACAGGACCTTACCATCAAATGTGTATGGCAATATAATCGGCAATTCAATTAATGTGGCTAGCTGAGATGGCTTAACACAAAGCTACCCATCTCAGCTGGCTGAGCTGATCACTCTTAAATGAGTTAAACCCCCATCCGCAGTAATGTAGACATGTACTGTTGTTGTGAGATGCTAAAACAAAATGTACACCACTGCCTTAGCAGTTGGCTTAAAGTGGTTTTAAAGAAACGTCATATCTGAACATCTTAAGATTAGGTTCAGTTATTTGAGGTGTGCCTTCAGGTTTGTATTTTCCTTTTGCTTTACAATTCTTTCGCTGCAGGGCTTTCTTCCCAGTAATAACAGGCACCCCACTCGTTTCTTGCTGGCGTTATATCTGAAGTAAGTTCAGATATACCTGTCCCTCCCTCTTTCCGTTTTACTATGTAAGCCCTCACAGCCATAGCATTTAGTTATCCACAGTAGCTGAGTGCAGCCTAGGCCTGTTGGCATTTTATTCATGGGTTCATTGCTAATGAAGTGAGTCACATGAGACAATGACTTGAGTGGATATCAGATCGGATTTGTTAAGATCAGTTTCATCTCTTTAACATATTTTTTTTCATCATGAGAAAATGTGAAGTTAATTAGATTAACATTAAAGTGGGTAAATAAACCTTAAATCTACCACATGGCAACCACATAGGTTAGTAGATAGGAAGATACATGTGGAGCTGTACATGATATCATTTTAGACCTCAGATTTGAGGTATGAAAGGCACGCATGGTGGCTTGTACATTAAAATGCAAATTTTTAACATGCAGCGTGGTGTGATCTTTTGTCTTATAAAGACAGGAGCGACACACACATAGAACAATGTGTATTAGAGGTAAGCCATGCTTCAGTGTTCACAGCCGGCTTGGGCAAACATAGCCATTCAGATCGCGCTCTGCCAGCCTTTTTTCATCATTTATGGCATTGACTGGGAAGACAGTCTTTTGGCCTTCCACTAAAAAATGATCCCACTAAAGAATATTGAATGCCTTTTAAAATTCCAATTAGATAACTAATCCACTCAATTACACTCCAGTTGGGATTTTAAGATTCCTTCTTTCAGATCATTAACTCCACAACCCGTGTTGCTCCTTTTGTATTGATTGCTGTGGTCACATTCACCACTGCTGGTGCTGAGATCTATCATTCATACATATGATAAGATTATCCAACTTAGAAAACCATCTGGTGCTCAGTATTGTGCTGCTGATAGTCACATGCTGATAGACATTTTGAAAGCACTCAAGACTCCAAATGAAAAGGCCCAAACATGCATTGTTCAGCCTGCTTAGGAAAAAAAATATCATTTCGCTGAAGTATCTGAGGAGACAAAATGTTTTTTACTTAAAGTCTAGCTGATGCGTTATGTGTTTGACATGACACAAGTGGTGCTCGGGCAGCCCAAACCCAATCAATCTCAAAGCACCATGAGAGAAGGCAATTGCTAAAGTGTTCAGATATTCTGATTGGAATCCCAGGTGACCAGCACTGTCAGTAATGAGATATAATGTGTGCGGCCCTGGGAGACTTCTATTCACACAAATGCCTGGGGAGACTGCAGTTGTGATGGCATTTGAAATCTAATTGGTAACACTTTCGCAATGAATAAAGGAGGACACTAGGCACTCTTACCACGTGTGTGACACAATGAGGCAGAACAAAATTATTTAAAAGAGCCCCGGCATTCAGGGTTTCAGTTTTAAGTTGTTGCTGAAGCAAAGGGAAGCCAGCTGTTCCAAAGGGGAGTTGGTATCCATGTGTGGGGGTTTCCCAGTTATAGATGATTTTACTTTAATCCATTGCATCATGGATCATTTTACTCTTCATTTACACCAGGAGTTAATTAGGTTTAGAGCGAAGATGTGTAATGGAGAGTATGTAATGGAGATGCCAACCAATCAGCAGTGATCTCTGACACGAATTTACATATCCATATTGGAACCTGTGATTAACATGTTGTTCTCAGCAGTTTCTGTTTGCATGTATGTTCTATGTCATGTCATGCCCCACCCCTTCTTTTTTTTAGTTTTGAGTATGTTTTGATATTTTGACAAATATGTATTTCTTACTGAAATAATAAAATAAATTCAACACTCAACTTTATCCATTTATCATGAAGCTGAAGAATTTCTGAAGAAAAGTATGGAAACGTTTTAATGTCATTGTACATTTTCCTTATTCTCTTGAAAATGGGACCAAATGCTACTTGGGAATGATGTTGTTTTTTTTTTGCTAGTTTACCTGCGTATTAAAAAAAACGACCTGCTATTTTTGGTATATATCTGTTGCCCCTGTTAGGGAGCTAACAGCTCTCCATCTTCTGTGTGCAAGAGCAAAACTTTGCTCTCAGGAGCCTCTGACCTCTATGAAGGCCTGCCTGAAGCAGACTGCTGAAACTCTTCCTCAAACACAGCGATGTGCGAGCCTGCCGTAGGATCAACCAAGAGGTGAACAAGTTGTATTAAACCCCAGCGGCCATCACACAGAGTCTTACTAGCTGAAGTTACAAGTAACAGGAGCCACAAAGCAGAGTTAGTGTCGAGCAGCTAACACCTGTCAGGAGGGCAATTCTCAAGCTTATAACAGCTGAGCATGAGACTCAGAGTTTAAATTGATGAGTGTATGGTATAGATGTGATTCAACGTATTCATTGAGCGCCATTGTTATGACTGTTCACAGGCTTATGTGATGTTGGTATGTTCCATCCACATGTTTCTAGCACGTTGAGCACTATAATTAAAAAACACTTCTCTATGAACTCGGTGCCTTTATCCGACCAAAGGTGGCCATGTGGTTGAGCAGCCATCTTGATTCCCCAATTTTGTTTGTAGATTTTAGTTTTCTGCCACCTTGGTTGTAGCATTGTTTCGTTTTCCCTTGACTCTGCCAGCACACACACACGCGTGCATATATATATGCAGTTACATTCATTAGATTGGATATTGTTTGTTCTCACAATTATCTTTCAAATAAATGTTTCTGAATATACTGGCTGATGTGTTACATGTTGTACAAGAGTAAATATTGCCACCTCCTTCCCTTCTCTCCAAACCCCTCCAATATTACTGACTATGGTGGTTTTGATGGTAGCTATTAAATCAATTACCCAAATTGATGACTGAATCAGTCATTTAGCTATCATTTTGCCCTGAGGAAACATTATTACTGATACAAACACTGGTGCTCTGTATATAGCAGTATATTCCAAGTACAATACAGGATTCAGATTTCCAGAAGAGGCCATCAGAAGGAATTAGCACATAACACTTACATGGACAATTGTGTAATATGATAATAGTAAATGGTTTCTGTCACAGCAGCTTCTCTGCATCCACCATAATCCCAAGGAATAACATTTGTTTACATGATGTATAGTGGTGTGCTACGTGAATTTAAAATCACAGTATGTCTAGATTTCTGCAGTCTATTAAAGTCCATGATGATGTCTAGTGTACTTCATGGTGAACATTTTACAGTCCATTACCAGTGAGGTGGCGTTTTCTATCACTGTAAGCTGTTCATTATTTCAAACACAAGTCAGGGCCAATACAAGCCGTCATCACTTTCTTATTTGTTTTTTCTCTCCCTCTGCTGTAAGAAGGCAAGCCAAACACAGCGCTGAGCAGTGCCACACTTCAGATTGAATGTTCCTGCGCACAGAAGCTCTTTTCTCTAAAGCCCACAGCACTTCACTCTGCATCTCCACCTGTCTATAAACACCATGGAACAGTGCACTGTGGGAGTTCACTTCCAATCAATTTATATTTATCTGCTTCTGCTGAGCCACGAGCAAACATTTCTCACGTGTTACAGCGCCAGCAGCCTTTCCAAAGCCAGCCCTTCCACATCACATTTCATCTCTATCTATGGCTGTGTTTTTACATCCACTCAGACTCAGCAGCCGCTCTCTTACCAAGTTTATATTCATAGCTTTCATGTACGCACAACTGTCACATATCTGATTTAAATGCATCTCAGTGGGCATAAGAGGCCAGAAAGTACTTCGGCTCTCAGTCTGGCTGCTGGAGAGAGTGATGGCCAGGTAAAATGTGCATCTGCACTGCGGGATGGATCCAGTGCATGTCTGGGGATTGTGTCGCCATGGGAAGGCAGAGCTGCTTAGTGTAGCAGACTGGAGGTGTTAACACATGAGGCGAGGTCATGTCAGTGTTCAGGCTGCACATTAAGAACCAAAGTCATCATCCAGTTGAAGCATTAGCCTGAAAGAAGATTTTTGGTCCAAAGGCCTTGACATCTAATTAACTCGCAGACAAAAAGTGCTGAGAGTTTAAATTTATTTTTGCTAGCTTTTAAGGTTTCCTTAGCATGCACCAGCCCTGTCTTTTATCACGCATTTTGCTCCTGCAAGAGCAAATTTTTGTGTAATATTCCACCCAGAATCCATGATATCACCAGATCAACAAAACTCTTGCGCCCCTTCCCCAAACTGTCTCTTTTTCTAGCCCCTTTTCCACTGGTCAACACCCACTTACATCTGGCTGTTGTCTGCAATGGGAATGGAAACAATCTGCATTCAGTCCCGGGTCAGGTGACTCTGTAGTAGAAACAGGTTTTTAGCACAGAGTTTTGAGTTCCTGCTCCGATCAGCAGTGATGGAAACATGACACTCAGGTGAAGGTGTCATTTTTATGCATTGTGCTCCTTTAAGAGCAAGTTTGTTTGTAATACTCCACATACAGCATGCACAAACTTGTATGACCATGACAAATATTTATTTCATAGCTTTCATAGCACACTCAAATATATTACAGAGTTGCCCCTTTAAACTATGAAGATAATAAAGGATTAATTTTCATATACTTAATACTCCATCTATACTGATGAGGCATGTTTGTACGAGCACTTGTGAGGTGAACATTTATAATATCATGTGCACAGGAATGAGAAGGCTGCTCAGCTCCTTTCATCAATTGATGGTCTAGTTAAACTTTACTTTAAGTGGACTGACGTAAAAGTGGTGTTTTGCAAACTTGAGCTTGAAAATCAACCTTGACAGAGATTTATTTTTTCCTGAGATGTGCACTTTGCACGGGGACGATTTGATACACTTACCGAAGTGTGGCAAATGCAAATGTTTGCTTAAGAGGCTGCACTAGGATCCTTGAGAGTGCAGTCTGGCAGGGGTTCGTATCTCAAAGGCATCTTTGAGGAGTGGAAATACCATACAGAAGTCTCTGCTGATCACAACATATGACATCTACCAAATGGGATGTTTTATCTGAAAGCACTGTGAAAGCCGTTATTCCAGACGAAGCCGCACTTTCAGATCAGATTTTTTTCCTGGTCAGTGCCACAGAACAGATAGCACTGTCCTTGGTTATCACATTATATTTTTTTCCTCTATACCTCCCAAATGGTTAAATGCCAGATCACATCATTTTGACAGCCTACTCAAGCATTTATAAACCTATTCATACCATCTGTTAGCAGCACGCAGCAGTCTCTGCTAGCCTTCTTTTTACTGACCTGCTCAGGCCAAGAGCCCCTATAGCCATGTTCAACCCCATGCTCCCATTCAGCCATTGTTATTTTCATGGCTTACAGAAGATCCCTTTGGACAGATAGTGGCCTCGACATCAATGGCTGGAAATGACAATGAGGCCACTGTTGACTGGACAAGAAGAGCTGCTGGTCTGGAAAGCAGTCATGGCGTTTTACCATGTGATATGATTTGACATCTCTGGTCAAACACTCCGATAATAATCAGTGCGTCTTCGCTTAGGAACAAAAGGGTGGTGTATGACAGACTGTGACATTCACAGAAAACGTGTATGGTGAAGGACATGCATGCAAACATGCATTTTATATTTTTTAATGGATGTTACATGCTCATCCGCATGTATAAGTAAACAATATGTCTTACCATGTAGTTGGAGCTTTCAGCTTATTCCTGCATGCTATCCTGTACTCATCATTAAAGCTAGCACACTTATTTTTAGCAGGTATATTTACCAGCTTCACAATATTAGATTGAAGTGTCGCTAATTAGCACTAAAGACAAGACACTGTTATGCCTGCAGAACATGAGAGAATTAGAAATTATAAATGAGTTTAGCAGGTACTTGAAAGAAGTTGTGGCAGCTGTGGCGTTTGAGAAAAAAAATTAGAATCACCAAAATCATTACGATTTTTCCTCTGCCACTGTGAATGTACTGTATGTACCAACAATTATCCATTCAGTAGTTTTCACCACATTTCACTTATCATGAGAAATAACTATGTGGAGGCCATGAATATCAGTGTAAAATTTCATTTTAGTCTACCCTTGTTGAGCTATTCCAGTCAGAACCAAAGGGACCAGCATAATGTCAATGTTATTCATAAAGCAACACAGGTATCTGGGTTACACAAGCAAACAATCACAGACAAATATTAATATCCAGAGTAAATATGAATAAAAACCTGAAGCGTGAGTGAGACGGCTGTTCACTGTGGTGCACAGTTAGCTCTCTAGGCAAGGTTACGTTGCTGCAGCAGCTTAGAAATGAAATGCCACCAAGGTGCAGTATGTTTCCCAGATTAAGACGAAGAAGGAAAAACAAAAGTCAAAATGAAAATCTGAGTGATTTGCATGCAAATGCCAGCCAAAGGGTTTCAAAAGGAGCTGCAGCCTGTGACAATGTAGAATATGTATATTTAACAGCAAGATAAAGTTCAAATGGTACCAAAGGTCAGTGCAGCGAGTTTGAAGGCCAACTGGATGACATCTGACAGAATGCTAATTATACCGCCACTGCAGCAGAGACTGCAACACCACGCCAGTGCTTTAACAATGCTTTACTCAAGGACTTTCACAAATGTACCATGCTCCACATTAAAATATGAAGATTGCATTCATGCCAGTTTTGTAGAGAATAGAGATTCGTGAGATATTTCTTTAGACAATTAACGGGAACTTGAATAATTTTACATATTTAGATCAGTTTGAAATATCATACTCAGCCTTTTAATCTAAAAAAACTGTTTGCCAGGAGGGAAGAGCCTCGGGTGGTGCAGTGGTTAGAACTGTCACCTCTTAGCAAGAAGGTGGAAATTCAAGTTGTCTGTGTGGAGTTTGCATGTTCTCCCTGTGTTTGTGTGGGTTTTCTCTGGGTACTTCTTCCTCCCACAGTCCAAAGACATGCACATTGAGGTTAGGTTAATTGGAGACTCTACATAATACATGAGTGTAAATGTAATAGTTAATGGATGTTTGTCTCTATAGGTCGGCCCAGGGATGCACTAGCAATCTGTCCAGGGATTGCTGTCAGCCCAATGTCAACCGGGATTGGCTCCAGCTTTCCTCCCAGTATAGATAATGGATGGATGGATGGATGGAAGGGTTTGGGGGACTTGAGGATCTAAATGTCAATATATCTCGGCCTTTAGTGTGAGGTTTCACAGAATAATGGAACACAAGGCAGACAGTTTGTGATTTAAAACGATTTATTACACACTCTGATGGAAGGACTGTAGATGTAGAGAGTCAGGCTGGTGGAAAGCAAGGTAGGCAGTTGGACTGGTTTTCCTGAAGGCTGGTGAGGAGTGGACCCGACACATTGGAAGCTGGCCAAGACGTAGCACCGCTGAGGTAAACTGAACGAACTGGCGAAGACTGGAAGGTTGAGCCGTGGTATAAATACTGCAGGAGCTCGATTGTGAATGGAGGGCAGGTGTGCAGCTCAAGGGTTGCAGGTTGTGTGATCGTCATCCAGGGAGATCCACAAGGGAGGGGGTAATACAGTGGAAACACTAGAGAGAAGCTGTAGCCCATAGTACAACAGTATCCCCCCCCCCCTTCAACGGGAGCGTTCAGGCGACCCACCAGGCTTCTGTGGATGGGCCCGGTGAAAGTCTTGCATCATCCTGGCATCCAGAATGAAAGAGAGAGGAACCCAGGACCTCTCCTCTGGAATGTACCCCTCCCAATCTACAAGGTGCTGGAGACCTCGGACCAGACGGTGAACATATAGGAAAATGTACGCTGCATCTATTTAAGTCATAATGTACCAAGGTCGGCCACTTCATTCAATATTTCTTTGCAGTATTTCGACAAATATTCAATGACTTCCTAAAACAACATTGTACAGACATTCAGGGTCCATAGAAATGGATCCGTAGTTGATATCCAACTTTTTCCCAATTGATCTATGAATTACAACCATTGGGTGAACTGCCATGAATCTCTCAAAGTTGCTAGTGGACAAATTCCACTGCAAACTGTCATTATTAAATTCGGAAATCATTCTGTAAAATATCTGAAAAACTGATAACCTCATTGATCCCGTGACCTCTTAACTCTAGCTAAAATATAAGATTAGTATCGCTGGATGAATTTTCATGAAATTTGCCTATTGCTATAATCAGGTAATAAATTCACTTGTACAAATACTATATTTTACAACAAAACATCGAGGGCATATTGCCAGCTGGCTCAAAGCACTAAACCAAAATTTCTAATTTCAGACATCAGCAGAGGTCAATCAGCAACAGTATATCAAGCTATTTGTATAAATTCTGTATTTTAAAATGAACACAATTTCAACAGTGATGTTTCTCTGGCATTTTGTCTGCACAAAAACATTGGTGTGGTTCCTAGTAATAGAACTGGAATGTCAAGAGCAAATAAAGGGGCAGTGGAATTGTAGTAAATCTGTTAAAACTCTCTTATGAGTCTGATAACTATATAGAGCAGCAATCCTAAAACCTCAGCATTGCTTGCTGTGATTTATTGTGTGGATTGGATTTTAATGCTGCTTATAGTCGGAATTGAGGCATTTCTTTGATTAAGATTAACAAAAGTGAGAAATATGTAACCACCATTCTGCACCTCTTGCTAGATCCATGATCTGCAATTGCTACGCTGCTTTCGCTTCTTTATCTCCGCAGTCATCTTTTTCAAATTCAGACCTTTTGTCCAAGTTGATGTTTTTGTGTCACATAGTCCATTCACTGGGAAACTATCGGTTATACTGCTGTGTATGTGCGGGTAAGATGACTCACCGAAATATAGAATAGAATAATGGAGTGTTGGCTGAGGAGATCAAGACAGGATCAGTGTGGCAGGCGGCCATGTCTCCCACCGGAGCCTGCTGAGGAACACAAAGTGTCTGTTAATTTTCTCGCCGTCTGACACCTCAGGGGTACAGCAACATTTGCGGAGCCTACCCTGGAAATGTGACCTTGGACCCTGGCCTAGTACCACGACAGGGAAGGCTAAACAGGTTTTGCATACCAAGAGAGCTCCTTGTTTTCAGTGCAGTGTGTGAGCCACATAATAGCAGACCGGAGCAGGTTGAACGATCCCCCCTCCCTCCAGCTTCCCCTCTGTTTACTTTGTCCTGAACACCTGCTGTCTCTCAGCTTGTAAATTAGAGGGTGCAACACAGGAGCAGTGTACTGTATATGTGGGAGTGCAGCACCAAAGGATTAATTGCCAGCGAAGTGATTAGAGCCTTCCTTCTCTCTGTTTTTTCTCTGCTGTCTCTCAGCGACTTCAGGATTCCTACTTCTAAAGCCCTCCAAACACCACGCCACCTCTGCCAAAACAGATCCCATGCGAGTAAATGAGAAAACATCCGTGGTGAACCGAAGCCTGCAGTGTCTCATTCCTCCACGCAATTTATATATTTGTCTATTAGTTGGACATCTGCTGGTGAATATCAGTGGGATAACACTGTAGGAAGGAAGGTAAGAAATAGGGAGAAGGGGTTGGAAATATGATTTTCTCAATTGGACCTTTGTGTCTGTTGGAGGATTGTCGACCATGGATGTTTTTTCCATCTGTCCCAGAGCATTGTACCCAGAAACCACGATGGGGACTGCATTGTATATTATACATCCAATAACCTGTCACTCAATTCAGTACTCATCTTGTTGAGGTCTGCATAGGTCTGACAGGGCAGCATACACCCTGCATAGGCTGCATACTCTAAGTAGACACGTCCACGCTCATTTTCTCAAGGAATGAATACTTAAGATTTTCTAGTTGATTTAACACTTTAGTACTGCATAGTTTTGACTGTTTGTTTTAAGCTCAACTTAATTACCTAATTGTCAAAAAAATCCACTGAAGCCTCAAACTTATTGCCATGAATGTTTAAGAAAATCCAAACAAATGTTTTTATTTTATGGTTTACATGACAACAGCTTTCATAACTTTCACATCTTTCTTAGGTTTCACATCTTTCTTAAGGTTTACATACAGTCGTGTAGTATATCTTTTTAGCCATGCTTGTTACATGACTGTTGGGATGTCAGTTACAGTCAGCCCGTCTTGTCTAGTTGGCAAATGTTTACATCTTAGCATGCTAACAAGTTAAAAGATAAATGAACAGCAAAATATCAGCATGTTAGCATTGTTGTTGTTAGTATGTTAGCATGTCATCATGTTGATATTAGCATTAAGTTGTCAACTGCTGTATTTTCAAGGTGAAGTAGCTCAAAGGGGTATAAATAATTATCTTTTTTGTCCCAAAGAACACTATTAACTGTGCTATGTCTCCTCTGTGTATGATATATCCATTCTTTCTTCTGGTGGGGTTAGAAAACATCTTAAAGATTACAGAAAGGTATATGATGATCTGATGTGTAAAACAGATATCGGAATAAATTGCAGAAGTCAAAATTGTAAAAAATGACCCGAATGCACCTAATTAATCTAAAAATGTAAAAAATGGAAGTCAAACAGGAATAAACTCACTCTTGCCAACTATAGACCATGTAGAAATATCCAAAGATAAAGCCAAAATATTGCGAACAACAACGTTGCCATCTTCCGCATTTCGACCCAGTCTGCACAGTATTAATTAGGCAAGGTCCTTTTGATTAGTCACTGTTACGGACAGTGTTCTGTATGTCCTGTATGTATACATGTGTTGTGTTCTGTCTTGTGTTGTTGTTTTGTTCCCAAGTCCTTATAGACTGGTGATGCCTCCAGTGACTGGAAGGGGGAGCTCTCGGGCAGGACGCGCCAGTGAAGTGGCCAGAAGAAGAAGCATCATGGCCGCTCATCTCACCTGCATCCAATCTTCCAATCACCCCACCTGTGACAGATCTCTCGTCAACCCTTCCCCTTTAAATAGTCCTGTGTTTGTTTTGTTGGCGAGAGGAGGCGTTTGTGGTGAGCTGTGTCAGAGCGCTGATTGTTTTGTTTGGTCCTGATGTTTGCTGGTGTCTTTAGTTTTTACCAGTAGTTTAAGTTGTAGCAGCCTACTTTTGTTTTGTCTTTTGTCTTTGTTTACTTTGTTTGTTGTGCGCACAGGGACTACAAGGATAGGTAAGATACTCCGGGGTTTACATATCACACTCACGTAGGTTTACTGTTTGTTAATACCTCAGGTTAGAGTGAGCACCACCCGCTGTACTTTTGGGTGCTAAGCACCTGTAAAGGGGGGGGGGATTTCTTTGTGTTCTTTTTCTTTGGTGCCACTGTTAGTCCTTGTTGATCCCTGTGTTGCTTTGTCTAAATAAATACTGTCTTTATCTTATATCTGGTCTTGTGTTTTTGTGTGATTGCACCCTCACTTATTCAGACCTGTTGCATTTATGTTATGTCCAGCTACGAGCCACCAGGGGGCGTAACATAAATTGGGGGCTCGTCCGGGATCTTTGATCCTAATTAAGCAACAGGTTTGTTGAGTGTTGGTGTGCAGTGCACACGTCAAGTAGGCTGTTGATATTGGTTAGATTAGTTAAGGTTTGTGTTAAGGCTGGTTGAAACATCATGGACACGTTTGATCTTGCGTGTTTTCTTAGTGATCCTTCTGTGGAACAGATTGATCGCTGTAAAAAAAAAGATTTGTATGCCATTGCGGCACATTTTGAATTTTCAGTCCCCCCAAATCAGCTAAAAGCTGAATTGAAAGAAGCGGTCGTACGTATGTTGGTTCACAATAAAGTGCTTGGTACGGGCAGCAGTGCCGCTACTCGTGCGCCCGCTAGTCCAGCCTTATCCTTGTCTTCTAACTCAGAGAAGGACAGCAGGGAGGAAGAGGTAGATGGGGGAGGGCTGGGTAAGGATGAGTCAGTTCCTTCTGATCTGGAGATTAAGCCTCCGCTAACTCTGCCCCGACTGTCTCCATTTTCCTCACCTAGAGCAAGTGATGATGCCCGCTATAGGCTACGCTTAGCGCGCTTGCAGATGGAGGCGCAGGAGAAAGAGAAAGAAGCAGAGTATAGTCACAAGTTGGCTATTCGTAAAATGGAATTAGAAATAGAGGCGGATAGCCGCAGATTAGAAATAGAGGCGGATTACCGCAGAATAGAAATAACCGCAGATAAAGAGGTGAAGTTAAAGCGCCTAGAAATAGAAGCTGCTGCTGCGAGTTCAGCTCAAACTCGGTCCGTATCTGCTGAATCCTCCGCGCCTGCGAGAGGTTTTGAAGTGAGCCGAAATATCGTGCTAGTTCCTCAGTTTCGTGAGGCGGAAGTAGACTCATATTTTACTGCCTTTGAGCGAGTGGCTACCTCCCTGCAATGGCCAAAAGAGGTATGGTCTATAATGCTTCAATCTAAACTCACAGGTAAAGCCCAGGAGATTTTAGCTTCCCTCTCTCTAGAAGACAGTTTGTCATATGACACTATCAAGGCAGCTGTGCTTCGTGCATACGAACTCGTGCCGGAGGCGTATAGACAAAAGTTCAGGACATTTAAGAAATTGTCAAGTAAAACTTTCGTGGAGTTCGCCCGTGAGAAAGAGACTTTGTTTAATCGCTGGTGCAAGGCAAGCAACGCGACGGATTTTGACACCCTATCTCAATTGGTTCTCATCGAAGAGTTCAAGAATTGTCTGCCTGATCGAATAGTAACGTATCTCAATGAGCAAAAGGTTGGGACAGTAGGGCAAGCTGCGGTGCTTGCTGATGAGTTTGTGTTATCGCACAAGCAAACATTTGGGATTCCCCGATATGAGAGTAGGTCTTTTACTCCTTCTGCCTCGGCTAGAATGCAGTCTAGTCCGCCACGTCCCTTGCCTCTCCGCTCTAACGAGGAACGGGAGTGTTACTATTGTCACGAAACAGGTCACATAAAGGCTGACTGTTTTAGGTTAAAACGCAAGCAGTCACAGCCAAGCAAACGACCAAAAGAGGTTGGTTTGGTGCAAACATTGTTGGGTCAAGTGTCACTAGTCCCGGAGATGGAGGACAATACTCTGGAACCCTGTTACACACCATTTGTGTTGGACGGCCTGGTTTCCCTTAGTGCGAATGCGTTGAACCAGCATCCAGTGCGCATATTAAGAGATACTGGCGCAGCACAGTCTTTTATATTGTCAGATGTGTTACCTTTTTGCAATGACACTTTAAGTGGCTCCAGCGTGCTTGTGCAAGGCATTGAAATGGGCTTTGTGTCTGTGCCTCTCCATAAGATACATTTATCCTGTGACCTAGCAAATGGAGTGTTTAAAGTGGGCGTGCGCCCGTCTTTGCCCGTTAGAGGCGTCACATTTCTGCTAGGGAATGACATCGCTGGTGGCAAAGTTATGCCACTTTTAGAAGTTCTAGAAAGACCTGAGATTTTGCAGCCTGATGTGTTGGCTCAGGACTTCCCTGAAGTGTTCCCTGTGTGTGTGGTCACCCGTGCTCAAGCACGTAGTCTGGGTGAAGCAGTTGATTTGTCGGATACCCTGTTCGCTACTGAGGTGTCTGGCCAGACTCTTTCCCCATCTGTGATTATTCAGTCTACTGCTGAGCCGAGTGTCCAGCTTAAGGTTCAGGGCGATACTTCCACCACAGAGACAACTAGGTTGCCTATGGTACGAAGTAGTCTTATTGCTGCTCAGAAGGAGGACGTTACTTTAGCAAAGTGTTTTGCTGCGGCTCTTGCTCCAGAGAACGCTAAAAATAAAGAAATTGATTATTTTATGGAAAATGATCTACTGATGCGGAGATGGAAATCTCGCGCTGATTTTGATAATGAGTGGAGTAATGTTTTTCAGATTGTTGTGCCTACACAGTACAGACAGTCCGTGTTATCTCTGGCTCATGAACATCTCTGGTCTGGTCATCTAGGTGTTACGAAAACCTATGACCGAGTGTTGCGACATTTCTTCTGGCCAGGTTTGAAGCGAGATGTGTCTTCGTTTTGCCGTACGTGCCACGTATGTCAGATCACGGGGAAGCCTAATCAGGTTATCAAGCCTGCACCTCTTCACCCGATCCCGGCTATAGGGGAACCGTTTGAGCACGTGTTGGTTGATTGTGTTGGTCCTCTGCCAAAAACGAAATCCGGTAACCAGTTCCTGTTAACAATCATGTGTGTAGCTACCCGGTATCCGGAGGCTATCCCTCTTAGGAGTATAACAGCTCAGTCAGTAGTAAGGGCCCTGATCAAGTTCTTTTCTACTTTCGGCCTTCCTAAGATCGTGCAAACCGATCAGGGTACCAACTTCCTTTCGGGTATTTTTGAACAGGTGTTAACATCCCTCTCGATATCACATCGGATCTCGAGTGCTTATCACCCTGAGTCGCAGGGGGCACTCGAAAGATGGCATCAGACGTTTAAGTCAGTGTTGCGCAAATATATCATGGAGACCGGTAGGGAATGGGATGAAGGCGTCCCTTTGGCTCTATTTGCCGTTAGGGAAATAGTGCAAGAGTCACTAGGTTTTAGTCCAGCAGAGCTGGTATTTGGTCACACCGTCAGAGGCCCTTTACAGGTGTTAAAGGATCAGCTAACGGACAAGAGTTCGTCCACCCAGCGAAACGTGCTGACCTACGTGAGTCGCTTCCGAGAACGACTGCACGAGGCTTGTAGTATCGCTAGGGAGAGTCTCTCTGCTGCACAACAGGGTATGAAGCGGCAGTTTGATAAAAAAGCACTTCCACGTTCTCTACAGCCAGGTGACTTGGTTTTAGTGTTACTGCCCATTCTAAGTAATTCAATGAGTGCTCGGTTTTCAGGACCTTATACTATTGACAGGAGGTTGAGTGCCACTGACTATGTGGTCAGGACCCCTGATAGAAGACGGAAAACCAGAGTGTGTCATATAAATATGTTGAAAAATTATTACAACAGAGACGAGGTCCAGCCGGAGACACGCAGTGCGCCTCTTGTAGCCACTGTTGCGGCTGCGGTGTCACTAGCAGTGAGCCCTAATGCAGTGAGTGATGAGGATGGCCTGAGTTTACGCAATGCCCAGCAACAGACCCCTCGGTTGTCCAATTCAGAGATGTTGGTGAAACTTCCATCCTTGATGCATCATTTAAGCAGGGAGCAGGAAGCTGACCTACTCTGCCTTATCTCAGAGTTCCCCTGTCTGTTTGGAGATGTGCCTACCCGCACTACGGTGTTAGAGCACGACATAGAGGTGGGTGAGTCCCGGCCTATTAAACAGCACCCATACAGGGTAAATGCACATAAGAGAGCTTTGATGAGAAAAGAGGTTGACTATTTACTTGAACATAATTTAGCTCAGCCCAGTTCCAGTCCATGGAGTTCTCCGTGCTTATTGGTTCCAAAGCCTGACGCTACTGTCAGATTCTGTACAGATTATCGAAAGGTAAATCATGTTACTGTACCTGACTCGTTTCCTATGCCCAGAGTAGATGATTGCGTGGATACCATAGGGTCAGCTCGATATGTCACAAAGTTAGATCTATTGAAAGGTTATTGGCAAGTGCCCCTTTCACCACGTGCTTCTGCTATCAGTGCTTTTGTGACTCCTGACAATTTTTTACAATATTCCGTGATGGCTTTCGGAATGAGAAACGCTCCGGCCACTTTCCAAAGGTTGGTGAATATTGTGTTTAGTGGTGTACCTAACTGTACTGCATATTTGGATGATGTGGTAATACACTCATCAGAGTGGACTGCTCATGTGGACTCGCTAAGAACTGTGTTTCAGCGACTGGCTGATGCATCCCTGACACTGAACCTGGCAAAGTGTGAGTTTGGGAAGGCAACTGTGACCTACTTGGGTAAACAGGTGGGCGGAGGCCAAGTGCGTCCCTTGGAGGCCAAAATCGCAGCAATCACATCTTTCCCAGTGCCCACCACTCGGCGAGAGTTACGCCGATTCCTCGGAATGACTGGTTACTACCGAGGGTTCTGTAGGAACTTCTCTTCTGTTGCAGCCCCAATGACTGACTTGATCAGTCCATTGGTAAAGTTTGTCTGGTCAGACAGGTGTCAAACTGCCTTTGAGTGTTGTAAAGCACTCTTGTGTAATGCGCCAGTACTCAGTGCTCCTGATTTTAGTAAACCGTTTTCCATGGAAGTCGATGCGAGCGGTATTGGTGCTGGTGCAGTTTTAACTCAGATGGATTCTGAGGGTTTGGTCCACCCTGTAGGATTCTTTTCGAAGAAGTTTAATAGTAGCCAAATGCACTACTCTACCATAGAACAGGAGACGTTGGCTTTGCTGCTTGCGATTCAATTTTTTGAGGTGTATGTTGGGTCTAGTGCGGAGCCTGTGGTGATTTACACAGACCACAATCCGCTGGTGTTTCTGCATCGCATGCACAACCACAACCAACGACTGATGCGTTGGTCTTTGTTTATTGAGAATTACAACCTGGTGATCCACCACAAAAAGGGCACCGAGAATGTGTTTGCAGACGCTCTGTCTCGCATGTAAATATTGTTGGTCAGTAGTCCTCTAAACCGCTGTGGGAAATTGATATTGATTTTGGGGTTTACGGGATGGTTTAAGGTATCGTCAGCCCTGGGCTGACTCTTTATGGGGGGGAGTGTTACGGACAGTGTTCTGTATGTCCTGTATGTATACATGTGTTGTGTTCTGTCTTGTGTTGTTGTTTTGTTCCCAAGTCCTTATAGACTGGTGATGCCTCCAGTGACTGGAAGGGGGAGCTCTCGGGCAGGACGCGCCAGTGAAGTGGCCAGAAGAAGAAGCATCATGGCCGCTCATCTCACCTGCATCCAATCTTCCAATCACCCCACCTGTGACAGATCTCTCGTCAACCCTTCCCCTTTAAATAGTCCTGTGTTTGTTTTGTTGGCGAGAGGAGGCGTTTGTGGTGAGCTGTGTCAGAGCGCTGATTGTTTTGTTTGGTCCTGATGTTTGCTGGTGTCTTTAGTTTTTACCAGTAGTTTAAGTTGTAGCAGCCTACTTTTGTTTTGTCTTTTGTCTTTGTTTACTTTGTTTGTTGTGCGCACAGGGACTACAAGGATAGGTAAGATACTCCGGGGTTTACATATCACACTCACGTAGGTTTACTGTTTGTTAATACCTCAGGTTAGAGTGAGCACCACCCGCTGTACTTTTGGGTGCTAAGCACCTGTAAAGGGGGGGGGGGATTTCTTTGTGTTCTTTTTCTTTGGTGCCACTGTTAGTCCTTGTTGATCCCTGTGTTGCTTTGTCTAAATAAATACTGTCTTTATCTTATATCTGGTCTTGTGTTTTTGTGTGATTGCACCCTCACTTATTCAGACCTGTTGCATTTATGTTATGTCCAGCTACGAGCCACCAGGGGGCGTAACAGTCACCGTCACAAGGCCAACATCTATACAAACAGTTATAATTTGTATTTGAAAATACAGTAGGTACTAATTTGTTGTCGTCTTATTTGATGGAACATCCACTCCAAGTTTAATTAAATTTATTTCCGTACCTGAAAAATCACAAAACAGGTAACACTCTTTTATATAACTAGTTATATAACATAATGTGGGTTTTATTTGACCATTTCACTGCAATAATTGCTGATTAGAAAGATCCAATTAAAACCTGTAAAGCACAGGATCAAGTAATTATGGAGCAGCAGCTGGTTTCAGATTTATCTTTACTTCATAATAAATCCAACATTGTAATGTATTTTCTTGTAGGTAAAGAAACGTGCATCTGCAACATTAGTGTATTATGGACATTTATTAGTTCAACTGGACCTTTTTTGTCCCTATGTGGCAAACTTTCTATAGAGATAATACATGGGCCTCTATTCAGAACACCTTGTCAAGTGTGTGATGGCCCCTTGGCCTCTGACCTACTTTTGTGTTTGGTTTTTGGGAGACGGAGTGAGTGATTGAAGTGATACTGGACCCCTGAGCTGGTGTAAATGCTTCACTCTCCCTCTCCTCCCTGGGTTGCTTGGTTGATTTGGTACTTTAGGTTCTTGGTTTAGATAAATCTGAATATATTCCCTCATCCACACACTACAAACATTGTTGATTAACTCAAGTGCCTGTCCTGTAATGTTTTAGTTTACTTAAATGTGCCTTTAATTAATCTATATTATAGGATCATACAATCCTCACATTTATCCACTTATTATGCACTTAATATTTGATTTTCCCTCTCAACAATTTTTTTACATTTTTATCCTTTTTACTTCTCTCACCTCCTTTAATCTTTTCAACTCTTTTATGCAACCGTTTTCATACCTTTACTTTGCTAGAAAATTGTTTAGAACTGTGCTTTCAGATTAAAATTGTTTGCTTTTAATTTGATCTCTATGTAGCTTTTCAATGACCCTGTACCGCACCCTGAATCTACCTATGAAAGGCACTTTTCAAATAAACATTGCCTTGCCTTCAAATAATTTCATTATTAAGGGAATGCTATTTGTCATTTGAATTGACACTTTTTAAAGAAATATCCTGATGCATTCTGTTCTGGTGTTTTTTCAGTGCATCCTCACAGAACCACGTGTCATGCGCTTATTTTTTTTTGCAGCCTGAACCTTTGTAACTCATTGCTTACGTGCCTCAACAAAATATCTGTAGTTCAACTTTAGTTCGAATTTAAGTGGAATTCTGCTGCAAGGACACTGAATGTGATGAGTTTTTTTTTACCACATCACCTACCGCTTCTTTGTAGTGGCTGACAATTTCTGTCCAATTTCATTAATTACAGTGGACGCTTTGCTCTCGTCTGTCCCAAACATCCTCTTGCTTCAAGTTTAAATCTTTTACCTGGTGCAGACTCCAGGTTAAAGTGTTTCTGCACTGGCATTGGAGCAGAACATATTAGTGTTCAGTTTCCTGACACTGTCTTTGATTTAATTGCCACTTCAAAATATTTTTATAGATTTACCTTTCTGAATAATGTTTTTATTCTTATTGTATAAAAGTTTTATTATTTTGTTTATCCCATCCATCTGTTGGTTTTGTTTTGATATCTTTTATACAGATTTTATGATTTCGATCTATTTTTTTCTTTGTGCAAAAGTAGTTTTTTGCTTCTTTTGCTCAAAAGATGCTCCTATTATGCTTCATATCGTGTGACTTCACTTTAGTGCTGATCCTCAAATGTGTTTTTTTCTTCTTCATTGAAAAACAAACACTTGTTATTATTATTGCTTGTGACTCAGGTTGTCAACACGATATAACTCTACATTTCTAACAATGCAGCAATCAGAAGCCATTTTTATGCTGATACCGCAGGTGTGATTGAGTGGAATTTGATTTAAATGATTCCAAAGCAGCTTTCTTATTGATGATTATAAGGAGCATTTTTGGATCATGATTCTTTTCCTCCGAGACTCAAAGCAGAAGAGATGGGAGCTGCATCAGTCTTTGGATTTGATTAAGAGATCGTTTAGCGTAGGCAGCATTACAACTTCTCCTGGAATTGATTCGACAGCCCTGAGCCTGCCCCTTATTTTTCGGCTCACACGTCCCATCTGTTTGTCACCTCTTAATATGAACAGAGTCACTCGAGCTGAAAATGTGTTGCAAGACCAATATTTACGCAATACCGCTTTTCCTAATGCATGCCAGAACTAGCAGAATAATGCCTGAACACTGGGCTTATGGCGCACTCTGCATGACAAATGTGTGCTGGTGTGTTCGGGATACATGTGACTAGAGGAGGCGGCCCCCTGGACCATTATGGCGTCCTAATGGAGATGCAGTGTGCAGGGCGAAAAAACGCTGGCCCGTGTGTGACAGTAATCATTTAAAGCGGCAGTGATGATCTAATGAAAACTTTTGCATTATCATGGACAGTCAATTCCATTGACTAACATCATTAACAGGTCACGGCCACCTAATAGCCACAGTCCATCTTACTCATCATTTTAACCCTCTCGTTCCTCAGTGTTGTTACGAGCCAGCAGCGAATCCATTCTTTTCATTAATCATGTAGCAAAGTGAGATAGACGTACACTAGCTGCCCAAACAATATGAATCAGCACTTTGCAGGCTAACTTTATGTGACGCTCTCCTTTAGGTCGAAAAAGGGATTTTATTCCAAGTTATTTTCCCGAGTGCACATTACTCAGTTCACTGCAGCTGAAAATGGTTCGTAGTTAATCATCTGAAGATTGATTTTGATTTTCCTCCCCCCAGACTTGCCCGCTTAAAAAACTCACTGAGCATTTTAATGTGAGCGTCATCAATGCTTGGAAAAAGCCTCGGCACCGCACACGACCAAACTGAGCCTTTCAACACTCTATAGGGGGGGTATTGAGACCTGACAGGCAGACTTCAAACCCAGAAGCTTATCTCATTTTAAATTATTTACACGCAAGAGAAATCAATTTTCAAAAGGTAATGGCAAATCCTCCCCCCTGTCCTCTGAAGTACAGTCCCAATCTTATGATCTCAGCACACTGTCAGATCCTTTTTGAAATCACATAAATATAAATCAGCGCAGGTTTTTATAAGTGAGTTATTTGTGCGCTAAGACCAGGGACAATGATGGTATTATTCTGATTCCTTCCACTAAAGTACAATCCCATTTAATGTGCTCAGAGTGCTGTCAGAACATTTCTAAAATCACATAAATATAAATGAGCAGAGGTTGCTCTAACTAACTGGAAACTGCAGAGCTGCTGCTGCTCTGATCATTTTTTTCTCATAGTTGAGAAGAAGCTCGAAAATCTGTTGTATTTGTCTTTTCTTGCATGTTTGTATTTACTGATGCAGATTGCAAAATAGCCTCCGTTCCCTCCTGGTTTTAACATGCAATCTGCATGGGTACATTATCTGCATAATAATAACATCTAATAATGGGGCCTTTGCATTCGCACGCGGTATCAATAATCACTCTGAACGGTGCACGCTTTGTGATCGGATCTCAATATGCAAATTAGCCCGCATAGCTGCCAGACTTGTCAACAAACATCCAAGGTGAAGGGAGAGGCCGCTTCGACCATGACCCTGTTAAGGAGTGGATGCAGTTCCAAGATGGCAAGCTTCCATGTTTTTGAAAATCTGACGATCTGAACCTTGTGAGTTAGTAAGGAACAATGATATCGACTCAAACCATATATATGGCCCTGCATGCATTCCATGGCCGGGCAAACTTCACCATAGATTTGCACGTGTGTTGTTCTTTAATTTGGTCAATATTAATTAGTATTTATTTATTTATTTATATTTGAATGAACAGACAAACAGTGCTCCATAGCAGTAAGGCGGGGCGGGTGAAGTGCGCAGTTATGCTCAATGTAAAAGCACAACATTTGTTTTGTTGTTGCAATGCTTTTGCATATATATTGAACAGCTTTATTTTATTTGAAAAGTTGCAAACTGAAGATTGTGTTGGTTGCTTCTCAGACCTCTGAAATAGCCAAGATGCAATGTATGAATAAATGACAGCAGTTAAGTAAGTCATTCAAACTTATATATAAACCTCACACGTGCATGTGTGATCATGAAGGAAATTCAGTTTCATCTCATGAAAAAACACATAAAACATATCTAAGCGTCATTGCAGATAAACCAGGTAGGATGAATGCAAAGTTTTCTAACTTCACTCTGCACCACAGACTGTTTATAAAAAGCTCTGCACACAAACAATAACAAGTAACAGCATAAAACTGTTTGAGGAGGACTCACTAATGACAAGGAATAATTCTAACATAGCTCGGGAGCTTTAACACGGCCAAGAAAACATCCTATTCCAAACAGGCACGTGCAGAGTCCCTCATCATACCATCTTCAGAAAGGAATCACAGGTTAATAGCAGGTGTAAATATAGGTTCTTACAATGAGGTAGGTTTCATGTCTAGATTTCTACATTATGGAAATGTGTCTAACTTTAATTAACCACGTGTGGCCTGGTTCTTCATGTGCATCCAATCATCTCACTTGTCAAGTTTACACATGATCTCACAGTCAGCAGTGCCGCATTCTAAGAGACTGTGTCTTGTCTGAGTAAATGTTATCACTTCAGGGACAAGCAGCATATTTTTCACTTTTGTCTCTGAATTATAAATGGAGGAATGTGCCACCGATTTTATCTGCATGTGTGAGGGATCCGAGTGTTAATTAATTAAAAAGCCCTGTCTCTTTACCCGGCTCTTTAATTACCAGTGAATGAAACAATGCCTAGTGTGAATTATGTCTAATCAGAGGAATAGATTTCACCAATTAAAGTGCCCTCCAGGCTGGAGGTGAGAGTAAAAATATGTTGCAGACTTGCACATAAATCCAAGTATTGATTGAACACCAAGGCGTGGGGATTCAATAAATATATCACGGCTCTCTCTCTCTCTCCATCTCTTTTTCTCTGCATCGCAATGTCAAGTCCTGCACACACAGAAAGAGACAATGATGGGAACCATTAACTGATGGCATCAGGAGCCCAGAATACTGTTGGTAAAGTCAGAGAAGTTAGTGTGACTGCATAAGTTTTAAAGAGACCTTGACCAGCATCTGCCTTATAGGGACATTTGCTGTAAAGAATGCTTAAGAATATAGTATTGAATAGTTTTCTTTTAAATTAGGTTTTGCATCTTGATAAATACGATACTAAACTCAGTGACCAGGTAATAGTGACTGTGAAAAAGTTTTTAGAAGAAAAGAGTTTAAGTAAAATACAATATCTATTGGTTAAAGAGTGCTTAAAGCTGAAAAGTATACGAATAAAAAGCACAAAATGGTAGCGCTTTTAGTTTTTTAGTGTTTTTAAGGAAGGAAAATAACACAAAATGCACAAAAACAGGGCATACACACTTTTTTACACGGCTTGATTGATGTCAGTTGTTGTTAGTGGACACCAATATTCCAGTAGTATCCAGATTAACACTGTGAACAGCATTTTCTAATTAGCCTGAATAAGGTCATATTCGTCAAAACTGTAAAGAGCAGGCGGCCGGTCCAATTAAAAACAAACTCAATTGATTGAAAACACAAAATAAAGGGGCAGGCCCGGCTGGAAAACAAGACAAGAGAAGGAACTTGAGCTGACGGCGACAAAACAGACTGGACACAGACAGAAAGTGAGGACTTGACTTAAATCCAACCTGAACTGATGACAAACTAGAGACAGGTGGCACAGGACAAACAGGTGAAACAAATCAAGGCAACAAAACTGGAGGGAAACGCTCAAAGGCAGGAAGTAAATGTAACGGACACATGAGGCAGATCAGACCATCTGAAAGTCCAGAGCATGGTTTGAACCAATAGTAATGTCTTTGTAAACATTTGATCCAGTTTTTTTGTTAATATTTATTTAGGGAGCTGAATTAAGACTTTTGTATGACATCCTGTTGTCGTCATCACCTGTAACTTCATGATGGTCCTACTACCAACAAAATGAACGTCCTCCTTCTTGACAAGAAATCCTGCGAACCATTTTTAATTCTCTTTCTGTTGTTTAATGCAACTTCCTGCAAATGACAAGAGAAAGTCAGAACAAAAAGAAATTCACGCTCCGAATGATTCTAACCATGGTTCACTCTTTCTGTCGGATTACATTTTAGTGTGTTGATCCAGAGAAGACACCTTTCACACCTGCTATTTTGGTTAACACTAAATTGAAAAGTCCAAAGTTCCAGATCAAACAAGACTGCTCCCTTAGTCACATTATGAAGACCTAATGGATTTTGCACCGCTTTTTACAACATTGGAATATGGAAATGTATGAACTACTTGAAACATGCCCTGGGTATGAGTGTAAACAAGATAAAAAAAACAACGTGGAGTTGAAGCTTTTGCAAAATTAGACGGTTAACACTCAAAATGGTATATGGTAGCATCGTGCATAAATTATTTACGGTTTCGGCTCTTCAATTCTGGCAGGAACATTACATTTACTGAACATAATCTTGATGTGTGTCATACACAGACTTTGCTCTTTAACATATTGAAGAGGAACATGAATGGAATTTTACATTAGGAATTCAAGTAAACATCCTTAGCGGAGTAGCATGTTATTCAGAGTGAGGTCAATAGTTAGATTATTAGTGTCCATGTAAACATAAAGCAACACGAACACAGTGCCCTTGGCTTTCTAAATCTAAAAAAAAAAGAGTGTGTGCTTATTTTTGTCTTTGTGTGAGCAGGAGTGTTTACTGCTAGTCAAAAATACAATAAAGTTCAATAGAACTAAAGTGCAGTGAAGTGTGGCCTCATGTGGCTCCTGTTCGAGTCTATATTGTTAATCTTGTTTATTCTGGTCAGAAAGATGGATTTCATTTGTGAAGGAGAAATCAACATTGTTCATTGTGTTTTCGTGAAGAGCACGTCATTGCGCTCTAATGTTCTTTCATAGCATGTTACCTAGTGTTTATGTTGTTATATATTGGGGAAAGAGCAGAACAAACCCATGGGGGATATCAGAGAGATGATCTGAACTCTGCAATGACCTGAGATAAAGTCCTGTGCAGCAGATAGAGAGGAAGCAGCCTACAGCAGTGGCAGAGTTGCCAGTAAAGAGAGTAGGAGTGAATGATCATCTGTGTCAAAAGCTGCACCAAGATCAAGAAGAACTACAATAGAATTTTCCACCTTAGTTACAAGAAGCGAGTGATCCATCACCTTGAGAGGTTCTGTCCTACTGCTTTGAAGGGCATAGGAGGCCGGCCGAAATACCTTCAGAATATTACAGCTCAAAGAGTAACTAATGAGTTTGATACTTTCTTTAAGGACCTTGGGCTGGACGACAATTCAGAGATTAGTCAGTGGGTGATTAGGAAACAAGGAGCAGAGATCATTTCTTCTTTGAAAGAGCTACTCACACACACACACACACACACACACAGACACACACACACACACACACACACTGGTTAATATCTGTGGTGATAAAAAAAACAAGTCAACAACAAAACCTGAAGAAGATTTGCAGAGAAAAACGTTGGGAGGGATGATAATGGAATCAGTGCTTTCATCACATATGTACGTTGTTCCCTGAGGCCAAAACACATAGAAGACAGAAAGAACAGCAAGTAATCGAATCGCTGTCCAAATGCAGAAATGCAGCTAATACCAGAACAAACAGGGAAAACACAAGCAAGGAGAACTGCTGATGGACTTGATTTGGATAAGCCGCAAAGATATATTTCCAAACAGACGCGTGGCGTCTAAATGGCAATGATTGCAGTAAAAGAAAGATCTGGGCTCTATTTTTATGGAATGAATTTTGGGTTTGTCAACATCAAGTTTCAAGATGGATGGTTCGAAAGGGTTGTACTCATTTTGTACTCTGCTATTATCCAATGAAAGAACCATCTACCATTTAAAGTCCAGGTGGGCTTGCATCTTGGTGGATTGCTGGAGGTTTTGCCAGCCAGGAAATGGTTTAAATCAAATTGTACTATCTTCACAATAACAATGAAATACTGCATCACCGATCCTGGACCAGAGTTTTGTTGGACAATGTGGCAATAATGTGTCTGACCACACCTCAACATGCCCGTGGGTGTCCAGATGGGTGAATTGCATTTGCAAATTGGTGACAAACAGGGAAATGACAATGAAGTATGTTTCCTTGTGTTGCTTGACTGTTTTCACACCAGATAAAATACCAAAACCTAATAAAGGATGTTAGGTATATATACTCCCCTACACTCCCACAGACCTTTTTGTGTTTTGACTTTGTTTTCATGTTCTTAATCTCAAATGACACAGACTATTTAGTTATATACTGTGTGGCCTTATCTCTCTTCAACTATCATCAACCGCTTAAAATATCATCTCATTCAAGACATGAGTCCATGACAGAATACTGGAGAATCACATTAACCCCCAGCTGTAGTTTTTGATTTGAACAATGCATGCTAATTAGTCCCATTTGTGACCTCAGTGCTTAGCATCATGGTTACAGTGGAAAAGTCATTGTTGACACTCTTTGTTACTGCTAATTGAAAAACAACAGCTTCCACTGAAGGAAGCTGGACATGAGATGTCCTAAAATGGACATGTTGAAAACATTTTGTTCAAGGTAATGCGTGACTCTGGGGCCAGTTACGAGTAAAATCTATAGTTTTGTAGAACAATAACAAGCACTCACTTTGATAGGTCTAAATTGATATATATCATTAATGTTGATGTAAATGGTTTATAATTATATAGAGCTTTTCTAGTCTTGATGACCACTCAAAGCGCTTTACAGTACAGTTTGCAGTTCACCTATTCACACACACATTCATACAGTGCATCATTAGCAGCACGTTTTTTTTCTTTGGGGGGGCAATTCCTGGTTCCATTTCTTGCCCAAGGACACTTCGGCATGCAGATTGGGAAGACTGGGTTCGCACTGCCGACCTTCCCCAGTTGGAGAACGGCCGCTCTACACCTCAGCCACAACTGCCGATATCTGAAAATATTAATCAAAAGTACATGGAGAAAAATTGTGGGATGCCGTAGACAGTAAATTAAGATGGACGACATGACAGCTCATTAAAAATGATGCCAAAACATTGTTATCTTCACCTGGTTGCTGGCTGCAGTATAGAATATAAATTCTGTCTCCTGCATGTTAGTGGATGGGACATAGACCAAACAAGGTCAACGTTTATTTTAGATTATTTGTTCTCAAGCATTGTTTCTGTCACTTTAGGTCATTCTTAGAACACTGATTTGTTTAAATGTTCATGTTACAAGCAAGTTGTAATTTCCTTATTTGATAGTGTAAAAATGGGGTTGAACCTGATTCATAATGCACTGGCAGGATCTGGCTAAATTGCGGCTCCATCTTTAATCACTGCTCCTCAGACTCTGGCACCAAATGTGCAAAATGGCAAGTGTTACAAAATCTGTAGTGCAGCGGTAAGCACAGTCACCATTAAGCGCCACGGTTTGGGTTCAAATGCCATTTAATCTGGTCCTGTGTGTATCCCTGACCCCTCCAATGACAGGTGGTGTAGTGGATGGATGGATGAGCAATAAATGCAGCAAAATAATTTATAAATAAATATGTAATTTTAAGCAGCACAACATTGGTTCTAAAGATATGGATCATTACTTGTAAAAATCTAATATTTAATATGATTGGATTGAATAAAAAATCTATATTTTTCCGGCTGTTAAGACCGACACAAATTCATTAAGGCATTTCATCTATTTGACCACAGCATACCAATGAAGACTTCATATGTCTTGCATATTTAGTCTAAATGGAGTTTGATATGGGAGGTGTGCCCTAGATTAGTGGTTTTCAAAGTCTTTCTGCCCAAGGCACACCGAAGGCTGAGCCAAAATCGCAAGGCACAATTGTATTCTTATTCATTCCAAAACCCTTGTTATCAACCGCGTTTTTCTCTCTTTTTGGGGTTAGGGTTGTTAGAGTTGCTCTGCTCCACACTGCCTGTCAATCAAGGTCTTACATGTGTCACACACTAATAATTACCACCCTCTGACACCTGCTCAAAACGATTCCCAAGGTTTTTTTGTTTGTTATTTTTTCAAGGTAAAGAATTTACCTCCGTGTTGAAAAAGTAATGCATACAAATAACTGATGTAATATTATAACATTTTAAAGATATTTATACATTTTTGTATCAGGGCTCCAGATTAACTGAACATGGGTTGCAGTGGTCTACCTAACATTTTCATTTAGGTGCACCAGCACAGAATTTAGGCGCATCTTTCAGTGTCGAATGATTTTACCTGGAAAGAAAAAAAGAATTCTCAGAGAAACGAAGCTATAAATAAACTGTGTAGGAGAACCTTTAATGTAAAAATGTTTTACATTTGTGTTGGTGTTGTGTGTGTGTGTGCCTGCACATTTTGTATGTGTTTCAAATACTCATCAAACACATCCAAAGTAAACTTCAGTACTGTTCAGGTCTTAATAACTAATATGTAATAAGTTGTGTGTAAAGTGAGCGCAGGTCAAGAGGAGTGTGGAGCGAGGACACTCAGACAGACTGTGAGTGAGTGGGGGTGTGTCTAGCCTGGGGCCTGTGTGTTTGAGTGTGAAATCTGCAGAGGAGATGAGATGAGGAAGCATCATGACGTCAAATACAGAGACACACCAGCTAATTGTTTGGCGCACCAGTGCGACCAAGGAAAGTTTTTAGTCGCACTTCACAGATTTAAATGGTAGCACTCTGGAGCTCTGTAGTAGTACAGAAGTATTGCAAAAGCAATATTGTCCATTTCTCTCAAAATCCAACGGCACACCCGGACAACATTTGGGAACCACTGCCCTAGATAACAAAAAAATGTGTAACATTTCAAATCCAAACAGAGGCAAGTCTCAACTCTAAAATTGAGTGAATTAAAAAAACTAAACTAAAAATAATTGAGTCACCTGGTATTTGAAAGGTAAAAAGATTTGCTTTCCTTCTCTCCCTGCCCTGTTACGAGGTTGGCAGACTCCATTACAGCGGCAGACAACCTTCCAACCTCACCTTAGCGAGCACTTGTGCTGCTCTACAGCACTACAGCACACCAGTCACCAGCCATGCCTTTGCTATCTAATGCATAATTTGGTGCCTAATGTGACAGTCCTCACTTCAGTCTGTGTTGTCTGTAGCTTCTCAGTCAGCAGAACAAGCGCTGCCTGTATTGCATGCTATTTTTATCTGAGCGCACATCTCTTATTGATAGGTAATTGCTGAAAACCCTTCATCTCATCACCATCAGAGTCTGGGGGCTTCGCATGACACCGTAACCATCTTCTCACCAAGGAGGGGATTTTTTTTTTTTTTATCCAATAATGATGCGGTAAAATAAAAATAATGCCACAACAACAAAAGTTTTTTTGAATGCAGTATAGAGAAAGGTGTCTCAAGAGATGGAGAAAACTGAAACACAGAGAGAAACGGAGCAATGCATCAAATGTAACCCCCTCATACTGTATTTCTGCATCTCATTTAGGAAGCCAGTCCAATTACTAAACGGGAACCCTTCACAGGCAAGAAGAAGTCATGGGATTATCCCTTTTATAGTCCAAAACTTAAATCCTCCGCAACCCAGAGGTTGATAACCCCTGTTAGTACTGGCTGGAGAAATATGAAATGTAACCTGAGGAAACCGTATCCAGTAAAGTCGCCATGCACTCTCCCCAGTAAACACAATGCCATTATATCTGTGTGTAATGAAATCGACCAGCCGTGGCTACTCCGTCTCATCTGCAGTCATTGCTGGCATCGCTCTGGAGATGGACTCCCTGTACGCATTCACTGTGTTGAGTGTTTTTATCAGCAAACAATGATTCAATGCTTTGTGGTCTACCACAAGCTGTGCTTCTAACACATCAAGTGGAGTGCTATTAGAGAATACTCGGGACGGGGAGGGTTGTGTGTGTGTGTGTGGGGGGGTGGTGGTGCTTGGTGCCTCGGGACAAAGTCTCTTTGCGCAGCAGGAATTGTGCTGACTGAGCCGTTCTGATAGACAGCTAATGTCTGTATTCAGAGCTCAGCGAGGCTCAGGAGCGTGTGACAGCGGCAGTGTGTGCCAAGAGGCTAAAGGCCATGGTGGAGGGAAAAAAAAAGGCATTTTAGTACAGTAGAAAAGTCTGAGAGCGGGTTGTGTTTGTCAAAGTGCTCAGCCAATTGGTTCAAATGGGTTTAGGCATTTTTTTAGAAAAAGCCATACAATGTAGCTGCGTGGTACGCGCTGTATTTCATCTCACTTAGTTTATAATCTCATGTCTGCAAGATCCAAATTTGACTTTTGACATGTACTTGAGCACGATATATGGAATAAACTTGACAGTGTTTTGAAGTAGCACTCAGATAGCAGCACAGCGCACTCCTCTGTGTCGGCAGCTGGCATTTTTATCTGACCTTGGAAACTCTTCTGTGAAAGAGTAAATTGACCGGCGGACACGAAAACTCAAGCTGTGCCACAGATTAGTTCCCGACGATGACCTGCAGATGAACTGTTTACTTTTCCACACAAACTCTCCCACATAACATTGAACTTTTAGCTGTTAAAAACAGAAAGTGCATGCTCAAAAAATTCAACTTTCGTAAAGTATTACACATGCTCTCTGTGGGGTTTATCCACCAAGTTCAGAGGGAAAGGTACGTTTCTCATCCAGCCTGAACATTATGCATAACAAAAGTTTAGATATTCAGATTTCCTGTTGAGTTAAGAATAGAACAGAAGCATTGGACCTGCTGACTTTGCCAACGCGTAACATTGTACATAATAATTCAGGCTGTCTGTCAAGACTCAGTGCCTCACATGTAGACAATGAGGCAGTAGTCGAAAACAATGCCAGAAGTTTTTAGCCTTTGTAAAAGATTCATATCGGCCACAGCATGCAGGCAAATTCAGTTTATTGCCAAACTTACAGGAGGCTGGTTGCATGACACTGTGTGTGTGTGTATGTGTTTTTTTCTTCTACGTATCGTGGACCGTATTCACTGCAAGCTTTGCATCATCTCAGTGTGTACGAGTAATGCTGTTTGATTTGCCTTCTAGGGGAAAGTGCACTTTCAGAAACATAAATTACTCAGAGGGGCAGAGAACGATGTGACTGAGAGGTTTCATTTTGTGGCGCCAACCTTTCTCTCTCTGCCACATATTCCCTTTTTTTTCAAACCACACATGGCTTGTTACAACATTTTTGTTTGTTTACATTTTTATTCGACTGCACGGGGGTTTTAAGACTCGTTTGAAAGTAAGCTGGTGCTGGGGACCAAACACGCTTCAGCTTGTGAATTTATGATATTTCAATTAATTAAAAGAGCCTGCATTGAAAAAATAACCTTCTCCCAGTTTTCATATATCAATCAATAAATTGTCTATAGAAACTGTTATGTTTGGATACCTAAGTGTATTTAATGTTCATTTTATATTCATAGAAAATACAAAACATATATTATATTCACTTGGGAGGTAGCTATTATAATAATACAACTAAGTGAGGTCCATTCACTGTTGAAAGTCATTAGGATGTGGCTCATTTGTTAAGTCAAACTAATGAAAGGTCGAGAATGAACCTTGAAGCTTTATAAACTGTTTAACTAACCTGTGAAGGATTTCTTTTTGTTTAGAACATTTGTATAAAAACAATGCGGCCCAACCCTCTATGAAATCACAAGTCCTGAAGTCCAGGTATAATGGAACTGCTGTAATGTTGGCTGATAAACATAAGCTCTTGTGACAGTCCACATTTTCTTATTGGAACATCACACACATTATTAACAGTGTGTGTACACAGGTCTATAATCCTGATGTTTATGAATGAACATATATTGGTATCCCTGGTTAAGCTCTTCTATGTGCATCTTAACTAAAGATTGGACTTAAATACCTGCTATACAACTCAATAAAAGTAATTGACACGCACAAGAAACTATTTTTTTTACGTGAGTATAAAGAATCAGTACAAATTTTGGTTCTGAAACGGTCATATTTTACATTGCTGCCTCTTTATGACAGCAAATGAGACAATCATGGAGTGAATTGGCTTTCTCTATTAACTTTTCTTAATGTCTGTGGTCGGGATGGATTTCCTGCAAAGTCAGAGCGATGATTTACGGCAGTCAGGCTGGACAACCGAATGTTTAGGCTGGAGACAGAGGAAACGGAAGAGGGGGAAGCAAGGCACTAGCTAGGCTAAAGACTAGCGCTCCCGAATCTGTTCCTCGCCAACTCCACATCTACAAACAAGATGGATGAGATCTGAATTAGAGTCATGATATGTTACCTCATCACATCCTGCAAACTGCTGTGTGTAATGCTAGGGTTTGATATTCCAGCCAACATTTAGCCCCTATACTTTGAGTGATTTAATACCTTTTGAAAATCAGTTCTAATATTAGAAAATTCTCTTTACCGACAAATGGATGTCATTTTTTTATATATTTATTTTTTCATGAATATGTTGATTATTTTGATATTTTGCCCCCCCGGGAGACACAGTGATGCAGTCCCTGATTCATGTTATATTATAACAGAACTAACTATCCGAAGAGAGCTGCAGTGTTGCAGTGTTTTCTTAAAAAAGGAAAAATAGCAATCATGTTATTCGGACTGAATGAAATGATACCGTATCTGTTTGTCACTAATCAACCTGTGCTCTCACTTCGCATGACCAGAGTCTTCAGCCGGAGAGACAATCACCGTTGACGCAGAGATGGAAAAATGTAGCAATATGCAACCATATTTCCAAGTTCTGCTTAGTGTGCATTACCAAATACAGCAAGACAAGTGCACGTTCACGGTTCCGGGGATGTAGGGACTATTGAAGGGACTGGGCTCCAGCTTTTCCAGGACCCTGGCTTTAAATATCTGTAAACACAATTATTTTGTAAAAATCTCATCAGGTTATGTTCTATCAATTTGATCGACCTGACAGTGTACTGCAGGCATAGGTGACTGTGACCTTCAATATATTAAGTGTCATGTCTTGCCTATAAATGATAAATTGGGGTAGTTAAAATGTTACCTCAATTTTTTGTCAAACCAGGGCAGCTCACTAGCCAGACGTGTTTTCACTGCACGCCCTTTGTATCTTCCTCCACCTCTGCTACAGCGTTAATAATTAATCAGAGGTACACGTATAGGGCCGGTGGCATCTATGTGACCACTGCACAGACCACGTACAGCCCCGGGCAAGAGACTCCTGCCGGTGTATCATGGGCTGCAGCTGGAGAATGCTTCATATACCTCCACATCCTCATACTCCCACAGAAATCAGCCTGAGATTCAGGAGCTCTCCCCTTGAATCCCATGACCCTGCACTGTGGCAGCAGTGAATTTATGAGGCAGCAGGCAGACTGACAGCAATAGAATAATCCACAGTATTTATGAGTGCAGGGGAGGACCTCCACAGCAGATAATGAAAGATGATGCTGATGTTGTGTGAAAACACTGAGTGGAAGAATTGTGACCGATACCGCAGTAATTTAATTGTGTGGAATCAAATGCATATAGTGCTGTATAAAGGGAGGAGGTTTGGCTCGCAGTGGTATGGAGCTGTCAATTCAATAACGTGTCCTTCCTGGTGCAGAACCTTATTCAATCCTGCAGAGGTTAAAACCTCTAATATGACTAGACAGTTCCCCCACAGATATCTTATTGTTCCTGACAGTCAGGAAAGACCACTTTGAAATACGACAACACAATGAACAGAGTAAATGTCCACTGTTTTGTTCACAGAAAAACAAGTTTAACTTTTGCAGAATGAAAGAAAAATTATGTACAACCTTCGCTTTGAAGTGTTCAACAAAAAAAATTCTACAAGACCTTAACAAAATAAAACCCATTAATGGAATATATCTTGTGATGTGATTGGCTTCATAACAATTCCAGGAAAAAGAGAAATAGTTTGCACAAATTAACTGATTAGTGCAACAATATACATTTTGATGCTGGAACACCTCGATCCGACAGCTAGGAAAACACAGCATGCCCGGAATGTGAAATCAATTGCAACCTTCATTAGAGTCGAGCAAAGATCTGTATCGACACATGCAAATGTACTGAGAGGGAAATGGATACGTTCAACAATAACACATTCTGTGTGTGTGCGAGTGTAAGTGTGTGGTTGTGTTAGTATGTGTGTGGAGGCGGGGTGGTTAACCTTAGACAACATGCCAACAGTGGAGACTGCTCTTTCTAAGTAATGACATTAGCTGACAGCGTTGGTGCAACAGGATAGTCTCTAATGCACTCCACACATTCTCCACTGGTCAGATTCACTGTGGCAAAATGCCAATGGCCCCTCAGTATTGAAATATAGTATAAATTAGCTTTCAAACTATCAATGGAATAACAGACATCTCAATAGATCAGCTGGAGAGTGGTTCCAAGAATTGACGACCACCAATACCATCTCACTTTGTTATATAAACAGCCCCAGTATAACGGCAAAATGCTTCATATAAGTTTCGCTTGTTTCGACATATTCTTACCAATAGCTGCTGGCATATTAATCTGTCATATTGTGGTGGTTTGCGGTGGCGGATGGGAGAGCTGGAGGATGCAGGGTGCACGTTTGTGTGTGGGCATGTGAACCTGACAGAGGAAGGAGATGAGAAAACACACTCACTCCTGGAGACTGAGCATCGCGGTTCAGCCTGGCTGGTGTGTTTCTAAGCTGTGCGTTGCATTTACCATCCAAAGGGAGGATTAGTGAGGAACACACAACAGGATTTGTCACTTCCCTGAAATGGCTCAATTTTCATATCTCAAACAGCAGAGGCTCAAGTTTGGGGTTCAAAAAAAAAAATGGTCGGGGTTACAAGATTGTTATTTCTGTGAATTCTTATATAAACATAAATGTAAATTATTTTAACTGCTGCAGAGAGCATTCAATTCGGATGTTAGGTAATAACAAAATATTTATAGCTGGGAGTAAGTGTTGATCATCTTTAAATGATAAAACCTAAAGAAAGACCCAACTGTTCAATATGAAATAAATATCATAAAGAATAAGATAAATAAAGTATAAATATAATAACATTTATTTTATTGTTGTGATTCCATTGTGATGCCATTACTCTTTTATCCCTGTGTCACTTTTTATTTCTGAATGGCACTTGTCACAATGGGCATTGTGACATAATACAACTTAACACTTTACATCTCATTATCTATCTCCTGCCTGTTCCTAACAAACAAACACAGCTGACACCAAATGTAGCCATTTACAACCTGTTAGCTCGTGAAATCCATGACAAGTACTTCTGAATCAATCTACTATGGCTGGAGTGGGGAACCCTTTTCCTCAGTGACATGTCTGCAGCTTGTTCTCAAATTTGCTAAAACAAACCGGAGGTTTCATATCTCAATAATCCTTGTATCCCTTTACTAGTTGCCAGTTAAATTCAGGATTGATTTTAAGATTCTTTTAAGAACTTTGAAAGCTCAACATGGGCTGGCCCCCACTTACATTTCCCAGCTCTTGACTCCCTACAATCCCGGTCGCAACCTGGGATCGACCAGCCCGTGCTTGTTATCTATCCCTAGGTCAAGGCTGACTACTCAGGGTGACTATGCTTCCCTGAAGCTCTCGAACTCCCTGCCTGATGAGATTAGGCTTCAAATCACGGCTCAGAACTTATTTTATAGAGAAGCATTTTTAACATGCGATTTGTAACTCTGGTGCTACTGTGTTGTTTTAATTCCCTTATATCTTACTTTTATTGCAACAATATTTTATGTAGTGTCTTAGATAGGACAGCTTTTGACTCTGCTGCCTATGCCAGTAGGTGTTTGGTTAAAAAAAGGTCTCGAGGTAATGATGTCTCATCTACTGAAAGGCCACATGGCGTCCATCGTACTGCCACACAAGTCAGAAGCAAGTCAGATTCACTTCTAGCCTCAGCGTCGCCTTTTAACCACAATGCGATTAAAAGGCCCCAACACCTGATGACGCCCGGGTAGAACTGAAGATTCTTATTTCATTATAACAACCAGTCTGACAGAGCTTATATATCATGGTTACACAAGTGTTCCTGGTCTCCCTCTCCTAGCTCTCCCCTCTCTTTTAGCTCTTACATTTTTTGCCACGGATTTTATGAAGCACTTTGTAACCTTGTTTAGATAAGTGCTATACAAATAAAGTTATAATTAATAATATTTTCTATCCAGGGCAATTCAGATTTTTTATTACACATCTACTAACCTCTCTAATGTGATGGCTGTAACTGCTTCTCTTTGGCAAGCTTTTTGCTGACACTTGGTTGTGATGACGATGCTACTCACTGCAGGTTATTCAGGTTTGGGAGGAGATGCAAACTTTACTTCATGTCTCCTCAGGACGTACATATGTTTTATTGAGCTCTAACCGAAGGAACCTGTTGTTCTTGACTTTTCGATTGTCAATGATTCGCAACTCAATGACTTAGTGTTGTCGGTTGTCAGGTGCATCAGTTGTTTCCACATTCAAGGGTTAAACAAATATTTTCAGTTTGTTTTCATTATGTCCTTAAACCTCTCCCCAAATGCCCCCAGCATATTCAGAGGTCATAGAAGGCTTTTGTTCTTGCAGAGAAAGTGCAGTGTTTCAACACAATGTTCAGTCACACTTTGTCCATAGCAAGTAACTACACAGCAGCAACAAGACTCTCATTCATACAAAGTAGTGTCTTCATCATCATCTTTGTGAGGGACTAAACAGATTGCAGTTTCTTAAAAGAAGTTTCTATTTTCACAAACAAAAAAACAAAAACAAAATAATAATAACATTTATACTGATAAAAGACCTCAACACAACCTATCTGAGCGACACTAAACTCAAGCACTAACAAAAGAACTGCACAGCACTAACTGACCTGTCAACCTGAAACACTGGGACACACAATTCAAGGCTGATCAGGCCATTCAGATACACAAGGGGGACACAGCTATTTCGGACCATAATAACCACAGACATGTCAACATAGCAGTACTTAACATTAAACTGGGTAAAGCAATGAACTAAACATCTATCTATCTAAAAAATAACTCAAGTATGGAGGCTAGAGGTATCCCACTCCAGCTCTCCAATTCTTAACAGGGCTGTGACCTAACCAGCCGACCAACACTAGGTTGTGTTGTGAACTACTGAGGATCCTGGAAGACTTGTAGTAGTAGGTCTAGTGGCAGTTGTCTGAGTTACCACAGCAGCCTCTTTGTCAAAAACTCACTCTGTGACTTGAACAAAAGTCTTTAACTCTAGATCTTCATTTAACGCTGGGTAATAAACCAAGCTCCAGTCCAGCGAGTGAATTGTCAAAGTAGCATATGAAGTAGCTTCTTAAACTAAGTATTGCTTTGCTGCGGTGTCCTGTGCTTATTAAATTGGTTAATTTCCGAATTGGTTTGACTTTGTTGCTACTAACGGATGTGAGATTGTTACATCTGATAGCAGATGTTGAGCTAGCGTAAATCATGAATGATCGAGGAGGCAAGTGAAACTGAAAGGTCAGTGATTTGTGACACAAACACACAACAGAAGCATAATGAACAGAGTAAGCATAAAAACAAAGTCAGATAAAATATACTATGCATCCCATAATTTGGATCCCATTGAAAAGATAATCCATTTAGATGCTCAAGCAGATGACAGGGGAGCACTTGGGTCCGTTGCCTCCATCATGTTTCAGCCAGTGTTTGAATTGCACGTGAGCTGTGGTTAGGTACGTCTGGGGTCTTTTCAGTGAACCTTTGAGGGAAGGATTAATAGGAGTGGGGGTCTGCTGATGCATGCGCTTGCTCCTTCGGGTCTCCATAATTCACATTGTCAGCTGAAGAGCCGGTGCCGGGCACCAACCCGGAGCTGTCTCTCATCATCACACACAGTCAAGAGCCTGTCAGAACAGATGAAGCCACCGGCTCAGCACTGTCGAGGAACATTGAGCCGTAATTCACATTCTCCTGCCCCGACAGGCCTCACTTAATCCTGGTCCTGCCATGAAACGCTGCCGTCTGATCAAGGAAGCTCTGCACTGAAACCACAAGTGTTATGAACTAGATTATGATCGGCTCATCCTGCTCCCCCCAACACATGCTATTGGCACCAATAATTGGCGTGTCGCCGTCCACAGCAGTTCAGTTTGTGCCTGTGCATGAATTCTAGCAATGTAAAAGGAACTGAAGACATATCTTTTCAGTCCATGGCTGTTTCTGAATGTGGCAGATCTGTGTGACACATATAATTACATTCTCTCTGCATTTTTCCTGTGCAAATTGTGTCTCAGTGATATCAAATTGGAACTCTGAGGGATTTTTAAGGGACTAAATTACTGTAATGATAGGCAACATCACACTGCAATGTCCTTTTGCCACAGCCTAGAGAGGCATGCAAGTTTATCTGAGCCAGTGGAGCTGGATCTCACAATAATTATCAACTGCAGAAGCCTGATGTTTGTGCTGATGTACACGTCTTAGCAGATTCATACAAAAGCTTCAAAGCCCCCGTGTTCCTCCTCTAGCAACGAAAGTCCTGTGAGTATTTAACTGAGAGTCCAATGGCATCAGCATACAGAATCCACATCTGTGTTTGAGTGGCTAAATTAAGCTGTAATGAAGAAGAGAGGATTCTACATCCAGCTCAGGGATTTCTGGTGCCCGTTGTCGAGCTTCATTCATACCACGAGGCTCCGTGATTGGCACCTCAGTCTCCAGGAAACCTCAGGGCAACATGAACACCAGGCATAAGAAACAATGTTTCCCATGACTACAAGCTTCAAACAGAACTAAAAATTAAAAACAAATATGTAAAAAGATTGAGGAGCTTAAATCATAGCAACTTATAATTTCCCTGGAAGATATTTGTCATCTGATACAATGATTATTCAAGAATATATAAATATAATTTCTCTTGTGTAGACACGGAGTGATCTAACATAACAGCAGTTTAGAAATGTTAATCCACACACCATCCAATGCTTTAGCGTGCTACTGATACAAATGTATAATTCAAGTAATTCAAAATACATATTAAATTTTCTCCATGGCTCGTGTGCGAGGGAACAAATTTCCATCACAGAAAAAGAACTGACATTAACATATGTCATCTGCCAGGTTTTATTTTTATGCTTGCTGCTCAATTAACTGCCTGCTCAAATTCTCCACACACATTACCACGGGCTGTCATTCAAATCAGTCATAGAGGAGAAGGTGTTTACATGGCTTTTTTAAATGCGTGAAACATATAATGCTGTATGTACATGTGTTGTTTACATGTACCTGTCATTTAGAATCATGTTATTTACCAAGTTGATCCAAAGTAGTTAATGTATCATACTACAAGGATCCAATACATTTTAATGTCTAGAAAAGCAGTGTTAATTTTCTTGCGTACAGGATGACAACAGGAAGTCAGTTGGCGCCCACCAGCAGAAGTTTCAGATGTGCATGTTCTCCACCAGATGGGCCGGGGAAGGAAGCATGAGAAGGCCGGTGAACAGAGGCAGGGGATCCTCTAAATTCATATGAGAAGAACTCAGTTTTATAACCACCCTAATTCATTTTCAGTACATGGTGCTCTATGATGGATATTCTTGAGGTTTGTTTTGTTTTTTATAAATTGTATTTATTATTATCAATATCATTACTGTCTATCTTTGGATACTGTCATCAACACACACACACATATGCACACACAAATTGACACACAAACAAATACAGACACACCTTCAAAGCTCAGGACACTGTAAGTCATGTACAAAAAGCTGAGATAAATAAAAAAGAAGAGGGTGACGTTGGCTATTAATATTCTGCTGATCACTAGCTAGCTATGGTTAACTTTTTCCATATGACAGGAATGAAATAATTTTAAAGCTGCTGACAATGTATATTGACAAAGTGATCCATTGCAGTTAAAAAACAATCGAGAGCTGAATTGACTTTTGAATATTGGATTCCAAAACACCAACAATATAACCCAAATCAATGTTACCTTTGGTATGTGTGTAGGTCTGGCCCAGAAAAATCAACTACTGTAAGTAAACACGGAACAACCTGAGAGAAATGTACAAAACTATGTGTGAAGAAAGTACAGACAGGGAAGTACATCTAATTTTTGTAGGCAAATGCTGTTACTGTGCGTTTCCACAATGGAATCACAACAATAAAACAAATGTTCTGATATTTCTACTTTGTTTATCTTATTCTTTATGGTATTTATTTCATATTGAACAGTCTCAAAATTTCCAGGTTTTGTATTTGGATGAAATGTTGTCAGTTATTGTTAACGAAAGAACACAGTGTGCAATGGAGACTTGACATAAAAAATCATGAATGTGAAGTTTGTGACTGTAACAATCACTGAGGCCAAAACAAATATCCCTCTCCATGTTGAATGAGACTTATATGTTCCTTCCATGAACACACAAATAAATATTATCATATTTCTATGTGGTTTGTCAGTTTGTTGTTTGACTGGGGCTCTTTGAAATAGGTCATCTTGGTGCAGCCACTTCCTCTGCAATGGTTTTATTGGCAGCCGACTCGAGGATTAGCACCACCAGCTGTGACGAGCCTACTCCTAGTACTCACAGTAGAGGATGGAAAGATACACCAATTTGCATTTTCTTTCATTTTGAGAAATGTGCATCGCATTGAGATAAAAACCTGCTTTATGAGTAGGACACACACTTTTTCATTTAACCGACTATAGGGACATCTGACTTGTTCACACGACAGATGGACAAACAGCCAATGCAACTTAACCATAACCTACTTTTATATACCGAAAATAGTACACTGCCTGTTAAACAAGTAAATCACAAACTCCTTTAGAGATTGTGCTGACGTTAGGAGTGAACAACAGGCATGTAATTCCACCTCAAAGTCATTATCCCCTGTACAATTATGAGCTATATACCTGAAGGATGGTGTTATGTACCATCTATTGGAATTATACTCTTCAAATGAAACTGGAGTAATCCTACAAAAGAAGAAAAAGTGACGGTGGCTATAATGGTAATTGCATACACTATTCAATCAATCAATCAATCAAGTTTTATTTGTATAGCCCACATTCACAAATAACAATTCGTCTCATGGGGCTTTAACATTGTGTGACATCCTCTGTCCTTAACCCTCAACAAGAGTAAGGAAAAACTACTAAAAACCCTTTTCACAGGTAAAAATATGTAGAAACCTCAGAGAGAGCCACATGTGAGGGATCCCTCTCTCAGGACGGACAGAAGTGCAATAGATGTCAGGTGTAAGAAAACATCATCAGGATATTAACCATATTAACTTATGGTTGACAGAAACTTCAGATTCCCACTATCTGGAAGTCAGTGTAGCAGATGGTCAGCCTGTAATTGAGCTGGTGAGTTGGCAAAAATAAAAGACAACTTAAAAAACGTATTCAGAATCAAGACACTGAGCTAAGAAAATGTATCTTTATTACATTATTATTATTGTTGCGGACATGATGTTAACATAACTTAACCTATGTAACTACTAGCGTCACAATAACCTTTTAGATTTGACCCAATTTTGTCATGATGATCCACTTTTGCTACATAGCTGATGTCAGCATAAACGTCTGTTTTCCTACCAAATGAGCAGAAACGTTTCTTATTCAGCATTAAACATCTGCAGCAGATGTTGAGGGACGTCTCCAGCAGTGGAAACCAGCAAAAATGTTTTCCTGCTGTTACATTACTTCTTTGCTAAGCACATCTCCCAGCTAGTGGCTAGTCGGCTGTTCTTACCAGTTAGTTAGTCAACACTAGTGAATCACTGCAGCATTCATTCAACCCTGAAGATGCATCACTGCTCAGAGAGTAAATTAAAATGCAACATTGACTTATGCCCCCAGAAAACGACCATCAGCATCTGCTTCCTATAAAGCCCCTTTTCTACTGGTTAAAACACACCCACTAACACTCATCAACATCTAGCTTTTGTCTGAAAATGAATGGATACAACCGTCAGTCATTGCCAGGTCAAATGTCTCTGCAGTCTACACTGGTTTTTATCAGCTTCGGCTCCGATGGGCAACGATAGAAATGAGACACCCAGGTGAATTTGGCAAGGCAGCGATGTGAGGGAGAACGTTTTTGTGTTCATGACGTCAAACATGACACACTCGAGGGGGGGGGGGAGCAGTCAATTACCTTTTTTTGAAGGTTTAATCATGTTTAAAACCCCAGTGCGTATCTGTTAATTTTGCGGTAAAAGATGAATAAGAAACCATGTTCTGCGGCAGATAAAACTCCCATAAAGCACCTTTGATACCTTCTGGCCAACAATTTAAACTCAGTTCTTCATCCCTGAGTATGCTGAAAGAGAAATATGAAGTACCCAGGGTGGATCACTCTATCTATAATTTGGTTTCAGTACTATTGCTCGGATCCAGGGAATCATTAAGGTTTATTATTTGAGCTTTGGCATAGCCCAATCCTTTTACAAATCTTAAGCATAAAAGTCCTCATGGTACAGGAAAAATTATTATGTCTAAAAGTTATCATCTATCACTCTCTTAATTGCCAAAGTGCATGCTCTGACATAATTTGCTGCCATGCAGTGCTCTGCAAGAAATACCGGCCGTGGAAATATGAATCAAAGAAGATTTACTAGTTAGACTAGTTCAGAAAAAATACTGTATGTTGTAAATGTCGGCTGTATATTTCTATCTTTGCTCTTTTCAGAAATAACATTATCTTCATGTGGTGTCTCCAGCAGAACAGAGAAACAACGTCCTGCTTTAAATCAGAGGAAAACAACTGTCAGTTACATATACAGTATAATCTGTGAGAATCCAAACGTACACCTGTTTGTCACATAGCTGCCTCAATGTTGGATAACACTATTTGAACAGTTGTAAATGACAGCTGCTTCTGTTCATCCACTGCACAGTGATAATGAATCCAGGCTCAGAGGATTAACACTTAGAGCGGCCATGGCTCATGAAACTGATTTGCTCAATTAATTATTTTTCTAAGACAGATCTGATAGAAAATCCACAGCCGGACTGACCAAACGCAGCCAGGAATACAAAAGAGTTCCAGATTAATTCCAGTTTACAAACTACGATTTCTGTATTTCTATTGGTTATCTTAACTCACAGTCAAGTCAAGTCTGTATTATTTATGCACCCAAAATCACAAATTACACTTGAAAAGCTTCCGAGTGCATAAAACATGTAATTGGTATCTGTAAATCCAGAGTAAATATGAGTAGTAATACAGTGAGTTCAAAAAAGACCTCAACACAACAGACTACACACGAGAGGCATGACTCATATAGAGCATGAAGCAGGTAATTGAAGACAACACATAATGTAAGAGCAGCTTAAAAAAAAAAGAATGTTTACACTCTCCTGACAGAGATCTCTGGTGGCCGTGCAAATAGCGTGACATTGTTAGTACCACAAAAGCCTCTTGAGGAGGAGGTCAGGTGGGTGGTTGGAGTCATCAGGGAAATGTGAGCTTGGCATTTAAAGGCTGCCTCCCATTAACAGTCCCCAATGGTTTCTTTTAACCACAAAAGCAGTCTTTCAATCTTTCCACTAACCTAGTTTTACTTGTCCAAATCTCCTCTTCACCCTCTAAAAACCGGAAGAAGAATGTCTCTGTGTTGTGGATTTGATTCGAGCAGGCCTGTCTTAAACATGACTATTTGAACAAATGGTGTATCTGTCTGTCAATAACCTACCTGTCTACCAGCAGAGGCCTCAGCCAGAGAGATCTCCACTGGCGAAGGAGAAACAATGCACAGAAGTTAAATAGCGAGTCACAGAAAAGTTGTCATCTAATTGTTGTCAGGTAGTGAACGTTTGTGTGCTTTGGCGGCATAGCTGTGACGAGAGAGTTGATTGGAGGATGTGGGCTGTTTCAGTTGCATACTATCAAAGTGTAGCTTGCTCTTGCTAGAATTTCCATCATCAGCATCATGAGTCATCTTTGTAATCATTCTTGAAGATGGTGATGAATAATATCCTTTTACCAAGAGAAACCTTCAGATCTGAAATAGAGCTTACTGATGAGAAACATGGCCAAAATATATGTTGTGTTGTCCTAGAACTTGTTGATAGAATACAAAAAGTCCTAGATAGTTTATTCTCTTCTTGTTGCACCTTTTGAAACTCGTAGATGAAGGTTAGAGACACTGCTTTTATCCCTTCATCACACAAATCCATGTTCGGTCACATTCTGAGTTTGAGAGCGCAGATTTTTCTGATCTAGGTCATCCTTTGAAAATAAAACGCTTGGCATTCAGAGGCATATGCTTACCTTGTTTTCCTAGTTTGTTTTCCCTTATCTATGGAGTGTACGATGTAGTTTTCCCCTCTGGCTCAGCTGAATTCCCAACTGAGAGCTGCCCAGCACAGTGACAGGTCCTCTGCTGTTGGCCACAGAGCCGCACCACAAGGGCAATTGGGGGTTAATGCCTGTATCAAGTACAGTTCAATGGTGGTTGTTGAGGGAGGGTAAGAAAAAAACACATTCCTCAGTCACTCTCTCAGATTTTCCATGCTGGTCTGGGATTTAGAAATAAAAACCCTCTATAAACCTGACCCTGCTAGAGAAACACCAGTGTAGAAGTTCAGTCTTTTGAATCAATCTTGATTGGGTTTGAAGACAAAATCCATCTCTTACTGCTCCACCAACGTGGCTCTGTGTGTATGGAATCAGATTCATGAAATTGTAAAATATGGCACAAACAAATCCTTGCAACTCTTTCTGTGCCTGTTTCAAGGTAAAAGTGCTCAAGCATTTCTGTTGACTGAATCTATTAAATGGTTTTAACAGGGTTTTTTATTGTGAAGATATCTGCAGGATGGGAATTACTGTTGAAGTTCTGGAATTTAGTTGAGCACAAAGGTTACATTTGACTCTCCCTGTGTGAACAGCAGACGCCGGCAAGATGCCACCGATCAGTGTGACCCAGGCATTAGTCTTCACTTTGCGGGCAGGTGCTGGCAGGTCTCTGGTAATCACTGCCTGACTTTTCTGTGTGGTTTATAAACAGCATGTGTGTGGCTATAGTAGACTAGCCAGTGAAACCACCAGTGCACAGCCACTGCCTCCCGGCCCTTTACATCTAACCAGTAGCCTCCTGGAAGAGTGGCCTTGAATTTTTCATTCAAAGCACAGTGAGATCTTAGAAGTGGTTGAGATGGTTTGGCTGTAGCATCCTGTGAGTCAAAACCTCCCTGTGAGTTTCCTTTTACCTCCCTGGAGAGAAAGAAAATACCATGTTTCACTTTGTGCCCCTTGTGTGATCATTGCCTTGTCCCAATTCACCCTGAGCCCTACCACTTAGCCTTACCCCTTATTTTTCTGCGTGGTTGTGATGGGGTAGTGTTTTTCCTTTTCTCTATGTGATGTAGGGGTAGTAGCCATCATGCCCTTCAAAAACCCCTTTAACTGTAGTTTATTCAGGATCCCCTTAAACACGAAGGGGTAGATGGAACTTCCCAAAGTAAATCAACATGGGGACCACTGAAAATGCTGAGAGTAATTAAGACAGGGCCGATATATATACTCCTTGGAGACTCTCTCTTTTAGTCCATGGCAAAGTCTCGTAGAATTTATTTTTTTCCTTTTCACAAGGTGCAACTTCCGTCAGCTGAACAAACTGTTTTGCAAAGAATCACAATAACTCTTTTTCTTTTTATCCAGGATTTGATTAAGAATAGGATTGAAAAAATATGGATTACATTTTCACCTTGCAACATACTTCAATGTAATTTAAAGAAGAGCCTTTAAACAAATAGATAATGACTGTTGTTTAAAATTGTTAAAGAAATGTTTCTGTTAAAGAAATGTTTTGGTTATTAGCATAATAAAAAAATGTCTCAGTCAGACAGTTTGAAAAAATTTGATAAATGATGTTTCCTGTTTCCAGAGGATGAATACTTATTATTATGGCGATTGCCTGACTTTTCCTTCATTGCCATAAGCAGGATCCCAGGTTGAAGTATATGTTGTTATGATCTGACTTCATCTCAGCAAAAAGGGAGGCCACACCATGACGACAGTTTGCAGGATACTTTATTTAAACAAAAAAAAAAAATGATCATGTCATGAGCGAAGAATGGGTATGAGTATATGTGTTCATGTGGAAAGAAAGCAAAGGAATGCTAAACGTAGAGTGTGGTGTGTCTGTGGAGATGTACAGAGCTCAGAGTGAAGAAAGTAACAACAAGTTTAAATAAATTCAGAACACTTGGGTGCACTGAGTTACAGAGAGGAGTTCACCTGCAAGGAAGAGGAAGATTAGAGACACACCTACAGGACGACATAACAGTAAAGACAGGAGGTGCGTTCGACTTTATGCATCTCTGTGCAGCGTTGACTTAACGTGATGCTGTTGTTTTTGTACCTAAAAGCTCCTACAGGAACATTATCTACCTCTTATCTTGTAATTGAAACAAATATACATGTACACATTTGGTTGCTTGAAGGTAAATAACCAATGGTAGTATTTATGTTTGTTTCTATTAGTTGCAGTTATGGTATTTCATATGTGACTTATTTTGTATTTCTAATGTGGTGATTAATAAAGGAGAAAAAAAGTAACCCCTGTTTATTTCTCTCCAGAGAGGATTCAATGAGGGTCCTCTCTTCTTTTTTCTGATAATCACTGAGTCAGGCCATGTATTTACTCATGGTCACTACAGAAATTCGTGCATAGACACGGGCATTTCCGAAGCATCAGTTTCAATCACAACGAAAAAGGAAAACGCTGCGAGAGCACCAATTGTTCTCATCTCACTGACGCTGCAAGTGCAAGTGTGCGACTTAACGCTTTTCTTTTTTTCTCCACCCCAGGCCGACGGCAGATTATGTTGGTGGATCGAATCAGCCACAGTCAGACCAAGTCCATCTCGAGCGCACCTTTTCCCTATATGATGACATCATTGGGTCATCACAATGTAAAAATGCGCGCTCACAGACCTCACAAATTTAGTAAACACATTATCTACTTAACATTGTATTTGTGAGAAAATTAGAATTTAACTTATTGCAGTGCGGTGCCATAAGTACAGACACCGAGCTGCTAAGATGACTGCAGACTGGTACTTTAATATATATACATAATACACAACATTGAAAATAAGTCAACTTCTTACCAATTCAGATTTTAGATATTGAAACAATTCCAGCTCTTGCTTTTAAGTTTATTTGCATGCATTAAATAGCTTTTTTCGGGAGATTATAAAAAATAAGAATAACTTCTTGTCACACCCCGCCTCGGGTGAAGGTAATGTAACCTTAAAAAGACTGGACTTTCAAACCCAAAGATGGCAAGGCATACAGTTGCAAATTGGTTTATAACAACATTTATTCTCCCAAAGTGTCAAAATAAGTGCACAACATACATAGGAGGCCAAAACCCAAACATCTGCAAATAGTCAAATAAAAACATATTCAAAACCAATTCCACAATCAAATAATTCAATCAATTCAAATAATAAAATATTCTCTATAATAAATCAAAGCATATTCAAAATCAAATACCGGTACTTCAAATAATCAATGTCAATAAATCAAATAATCCATTAGCAAAATAAATGCAAATTAAACTCAATTACAACATAATAGAATAATCACCTCAATAGATATTCCGTGGAGAGCTGAGCACCCTGCACAACACCGACAACCTACTCCGGCAACAGCATGCAGCAGACTGTCAGAAGGACAGCAGCTCACCCCTTATATACCCCATGGCCCCTCCCACTAGACAGGCCCAATCAACAGGGGGATTATAATACTGAGCATTTTGCCAACCAACCATGAATACACTCATCAAAAAATACAGCATGCATGTTAATGTTACTTTCATTTAGCAGATTAGTGATTTTCACTAGTACATTTAAAATTGTCACTCATTAATGTCCAATGTCAATGTCCAGTGTCCCCCTTTGACACAAGGGAAAATGGTTTGGCCCAAACATGGCCAATCAGTCCAATCAGTTGCAGCAGGTATTTCCTGACACCATATTTAAAGCCCTCAGCCCCACCCTGACTCTTTTAGTCTGCAGTACAGAGCCGTGGTGAGCGGGTAAGATTGTTTGTGAGTGTTTGAACAAAGAGAATGTATGCTTGAGGGCCTTGCCGCTGACACCATCCATCAATGCGCGCCGCCGACAGGCAGCCAAACAGGGACAGTGGTCTAAACTGTCACATCACCTCCCTCCTCTCCAGGAACTGCAAGTTCAGGCAGGCGGGACAGGTAATCGGCAAGCAAGTTCGTTTTTCCAGCTCTGTGAGTAATATTGAAGCAATATGGCTGTAATGCCAAGTACCATCTGGTGACACGGGAGTTCTTATCCCTCATGGAGTTGATCCAGCTCAATGCCCGGTGGTCCGTTTCCAAATCAAAGGTCCTTCCAAGAAGATAATACCGAAGGCTGTCCAATGCCCACTTGATTGCAAGACATTCCTTTTCAATGGCAGAGTACCTAGTTTCTCTGGGATGCAGTTTACGGCTCAAATAGAGAATAGGGCATTTCTCTATTCAAGTGGTCTAGGACTGTCTCGGATTGCCTTCACCTTGTCCACCTGAGGACGTATTTGGCCATTGCCGAGATGGTAGCCCAGATAGCAAACCTCCGTTTTGGCCCACTCACATTTCTGGGTGTTAAGTGTGAGGCCAGCGGAATGGATCCGGAACAGGATCTGATGCAGGTGAATAAGATGGTCTTCCCAGGAAGTACTAAAGACCACCACGTCATCAAGATACGCCGCAGAAAACTGGGCACATCCCTGCAGAACTCGATCCATAAGCCGCTGAAAAGTGGCAGGGGCTCCATGGAGTCCGAACGGTATGACTGGGTAATGATAGAGACCCTCTGGGCCACGGAAGGCAGTGTACTCCCTTGATTCCTTCTCCAAAGGCACTTGCCAATATCCTTTACACAGGTCAAGGGTGGTAATGACCACAGCTTTGCCAAGTTTCTCAAGGAGTTCATCAATTCGTGGCATAGGATAAGCATCGAATTTAGAAACCGCATTCACTTTTCGTAGGTCATTACAGAGTCGTATAGTGTTGTCTTTCTTTGGAACAAGAACAATGGGATTACACCACTCACTGTCTGAGGGTTCGATCACTCCTAGATCCAGCATGGTTTGTATCTCTTTGTTGAGGGGTTCCGTCATTCGCTCAGGCACCCTGTATGGGCGTTGACGGATAGGGGTAGGGTTCTTTAACCGAATGACATGCTCGATTAATGGAGTTTTCCCGGGCTTTCCACTGAAAAGGTCTGGGAACTCCTCACACACCTGCAAGAGTTCAAGGGCTGGTTGTGCAGGCAAGTGACTCACGTCAGGTTGCTGCGATGTAGTAAGCATGGCTAGATCTGTATCCTCTTCGGCATCCTCCATTCCCACTTCCCGTGCCAGCATCTCCTTTTCCACAAGTTCTGGACTGTCCTGGACGTCAGTTCCTTCCACAGATCCTTTCCTCTCCTTCCATTCCTTTAGAAGGTTGATGTGGTATACCTGGGATGCCTTTCCTTTGTCCGGATGAGAGATCTCATAAGTGACAGGTCCAACTTGTCTGGCAACGGAGTAAGGACCTTGCCATTGGGCTAGCAACTTATGGCTGGAGGTTGGAAGCAAGAGGATGACCTTTTGACCTGGCCGTAGCACCCTGTGTCGTGCTTTTTGGTCATACCAGGTCTTCTGCTTCAGCTGGGCCTTTCCAAGATTCAGTTTCGCCTCAGCTCGGTATTGTTCTAGTCTGTCTCGCATCTGCAGCACATAAGAAAGCACACCCTGTGGCGCGGGTGGTTTGGACTCCCAGGATTTCTTCAAGAGATCCAAAGGACCTTGAATAGGGAACCCATACATTAGTTCGAAGGGCGAAAATCCGGTAGAGGCTTGAGGTACCTCTCGATAAGCAAAGAGCACAAAGGGAAGCCATTTATCCCAGTCTCGACCGGTGTCGCCTACGAATTTGCGTAGCATGGACTTCAGTGTTTGGTTAAATCTTTCCACCAAACCATCAGTTTGTGGATGATAGGGGGTTGTGCGAATGCCAGTAATGCCAAGTTGTTTGTGAAGCTGCTTCATAAGCTTGGAAGTGAAGTTTGTGCCTTGGTCCGTAATTATCTCATCTGGAATTCCAACTCGTGAGAAGAACTGGACAAGTGAACTAATGATTTTAGGTGTCTTGATACTCCTCAGTGGGAAGGCCTCTGGAAACCTGGTTGCGTAGTCACAGAGGACAAGGATATATTCATGGCCTGCACTGCTCTTTTCCAGTGGTCCGACGATATCCATTGCAATCCTCCGGAAAGGAACATCAATGAGAGGAGGAGGTAGTAGTGGAGCTCTCTCAGGTCGTCTCGGAGAAGTCTTCTGGCACTGCGGACAAGTTTGACAGTACTCAATGACATCTTTGACCATTAAAGGCCAAAAGAAGCGATCTTTGACTCGAGCCAGAGTCTTTTCTTGCCCAAGATGACCAGCCCAGGGTATGGAATGAGCCAGATGGAGTACAAGAGGCCGAATACAAGTTGGAACAACCAAGCGATTCTCTGGCTGACCTGCTGTATACAGGACTCCATCCTCCAGGAGGTACTTCTCACTCTGGTCGGGCTGCAAGGTGATGTTAGCATCTTTCATCTTCGCCAGTAGGGGTACCAGTGAGGCATCGGCTCTTTGTAGCTCTCTGATGTCTTCAGGTACCTGCCACTCTTCATCAGGTTTCAAGTTAGATAGATTGCCTAACAGTGGAGTACCTTGGATCTTCTCCAAGGTACTCCCCACCCTGACTCTTTTAGTCTGCAGTACAGAGCCGTGGTGAGCGGGTAAGATTGTTTGTGAGTGTTTGAACAAAGAGAATGTATGCTTGAGGGCCTTGCCGCTCACACCATCCATCAATGCGCGCCGCCGACAGGCAGCCAAACAGGGACAGTGGTCTAAACTGTCACACTTCTATTATGTAAATTTTACCTTGAGTGGTAGAAGTCAGAAAACCCTCAGTCTCATCAAAATTAGAACAAAGTAAACCACTTGCTGCACCTGCACATTGTTGTCCTATTGAGTAACATTGGCCCTATATTTATTGTAGGGTTCTGAAAGTAAAGCCCAGGGGATATAACTTGATTCAAGATTTGTAGTTGGAATACATATGAATTATAGATAGTTGATGCATGGATGGACACAACATTAGGCAACTTCATGAAGATTTTGTGGTGATGAAAGCGGTCAAGTCAGAGGTTTAGTTCGGTTATGCTAATTTTTACTCAGAGTAAACAAATAAGCTGTTATGTCATAACAGCTTAATCCCTTCAGATATATATTAAATGTCCCATGTATTGTTGATTCATGTGACCCATGACTCTACCTGATTTATCCAAAAGATCATTAATAGTAAGTTCAGAGGATTCTGAAGTCAGTGGAGGTGAAAATACCACAAGGCAACATCCAGGATCTCATTAAACAGGAAATCAACCAGGTGCCCACTAACTGAATGAGTTTCCCTTTGGAACATAGCTAACATTAGTATAAGAGGCCTGTCTCAGCTCTAAATGATTCTATTCTATTCGAGGGGATAATTTTCTTTTCTTCACTTGTGCACAAATGTCACCTCGGAAAACTTTGCTCTGCTGGTGTCTCACCACAGTTTCTAGAGTGATGGATGGCGCTCGCCTGTGATCGCTCCTTTTCATATTGTTCTCTGGCCACACAGGGCAGACACCCCCTCATTAATAAACCTCAGTGATTAATTTCCAAACCTCCCCCCTGTGTCTCCTCCCTTGTTGTCTGTAAAAGAGGCGCCCTCCTAATTAGTGAACACTGATGGAGCATATAATGCCCGGGGACAAAGCTGCAGAGACGCAGTGCTGCTGTGAAAAGAAATCTATATCTGTACCTCAAGTCCGATGCAATGTGGCCTTTACATACTGTATGTATTATTTTAGCCTGTTGACTTAACATGAGTATGTGACACATTTATAATAATATCACACGATCAGGCTATATGATTATTTCCCCCGAAATCTTTGCGCTCACTGCACCGACCGTTTGATGAGGCTCAAATCCCCCCCTTCGTTAGTGGAAGTGTCAAAGTCACCCTCCTTAATTAGATGCCATTTGGTGAGACAACAGCTTTATGGGAGAAAAGACCTGATGCGGCGACAGATGTGCAAAGGCATGCTGGATTTCTCTGTAAAAAAACACCCCGCAAGATTCATTATTCACATTCGATGGTTTTCTCTCTCAACAGCTCAGTACAACTGCTAAATATATCCACTGTTTCACTGCTGCAATGTCATTCTTGAACTTCCTATATCTATTTTACATCAGTGTATCTTCTTTGGATGTGAGCAAATTCTGACTTAAAGTTTGTGCTCTTGAAAGTAATCATATCTTATTGAGGTGATTCATTCCAGTAGGAATAAGACATGAAACACAGGAACGTTTTTTCAGTCACCCCAGTAATAAAGGGATAGCATCCCATTTTGGGAACTATCTGTCTATTTGTTCTCATCTACACTCTTAGTAATAAAGGTTACAAAATGGTTTTACCTGAAGGGCTTTGGTCTTGTCCACAGCCATTTATTTCTGAAGAACCCTTTTAGTAAAAAAGATTTAAGAAGGGTTCTGTGTAAGACCAAGTGTTTCATTATAGAACCATTTTTAGTCAAATAACTCATTATGGCTACTTTATGTGTAAGTGTTAGAATAGAAAACCAATTTGAGGTCTTCTGATTAAATATGAAGCTGACAGATAGCTTAGCCTTGCATTAAGGCTGTAAGCAGCCCGGGTCTGTCCAAATAAAACCTGCAGCAGCTCAAAAGGTAGTGATCTTTAAGATTTAAAAGTATTTTGTTTAATTTGTATAAAAACTGTGTAACATAATTTCTGTCTTTCTGCTTTGCTTCCAGTATGTATGCTAAGCTAAACCGTTGTATGTACAGGCATGGGAATGAAAGAGCCTCTCATTTGACTATTGCAAAAGAAAATACATTGACATATTTCAAACTTTCAACTACCTCAAATTAAAGTCAAATATTATGGTACCTTTCAGCAACCTTATTTTTTCTTCTTGTGTCAAAGCGTGATTCTTGAAATCTTTCACTTCTAACCCACTTAATTAAAGCAGAGTTTACTGTTGGACGAACTCATTTGTGTGAAGAATTTCTGTGTTCAAATAAACTTATTATACCATATGAATTCAAATAACAACCTTTATGTCAGTTCTGTGTATGTGTTCATAAAAGCCGTAGTCGGTTTGCTAGTATGTTCCTGATTCTGTATAAAAAGAGAAGAACTCTCTTTGAGACATCATCCAAAGAAAAGTTTACTTTTAACCTTGGTACCATGTCCATACACTCTTTTTAATACGATACAAGAAAAGTTATCAGCAGAATAAGCATTCAATGCCGCCGCTGAGGCCTGAAACTGCATCATTCTGTGGCCGAGACGTTTCACATAAGTGCATTAACAGGAGACAGGAATGCAAAACAGCCAGTAGAATATATAAGTAAATTCACTTAATGTTGATTATTTTCTGTTTTTAATGTGCTTGTGGAACACGTCTCAGCCGCTGTAGCATCTGTGCCATTAACAATCAAAAAAGAGTGTCCAGTGTGACAGATCTATGAAACCAAACCCGTCATCTTGAGGGATGTTGTTTTCCTTAGCATACCTGATACTCCTCGTAATGCTACCGCAAAATGAGAGAAATTAAGCCAGCTGCTATTTATTGATATTTTGCAAGCTAATATTGCTAAGTCAATGAAGGTGAACAGGACTAAGGTTTATCTACCATTAGTAACACACTATTAGCTGTTTAATAACATAGGTTATTCAAAAGCTCATCCTATTTATTGATAGTAAGTTTGTTATGTTGTAGAATAGGATACATAAATCACATTCTAATCTTATACATGTAGAACTGTCTCTTCGTCTTGTAGTTGGCTCCAGGTTCAAACCTTCATACAAGCACTTGCCATTGTAATATGTACAGTATTTGTGATACAGAAAACTAGCAGAGGGTTGTGTGTTGGATGAGCAGTGCTGGATACTAAATGAGGTAAAGAGTTACAGCCAAACTTCTGATGCTAGAAAAGAGACCTTAGTATATTCAGATATTTGTTATAAATGTACGCTTCTAACATCTTGCAGTACATAGAGATGATCTTCTGTGTTAAGACTTTTGCAGAGCTTACTACTTCTGCATTTAGTTGAATAAAAGTTAAGTGAACTTTAATTTCAAAAACCATTACAAGTATTTGTTGGTTAGTTGAGAATGAGGGAAATATCACCACTATCTTGCTCTTATATAAAACACCATTTCTCCAAATGTAAGGAATTGTAAACAGTATATACATCCTGTGAAAAGAGAGAAAGAAAAGCTCTCATGTATTTCACATTACAACAGGTGGCGAACATTTCCAGGAATAATAGCTTCCATCACTTCACAGATACTATAGAAACCAAAAAAGGCCAACAAGGGTGAAAGCAAATGAGCCACTTTTTCTGACATAAAAGCCCAAGATCAAATCACACAGCTTGTGTATCACTTAAAGACGACCTCTGGTCCGACGAAGAAACAGCTATTCCTCATAGATCCTGTGTGTGTGTGGCGCTTATGATGGGGAAAATGCAGTGCAGAAGGCAGTGCAAAGCCGTGCTTTGATGAATCGGGTGATTATATTCTCAAACACTCCTTTGCTCTACAAACTGCTGTGGCGTAAAGTAATCCTGTTTAGATCTCACAGACTGAAAAGACCTGCTTACCATTGAAATGTGGATCCAACAAGCAGAGGCTTTTTGAAATGCTTGCCTCAGATTATGAAAGGAGGCGCTCAGACTTGAATCAAGCATTCCAGTGATGTCACCATTTATGTTAAATACATTTCTTCTACTCATCAGATTTCCCTTGATACATTCCAACAATTAAGGGTGAAGAATTATTTAACTGTACTATCTGTTAATCCACAGATCTTCTTTTATATCAAAATGTTGTTTGTTATTTGTCGTTGTCGACATTGGTCACATTATTGATTTGAGGTTTAATTTCTACTCATAAGCTTAAACGCAGTCAGGGATTAGACATGTAGAAAAACATGTACAAGTTTCAAATAAATGTATTGCTCATATCAAACTCTGTAGTTTGTTTCCGTCAACACCCAGAAACTAGCTTGCATCGGAGGCATTAATAGTACCCAGACTTAGGTTCTGTGGTTTATGATAGTTCCAATTAACGGATGTATTCTGAATATATACACAGTAATAAGAATATGAATAAAAACAAATAAACTGTTTTGACATGGGGCCTTTAAATAAAATGCAAGACTCAAGATTATCTCATAAAAAACTCTGCAATAGTTGATATTGTACTTCAAAGGTTCAGTGTGTAAGATTTAGGGGAAAAGGGATCTATTTGCAGAAATTGTATAAAAAAAATTCCTGGTGATGTTTTCACAGTGTGTTTCATGTAAATTGTATGAATTGATGTTTACCCTAGAATGGGCCCTTTATATTTAAATACTTTATATTTACATTGGGAGCGGGTCCTCTCTGCCATGTTTTTTTACAGTAGCCCAAACTGGACAAACTATACACCTTTTGAGTTTTTATGACAACTGAAGGCTTCCACAGCTGCAACTTGCACCTTCACCCTTAGATGTCACTAGATTCTACAGGCTTGAACCTTTACAGGTAAAAATAGAGGGAAGAATTTTTCAAGAATAAAGTAACAAAAATCAACTGACGGACAAAGGGACCACGGGCTGGAATAAACATTTTTATTAAGTTATAGTTTTAGAAAAAAATCCAACACAAACTCACAAACAATTATTAACATGCACAATTTTAGTATACAAGACAAAACAGTTACTTTTCAATATGAAAATGCCATTCTACATCGTCAGTATCTCACAGAGATCAGGGATTAATACAGCAGTATTAAGGTCAGAGAACACACTATATAAAAGCAATAAGGTTGTCTTTGATGGCCATGTTTAAAAAATATACGCAAGCTATTTACACTGCACCCGACACACTCTTTTCTTGCAACAACTAACACAGAAACCAATCTAACTGAACCGAACGTGTGGATTTTAGATATGTTGTTCTGTGATAATTTCATCTACTTCAGTTGGTGGCACTTGCCTCACGTCCTTTAGATTGTACTTGTAATAATTATTAAAGCACAAGGCGAGAATCAGTAGTTTTATGCTTTTCTTATGTGAGCAAGAGCAGAGGAAAGAAACATTAGGCTGAACGACAACTAGACTATGTAAAATAAGAAAGCTTTAAGAAACCACACATTTAAGCACGGTAAATAATAACCTATATTAGCCTGCTGTTTGGCGGTGAGGTTACCTTATTTGGATATCAATGGGAATATTAACAACACTTGGATCAAGTATTTGCACACACAAGCTACTTTAAGGCCCAGTCACACCAGAAAGTGGCACAGGGAAATTTATCCACACATATTTTGGAAACTAAGGTAGTTACTGAACTAGTTATCAAGCACGTGGCTACACGGCAGACAGCTGTAAACGAACTAGTGCTAGTTGTGCACAACAGCGTTTTTATCTCTATCACCTTTTTATTTACCTATATTATCCTTTTTTATTTGTTCTATCCTGTGCAATACAATTGAAGTTAAACGTTTTAAATTAAATAAAGAATTATTGAATGGCAACAATAACTCTCCAAACTAGCTAGCTTGAGCTCAGTTTATAAAGGGATATTTAGGTCACAGTTTATCCCAAAGATGTACTTCTACCATCAAAACATGTCTCATAACGTATTCCTCTATCATGGAGCGGTGTACACATCCATAGAGGAGGGTTCAAAGTATATGGACACCTACGTTTTCTGTTCCCTCAACGGCACAACAGCTAGCTATGGTAATAACATGAAAAACTTCACCAACAGAGTTACAGCTCGGCACTAATCGCATCAATTCCATAATTTGGTCATGATGTCCTGGTGTGACTGGGCTGTTATGCAGTTGTAAAGAAAGATACAGGTGTACTACTGCTGGAGCCCAACAGTGGTTGTGTTTGACTTGATACTTGAAAGAATCAAGTAGCCAATCAGTTGCAGGTCACTGCTCCAATTCAAAGTCACAATCTACCACTACACTACAAAATACTGGCACAACCTGTGAAAATTGAGCAAATAGAAATGAGATTTCTGGTAAAACCAAAAATACAACAACAAAGAAAAGAATGCCTTTGAAATCTTCTTGTAGTGGAGGGCATCTGAAACATCGATGAATGTAACACAACAGAACAAGTGCAATAGTAATACGGCCATCAGTCAATCAAGCAGCTGAATTGTGACAGCTGTAATAATGGGGCAGGAAAATCAATATCCCATTGACTGGTCTGCAGCAGTCTAATCAACGAGCACAGAGCTTTATGGAACCAGGCAAGGAGCAGATAGGACAGCCTGATTATGTCGGCCGTTTGGACTTTTTACGAGGCCTCTGGGGTCGGCACACCGGTCCAGATGGCTAAGTGAGGACATCCAGTCACCTTGCATCAGTTCCTTGTGCTTTCATTCGACTTTGGGGTTGGGTTCAGGGTACGGAGTGCAAAATACAGACAACGACGACGACCTCCGAGCTAATGACGGTACACAGCCCCATGTTCAGCAAAGGCACAGTAATGTGTATCAGTTCAGTTGACTTTATCCCTCCACGTCGACGTGAACAATGTCAGAACCCCAGTAATCACGGCTCGCCTTTTACTTGGGTGGCTTTTGACAGACTCATCCACATGACAAAAAGGGCATGAAAAGAAGCTCCCTCAGCAGAGCTGCAATGTTCTGTTGTTACTTTTCAGTCTGGTATGTGTCCAATAGATGATTATGATTGGGTGGGTGTAAAATGACAGCCATGCCTTTCGCTCCATTTCCAGTCAGAGCTCCATTCACCGTGGTATTGGCCTCATTTATTCTGATGCCTTAATAGTCCATAAATTATGTTACGGATGGAGTCATACATTTATTACACCACAGACCATAAATACTGGGACCAAAATGTCCACCATATATCTCTATGCATTGCGGCTTTCCTCAAGCTTCCAACCCATTTTCTCTTGGGTGCACGGTGTACTTGTGTCAATGAAAAGTGAATCAATGTTCCCTTTCCAATAATGGGCTCCCTCTACATCCTGAGTTTCCTGTCCCTTGTAACTTATTTCTATGGAAACAAAAGAAAACTGTGCCGCCTATGCAACATGTACCTTTCTCCTAAAGTCTCTGCAAAAGGGAGGAAAGAAAAAAAGAATCAAGAGTGAGCTCTAGTGAAGGCACTGTTATCCTGGAGTCCATTGTGCACTCTGCCAGCTGGTCATTTGGAGCGTCGATGGTAGAGGTTCTGTGGTATAATATACGTATCTAGAACACAGGTCATCTAAATGCAGAGGAGGAACAGTACACATGGGATCAGTTTGACATAGTAACATCTCTGTTCTCTGCAATCCCATCTTTTTCACTCGATGAAGAATGCAGGCTGTGATAGGCATTTATTATTTAGTGGAGAATGAGATAGAGAGCAAAATGCCAATCAGAGTATTCTATAGTAGCCTGGAGCTCAGGAGAATGTGGCTCCCCAACAAACTTAATTTTATTTCCGAATGCAGAGATAAGTCAATTTGAGGCAGAGTTGATCAATTTGCTATGCATCTTTCATATATTTGACAAAACCTGGTAAAACTTTAGAGTCTGTGATGGATGTTACTTTTGGCAAAAGCTGCAAAAATGGGATGTGTGTCAGCTGATGATGTCATATAGAAATGGTTTAGTTTAAGTTTCATTTTGAGATGACAACATATGGATGCAACCAATGATTATAGAGTAATCTTTCTGCAGAGAAAGTAAGTTCTTGTGAATACAAAATCGTTTTGTTTTTTTTTACATTGGGTTAAAGAAACCATAGAGCAAGCAGCCTCTGTCACCTACTTTGGTATGGACTGTATGTGTAAAATGGGTTTTTAAGGCATTAGTATCTGCAGAGATACCACGAAGATAAGTCATAAAGACATCATAACTTCTAAACTCAAACCTTTAGCATGGCGGCACTTATGACACTGGGAGAAATACCAAAAGATATCATGCACGCAAATCATCGTCACATCTCTGTCTGATGCTCCTTTTTAGAAGAAGTGGCGTGGTCCCTTTAAGAGTTCGGTGCAGTCCGATCCTTTCCCAGTCTTTCCCAGTCCTGCCACTGAAGGCCGGGCCTCGTGCCAGTCCAGTGGGGGGTTAACGCAGGACAGGCTGACTGAAGGGACGGAAATGGGAGGAGGGGGTGGGTGGTGGGGGGGTGGTGCACTCTGTAAGCTCTGATTAGACATCACCAGACGGAGCAGAGCAGTGCACTGATGAGGACTGCAGGGAGGAACACCGGGCTGAGGCGGCTCGCTCCTGAGCCTCGTGCGCCCATGCCTGCAACCAAAGCCAGCACAGCAGCTCGTCAGGAACCAGGAAAAAAACCTCCGATCAGAAAAAACATGCACTCTGCTGCGCTAGCCTCTAGATTTCTGACACTTCATCATAAATCAAAACCCAACTGTTCAATTTCCCCCCCCCCCGCCATATCTACATTATTACTTGCTTTCAACAGGAGAAGCTATTTAAGTATCTATCCCGAGAAGATAAAGTTCGCATCACATCAAAGAGGAGAGTGGCAAACTGAGCCGCCTCACCATTTTGCACAGCAGCAGGACGGGAGCACAGCACTGCTTTATATGCTGCAGCGCTGTGCAGCCAGTCAACAAGGAATAATAACCCAATGGCAGAGATGGATGACACCGCGCATGCATTTCTAAAAAGGTCGCTTTTTCTCGCACTTGAAATAAGTCTATTACACATGGTTGGAAAGGATGCAATGAAGCCAAATTAAATATTCTCTTTGAATTCATGAATCCTCAGTCGAGCTTTATCAGTGGTCAGAAAGGAAGCGGTTTTTCCGAGAAAGGAACGAGAACAGAAAACTCACTTAATTTGTGGATGTGGATGGGTTCGCTGCCCACGCCTTCCCCCCCCTCGCTCGTGGCCTTGATCTGAATGAGATAGTTGTCGTTGGAGGAAAGGCTGAGCTCCATAGTGGTTTTGTTGGTCAAGATAGTGCTGATGTCGTTGGGGCGATTCCTTTTCAGCAGCACCTGAGGCAGGAGAGGGTGATGCAGGAAAAATGAGCTAATGCAAAAAGTGTCATCCTCGATTCTGAAGATAAAGCTTTGCAGCGAATTAGGACGTACCAAATATCCAGTGACCTTTGACTCTGTCTCCATGGCTACTACGGGATCCCAGTGCAGCGTGAGGGTGGAGCCAATCATGGTCCATTGGATGTTCAGGGGAGCCCTGTCTGGGGCTGGAAAAGGAGGCAGAGGTATAGATCAGACCACGGTAAAGGATATGAATCACTATTTTTTTTCTCTAGATTACACATGTTAACACAAATAAATTCTTCCTCTGTTATAAATAGCTCCAGGTGGAAAGACTTTGAACAAGAAAAAAGAAGAACAATAAATTGTGGATTCAGCAGAAAGTGGCACTAATTAAGAGAGTGGCCCTGAGAGCTCAACGTTACTTAGAAAGCACGTTCAAAAAGACAAATCAGGAGCAAATGAAGAAAAACAATTTCACCAATCTGACTGAACAGGCCCAGCAGGTAGATAGTAGTGTGGCAACGTAGGACGGCACAAGTCAAATAGAGAAATGCTCAAATAAAAAATAAACCGAATACAACAATACTGTAGTTATAAATAGCTAACCCAATGTGAGTCATAAAATAACCATGGTTTAGTCCAGGTGACTGCCCCCGTTCATGACCTCCCCCTGGTCAAATCCTGTCTTCTCTGTATGATTGCATCAAAGTGAGGGCATCAAATAAAATTCTCTCTTTTTTTGTTCTTTGTCTGTTTGCATGTGGTCTTTTGGAGCTGCACTACAGTCGAGCTCTCTGTATGGCAGTAAAATCCCTGGTCACAGGAAAAGAAGCAGAGATACCTGACCCAGCCAGAGGAAGCTGAACCCTAATGCGCTCGCTGTCGTGAAACAGGGTCATCCTACGGTTATGTCTTTCAACTCATATTCACTGAAATCCCATCATTTCTAAATTCAAGCTTGAACATCACGTTCTAAATATCGAAATTGTCCCTGCTGCTGCATTCCGCTCAATCCTAATTTATATGAATTTTTTTTTCTCCCATCCTCCTTTTCTTCCAAGGTAAATGGAAGCTCTCTTGTCAGATTAGATTTTATGAGCGCGGCCAACAAAGCTGAAGAAAAGCTACGCATGTCATGTTGAGGACAGCGTGACGTCACCTGAGCGCGGCTGTCATGGTTCATGAACGAGGGCCGTTTAGAAATGATTTCAATGCCCGTGGGGGACGCACTCACGTGGTTTCCTTGTGGTGGTGTTGATGGGTGCCGACTGCGGCCCGGGGCCAGCTGTATTGAAAGCAGCCACAGAGAGGTAGTACACTGTGTTCGCTTTCAGCCCTGTGATGTTAACCAGCGTGTAGTTTACAGAAATTCGCACTTTGCCAACAGTGTCGGGCTTGGTGTCGTCTTCCCAGTACACAACCTGTTGGTGAGGACACAAAAACAAAAGAAGACGATGGAAGAAGTCATAAACACGGACACAAACAGCCGGATGCTAGTGGTGCATTTCACTGCATTATTGAAATTCATATTCCATCACAAAATCTGAAATGCTGTTTGTATAACAGAAGGAGAGGGAGGGAGCAACGATGAATAATAAATTGTTCACAAGTGGAGTCTCAATTACTGATGCACATCCTCTCAGCCACTCCGGTTATATAAACAAGACATTAGTGGGTCATAGGGAAAGTGACCCAGGAAGAAAAATTCATGACTCTCGCTCATTTTGTTCAATAAAACCAGCTCAGCTCTTAATTTTGTCTGAGGAAAGCGAGACGAGTGTGGATAAATAGGTTACAAATATTTCGAAATGCTCTATCGGGACAAACAAATCCCCACTTTCTGCAGTGAAGGAGGATTGTGTGCAGCTCTGTAAAACAAGATGAAGAATTTGCTTTTTCCTCAGGCTATTAGCATCCAATTAAGGGCGCAGGTGAAGTCATATTCTATAACGCAAACGATCTAATTCACCACTCGCTTTGGGTCATTGTCAATATTCATGTGTGTGGTATTAAGTGACACAAGAATTAAGTCTGTATAATTCTAATAATTAAATTGGAATGTGAAGTCTACCCTGGAGGATACTCCTCTGCTTTTCCATCTCCCATAAATGACTGTATTTTTAATTTGTTATCAATTAACGCTAATCTGTGATGAGTAAAGTTAATATTAATGCAATCTTTCTACAAGTAATTAGTGATTACATTAGACTCCAACTGGAATGGATTCGCAGTCCTATCGACGTCTAATGACAGGCTCTGGACATCTACTGTCGGTGGCCTATTGAGATTCAGCAGCTCAAATCCACTTCAGAACGCCGTTTGGAGAAACGAGCTCCGCTCTGAAAGGACAACGGCGCCAGCGCTATGGCAACTGGAGAGCTTTGTGCCCAGGGCCAGAGGTGACAGATATTGAAAGAGCACCGGGGGGGTGGGGGGGGGAGAGACAGCAAAGCCCTCTTTGCATTCTTGAAAGGATGAGGGATTTTATTTTCCTCTTGTGGGTTTGCTGCTGGTGCGCCAGAGTATTAAGGTCATTTCATGATATTATAGCGCTTAAAATACAATTTCTGCAGAGATACTTGAGAAGATATGGGTGAATATTAGAAGTTGAAAGAAAACTACTCAAACAAGCAATGAAAGGAAGGTTATGAGCGGATAAACAAGCCACAGGGAGAAGCTCAATTATCATGTTATCAACCAAAAAAATGGAGAAATGAAAGAAAGAAGAGAATGATTTCTCCTCAGTTTTCACGTACCTCGTATCCAAGCACTCTTTCAGCGACGGCAGGCAGAGCTTCCCAGATCACTTCAATTTGTGCAGCAGACACACTTCTCGCCCTAACCCTCTTCGGAGCTACACTGGGGACTGCAGAAATAGAGCACTGGTGAGAATCCCAAAGACTCATCCAACACCATCACACACACTAATAGCAATAAGAGGAAAGGCACAGAATAGACCTGTAGTTTCACTGAAAAGCTATTTCCCCTGCTCTCTTAATGGGATCTGTGACTGACAGAAGGGAAGACTATCTGCCCAGCAAATTCAATTAACAGGATACCTCCCTGACAGCACGGTGTGGTAAGTGTCTGCTAGGATTTCCTGTAATCTACCAGCATGATAACTAATATCAAGTTGACATTCCCAGCTTGAGAGCAGAGGGAAATAACAGCACTGGAGGTACAAAACTCATTTTCCTCATTACTATTCAAGGTCAGAGTCGTAAGGAGAGAGATTACAGCTTTCTTTCTAAGCGGCGGTGGAGTCTGTACCTTCCTCCGCTGAGTACACGGTGCCGATCGAGCTGAAGGGCCCCTCCCCTCGGTTGTTGTATGCCCCCACTTTCACATCGAAAGGCGAGAAGGGCGGGATGGTGTCGTTGCGGAAGACGTAGCGCGCCACGCCCGTCACGGAGATGGCCGCTCGCGTCCACATGACCGAGCCCACCGGCCGGAAGGCGATGATGTAGCCAAAGCCCTCTCCATTTTGCAGTTCCTCTGACACAGGCTGGGAGCGAAACACAAAACTATAGTGATATTAAAACACATACAGGCAAAGACACAGACGGGCCCGTCTCTGCACTGTACCTCCGCGAGGGCTTCTGTGATTAGTCACAGCCAAAAGATTTCTTTTTCCTCTGTTATCACCCAGAAACACTCCGCAATCATCTTATACCTTATCTTTGTGCTCTCGCTTGGCTATGTAATTGTGGCTAAAGTGCAAAACTCTTCAAAGGAAGTGCTCCCTGTCCCGGCTTTGGGAGCGAGCAACGGCACTCGGAGGCTGAGCCCGGAGATGAGGTGCCGCTCTCTAATGTGGGTCATAAAATTGCTCCGTTCAATTCTGCACAATTAAGCAAAACCATTACCCGGCGACAGAGAGAACAGTAAAATGTGACAGATGACTTACCTCCCATGTTATCACTAATTCAGACTTTGTGCCGCCTCCACCTCCAACATCAGTGGGAGCTGTATCAGGAACTGAGAGGTAAAGCCCAGAGGGGAGCAATTAGAACACAGTTTACAAAGCTCAGCGACAAGCCTCAACTGTACTTGCAGCGGACCAGGCTGCCTGCTGAAGATACTGTAGTCTGTTTGTCACCCAACAAATCCCTCACCGCGTGTAAACACAAACACGTCAGAGCGCAGTGCGAACTACCGATTTTGCCCAAATGTCACTGTACATGAAGAGTTGTGATTTTTTTGCAAACGACATTCGACTCAACCCACTTTGCTCCTGCTCCCACTCAGCTGTTTGTGCACGGCAGTGTGGTGGTGAAGCTGATAGTGTGGGTGGAGGAGCATTTGTGCATGTCCTAATAGTCACATTCAAGGTGTCATATCAGCAAATGGGTGATGCAGCGTTTAGCATGGTTCAATCCTGAGGAATAGAGATCCAGCTTTTCCTCCACTCTCGCCTAAATATGCTCAAATTCCCTGGCAAAAAAACCCTATATAGGAACCTGTGAGTTTTAGCATGGGTCTATGCAGCTGTGTGCTTGTGTAAAGGAGGCAATGATACAAACCCTCTGAACCCGTCTCATGGAGGCAGGTATTCTGACCTAAGCTATATCACACAATAGCAGGATTTACTGCACGTCATGGCTTTGACATAAATTTACTAACATGAAATAAAAAGACACTTCTGATGTGTCTGGGACTTTTCAGGAAAAATCATAAAATCCTGTGAATGCACATTTTTCCCCTCTGACTTTATTTAACACATTCAGCTTCTCTACCACACGCGGGACTCTCTAAGTTGAGAGAAGATATCGTGTGCCTTTTTTTAGGCGTCTAACGCTGTTTTCACACTAAACCTGAAACAAATTTTTCGCACAATGAGATTACATTCAAAGTCAATGGAAATATGCAAATAGACACATAGTCTCTTGTGACACGACGTGATAGACATGAAGGCGAAATACAGCGAAATACATACTTGCGTTGCTATGTAGCGCACGTAACAAAAAATTATGCCATGATAAATTTGCATTTGGTGTGACTGCATCATAAAACAGCACCGGGACATCTCTTCATTTTCAATATCTACTGAAATGGTCGCAGAATCACTATAATCAGTATTCACTTAAGCCAATATAGTAGACATTAATTTACCTCAAGTGTATGTCGATGGGACAAAAAACAATCTACTTATCCATGAAGTCTTTGATTTTATCATCCAAAGTTATATTCAGGGTTCATACACATTTTGACCAATGGATTTCCATGACTTTTCCATGACTTTAAACCAAATTTCCATGACCGAACATTTCGTGAAATCTCGGTGTATACGCGAAAAAGTGACAAAATGTAGTATTCAAACTAACAATGAGAATTCCAAGGCATACAGTATACCTTAAATGACACAAACCCAAGTATGCCTGCTTATATTTTGAGCATATTTCTTTAAAAATATATGAATTATTTAAAACTCAGCGTAAATGAACTAGGGATGGGCATTCGATTAAATTGTCTTAATCGATCGTCGGAAGAATTAACGATCGATTTTTCGATTAATCATTCATATTTTTATATTAAAATTCACTATTTATAGCCTATATTAAAATGCAGTGAAAATAGAAAAAACAGCGTGTTTCCTCATTGAGATCTTTATTACAAGATTAACAACTCTTGTGGCAGTTAAACGGGATCCGTTCAATGTTACACTTGAAAATATGCGCTGCTGTAATCTTGAGCCCCGAGAGAGAGCAGCTAGCCGCTGAGAGCTAGCTCGATCTGACGGCTCTCGACCTCTCAGTCCGGTCGTTGTAACGCCCTCACTCCCGGAACCCCTCACCCAGACCCGGGTCTGTCCGGGTTACCCTCCGCGTGGACTGACGGTCCGTGTACGGACATGAAGCCGAGCCGCGGAGGCTTAACTCCGGGCTGCTTCCTCCAGCTGCTAACAGCCTCGCTGTGCTGCGTTCAGGGCAACTCGGATATTCCGACCTCCTGTCACATAGCGAACATGCAATAGTTTATCGATGAAAAAATGTCATCAATGAAATTCTTAATGATCAATTAATCAATAGTCGAGTAATTATGCCCATCCCTAAAACGAACGACATGAAAATAAGAATAGAACAAATTTCCATGACTTTTCCAAAACTTTTGGGAGATTATTTTTTTCCATGACTTTTCCAGGCCTGGAAAAACACATTTTAAAATTCCATGACTTTTCCAGGTTTTCCATGACCGTACGAACCCTGTATATTAAATTCATAGCAAGAAATCCTGGAAAAACCTGGGAAGTAAATTCAAAAGTTTGACATACTGGCATCCTCAGTCCTGGTCTTGGCCGAGGCCGGGCTGGGCTCCCCCAGGCCCACAGCGTTGCGAGCCACCACCCTGAACTCGTACTCCACCCAGGCGTTCAGACCCACCACTGTGGCTGTCAGCATGTTCCCATTGACCACCTCCGGCACTGCAACAGGGAAATGAGATCCTCAGAAAATCAGGGCTACCACACAACTGGACTCAAATTGAATGATGAATAAATAAAAGGATCCCCCATGAATATTAACAGAGAGCGACAGGAGGAGGATTGCGTGCTACCTGTGTCAATAGCCTGCCAGCCCACTGTGAAAGGCGTCCGGGCCTGGATGATGTAGCCTGTGATGGGGCTGCCGTTGTCTCGACCAGGAGTCCAGGCAAGCTGGGCCGTGCTGTCTGTGATCTCCTCCACCGACACCTTGTCCGGGGGACTTGGTGGACCTAAATCAATTAGGCAACAAGGGGGGTGAACATGAGGTGAACACCAACTCCAAGAAGCTTAAAGGACCCATCGTATGCCCATTTTAACACAGTTGATATGGTTCCTTGGGGTCTTGATGAAATGACTGTAACATACTTTGGTCAAAATACCACAAGGATCATTTAAAACAGCACCCTTTTTACCCTGTCTAAAACAGACCTCCTCAGATTTACCTGTTTTGAGTCCCCCGCGCCCCTCTCCCCACCCTCCTTCACGAGATACAAGCGCCCAGATTTTAAGCTATCCATTACCTCTGTAGAAATTTGGCTACTGGAGACAAAGATACAATCTTGCAACCATATCGTGGAGCTCGCAAGCTAACGCTAGCAGGCTCCCCGGGCTCCACCGGCCTGGCCCCCCGGGCTCCACCGGCCGCTCGCGAGCTTACGCTAGCCAGGAAGCCGGGGAGCCGGGTTCTCTCTCTCTCCCCAGAGCCAGTGAGATGATGGTGGGGTGTGGTCCAAGGCCATGTAGCGAGACTATGACGTATTTTCGGGTCATATTCCCATTCAACGCCATCAAGCGTATCGTTTCTGACATAAAGGAACCACAACAAATCACGGGAGTTGTTTTTTTCCAGAGTTTTTGGGACGGTAGACACGCCAGATACCCACATTAACGTGTACAAAAGTGGAATTTTCATAATATGGGCCCTTTAACTCATAAAGATTCCTGCACCATGCAGCATATCAAGGCCATCGGACTCCCTTCAATGAAGGGCTACGTCCTTGTTCTGTGCCTACTTCATTCACTGCGTGTGTGATGTGCTGGGCTACAAAGTGATTACTGAACATGGGATCACTCGCAGTGGAAAGATAACCTGGATAGGTTCTTTCGTGAGGAAAGGCCAACAAGGGAAGAATCCAAATGAGTCAATTCACAGCGAGAAAGAAAGAAGCTAATGTTTGTAACTGGCTTTACAATGTTGTTTGCTCTGCTGTTCCATTATTCAAATGCTTTCCATGATATTTTGCCGATGTGTAAATGAGCCAATTATAGTCATTTTCTGTGATAAACATTGCCTTCTCAAAGCACCTGGGACAGCTATTACAGTTTGTTAAGGGCATGAATACCAATGGAAATCACCGGGGAAGAGCCCGCACGCTGAGCCGGATCCACGGAGCACATCCACACAAAGCTACCTCAGCTGAGCCCCACGAGTCACACATCGCCCGTGAGCGTGCACAGCAACACTCACTGTATGTAATGCAAACACAAGCTGACATACCTCTGACTGAGGTAGCATCCAGCTTTACTCCCCTTCACTATATATCTACACTGAAGCCTCGGGGGCTGCTTGCATCTCCCTCTGTCAAACTTCTGACTCCTTTCATACTTGTGCAGATGCTTCAGTGTCACATTACTTTACAGCGTAGACTTGGGTATTTGTATGTGAGCAAACACAAACAGGCCTTTGAATAGAAATTGCTTCTCTTACCTTTGACGACTAATATCGCAGAGGTGGACAGGCTCTCCACGTCAGTGTCTATAGCGCAGACGTACTTCCCACCGTGGCTTAGCTGGATGTTACGAATCATCAGATCCCCTGATATACTCTAGAAAACAATGTTATTGAGAAAAGTACAGTGAAGTAAAAAATGTGGTTTTGTTTCATTGTTTCTGCTTTTGTCTCTGGAATGCATTAACATTTATAATACGCTTTGCACAATCCCTTCGACTCATGGCCGCCGTGTGTCGTGTGCATCTCTTCCAACACCAACAACAGACATAGCAGATGTACTTTGCACAAATAATGCCATTGGCCGTCCTTCAGGCGCTACCCGACCAGCCAGCCCCCCCTACAAACAGCTACCAGCTAAACAGAGGACACGCAGAGCAAACAAAGTCTGGTTAATTGGCAAGACAATCCTAATTATTCTGTAATTACATAACTCATGCAAGTATATAGAGTATTACTCTGAGTGTAAAGAGCAAATATTATTTTACACCAGCTGAATGCTTTCGGTGGCCATGAGGGAACATAACAAAACACCAGAAGAAATATTATTAACTTTGTAAGGACCAGTTGTATTATTTATGGCTGCATGAAGGACAGTTTTTAAAGGGTAAGACCAGGTCTGGCCCTATGACTGAAGAATACAGTATTTTTTTGTATAAGAAAAGAGCAAAAGCAACAATGCATTAGTCAGTTTCTCAATTTTGAACATCTTCCCTTCTCTCACTCCAGCCTGTTGGTTCAAAGTGAAAGACATGCATATTTGAGAATTTAAATCTGTAAATTAAGCTAAATATATCCTATAATAACTGGGCAATGTAGTTTTAACCACATGGCACTCCGAAAGGAAAAAAACTGTTCATTGGCTGAGGACTATTTTCTTCCATGGATTAATTCACATTTAATCACATTGTGGTAGTGTATTCACAATACAGATGGTGTGCGAGGGGGTGGACTCAGAATAAGCAACAGCGCCCATGTTCATTGTAATGCAGGCACATGTCATCCAGCACAACAGAGTGACTCGCTGGCGTTTTCTTATCGTTGGACAACAATGGAGCGCAACGCTACAGAGGAATAAGCTGTGTCAAGCTCTGAATAGAAAGACAACACAGAGGCTTGAGTCCTCCTGCTGCGGCTGCCGGGTTCGGTTCCGACCCGGCCTTACTGTGTGCCTCCCACTGTTCTCTTGCTTCTTGCTTCACGCTTACTGTCTGAAAAATATGTTTTTAATGAAAAAGAAAGACAATACTTGTCATGCTGCGTTAACGCTGCAATTTTGAGCTTTTCCCAGACAAAACTTGAGTCCGAGGTAAATGTGGCAAATATTTGTTCCTCATTTATAAAGGTTTGGTCATCAAAGACGACTTTTGGGATGATCTAACATGCCTTGAATTTTATTTTACAGCACAGTATTTTTTGTGACAATTGAAGATACCAACAGAAGAAATATCATACGCCAAAGATGACTACAGACATAAAAAGTTCTGTGTGGAACTTGGAACTCCCTCAAAAAGAAAAAGAAACTCTGCCAGTGCAAACTCTGCCAGATGAAGCTCTCTAATCAGGAGTTAACACAGCTACGCAAAGACCTTTAAGGGTTTGCTCTCTACATCTGTGTGTCTCTGTTTGTATTTGTGGTTCCTGGTAATTATCGAGTAGTAGTATAGTAGAAGTAATAGTATTTTTTTCATGAAACATCCATCCTCCTCACCAGCTTTGTCCTTGAAGATGACATATGTGCAATGTGCCAAGGTAAAAAGTGATTTCCAAAGATGCATTAACCTCTTCATTCAAACGGAATTATTCTGATCTCATTTTGACTGAGCTTAGGGATCTACCTCCTGAAAGTCACCCCTGGAGTGGGCCTGTCACTAAGCATGTCAGCCGGTGAGAAGGAGTGAGTTGCTTTATAAAGGAGTCACCTGAGGGTGAGCCAGGACTCGCTGCAGTCAAGGCAGATTTCATCACCCCCTCAGTGGCAAGTGGATCAGAGCTTCACTCCACAGCAACTGGACAAGAACGCCCGTGGATCTCCAACTCTCTGAAGCTTCTGACAATGCAGAGTAGAGCTGAATAGCACTTCTATGGAGCCAGGGGCTAAAGAGACTCTCCTGCTCCCCTCCGCCCCCCCTTTCATCTGCTCTCCTGTCACCTGACATTTTTTTACGCAGTGTTCGCCTTGTCTGATTTTCCCTCCAGTGTCAGCAGCCACCTGGCCGACCTGAGAGCTCGCTGCTGAAAGCAAGGCGTTGTACCTTGGCAAGCAGGAAGTGATGAGGCATATTTGCTTTAATTATGCTAATTCATTCATCAGAGGCTGTTGAGCAGGGGGCTGTTAATCTCTATGGACAGGGGGAACAGTTTCTGTGAAAACTATATCTCATCGTATTCCCAAGCACAGTTCAGTGTCGTTAGTCATTTGCATTCAGATATTATGCCAACCTTTAACATGTGAATGGCAGTGATCGGGCTTATGACCTTGGATATGATAAAAAACATTATAATATGCAAATATAAAAGACAAGCTATGGACAAATGGCTTTGCCCTTCATCAAAAGGTACAAATACTCAACAAAGAGTCACCACTTATCATTATTTCAAGACATAAGCATTTCAAATGAACATTTACGGGTGGCGAGCCTGCCCTTGGTGAATGCCAGCCCGCTCATTACTTAATTATTTTGGGGGCTCAAGATTCATAAATAGGTATGCAAATTCAATTATGGCAGAGAGAGATGATAAGAAAATGTTCTCCCTTGAGGTACCGGAATTAGAAGTTGAAGGGATGAAAAGTGTAAAGACTTCATTAATGAGGACCCTCCGTATGAATGAAACGGCATTTCACTAATATGTTTCTAGACGTGTAAAACACTGAAGCTCACACAGCTAATTCAAAACCTTAAGATCCCGAGTACTGACCTGATAGTGCCATTCATTGAAGGTTTCACAGCATGGAAATGTAAGAATGGAAGAGATTCGTAATAGATGTGTTTGTTGATATAACATTCTGCAGTGAACACTGGATAAGTCTTGGCATTTCTCTGTTTCGGTATTATTGGTGTCTACGAAGCCCTCTGCAGGGCAGTAGAGCATACCCTTGCACACCACACAGTATGTCCCAATTAATCCCAGAATAGCCAGAAAGTAGCTGAGTTTAACGCTTGAGATGACTCACCCCGCCCACTCTTTCAAAATGATCGCTGTCTCGCTGGAAGTCGATGAGCTGGCCGTTGAATGCCCACGAGAAAGAGACATCCAGAGCTGGATCGCAGGCAATCTGGCAGGGTAGCACGATGCTCTCGCCAACAATAATCTCCATGTTAGTGGGCCTCATGGTGATTCTGGTGGGCTCTGGCCAGACAACAGACGATAGCATGCATGTTAATATCACTGCCACGGGAACCTTTAACACCGCTGTGACCTCTGCAGCCGCCATCTCACTACGACTCACGGCCAAATCAAGACACCATCATTAAAATAACCAATGGATGTGTGCTTTTTCCTGATTTTTAATAAGCACTTAAATTCCAAACCTGTCCATTAGAAACAATTAATGACATCTCGGCATCGCACTTTATGTTCCAGGATCAACTTGGGAGAAAATGTTGAAAACAGGATTACAGAGATGCGAGTGAGTTCCCAATTGGTGATGGTGGTGGATTGGAGGCCTCACAGTATGTTGAGTAAAGGTCAAAGTAATTAAATTCTATGACATTAAATGGTTCAGCTGTCGGTCTACGAGAAGAATAGAAGCTAATGAGAAAAATAAGTCACACACACACACACACACACACACGCACACACACACACACACACACACACACTGTAACAGAGAAACCAGAGGGCTGCACGAACATGTTATGTCACTGAATCCACAAATAATGACCTTTAACTAAATAAAGGATAATGTTATGTTGCGGTGCTGCTGTTTTGCATAACATGTACCAGCTTTTTTAATTTGATTATAAACTGGATTATAAATGGGTTTTCATGAAGTATACATTGAAGAGCCACGAGCTGTTTCTGCAGATCTGTGTATATGTTTGTTTAAAAGAGTTTATTCTGAACCGTCAGCAGTGGGATTTTCCTTCCAACATCAAACCCAGTTACCTGCTTCAATAGTGATTGGATGGCCGATTGGTCTAACTGAAAGTAAATTAGTAATTTTCCCATTTTTCAGTCTGCTTCTGCTAAGCTACATAACAAACAACACATCTTAATTAATCCCAAAGGCAAAAGCCCCCTGAAGAAAAACACAATAAAACACAATTAAAGACTTGCTCAGTTGCATCAAACCTAAAAGTGGAATTTCTGGAAAAAAAACAAACATATAGCTATACTGAAATATATAAAAGTTAACGTGAGTAAACAAATTAATTAAATTGTGATGTGTGTGTTTTAAGCTAAACTCAGCTGGTGAAAGCAAGGTCAGAGGCAAATCTACTATTGCTCTAAGTAAATGCAGTGGAAGAAGACTAAAGAGGTATGATGGTGTAATGTAAAGTGAGAGGTTAGTGGGATGTGATTTGCTTTAGTAGAAGTTGGTGAAGAAGAGCGGCCCTCACCAGTGATGAGCAGCCGCCCAGTGGTGCTTGCTGTCCCAAACTGGTTCTTAGCGATGCAGGTGTAGCTGGCTGCGTCCCGTCTGGTGACATTGTTGATCTTCAATGTTCCGTTGGGAAGCAGAGTAATCCTGAGGGAAGCAGAACACCTTTTAACTGTACTGACTATAAGACAAAAGGGCTGAGCTTTGCAGGCATCCCTCTGTATTCTTTGTTTTGCTGTAATATTCAATATCCTCACATTGACCTGCACCGAGGAGGTTTTGTTTTGATCTGTGTTTGTTTATGTGTTGCTAGTTAGCAGGATTATGCAAAACCACTGGACAAATTCCCGTGGAAGGTGGAAGGATTCGGTTTAAGGTCAGGAAAAGACCGCATTACATTTTGGTGCAGACCTGGATCAGGGGTTGATCTCCACATTTTTCTCCACTTTCTTCAACATTGTGAGATGAGTGCATTTTTCAACATTTTCGTTAATTTATCAGAGAATAATTCATGGATGGAAAATTATATATATGATAATGTGCCATTTGTTGCAGATACAAATAATAACACCAGGATCTAGTGAATTTAAATGTAGTTTCATAAAGGGAAGGTTTTGGCCTTGGCGGAGGTATGTGCTCTACTGAGTGCCATTTCTAGTTTTTTATTATTCTCCATGATGCAGTAAGTTTGCAGAGTGGAGTTTCTACCAGATTCATGTTCTTCTCAAAAATTTAAAAGCCTCTGAAAAAGCACTTTGACCTGGGTGCTATAAAGCTTTCCTCTAAATCCCAGTAAAATGGGATTCTTTGATGCAGGGTAGCAGCGGGAAGCATGACCCATCACCCCAACTCAGTGGTGAGCTAAACTCACCAACACATTTCTAAATGAAGAAGTATTTTACACACAGCGTCACTGAGTAACTCAATGAATAAATGAAATGTGCTGTACGGGCTTTACATAATGAAGTCAGAGAGGAACCTCTGTCATGCTGGGAGGTCACTGACTGACGGGATATCTAATAAAAGCCAAACACATGCTATGATACATTATATAATACAGCTCTACATAAGCACATAGCCCTGTGGCAATATCCCACATCCTCCAAATTTGATGAGAAATAATAATCATGGAATAAACATAATTATAGCTGAATATAATTAAATCGAAAAGTAACTAACACTATGTAATGCAGTTGATTGGTACGTGTGTTTTATTTGAAAATAGCCATCTTCAGGGAAGAGCATCAGAGTGTGACACACTGATGGTAGATTACCCAAGGCAGCTGCACTACTGCGGCCAAAAGTGACAAAAGAAGGCAGTGAATCAGAGGAAGCTCTTAGGTACGATTCACTAATGCGTGCTTCAAAGCAGACATATTCTTGACTTGTGCATTACGTTAACTCTCAGTAGTCGTCTTCACAAATAAATGTGTTGCCCAGTGCAGCAGCGCTAGAGTTGATTGTAAGGCCTGGTTCATATTGAGGCTGCTCCTCCACTGTAGATCTCTCTGTGCTTACTTTAACAGTTTCTTCATCTTAACGATCAAGTTGCGTTTTGGAACCTATTGCATTTAGACTGTACAACGATGATTCACATTTAATTACAGCTTCCATATAAGATCTAATCAATTTAATCTTTATTAGCCGCATACATACACACCAGCCTTAAAGGTTGCAGTAATTAAATCTCAACCCAGATGTTTTAGCTAATTATGGAACTATGTCTTTCCTCACCATTCAATTTTGAAAAAAATGCCTTGAAAAATCTGTTCGAAAACCAGTTATGTAACTCGAAGGGCACTTGGAGAGCACATACCTCCACTAAGGCTGACTGACCACTTTATCACTGTATGCATTTCCATAAATGTTGATCTGGATCATTATCTGGATCTACAGCAAACTGGGTCTGTTTATAGCTAGTAGCACCCTGAGTAATGTAAGTAAACCCAAAGTAATCCTTTTGGTAATTTAGGATGTTGAAAAACAGATCTCTCTCTGCTGCATTTGATGCCATCAATCATAAAATGTTATTAAACTGATGACTGGAACATGTCATGACTTTAAAGTAACAGCACTAGGGCTGCTTCAGTAATCGTATTTAGGTCAAACACTGCGAACACTGTTTTCATTGGAGCCACTTTCTGTCAGAGAAGTAGTCCAGATTAAAAAAACTGCTGACCGCGAGTTCAGTAGATTATCCCTGGTAACAAGGGACAAGGGGGTGGAGGCAGATATTTCTGCGATTGATATCTAATTACTAAACTAAAGCTCTCTGCATGGATAGACACCATGAAGGGTAATTAGGAACTAGGCCTTTCATAATTTAGGTGAAACTACCTTTAAATTATGTGATATTTAGTGACTCAAAATGTGAATTCAATTAATTTCTGTAACACTGCTCCAATTTACAGCGTGATTCCATATATGAGAAAACATTCCCCTGCCAGTGTCCCTGTACATCCAGTATTATGCACCTTGAAAGGGTATGTGGGCTTCACATGCACTGTGCTAAATGTCATTCAGCTTGGGAATTTGAACAATTTCCTGCTGCTGCAGCTGCAGCTCCCCAGCCTCAGCCGACTAAAGAGAGTCGGTGCTGTTTTGAAAAGATGCTTGGCTCGTATTGTTCCCTTTAAGACTTCCTTTTGAATTAGCAGCACGGGAATAATTCAAATAGCACAAAGTTAAGCATTTCTTTAGAACGCTGTGATGTGAGCGTTTGACTTGTTTTTGTTCCGTCTGTCCTGAGTGTGTGTGTGTGTGTGTGTGCAACAAATTCTAAATGTGCGTGCATGGACTTGCAGCAAGGTTTATTCACCAACCCAGCTTTTCATCGCTCTCCAATCACGGTGATGAAAAGAGTGCAGATGGATTGCTTAAAAGTGTCACTTCTTGTCACTGATTTTCTTTTGGATTTCTCCACCATCAATTAGTTGCTTTGTATTTTGTGGAGTCTGTTCAGTAGCTCAACTACTGGTGTATTCAGCAAGAAGTCAGACCTACAAGGACAACAAACCAAATCAAGCACCACTTTCTGCCGCAGTAAGTGGTGCTTGAAGTTTGCTCATTATCTGAGTCATGTCTGTGTTTGGAGTTTTGTGTCTGGTGAGACGTCTCCACTCGCAAATATGCAACAAGGCTTTTGTCTTTGCATCTTCAGTGATTGCGTGAATCACATTGTATGTCAAGATAAAGTCGAACATTAAACCTCAGGTTATTACAAGTGCAACAGCCTCAGTTTTACTGCTTTCTAAAAGCAAATCGACTCATCTTCAACAGTGGCTTCATTTGCAAATCTTGTATCTTTGTAAATATTTAATGCGACTAGTTAGCATCTGAATTCCTCACACCAGACTTTTTGCAGATGAAGGTGCACAGAGTATTTTAGCCATGTGCAGTTTCCATGATGGCCTTAATTATCCTCATTAAACCTCCACTCTATGCATCTGCACAAATGTCAAATATACTATTCAAACAATTCCGCTCGCAGTGAATGTGAATAAAAGCAGCATGGAAATGTACCCTACCTTTCACTTCTCTGCAGGATCTCATTCCCTTTCTTCCACAGGCTAATTGCTGGGGGCGAGGCCTGAGGCCTGCATTCGAGAGTGACTTCGCTGCCTGAGCGAGCTTTTAGCAAGGCCCTCAACGGACTTTTGGAGAAGCTGGGCGGTGAGGCTGTTTGTTGGGGGGGGCAGAGAAAAGGTGCGAGATTAAAAAAATATATCGGCAACTTAAAGCTTTTCAGATCAGACATGCTTTACGGAGATGGACTCCTCTTCAGTGCTCAGTAAAATTTTAGCAGAAATGCCCATTGGATCTACCTGCTACCCTTAAACAAAATACACACAATCAGACACATACGCACACGCACACGCACACACACACACACACACACACACACGCACACAACCTGCAGAGGTGGCAGCCATTATCCTTACTCATCATTACATTTTGTCAGCCACCATTTGGACCTAAGTGACATCGTATGTATCAAGACAGCATTGAATTTCGCATCCAGTCAGTCAGATGAAAGTCATCAAAGCTTTGCAAATAAATCAATACCCCATCTACATGAGAAAGCATGCACAATGCCACAAAGCAGGGCGTTTGTAGTTTCCAAATCAATACCATGAAACGACTGCGAGTAAAATGAGACACTCCATCAGATTCATATTTTTGCTAACAGAGCCCATGGTGACATCAAATGAGGCTGCAGACTGATTGCTGAGGAGCAGGCTCCAGGTTTTTTTTATCTTATCTTAGGGAGATGATCAAACAGACAGATAAGCAGCATAAAAGCACAGCGAGGGAGGCCATCTTACCTAACACCATTAGTTGGGCACTGGAATAAATAATGCCATGTTTGTTTTCAGCCACACACTGATAGATCCCAGAGTCTGACACGTTTAGCGCTGCTATAGAAAGTGCCCCGTTTTCGATTTGCACCCGGCCCTGAGGAGGAAAAGAGAAACAGTTATGCATATCCATTGCAAGGCCAGTCTATTATGTCCAAAGGCACAGCAGCAATTACTGGTGCACCATGACGGGAGGAGGACAGCAGGAGAGAGAAAAGAAAAAAAAAAAAGAAAGGGTAAGGAGCCAAGTGGCATTGTGGCGTATGTTCAGCTTGGAATGGGGGAAGAGATGAGGGGTGACGGCGAGCGGCAAAAACTGCTAACCTGCATCTTAGATACACAGAGAAGAAGCAATGTTGACAATAAGACCAGTAGCAAAAAAAGTTTTTTATTCTCTTGGGTTCAGTTAAAAAATATAATATAATAAATGGCTTCGATAATGACGTTTTCTGATGATTTTGACCCATTGAGCTAGTTTGAGATCCTTAGTGCTGCAGGGGAAGTGGCTATTTATAGGGCTTTCTGAATTATAGGTGCATATGGCGGGTGTGGGCTCATTAAAATTGAATACACAGGTGAGGTAAAGACGACTCACCATCAGAGTAAAGTATATCCATCAAATTACATGTTTCTTCCCTATTTTTTGCCTGATTTGTGGTGTTAAATGGGAAATCCACCATCTTTCCATCTATAGGTCTGTTTAGTACCAATGGGGGGGACCAGGCAAATTAGCTGCTCTCTGTGTGGCCCTGTTCACACCTGGCATAAACATCTGTCCTGAGAGGCCGATCTAAAGTGGACAGCAATAACCATATGTGTATTAAAATGTGTGCTGAATGGGTCCTGTGAGAAGGTGTGAACCGATCTCACTTCCCTGCTCTACAAGCAAAACATCATGACTGTCATTTGTGCTCACAAAGACCAAATTATGTAGTATTTACGCGTGTGTCAGAGTGTCGGCGTGAGAGAGAGAGAGATAGAAAGATTTGATCAATTTAAGAGTACTAATCTTTATGTGATGGTGGTGGTCAGTATTCAATATTGTCACTGTGGCCACAAGCAAATAATTGTATGGACACAGAGAAGCGTAAAAATGCATTTGATTCATTTTGAAACTGTAGCGGGTCGAAGGGACGTTAGCTGACTAGGCGGTCCTTCATATACTGTATGGACGATTTGTGTTCACACAGCAAAAGGAATGTGGCCACGTGCCCCAGACCACCTCTGACTGGTTTCTGTGAAAGGATCTCAGGACATATTCAGAACACATTTGAGTGCGTTTAGACCTGAACTTAGCACATGTGATCAAATCAGGACAGATGTTACTACCAGGCTCGGCATGATGGAGAAAGGCGACTTCTCGTGACCTTTTGTCTTTCGCACGAAGGACAGCGGAAATTAGATATAAATTAGAATGAGAGTGTGTGTCTGTGTGTCTGCATTTATGAAATAGATTAAAAAAGTATTGGGAGTCATATAAAAATCTTGTTCAAGTTTAAACATTTATAGCTCAGACAGTTTCCACCGACTTTGTGAACAATACATGCTGCCTCTAAAATGCGCCGGGCATTGTGTCCAAACACTCCGTTTTTCTGTATTTGGATATATAACCTAGTTAGGAACAAAGTGCATGAAAAACCCATCAGGTCGGCCAGATCACATCTGGAGGTAGACTAGCTTGCACAGTGACTGGATCTCAACCAGGTTTTAAAAACCATCTGTACAATTGTTCTTGAGGCAAAAAAAATAAATCCACCCATCTGTCTCTTCCTGCAAGCTTAAGCAAATCTGGCAAAAGCTACAAGTCGTATCAGAGGCTGGTCAGTCCCTTGCAAAAGTGATTTAAGAATGACTGCAGATTACAGTGGTGCTGAGAAGGAACCTAGATAATGTGGCAGATGGATTGGATGTCATCATTCAGATAAAGTTTTCCATTTGGAGTGAGATAATGTGGAAAATACACACATTCATCTTTACTCATTATGTATCTCCCCACAAACAGTATATTCATGTTGTTCATTTTACATTTCATCTGTTTGTACACCAACCAGAAACTGAACAGGTCTTCTTACCTCACCCATCACCTGCTCCCCATTCTTCACCCAGCTGTAGGACGGTTTAGGCTTCCCATTGGCCTTACACTCCCAGAAGAGGCTTTCCTCGATGGACAAAGCCGTGTCCGTCATTGTCTGGAGCCAGTGAGGTTTAGCTTGATGGAAATAAAAGGAGATTACCTTTTTAATTACACAGGCAGCGGATTAGTAAAGAGCAGTATCAGAAATCATAATGCTGTTAAAGCAGCCTTGCATTGAATCACCAAAGTTTTTAACTTAACAAGTGGATTAGAAACATAATGAAAAACACAGGATTGTCAACAGAATTATTTATTGACGGGGAGTTAATTTGAAAAAATATTAACTCTTTACTTTACACAGACATCATCCATGGCCCATCCTGCAATTTCATGGATTATTATATCTCTCACATTAAAGACAAATAGGTTTTCTGTCTAACAAATGAGATTCAACAAACTGCTGGTCATATGCACGTTTCCCATCCAAATGTGGAAATCTGTTACAGGAACACATTCATTTCTGCATTCACTCTCATTCAATTTGTAATGCCTCACTAACCATGGAATGAAATACGGCCCCGTGCCGCATTTTTGCCTCGTCGATTCTCTGCCATGCACTCGTATGTCCCCGCGTCTTCCTGCTGGAAATTAGGGATTTCAAGAATGGCGTTTGAATTCTTCATCTTGACTTTGCTGGGGAAAGGGACGCCGCTGGTTCTCCTCCAGCTTATTTCTGGGACTGGGCTATAAAAGAGGAGCAAAAAGTTCCCATGATGGCAATTGTCAGTCGTTGTGATCAAAGTGTGATTAAGCACAAAACAAAACGTTGTTGATGCAAAATCCCGGGGAATTATTGTTCCCTACGAATCAAACTGCTATTGCTCAGACGTCAGACGCTCTTTAAGGAACTTTGATTTCTGCTCCCTTGTCTTTCCTTGCCCGAGTATGGATTGATGAATCAAAGAATGAGTAATGTTTCGCTTTTGCATCCTTAAATCATCATGAGTAGCACTAATTCATGCATGAATGAGCCTCCAGATTATGTCACATGCATAATCTGGAGGGCTGACTTACTTTCCCAGAGCGAAGCATTCCAGTTTCACTACCGATTCCTTCGCAGCTGGAACTGAGTCAGGAAAATGAACTTCTATTTTAGGTTCGTATTCACCCATTACTCCTGCAAAAAGGAGACAATAGATGGCAAGCTTTTTACATCAATGATTAACAGCACACATTACACATGCATTGGATCAAAGAGAGAAAGCAGTAACACAATGCGACAGCTATCACAAAAGTCTTGTGCTGAGCAAAAGTGACCACTGAAGGGCTGGGAGGGGAAATCAGAGGTGGCTTATGAATGATTCAGAGAACACATCAGGGTAAAGTCTTACTGAGCAGAGATTTATCACCTGTGGCAATGTGACTTCATTTATGACTTTATTTATATTCACATCACTAGAAGGGGTCAAAGACTTTGTAAGATATATTAATATGCCCTTTACTATAACCAACCCAAAGTCTGGCAGCAGGAGCTGACCTGGGGTCCTGTGCATGTTTTCAGATTTAAAAGTCACGGAAGACTTCAAAAAGCTGTGATCAGTCTGAGCATCAGTGAGTGTGGGAAACATGGAGAATATGAAATTGAAAATCTCCTTCAACTAAATATATCATCTAAATGCTTAGGTCGGACATTTTTGTGACATTCTCCGTAGGCATGTTTCTGATTCACTGATACGTCACAATTCAAACTCTCACTTCACTCATGAAAGCGCTGACATTTTTACATTTTATGCTTCTCTGCCGGGAGATGGACAAAAGGGATAATTCACAACCTGGTGAACCCCAAAGGTGCTCTGAGGAATATGATGTGACACATCGACGACGTTTCTGCAAATTTTAAATCACAATTTTTTAAGGGTATATTTAAGAAAGAGAAAGATTTTCAATCGTTTTCTTCAACAGAATTTTAAAGATGGGAGACAGACTCTACCATCTTGTTGAAATATAATCAGTCAAACTCTGTTCAAAGAACTGGGATAAATATCAATTTTTTTGATATGAGGTGGATTTTGAAGAGAGAGCAATTTTCAGATTGGAGCAGCAAAATGATTTGTGCAGAAAACTACATAAATATTAATAATTCTTTGAGATGACCAAAAAACAGAACAACTGAGTCTCTAACGTTGTCCTGTCATTATGCTCTCTGAATGTTTTCTGAAAGCATAAACCCTACAAAGTGAAGATCTTTTTGGAAAGTGAGGACATTTTGACCAGTCCTCACATCTTTAAAGGTCTGTTTGAAAGATAGGACTTGGTTTTAGGATTAGGGTTAGGGTTAGCTATTTTTTTTGGGATGCTTAGGGTTAGCGCTAGGGGCTAGGGAATACATAATGCCAATGAGTGTCCTAACTAAGAAAGAAGTACAAACTTGTGTGTGTGTGTGTGTGTGTGTGTGTGTGTGTGTGTGTTTGTAAGTGTGTTGGTGCAAATAAGACAGACAGAAAGAGAGCGAGAGGAGCAAGGAGGGGCTGAATTAATCAATGAGTTGTGTACGGATCCACTATGAATAAAGATTTTACCCAAATTAGAAATCATTATGTTGTGGTCAGTGTTTATGTTGTGGCCATAAACAAATCAACCTATGGTCACTGAGAGGCATTACAAGACGATTGATTATGACGTCAGCTGGGTAGGCGGCCCCTTCATATGTGGCCCAGGAAAGATTTGTGTTTACAGTGTGGCCACCTCCCAATGTTTTATGAGGATTATGTCCAATATCCCTCTATTCTTTCATTAAAAGTGTAATGGTGAATGATATTAAGCAAAAACACAGCATAGGTAACTTTACCAACAAAGCCAACACATACGTGGATAGTAGGATGAACCAGTTGGTAATGGTGTAAAGATTCCCTTTGGCACTTACCATCACTTCTGAGGACCAGGGGTGTTGGAGAGCTGAGCACCTTCTCCCTCGTGACGGTGTTGTTCACCACACAGGTGTAGTTCCCGACATCTGAGGGCTCCACTTTAGTGATGTACAGACTCCCAGTCTCCTGAGAGATGAACCGACGGCTGTCTTGTTGGACAAAGAACGGGTATTCGTTGAAGATCCATGCAAATGCCAGCTCTGGAAAGGATAACAGAACAATGTTATTGCAGTGCTGATCTACCATCACTGCTTGTTCACTGACTGATTCCATTGACTTGAATTAACCGTAAGGTCAAGAATACCTTACAGGGTTATAGAGAGAAACCCAACAAACAATTCAGCACAAACTCTGTGTCTGTGGCTCGGATAGCTGGACCAAAAAGAAACGGACTTATGTGTGGCCTAAAAATGTTAGCATGCCATTTTCCTTCACATATCTCAGTGTCCTTGGTAAGTGATACCGAGACATGGCAAGTGTAATAGTTATCAGTGCAGAATAAAAGGGAGACTTAAGGAAAGGGAGCGAAACAAAAAGGATTACAGTGCGTCAGTGGCCCTCCCCTGACACATGGCCTCCTTTTTTCCTGGGTCCCTGAGTGACTTAGTTCATGGGAGGCCCGGGTGGAGGAAGGGATAGACAGATTGATGTACGGAAGTAGGAATATATTGTCATGCCCTTTTGCAAGTAGCAGGTCTACCATAAGAAAGGAGAGACCTGCCATGATGAATTACCATGTCATTTTGAGAAGTGCACGCTTCGCAGACTCGCAAGACTGAGGAGATGCGCCGTATAATCTTCCACTTTGGTGGTGAGGGGCTCGGAGTCAAAAGGTGTTTGCAGTAACTGTCAAGCTTATCCGATGCCCCCCAAGGGAGCAAGCCTCTCTGCCTCGGCTGGGATCAAGCGTCCGAGCTCGGTGCAGCGACGCAGATACAAAGCTCGTTCTGATTAGCCAAGCAGGAGCTACATAGTTCAGACTCAGCATAACCTCCATCTCAACTGTAATGTGAACCGATAGAATTATTGTAAATGAATGGCTTTTATGAAACACAAAGAGGGACTGACGTGGCACAAAAAGGCCCTTTGAGTAAACAAACGTCTTTGTTGGAGAACAAAAGTCACAATTTACAATGACAATTTTATATTTAATGAGTCATAGCTGAGAGATGTGACCATGACAAAATCAGCTCAGTCTAGTTCAAGGTAATGCAGCACATCAATGTTTTTTCTAAATTCAAGAGGGAAAGAGAAAAGAGGAAAAGGGCGTATAAAAGAGAGAAAGGAAGACGAGGAATAGGACAGCAGACTCACACTGCTTCACCTTCATTCACTTGAGAAAATGTGAGAAAACACACAATGGTGCTACGGCTACAGCAGCCAACCGCGTATAAGCCTATGTCAGAGAGGCAAGCTGTCAAACTGCATTTCACACAGCGTACTCTGACCCATTATCCCATAGACCAGCTGTACACTGCACTGTTCTACAAACGCCTCTCTTGTGAAGGAAATTGGTCGTGCAAGCGACTGTATCAAGAGTGGGGGGGGACAAGTGAGGCAGCAGCCATTGTCCATATGTTCTCAGTTTTCTGCAGGGTGGTGTGGCTGAGCAGGCGGCATCTTTATCTCCTGGCCATAGAGTCTCAGTTGTAATGTACTTTTTTTGGGCCATTAAAACAACTGAGGCAATTATAAGGCGACTGTCAGCAGCTGGTTATCAGCCTCCAAAATCAGCCTATTAGAGCACAGTATGTAACCCCCTGTAAGACTTGCTCCTATTTACATCTTGTTTCCTCTTACATATTCTATGACAGATACCATATTAATCAGAGATTTAATCTGGGCATACACTGTGAGACTTTAAAAATGTGGTAGTTAAATTCCACCTAACTCTGTAAAAGTAAATCGTCTTAGATGTGAAGCCAGAGCTCACGATTTCTGTGCTCACACTGCACGGTGAGATTGGCTGACACATCCAGCCTGCTCCCACTGTGCGTAACTGTCGGCTCCTCCGGACCAGCTCCAGGCCGATGTTTGTGTCAAAGAAGGAGAAGTCGAAGTTTTGTTTGTTAACAATACTAACAAGGAAGAAAGTTGCTGCCTTGACCATATGTGCTGAAACGTCCAACAAAGAAGCGTCGCCACATGGACACGCACGTGGCTTGGAAGACGTGAGTACTTTGGTTTGGCTATTTTGCAGAAAGACATCAAAATGTTTCAGACTACTAATTGACCTCTAGCTAAACCCTCTTTTTCTTACTCCCTGTGTAATTGCCTCCAGCCGGATGCAATGAGGGAAAAGATGCTGGGTTTGGGGAATAGAAGCGTAACTATGCTTTAACTGCTGACCTTGAAGATGGCTGACCAACATTTCTGTCATGCAGCGTCTGATCGCTCTTCCCACCCCCCTCTATTCTGCATGACATATGATGCACCACAAAGCTGAACAACTGAAAAATAAGTTGCACGTCTCAGAAAGCGAAAATTCAATGCCACGCTATAAAAAAGAAACATGCAAATATTGTCACAAATCTTTTCAGAGAGCCTGCAGTTTCCTGCTGATAATTGTAGAGTAGCGTCATATACCTAATGGACAGATCTGAGAGTGGTACCGATCTCCTCAGGTGAATCTCAGCACGAAAGAAAATAATCATATTTCCCAAAATATCAAACTATTCCCATTAGACCAGTTTGATAGACACATTGCCTTCATTAGAAAAACATTTAAGATAAGCGGGTAAAACACCCAAGTGAGGATCGACATAGTAGCATTCTGTACAAACAACATAAGGCGAGAATTATTAGGAGCATCTGCGCACATAAATGGGTGTAAAGGCAGATTAATTTGGAGTAAAGGAGTAATCCCTTATCAGAGGTTGCCGTGTGGAATGGGTAGAGGTAATTACTCTGAGTCAGGTGGAAAAAGGAAACGATGGGCACAGGCACAAAACTTACCTCCAGAATACGCCGGCGGTCCACAAAGCAGCACCACTCCCTGGCCCTCACGGACGTTCACAGCACTCCTTACAGTTTGGCTTTTGAACTGATCAAGATCTGATGAGTCAAGTAAGGTGAAAGAAGAAGTTAAACCAAACAGCATAGAAATGAATATCAGACATTCATATTTTTATATCGTCTGTCTTAGAAAAGGATATCTGTATCTCTATCTGTAACCCGGGGACAAATGTTTCCCCAAACTCCACTGATGCACCCAATCATGTTTTTAATGTTATATTTTGAGCACTGGGAATTTAATAGGGCAGCATTGAATGTCCTGTAACACCTCCTGATAGCCTCTGACACTTTGAAAGGCATCTGGGGGGGTGATGAAATAGATGGACCCGACTTGGTGATGTTTTCCCCACAACACAACACTTAACACAAGGAAGAGATTAGGCAAAAATTTGATCACATGAGTGTGTGTGTGGGGGGGGAACACTACGCGCGGACTGAACAAACACGGGGGAGTGTGCATGACAAATGACAGTTTTCAGTGCCAGCAGCAATAAGTAACATCATTATTAAATGTGGTGTAATCTTGCACTTAAAAGCATTAGCTTCCCCATCAATACTCTCAGCACAATCTATCCCCCTGCAAATGAATGAACAGTTGCTGGCAGGAGGAAAAAACGGAACCTGGGATGATAAACCATCCCTGGCTTCATGACTGATGGAGGGAAGCTGCCGCAGTCCGCTCTGTACTCTGTCTGCACCCTCTGGCTAACAGCCTAGAGTAAGCCTTCCAAACACAAACAAAAGAAAGTCAGTGTGACCGATAAGGGAAATTAGAAGGAGGAAGATTATGGAGAGAAGTGGGACAGAGCGCTGGTAAGATTAATGAGCAGCTCTCTGATGACCGCAGCGGAATCACACAGAGCCAAGTCACGGCAGGACACCAAGGAGGCCACAGGAGGAGATGGCTGACTTGAAATACAGACAGAGGCGATGTCCTTCTGATCTCTCCAGGCTGCTTTGGTAAATACAGAGGCCATCTCCTCAAGACCTTAACTTAAGAGAGTGGGGAGCGAGATTTGCACACGTGGTCGATGAAACAAATCCTGGCATAACAGCAGTTGATAATTATAACAGCAGTGGTTTTGGAAATAGTGGGAGGTGAAACAAGGGGATACTAATAATTACTTAGTAAACGAGGACAGGATGACTCCCTTTGCCCAGATCCCGGAAAAAAAGGCACAGAGAAGGTTAGAGCTGTAGCTGGGCTCGGTGCTGGAGGGGATACACTTCTGTTTTCTCCGGCTTCTGTGCAGGAGAATAATGGGCTTCACTGGAGTGAACTGACCACACACTGTAACTCTGAGAGCTAGAGGCCAAACCCACTGTAGCTGCAGTGATTCCTTTGTAGGCAGAATCCGTCTCTGCCATATAAGAATAGGCGACCTGGCGATTACAGAGAGTGACCATTACAGCTCGAAGATGATTGGTCTGAGCAGTGGCGCCACCACAGAGACAGTTCCTGTTATATATTGCGTGCAGAGTTCCAGATTAAAGCTGCGAGCTGCGTTTACCTGCTTCGGCGGGATAATGACAAATCCTTCTCAAGGTTGCTATTTTCAGTAAATCAACCAATTAATCAATTAGATTATATACGTCTAGCCCATATTCACAAATCACAATTAGCATGATAGGGCTTAACAAGCTGTGACACCCCTTTGCCCTTAACTCTTGACAGGAGGAAGGAAAAACCTCAAAGATAAATCTGTAAATAAATAACATAAAACTGTAATCACCAGAGGGAACATAGTCGTGACTACAGATTCCAACAGGGATCAAAGTGGTGATGTGGTTGATGTAGTTATAATAAATTAAACCATCAAACATATAATTACATGTCCCTTGATTATGTCAGCAATGTTTCATGTAGCAACACATGCATCATTTAGCAATGTTTCAAGTTAAATATTAAATCCTTTCATATAGTTCTATATGTGCATCTACCAGCTCTTTCAAAGCGCTCCACTACATTCACCAGCTATTCGCTAACTTTGTCTGTCACGCTGAGCAGGTAGTGCACCGTGTGTTTGTCAGACTTTTTTACACTGAGAACAGTTGCCTGCTGCATCTGGAAACAAGGCAGATGAAAGTGGTGGGAATGACAAAAAAAACATTAGCATTGTGGGCTTTAAAAGAAAGAAAAAACAAAGAGTTGAAAGAAAGAGTCAAAGAGAACTGCAGAGCAGGTTGACACATTTTTCTCTTTCCACTACAAGCAGACTTTTGACCCCAGTGTAAAAATATTGATGTCTGCAACTTTAAATCAAAAAGTGAGAGAAAAGAATATATTGTTATTGTCCACCAAGGTGGGAGTTTGTCTTCGGCTGACCAAACGCTTCTCATTCGCTTTGTTTAGGGTGGCGCCATGTGCTACCAAACTGTAATGGTCTTATAGCACTACCGCAATGTGTATGTGGGAGTCCAATGTGAATGTCTGGTTACTGCACAGGTAACTGGACACATGAAAAACTACAGTAAGAATGGTATATCAAAGCTGAACCAGGCAATTCTTCTTTCAGTCGCATTGATGTACGTGGGATTCTGCTCCATGTTGACATGAATGCATCACATCATATCTGCAGGTTTGGCAGCTGCACATTAATGCTCCCAATCTCCTGTTCCACCACAGTATTAAAGGGCCATTAAAGACCATTTTCCACTGGAAAAAAACCTCTTGCACCCACTAACATCTGACTTTTGTCAGCAATGCCAATGGACATCAGCATTCACTCCCGGCTGAAATTATTTTTCAATAGACACTGTTTTTCATCGGCTCAGCCTCCAATCAACAGTCATATGAACGCGCCAATTTCTTTTATTTTCAGTTCAGATACTGATGCTGGATTTTTTTTTGCAGTACTTTTTGATGTGAATTTTCAGGTGTTTGGGTGTAAATTGCCATGACTGTTTGTGTTGTATTGAGACAGGTGGGTGAGAGCTTTTCTGTTTCCAGCGTATTTGTGATATCGAACATGACAAACTCCACTACTGGCAATGGGCAAGTAGTCAATCGCCTCTATTTTACTGGGATTACCTGAAACCTGTGTGTCAAAAAATATTCCCCAAACCATGACACCACCAACTGTAATCTGAGCTGTTGACACAAGGCAGGTTAGGTCCATTGATTCATGCTGTTGAGAGTCATCCGTTCAGGCTATGTTTTTAAGGCTTCATCGTCCGATATTTGTGAATCTGCGTCCACAGCACTCTCAGATAGCTGTTCCCATATTTCAGGAGTTGAAACTGATGTGGTCCTCTGCTGTTGTAGACCATCCCTTATTCTAACATCCGAGAGCATTTTCTGCTCACCACTATGGGCGTTGCAACAGGGTAGGCAGAGTAGCCAATAGCAGATAATGACTAATTATGTCCATGGCAATGACAACTGTGTAGGATCCCCCAGCTCCATTTGCCTGGAGCCCCCAAAGTCCCAGCTCATCACAGCTGGAAAAAGTACTGTTATCCGAGTTACCATGGACTTTCTGTCAGCTCCAACCAGTCTGTTCGCCTCTGACCTCAATCATCAACTAGACTTTTCTGTCATTTTTGTGGCACCATTCTGATTAACCTCTAGAGACCGTTGTGTGTGAAAGTCCCAGGAGATCAGTAGTTTCAGAAACTCTCAAGCCAGCTCCACCACTTTCGCTGAGATCATGTTTTCTCTCGAAGAACATTAACTGAAGGTTCCTGACCTGTATCTACTTGAATTTGCACATTTCACTGCTGGCCCATGATTGGACAAATACATGAATAAGTCTGCAGGTACAGTCCTTGACAAGAGTGTGTTGATGCTGCACATTCTCATTTATTTCACACTTTATTTTGGTTGTTTTGAATTCACATATGAACTGTGTGAGGACACGTTGGCTTATAGTGGGTGCAGCTGAATTCTGGAGGCTAGGCAGCAAAGAAGCACGCTATGTCTATCTTGGGGCAGTGGCCTCATTACACATACAAACAGAGACTCAGGCATGCTGATCTCCTGGACCTTCCTCACTGTGGAGGAGGCAAGACAATAAATGTCAAGCAGCTCTGCTCCTCACCCGGTCCCCACAAGTGAGATTCATTGCTCAGCTATAGGGATAATGGCAGCCCATCTCCTGAGAGGAAGTGAAATGCTCTCAATCCTTGGACATGATCAATAGTCAGCGGGGTTGATCGAAAGAGGAGAGGTGGCTCTGCAGTGCCTGTGAGGAAGGTAGGACCCCACCCCACAGCAACACTCTGCAACCTGCCTTCTGTCTCTTATGCAGCAGGGTGCTGCACGACAGCATGTCACTGTCTGATGTGCCCACAATCTGCTGTAATATACATAAAGAGGTAGCTGGTGATTTAAAAGATACAAACACCTCTTAAGCATTATTCATGTTCATGTGCTTTAAAGTCTGGATCACAGGGGCTGGGCAAAATATGAGTCAATTTAAACCCAGTGTAGTTGCTGTCAGAGTTGGAAGCACTAATGAGAATCAATGGAGTTGTAAGGCAGTCAGAAGCTGCCTCGCCCACTGTGTATGCTGCATTTGACATTTCATTCGATTACCATCTCCCTTCTATTCCCCTCTTAATCTATTCCCAGGCAATTTAAATGAGGAATATACAGTATATACAAATATATATATATATATATATATATATATATATATATATATATATATATATATATATATATATATTTGTATATATATAAATTTAAAAATAAAAAGGTTTGGTCAACAAGCCTGTTCTGGCGACAGGCTGAGACACAACAGATACAAAGAGATGCCAGAATGTCATAACTGCGTCAGAGCAGTGCCAGAAAGCTGTTCGCAATTGTAGGATCACTTACATGCAAATTGGAGGCTGGCTCTGCGGCTGAGGATGGAGCCCCATGTGTTGAAGGCCGTGCACTGGTACAGCCCGGTGTCTTGGTCCTTGTCCAGTTTGCTAATGATCAGGCTGCCCCCAGACATGTGACGCCGGTAGTCATTCCCCAGATCAATGAGTGTTCCGTTTAGTGACCATCTGGAAAAACGCAAACACAATCAGTAGCTGAACCCCAACCCCCCCTGGAGATGCAGGCCTGCAGTGTTTTTTTTTTACAGAGATATATTTGATTGGGCCGTCCGGATCCTGCTGAGAAGATAAAAGGTACCTAATGGTGAGCAAAAGGTGAGTATTATTAACAGAGACAAGTTAGGAAGGCGAAAAATACTACACAGCTCCCAGTTATCATCAGGTGGATTACATTTAAGTATTTCTCCTTTTTTGCCATTAATTTTGGCCAGACTCCAAAAGTTGAGCAAATCCACTGTGTTGAACATTGATTTTCTCCTACTTGCATGGTGAAATGGATTTTTATCTCATCTCATACTTTATAATTTAAGCTAAGGAGAACGAGTTATCTCTTTTCTGTAGGGCTGCCATATCTGAACAAACACATTAAGAGATTCTGTTGCAGTTTGGAGGAAGTGGTAGAAGGACGTATCTAAAAAAAATACTGCTGACAGATTTCAATTACATTTGGAGGTAATTTAGACCACGAGCGGAGGAGCAAGTGTTTTTGTGCAGATAAGAATTCAGGAAATTAGGCTTCATGCTAACACTGAGCTGCGGGAAACATAATAAGATATTTTAGTCACACAATAATTAACATTAAGTGTTGTTGGGGAAAAGGTTCTTAAAGTGTCATAAAAGTTTGTGTCAATCAGTGTCACATTATTGCCTCCGCCAAAGATGGTTGTACAGAAAACAATTTTCTTGAAACCTGGTGGTGGGATGGGGTATGAGCCAAGGTAGAAATAACAAAGCTTTCGGATTTGATTAAGGGTTTTGCAACGTCTGTGTAAATTTCTTAAAAACAATGCAGAGATCTTTATAAAAAACATCAGGCATATGTATACTGTAGACTTTTGGTGCAGATCCGGATATTGATCTGGATTTTCTGAATCAAAATAAGTATTTTAGGAGGGTCATTTGAATTCGGTTACTGTACAGTAACAAAAAGAGTACATTTTGGTTTTAAAATTCTTCATATTGATATGCGGCTATTGTATCTTTGTTTAGTGAAAGCTGTTGTAAGCTGTAAGCAGAAGAAATGTGTGTACACAGTGATAAAGTGGCCTTGGTGGCTATAAGCTTTCTCCAAGTGCCCTTCTAGTTAAATACCGTACTGTTTTTGGATTATCATAATGGTTGCAAAAATATTAAAGCTGTATTTTAATGTTGCAGCAGGCCGCAGTAGAGCTACTTTTACGAATTTGATATACTATTGTTTTATTTATATGCCTATATATATATATGTATGTACAGCTCTTGAGTCCCTTTTCAGGACTACAAAGGCACTAAACTAAGATGGTGAACAAAGTCAACACTATTTTGGCTAAATGGTAGCATCTTAACTTAAAATACCACTGCACTCTGCTGGTGTCGAGTCAAGGTCTTGTTTACATTTTTTCAACAATCCATTTACATATGTGCAGTGTGATTTAAATTTGAATGCAGAGTGCAGATTAAAAATGTCTTAACCTTTTGTGTTATTACCATTGCAAACATAAAGGATTGTGCAGCCTTGGCAGAGTTATGCTCTCTGTGAGTGATTTCTAATTAGTTCATGCCTTGTGCGTTTGCGTTTCTGAATTATTGCTTTGACACCTTCATATTGCATTGTCTACAGACCATTTCCCGCTAGGAAAAGGTCACGAGATAGCCGGTCATGCAAGCTGAGTTCAGGAAGCGACAGCTATTAATCCCGGCTACCAACAGAAACACTGAACAATGTTCACGCTACACAATGAAAACACTTTATGTTTCCTTCTCTGAAATCTGGAGTGTGTCAAGCTGATGGCAGCTCCCAGCACATGAAGGAGATGCAAAATGAGTGATACCTATGGGAGCAGGCAGGGTAGCAGAACTTTATCTCACAACATTAAAGCAGATGAAAAATGTCTTTTCCTTATAGAATCTGAAAAACAAAGTGTTATTGTTTTGCTATGTTTAAGTCTGCCGCAGCGATAAGACCGTGAAATGACAATGCCAATGATAAGGAGGGGGGGGGAAAAATCAATATAATTTTTTTTTATTTCCACTCCCAGGCAAAGTAATAGGCAGTTAGAACGATGCTTCATGCAGTCTTAAAGCCAGTCATGGCTCTCCCTGGTTTCCTGCCTGACAGGCCAGAAAAGACAAAGCTGTGTTTCATCTTGTATCCTTCATTATTCATGTAACATTCTGCTCTGTGCCACTCTCTTAATCTGACGGATTTTGTCACACTTCAAGCAATAATATTACATTTGGACGCTCTATACTGCTTCATGACAAACTCTGGCCAATATGACTTCAAATCAATACCTTGATTACGATTAATGAACGATTATTTTACAACCCTCACAATGGGCTGCATCACTCGGCGCATAACTCAGTGTCGGTCAACAAGAGACACTGCTCGTCTGCTCATTTCTAATCGCTCACACGTAGAGTTGATCTTTATAAAAACCTGCTGGATTTTCCATCCCTGTCGGACTTCATGCAAACTGACGTTCACATGTATTTATTGAGTAATTAATCGACGATGTAGGATCGTGAATCCGGATCATTCCGGTCATTCTAACTCTGATGTCCTGGTTGTGCCAATCACGTTATGTATTGTGTGTAGCGATTCACCTGCGCGTGCACAAAATTATGGAGTTTTTTTAATGTGTTTAAATACGTGTCTCCTAAAGTTAAGAGCAAATCAAACAAACACAAAGTAAACTTCATGTCCTCATAAGGATTATTGTTGGTGTTCGTTGATAAAGTGTAATGTGAGTGCAGGTCAGCGAGGGATTGAGGAGGGAGGACATGCAGCCGAGTGATACTGAATGTCGCGGACACCCAACAGTTTGTGAATGCTCGCAGGAAAGTATTTGCTGGACAGAGGTTATAAATATTGGTTTCGACACATTTTCAATTAATTGCTCAGCCCTATGACAAACCTCATGCGTATGCGACCATTTAAATGAATACTCTCTCAAGTGCTTCCTCATGAGGTACCTGTAAATCTCCAACTGAATTCTGAATCTCCTGAATATCTCCTCCTATTGTGCAAAAGGCTGGATTAATATATATATTCAAGAGTGAGGGGGTGAAATGGGAGAGGATGAGAAGCGAGTTACACTTGCAGCCCCCCAGCATGATTGAGGGGAGGCAGGTGGGTAGCTCGCGGAGATCACACCCCCCCAGGGCAGGCAGCTGGACGGGTGCAATGGTGTCTGTGCGCCGTCAACACAATCAGCACAGCCACCTACCCCTGGCTGCTTTGAGACACTGATATTAGAGGACACGGAGGAGGCTGCTTCTGCAGGTTCACAGAGATCAACAGGAGCAAATAGACTGCTGTCACATTGTCACAAGGGGTGAAATGCACAGCCTGATGATCCATAATGACGCCATCTGAACATCCAGATGTGGGCAAAATAATAAAACTACGCTTGCAATTTCATCCAGAGTTACAGTGAGGGTTAAGGAAAAGCAAATACCTACTCATTCCACAAACATCTGTCTGTCTATATGTGGCAAGCATATCTCGCAAACCTTTCATCCTGTTGGCTTCACATTTGGCATGTGTATTTTAATTGCCAATTGAAGGGCTGCGCTTAGTTTGGTGCGTTGGATTCACATTTTAAGTTCAATATTAATGGAATTTTGAATAAACAGGTGACTCTGTAGCAGTCAATGGGGGCAGGGTTGTGGGCCTTCAGTCAGAAGTGGTCGACAACTTGGTCAAACTGAAGGATATAAGTTTATTTGTATTTCATCTGACTGACCAAGATATTCAAAGCAGTCACTGGTGCTATTCTATGTCCTGGCAAAAGCATTCATAAGATCACTTGTAGCAAGATGTCTTCAAAGTAAAAGTGCAAAAAACTGTTTTATATTGCTGTAATGCTAATGCTAATGGTGAATTCAAGAGCTTTTATTAAGAAGAGTTGCGAACTTGGGTCTAAAGTTTGTGTTGATTGCTTAACAGACCTCTGAAATAGTGGAGCAATGTATGAAAAAATGTAGTTAATCAGATGAGTAAGTAATTTAAACTTATACACAAGCCACACTCGTGAACAGTACGGAAGTAAATTCTGTTTCATTTTTTGAAAAACATCGACTATAAAATCTTCATTGCAGATGAACCAGACAGGATGAACACAAAGTTTTGTAAACTGTTTAAAAAAAGCTCTGAACACAAAGTCCAGCTAAAAAACAATAACAAGTGACAGTTCGAGGAGGACTTACTAATGACAAGGATTGATTCTGAAGTAGCTCAAGAGCTTTAGAATAATTTACAACAAGCACTGGAAGAGTAATATAAAATGTTACACATTTAATAGACAATTTAAAGGACAATTTCCCCACTAGGTTTGAACTACAAAGTTTTTATTTAATTCGTACAAATAGTATAAATATTAGTCTCAGTCTCTGCTGCAGCTCTTCTCTGTGCCTGAGCTATTACACCTATTAGGGGTGGGAATTGGCAAAAATGTGACGATTCAATCGTATTGTGATATTTGGGCCACGATTCAATAGTATCGCAATTCCTAACATATTGCGATACAGCAAGTATTGGGATTCGATTCTGCGATATATTGCGATTCGTGTCCCCCATATTATTCAAAGGCATTACAAAAAATGAGGAAAATAAGATTGCTCAACTCACTTCAAATGTCGCATTTAATTCTGTGAACAACATTGTCTTCTACACATTAACTGAAGTGCAAAAACTAAGAAAGGGTAGTGCAAAAACTTTGTCCTTTAACATTCAGGACACAGGACCTGTAATTATTTTCTGAATAGGAGACCTCTCACATGAACGCTGAGCTCCCAGAACATAGCTTAAAACTATTTAAATACATCAGTCTGAAAATCTCTTCGACATGCTTTGCCAGCCAGGGGCTGTTACATATATAATTAAATATTGCAAAAATTGTAAATAAAGTATATAAAAAAAAAAAATTGCAATACTTTGTGCTACAGTATCGATATAATTGCGTGCGCAAAATATCGCGATACTGAACAGAATCACTAACACCTACCATGTCTCACTGTGAAGGAAGTTCTATGAATAGAACTGATAATTTAACTCAAACTATAGTCATAACCTACAACTAACCAAGTATGTTTCTTTGCATAAAACTAACAACACAATACCAACAGTAACTGCCTCAATCATCAGTCCAAATGTACTGCCTGTTTATTATTGTTACCATGACGTACTATTGTTACCGGTAAGCTCTTATTGGTCGTGACAAAGGATCAGGACATGTGGCCTATGTTTAAATTGGAGGACTTGGTGAAAAGTTTGTAGATAATCTATAATTATAACAAACCATCACGTACGCAGTTATAAATATTTTAAATTTAATGCAGGAAAGTTCCTCAATATTGTTTGTCAGAACGAATTACATAGAGTCTGATGAATTACATAGCTCAAAGTCTAACTCTTACGCTTATCACACCCACTAAAACTCTTCTCTGTTCATCAAAGCTACATTATTCCTCATTTCATGACTGGAACCCGTCAGGTTGGAGTTTGGTCATGTTGGCTGGGCTATCAAGTTGATGATCCTACAGTGGATGGGGCTGTTATCGCAAAAAAACATCAAGCTCGGGTCGGGATGCCTTTCAGGTTCAGGTCGAGCTGAACTAGAGTCGGTGCTGTTAGGAATTTCAAACTTTTAACTATAGGTTGTGTCTGAAAGAACTCTTAATAATAAAGCTAGAGGTAGTTTTAGCTAGATATAATGCACATACAAATTAATTTAATAACCGTTGCTGTTTAGTGCCAATAATGTATCTTTTAGTTGTCCTCATAATTAACTTCTTGGATATTAAAGCATATTTTCATTAGCTGTATTCAACATCAGACAGAATTCAAGGAGCTGTCCTTTCTGGGGCAAAGTCAGTATGACATTGTTTAGTTTCGAGGATGCGAATGTTTACACATTCACAGTCAAGATTGTTTTGATGGAGCAGACACACAATAACACAATAATAGTTTCTCAAACCATAATGAATGACTCTTTTCATAAAGGCGGAAGGGGAGGTAGGAGCAGTGGGTCAATTACATTACATTATACAAATCATTATTTTCAACCTTTCGATTATCATATTTAATATTTGGAATTTTCTAATAATGTTTGTGCGTCACAAGGATGGTCAGTCTAACAGCTGTCCTGATAGGAGAGTCGAAGAGAGTTTGTTATGGTTAAGTTGGTGCAGCCGAGATTGCTGGACCAAGACACTTTCTACTCAAGGCTGAATTACGAGACAACATCAGACTGTCAGGGTAGATAGAGTTGCCCTAGCAACCGGTAGAGTAGCGTAGGAGCATGACGGAGAGCTGCTGCTATGTCACTTCCTGGATTCGGTAACAAGAGGCGTGAGACTGCGGCTGGACCAATAAGGGAGATCCAAAGTGATTTGCGGTGACTCCCCTCCAAATATTCATAACCAATCACATCAATTCTACTGTTATAACTATACACAGCTCCTGCTGTTCGGGGCCATTTTCATCTTCCTACTGCTAACTTAATTAGCATAGGCTGTGATAATTCTCCATAGCTATGAATAACTTTTCATTGTATCTTTAAATAAAACATTTGATTGAACCAAAATCTTGGATCGGCTTCTCTCATTATATAGGATAAAACAACACGCCTTAACAGTGCCCTCACAAAGTACCGAGCCCAACCCACAAGTAAACCTTGGCTGTCTGAATCTGTTTTCTCAGAATGTTTGTTTTACTGCAATTTTAGGACACGGTCACACATACACAAATGCAGTTTGTTGAAGTCCATGCAAAACCAAACTGCGGATTTGCAGGATGTTTACTTCACCTCTCACTTTCATAGCCTTGAAGTGGACGGGAGGCTCCCTATTTGCATATGTGGGACTAAGCCCTTACTGTGGAAATACTTGCTGAGTTGTTGACTATTTATTGTGCTCAAACTGTATCTATTATAATATAAAAGGCGCAAGGGGGACATGTTAACATGTTTCAAAACGTGATTTTCAAAACGGGGGTATATCTTACACAAGCAAATTATTTATAACCACTTATAATGACATTAGCTATAATGTATTACCTATTAACAAGATTTACCTTACTGGAAATTGGTACCAATAAGTCTTCATTAATAACAATTGATTTTACACCACTTTTTGGAAACATTAGAGTCCGGTACACAAGGTATAATAATTCTTACTAGGCATACTGTCTTGTCAGACACATGATATGAATGTTTCTCTTCTCAATACAGTAAATTATTTATAACCAACAACCAGCCGCACTGGTATAGCACAGTACATTCTTTGCTGTTCTATAGCCTGGGGGTTCACATCCAGCATGTCAGGACACCCTGAGGGGTCCCAAGACAAATCTGGGAGGTGACGAAATAAGTCCAATGATAAGAAATGAAAAATATAATCCTTTTAGCCACCCCCGCCCCATATGATTCCTCCTAAAACTCAGCCAACTACAGTAAAACTGGGGAATCAGGCAGAGCAAGGGGTCTCAATGTTAGCGCAGCCCAAACTGAAACACACTGGATATAACAGCACATATCGGCCACAAGAGCAGCTCACAGTAAATCTGATATGCAGAGTCCAGGATAATAGCCCTGTTTGCTGTGGTGTGCTGCAGGCGCGTGCTGATCTGAGCATGCTCTGAATGAACTCCCTGTGACCTTGAGGTCCACATCAATTTTGCATGAGGTCTCCTCATCAAATAGACTGGGGATTGTACTGCAGCAGCGGCTCACCTGGCTTTGCTTGAGGCCAGACACCCACAGAGAGAGCAGTGACCACACACACCACATACTGCTCACACACACACACACACACACACACACACACACACACACACACACACACACACACATTCACCCGGAGAGCTTTAGAGCTGATAATGGAAATTCAACTGCTGACCAGGGTACCATCTACAATTATGTTTAGTAGGTTATTGCTGCTGCTTTTTAATAAATTGATGTTCATTTGGCTTGAAAGCCCAATGTGACACAATAAATATTCTCTAAACTACCCTGTGTCAGCGTGAGTGCTTCTGCGTGCAGTGTGTGTGTGTGTGTGTGTGTGTGCGTGTGTGTCACCTTTAAAATCCCAGTGGATATAGGCCGTTTAACAAATACAGTACTGTATCTACACACTACACATGCGCAAATCTGCTCGGATGACATCAGAATCTGAACGTATGTTTGACTCCTCCGCCCCTCACCCAACCAGTGAAATATATTCTACCAATTTAGAGACCAGCGCCCGCATGAACATTCCACTCCACCTCTACTGGGGATAATATGGTAACATATTACACCTAAGAAGGCTGCTTTTAATCAAATTCACATTTGTGTAAAGTAAAGTTCTAGTTTTTTGAAGAAAAATTTAAATGGTAACAGTATTTGCATATTTATTGAGCCCCTCTGATGACTTCCATTATCCTTCCCTTTAAGGAGAGTGGGCCCCGTGCAGCAGTGCAGTGCTGTTTCGGTGAGGGCTGACTGTGCAGGTCTCAGAGAGAGAGAGAGAGGGGAGAGGAAGAGGGAGGCGTTTACAAGGTAAATCTGTAAACTATCTCCCTTTGCATTGTTTATTTTTTTTAGGATTAACGTGCTTAGAGGGAAGAATAAAAGTAAGAAAACAATATATGCTTATTCCGCAGCTAACACAACCAGAGCATTTCAATCTCTCCCCGTTATCAGATACGTCACTAAAACGCCAAATGCACACAGACACGCTCCCTGTGCACCATACTTTTGACTGCACTTTGCATGGTGCAATAACTAGGGCCCTATGTTTTCTTTTACTAGTATTCTACACATTAATGATGTATGATGCCTATTTCACCCATCGAAACCCATCCGTTATTAACAAGAAATGTTAATTCTTAAGACCCGCGGATCAACGACAAGTCTGCAGTCACATCACTGCAATGCACACTCACTAGCATTTGTCAACAGACACTGTTATAATTTCAATCTATTCTGTGTATGTATTTCATGTTTGTATCAAACTAAACGTAGAGGAATTAATGTCTATTCATCAACAACCAGCAGAGAAGATAATTTTTTTTGTATCTGCCTTCTAGAAAAGCTGTTAATTCAGACCACAGACATAGAATAATTATAATTATTAATATTTGTATTACTATGATTACTATTGTAATAATACTTGTATTTGTCATGTATACAGGGATATGAATATCTAGATTTCTCAATGTTCCATGTAAACACAATATCCAGAATATAATCATTACAGGGATGTGCCTCATAACCGGGATACTGGTGAAATAAAGATCAGCTGTTTTTCTTTCTGCTACATGAGCACAGACACCAACCGGAGAACTTTTTTTCCTCCCTCCTTTCCAATCACCGCAGTGCCCTTGATCCTGTGTTACAGCAGATTCATAGTAAACACAGTGACAGGTGTATTCATAAAGCTGGGCTCTGAGCCCTGCAGTGCGCTCTGGCGCTACAACGGACTATTTGTCAACCGCAGAACTGTCAGGGTTCCCGAGCGTACATCTGCCGTGTCACCAAGTGGGCGACGTGAAGGTGAAGAGGAGCATCAGAGCGTTGAACACAAAATCATACGGTATGGTGCTAACGAGGGACCTGAACTCACAGAGGTTATTATAAGCATGAAGATATGAAGTGGTCTGAGTTCTCATTTCATCACATCCGCTGTCTGTGCTGTAATATTTAAATCAACTACAAATTATTTTCAGACAACTAATACAGATATTCTCCACTTTCATATCTCTTTTAAATTTCAGTTATCAGATTTTTCACTTAATTACAGACGCAATTATGTGAGAGAGATTTTTCATTTAGTTTTTAGTTTGAACTTTCCATCTTCCTTGCTTTCTCCATTTAGTGGCTAATGAGATTTTTTGAGTGTGATCACTGTGAAGTCTGTAAAGCTGTGACTCTTTTAATTGATGATCCGACATTGACACAGCTTCTCATAATGATTAATACCAATTAAAGGACGAGGATTGTAATACTGTATAATTTGTATTACTGTCAACACATTTCATGAAAAGAACAATGGACTTTTGGCGCTGTTCTGTGTTGCTAAACTCTGATATATCTTATTCCTCTGAGCTATTGAGCTCCATAGTTGTCCAAAACTATTAAAAACACATCAGCGAGCCACAATGTGGCACTGGCTGACATGCTTCTTTATTTCCATTAACACGGCCGCTGTCATTTGTTCTAAATCGATCCCAAATTTGCCGTCCTGCTGCAAATAGCCACTAGCTCACTAAATGTGTATTACTCCAGAGCAGAAAATAGTCAGTAATTGATCCACTATTTCATCACATCTGAGTTACAGCTGATTAAAACTGCAGCCGCTGCAATGTTTTAGGAAACTACTGAGCCACTCTTTTACAAATGAAGTTGTATATTTGGGAACTGGTTCTGAAGATTCACATCTTCTGTAAGAAACAATAGGAGAAATCAGATAGTATTTAGAGATGGACTGGTGCTTTATTAGTTTCGGTCATATTTGCTGATAGTGACAAACCATTGAATAATAATCATTAATCTTTAAGCTCTCTCCCATTCTCCTAAATAATACATAACACTAAAGATACAATACACTTTGCATTATAACATTGTAAAGATCTTCAACTGGGATTTTTGACATAGACTTCCCTTGACTACAGAGGTGAAATATTAGTTTTTTACAAATATTAGTGTAGCACTAAATAACAAACTATGTCTCACAAAACACTATACTTCATTGTATCTGGTATAACCTCCCATTAAATTGTGCTCCACTAAACAGCAGCAGACTATGACATTGTATTGATTTGGCCATACTGACAAACTGCTCCATATAATATGATGAAGCCAGGTCATTTCATCGCTAATAATATAAACGTTTGCAAAATATAAGGATTTATTAATGTTGTGATTTCAACACTATTGGATATGGAGAGAAGCTGAAGCACCGAGTTCTACGTGAATTCAACTGACAGCCTCGGCTTGAGAGTGGTCACATATTTGCTGTTGGTAACAAAACCATAGAATAATGAGCCTTATCCTTGAGGCTGTTTATGTACTTTTGCTATTCTTATATTTTATGTATTCATCACTATAAAGCTACCATACACTCAACATAATGGTACAGTAAAGATTTCTCACAGAAATGTTTGACATGGGTATACGTGAACAATCTAAAATTTTAATTTTGTATAAAGGAGTAGTGTAGAGTAATGAATATCTATATTCTGCTATATTGCAGCTGTACTGGAAATCTATGCCACTGTGTTTATTTGGCCACACTCATTGAGAAAACGGCTCTTATAAAAGATAATGGAACTATATCATAAAATATTAAGATTTTTGAATGTTGTGATTTCCACACAGAGGGATAAGGAGAAAAGTTGAAACCCTCAGTTCTAAGTGAACTGCCATCCGTACTGCTACAAGCCTATTTGCCTCCTTCCTCTGGAGGGTTAGAATCATATTTTCTGACAAATTTAATATTGGGTGGCCCAATTCTCTGTATGGTTATAAAACCAAATGAATGATTTTTTTCTTAATTGCAGCAGTAACTAAGAAAATTAAGTGGGCAGCTCTGAATGTAATACCCTCTCGCTTGGCATTTCTAATTAAACAAACACTGTTCGTTTCAGGGTGCAGGCCCCGTGCATGGTTTGCAGACTCTGGAAAATCACAGCATGACCACTTCCTAAGGGCATTTTTTTTCTGGTCTGCTCAGGACATTTTGAGGTTCTAATTACAGTGTTAGTGAAATGAATTGCCATGAATTTATGTTCTCTATTTTATCACCAGAACAAAAAAAAAATCGTATCCTTGCCTGAAGGGAAACAATTCAAGGACGATCAGTGTCCGAAAAACTGATGCAGCCCAAATAAAGCATAAAAAAAAAGAACTCATTGCTCAAAGTGAAATTAGGGACAAAAATCTAGTGTCTTTTAAAAGCAATGTCAAGCCACAGTTTTAAGCGATTGCTCTCTCAAACATCAGTTCTTCCTTTTAAACCTGGTTTCATATTTTGTTTTCATTATTCAGGGCACTGATTCCAAAACACCACTGACCTAAATGACCATCACCAATGTGAGATACAGCAGAATGCTGTTTTGAAGCTGAGTGCTCAAAAACTACATTAGTAAAGCACTTTAAAAAAAAACATTCAGAATAAGAAAGCAACCACACAAGGCTCACGAGAAAAGCAGGATGATATTTCTTGAAATCAGAGAAACAGAAGGGGCAGTCATTTTACAGTCAAAAATACATACTTATATGTGTCTAACATAACTAAACAGTTTATATTTGTCACTGGGTTTTACAATTGCATCATCTAATGTTTATAGTGTTGTAATTCGTTTTTTTTTGTATTGAGTTCTTTATTTCTTTAAATGTCCTTTATTTAAACCTCTATGACATTGCTCTCATTGAAGGGCCTAGCTGGGCTGAACTGTCCTTCTTGTCCAACGTGACAAATAAAACTTGTGGTACCTTGAAATACTGTCCATTTATGAGTCTTTTTGTGTCCGTTATAAACAACTGCCCTCTGCTGTCGGACACTCAGTTGATTGAAAGCGGTGAAACTAAACCAAAGCACTTAAGTGCATGTTACTGGATATAAAACCAAAAGCAGTCTATTTGATCCATTGATCAATTATTTATGTAACATATTAATAAGTGTAGTTTTAAGATGAGCAAAGCACATTACACTCTAATGATGATGTCTGCATAGCAGCTCTTGTAAGATTACGTCAGACCTGTGCTCACTCAGGTCAGGAAAAAGTTGCAGATCCTCCGAACAACAACACCATGTCTCACCGGTGCTTTAATAACGGAAGGAGCCAGAAAGAGAAGACCTCGTTGGCAACACAAGTGAATGTCAGAATGCTCTAAGTTGCAGATGAAATAATACAAGTGATGGTTTTGGCTTCATCCTGGGATGGCTCGGGTTGCACAACAAGTACAACGATACCCCCCGCTGCTGTGCCTGGACCATGTTCTTCAGCGCAGGCTCATTATGGGAAATGTAAGCATTTAGCAGAATGTCCCTCACAAGGTTATTGCCTCTCTCCCCTGCTTGCTGTGCATCTACATGGTGCTGACCAAGCTACGAAACACAATCTACCACAAAAAAAAACAAAAAAAGCACAGCCAGCTGCCATTTGCAGGCAGGCTCCCTGCACCGCCAGGGAATTGCCAAGAAGATATCAAAGGATCTGTGGTGCAAATTAGTTGCCGGAATCTCCTTTTCTCCAGCTAATGATTTCTTAAGCCGTGCACCATATTATAAATCATCAGCTTCATCCGTACAGTGGCTTAAATCTTATCATTAATAAAGTTAACCTCGCTCATATCAGAGGTGTTGGCATATTCATCAACCACAGTGGCAGCTCCGTGACTCTTACCCTACATCATAGCTGGGGCTGAAAATAGATAGGCTTTTTTCATTTAGAAACGGATGCTCAATTAAGCAGTAGCTCTTTGAAGTAGGTCTTTTTGTTGAATGGTGCATAACTGATGCCCAAAAAAAGCGTTCTTTAACAAATCAATAGCAATCAACGTTATCGCTACCCTCTTTGATTTCCAAGGGAGCAGCAATCAAGATTCAAAAGCAATTAAGCAGCGATGGATTTTCCCCATGTGATGGAACTATGGAGCCAAAGCAGAAAGACAGTTGAGCTCATGCACGTGGGTAATGTAACATTACTGTGGTCATTTACCTGTACTGCAGAGGAGGACTCCCTTCTGCCTCACACATGATGGTAGCCTGCTGGTCTGGGGAGTTGATTGGTAAAATGAGGTCACTTGGCTCCGTCCTCCATCTTGGCCCTTGAAATATGACATCCTCTGTGCAGACTAGGGAAAGGGGAGAAAATCTATTGCAGTACAAGCCAGAAAAATTGTCTCTTTGACCTTAAGAAAAAATAGTGGATGGATTTTGCGAAAGCATAGATACTGTGAGGACAAATAGTTAATCTTGCTGAAATAGTGGAACTTTCTGACAGTCTATATTACTTTTTCAATATACAGTATGTTGTTTCCTATTCCCTGAGCACTGTGGATCTTCCAAAGAAAATCAAAGGAATACATTTCCCATGATGTGTTGTGTTCATTATTTGCTTACCTTTCTATAGGTGAAGTACATTCCATTTATCATTCTTAGGCTGCGAACAGTTAATGCTGACATATTTGGCATCATTTTTACTGTATGCTGGTGTATTTTTCTGATGAACCAACACAAGAGAAAAAACACTGACCATAACAGTTGAGGGGAATTTAGTCAACATTTTGTAATAGAAAATTGCAAGTAAATGTAAAATACTGATAAATTATGCACTGCTTTTGTTATTTTATAATTTGGAGGTGTACCCCCTGCAGTAGATTTTCAAATTGCCAAATGCTAACATTATTCGAATAAATAGGCTATCAAGCCACATTTGGTTGGAGGTTTTGGCTGGATATTCAGTGTAAGAGCAACCTTCAAAATTATCTGTCCGAGCTAACGTGTGCTGACTGTGCCAATAATGGATCATAAATGTGCAACATTTTTTCCAAAACAGATATCTAATAAAAGTATAGCATATTAAATTGCTATGAGCTGTCGATTTACCACTTCTAAGCAGACGGCAGAAGATACTGTGAGCCTGACCACGCACTCTTCCTCTCTTCCTCTGGGCAGCTGCCTCTGTCTCATTCCGACTCACCTGTGTCCCGGTGAGCAGCTGCCTGCACCTGTCGCAAACATCTTCACCAACGACTTGACGTAGTGGAATGACTTTACCCCAGAGAGCAACGTGAAAGCTAGGAGTGCTCACTCAGCAGCTACTTCTGGGGATTCAAACGTCCCCTGAAGTACACTGCAGTGACCAAAACAACAACAAACAAAACGGATACAAGAATCTCAGTCGAGTGAGGGTCCCTGACTGATGGTTTCAGTCTGAGGCTTCTTAAGGGCCACGGTGTAAATATTAAGCTCTGGCTTTCTCTGTATCCCAACCTGGTAGCAGACAGTGATGGCGGAACAGCTACTTTGCGCTTCTGCTGCTGCTGTTGTTCGCTGTTCACACCAGCTACGGTCAAGTCGCAGTTCTGCAGCGGACCCGCTTCTGCCAGCGCTTTGTTTTTACAAAGGGTTTGCCTTGAAAATGGCCATAACCCTAGCCCTAGCCCTAGCCCCAAGCATGCTAACTTCATTAGACGCAAAGAAAAAAAGCTAAACAGAGTAAAAAAGGATCGTATTTCTCACAATGTTTCTTCTAGACTGAGTAATTAATGTTAATTTAACAAATAGCACCTTTAAAGTAAATCTGGCATACCAAGAAAAGTGTGGTCTTCAGTATTAATTACCTGCCAGGATCACGATCATAATTATAGATATTAACACTTGCCCTGAGTTGACTATTGATGTAACAAAAAGGCAGTTTTCAAATATTTCCTCCACAAGTAACGATTCCCTATAAGTGCCAGGTTTGATAAATAGAGCACAGTGCTCTATTTCCAGAACATCTATGTCATACTTCACATGCATTGGTTAATTGATGCCATAAGGATGTGCTCATCTGCCGGCAGCTTAAAAGGAACGGATGCGTAACACAATCTGCTACTAAATGAAAGCAGAGTCAACAGACGGCCAGAGTAGGCCTAATTAATATCCTACTGCTAACAGATTGCAGCATGTGGCTAGCAGCTCTACACGTGGGTTTAACCAGTAAAAACATGTCAACAAATTAGCCTTCACTTCACTTTGACGGGTCGAGAAAAAAGATTAGCAACTCTTAGTGTTTGTTTAGGGACACTGAGAAGTTTAAATATGCTTTAACCAAAACCACAGCAAAGGTTAAATTTAGGAAACAACATTCACATTTTAAAAGACTGGTGCAGAAAGGTCTATTAATAAATGGTCACACAGCTGCTACCACATCAAACTCATTCACCTTCCCCTTTGGTTTAAAAGCCTCTCCCTAATGTGAATTCAAATAAAATGTCACGCAAGCTGACATCTGAGGTGTCAGTTTGCTTTGTGCAGGTCCCAGAATATAGAGTCAGACAAGATGTCTCTTCAGATATCATAATGATTGCCATCAGGTGAAGTGAATAACAATGAGCACCTATAGGCAGCGACCAAGGCCCTGTTAAAAACACTTGTCTGCTCGGAAGGGGAGACTGCTTGGATCTCGCTCCCACGAGCGCCGGGCGTGAATTACCCATGAGCCAATTTGAATAACATTCATTGGGATTTACAATGTCATTTGAACAAGAGTTGACATTCTGGTGCAGTGTCAGTGCTTCTCTTGCTCAAATCCCAGGTGGTCACACAAGGGCAGAGTGAAGCGCGGTGGCAAGTAGATTGTGCTAAAAGGCAGGGCTGGATTCATTGCATGGATCCTGATAATGATCTGGACCGGTTATAAACAGGAATAGGATTGGACTCCCGGTCAGTGTACTGTCAACGTGCTGCAGGACTCTCGGGAGAAGTGAAGGACATCACGCTGTACATGTAATGACTGCAACTTAATCAGCGTAACCTTTTTGGTCAGGAGGATTATCTGAGGTTATTAACATCTGTTCTGATTATGTATCTTCCTCACTACTAGATAAAACTCTGTGTATAAACACTGCTCATTGACAAAGCTACTAACCTCTAACCTTAGAGAGATGCCAGTTAGTCTAAGATTGTGGAATAACACATTAAAATGCATTGAAAAGCAAATGTAGTCGGAGAGATGGTGTTTTGACATAAAGTGCAGTGAAACTCAAATAAAGTATTTTTTAAAACTTCTTACCTGCAAGGCATCCAGTGATTGATAGCAGAACAATTTGTTTCCATGGTAACATCATCTTTGCCAAGGGCTAATAGGACTCTCATCCAATTGCTTGTGAATGGGTTGCTCTCCCTTGAATTCAAGAATTTTAATCTGAAAGGAAAGTAATTATGGATGTGATTAAAATACAACATTTTGATCAAAATATGACAAGCATTAAACAGGAAAAAACATGATTATAGCCCTGCTAAGTTACATAATTGGTTCTTATTATTTCGTAGTAGCTACAAGAGGAGGAAGTGAGAAACGACGGGGGGAAAAACCGCAGCAGACAAAAACCTGGGGATAGAAGCCGGGGGTGTGACGTTCAGGTGGCACAGAAGAAGAAACAGCTGCTAAATGGGTGTTTTTTTTTTACTGCGTGTGTTGCTCATCCTGCCTAACAAGCTCCATTCGGCAGCTTTAAAAAGAAGAGAGGAAGGAAATGATTGACCTCAAAAGATACTTCTCTCTCCCTCTTTGACTATTAGGAGCTGGCAGAGAGTGTACCACCACTCCACAAAATGTCACTTCATACTTTAACAAAGGGTTTGGTGGATGACTGATGAATGTAAGCAAACTGACTGTTTTCATTGTTCTATACATCTTTCATATTCTCTTAGATCAACGAGAAGGCCACGGCTTAACCAATAAAAATTCCAGATTTCACTTTCAGCTATTAGTACAGAATTAGTAAGAGAAAATCTGCCAACTTCCATTTCCACTGAGGTAGTTATCCATACAAAGGGGCAATCCAACAATTTTTCACATTAAGATTAAGTTAACATGTCATGGAGAGTAACTACTCAGCCTGTGAAATCAGCTGGAAGCTTTGTCAAACCTGTGACAATGACTCTGACTGTGTTATTAGCATTAATGCCACCAGCAGAATACTGTGTGCAAGGCATTACAGTCCTGTGATTAAAAAGGTTGTAGGCGGCCACATTTTGAATTTCACTAATTACACTGCAGCTACTTATCTTAGTAATGCCCTAACTTTGACATTTTTGGGGTGGGCTTGTATAACCAGGCATTGGACAGTTGATGTCATTTTGTGAGGCCGTTCAAGGCCACGCTGGGGGGGGGGGGGGGGTAGATTTAGCTTCTGCATTAAGAGAGGAATATGATAAGGTATACATTATCAAAGTTTTTTACATTGTGAGTCTTTGTTGCTGACATTCTGGTGAGCCTGGAGTTGGAGGGTGCATGAACTTTAAACCAATGCTACATGCAGTGCTAAGAAGACTTTCGGTCAGTAATCATCAGTACATATTCAGAATGTCCCTTTTAATTCAAAAGTCAAACTGGCATTAAATCTGATCAAACAAATCTTGCTTAGACACATAGACTGTATATAAAGATGGACAACCTGTCTCCAGCTCCTCCCACTATTCAGAAGTGAATGTATCAATCATATTTTTTTGAATAACCGATTTGCACAAATCACAATTTGCCACATAGGTCAAACCATCCTCTGCTCTTTACCCTCAACTACAGTCAGGAAAAACCTGTATTTAAGAAAGCTTCCATCTTACGCCGAAGATTCCATTTTGAGTCAGAATCATGACTTTTCACAAGATGTATCCCATCAAATAATCTAATATAATTCAGTGTGAAATTTTAACTAAAATGACAAAAATATCTTTATATATTTCAATCTTTTTATTTCAGGTAATTTTTAAATTTTAGTTTGGTTAATTTCTTATCCACTAACATGGTGGAGACAAAGTTTATGAGCCATACTGCAGCATGCCACCAGGAGGCACTCAAAATGCTTTGGCTCCACTTTAGAGAGCTGCAATGTCATCTATCTTTATATAGTCTAGAGTCTAATTATTCTATTCTTCTGAATATAAGAATTGTGTATGATGATGAGGATGTTAGCATACTTTATAAAATGCAACTAACTGACAGTTATAATGTTAGATTGCCACCAAAGTGAGGCAGAACAGGCACTGCAAATACGTAGAACAAATATAACATGAAGAAGTTCAAGTTATTTCAACTAATTTAAATATTGAAAAAGGGCCGACAGCCATGTTAAATACTTCCGAACTATAGACTGGGTTTTTTCTATATGTAACATATAGAGAGTGCAGGAATGTGGATGAAGGCACAGAGCTGTTGACCGAGCTATGGTCAGGTTATGAATTAAGTGTCTTATTTACTTAAGCAGATGAGTGATTAATAGGGAAATGGAACTCCATCAGTGATGCTTATTAGAAACACATCTTAATGCATCGCAAACCATCCAAAAATCTACTGAAGATACATCTGAAGCTCCTACCAAATATATATGATACAATTCAGAATGCAATGCAATCTAAACTGGAACTGATTGAGTGATTCTATTTATTTGGTTCTTCCTAAAACAGACAGCAAATCCTAGATTAAGTCCAAAACATATTTGTTTCCCGACTACTGCAGCTCAGTAAGCTTCACATTTATGCTGTTTCTTTTTATTTCTAAAACAACTCTTGGCCCTTTCACAAACCTTTTCACAAGTTCATTGTTGTGCCAAAAATTAAAAAGTCTTTGACAAAAGATAAAACAAAAGCAGCCCTGGACTTTGGCTTAGACCGCTCATACTTTCCTGCATACCTTAGGGAAATGTGAATCATTTATTAAACATTTAAAGGACCACTTATGGTTATAATATAAAGAATGTGTTACAGTTGAAAAGCATTTTGGGAATTGTGTAACACAGCGATTTAGGATTCAGACCTAAAAAAGGAACTACAAGTCAGAACGTCTCAATCTCTGTTTCATGGATTTGATCTTTAAAAATCTTATTATCACATCATATGTAATTTCCATTTAATTCCTTCATTATTTCTCTTTGTCATAAACCAGTATTAGCAATGCATTGGCCTATGACGACCAGCAAAAGAAAACTATGAAACTTTTGTCTGGCATTTTGCTCAACATTCTTCATATCAAAACATAATGATTATACGCTTGATAGATTTGATCCACATCACTCAATTCACTTACCCGTCATTATCACAGGGAATGATTTGCTCCATCAGATATCCCATCTACCCACTGATCAATGACCTAAATGGCCATTAAAACTTTTTTGATGTGGAAGTAGAACCGAGAGCTTTAAGACTGTAATTGCAGTATCAGTGGCACAGGAGAGGCTTTGCTCAAGCTATGACCTACATCACAGTAAGTGGAAAGTGATACGCCTCTCAGGATTAAGAATTCAACCCAGCCCCTCATCCTTACAAGACAACCCTGTTGTGCGGATTAACCCAAGGGCTATCTTTGGAATTCTTGAAACGGACCTAAATACTAACCACTCAGTTGTTTCGCTCACATGTAACTAGAGGATCATGGCGGTGATTTCCAAAGCATTGGCTACATAATCTGGCAAGCGCAGGGAGGAAATCGTCCCATTGGCCTGATCATAACTTATTGGCCAGTGTTGACTGTACTGTGTCGGTGCCAGTAATTGTTCCTCAGCTCGTGCAATTGCCGACAGAACGAGATTCGGAGTGGATTTCCTTGTGTCTTTCAAAATTTAGGGGATGCTTTGTCACTCTAAAAACCCATCACGTTGGATTACACAGTGTGAGATTCTGGTAGAGCCCCAAAAATATTGTGTGCTGCATTTTTCACTGTGAGTACAGTATTAACTTCCATCCTCTTTCCGGAGGATCCGACTTCGTCATCTCAACCCATCGGTCCGAAAAGCCTCAAGATTGTGAGAGGAAAAGCTCCACGAAAAAAAGGACTTTCTTTGCGAGTTGAGTTTCACGCAGCTCACGGAACAGTGTCTCTGCTGAAATGATGGATGTTTGTCCCTGAGCACAGCTTCATTCTGCAGCCTGTAAAACCTGCAGTGACATTTTCATTCCAGAGCGTTTTTCTTTGTGTATTTATTTTCCGAATTAATGGTTCATTAAAAGGCGCAGTATTTGCCAGTATTTCCAGCCATTTTGCATGGAGGATGTGTCACCATGACTTGAGAAATCTCATTATCAGTGGCCCTCTGAGGAGAGCTTAAGGGTCTCTCGGTGCTCCAATAGCCATTTCAGACAGTTAAAATGTATAATTCTGGGGAATACACAGAGCAGATGTCTTCTAATGTTTTGACCTTCAAGGAGCTGCCATTGTTGAACCGTGCAGGCACTTTAGAAAATCCAAAAGACAAAGTTTTCCCTGGACACAGAAAACAACTCCCTCCAGGCTTTTTTTTTGCCATCGAGGTGAGGAGGCTTTTTCTGTCTTGGACCTTCGCAACTGAGCAAAAGATTGCTCTGCCAAATGTAATGAGGCGTCACTCCCCCCTCTCCTCCACAGAAGCTAAACCTAATGGAAATCATTGGCTAAACACATTCCAGAGAAAATGAGATGACTTCTCGGTTAGTGGGGCTGTTGTTTGGCACATAATTGATAGGAAAGGTGGTTAAAGGCATCCATTTCCTCCCCGAGGGCAGCATAATTGCAAAAAGAATCTGATAAAGGGGGGAGGAAAGGAGAGAGAGCTATCATAAGGGTGTTCTTGCTCACGGCCTTTATTCAGATCACACGCGGGACATCAGCAACACAGGGCTTGGAGATCCACCTCCCAGATCATGCCAAGAGAGAAAAAAATCCTGCCTCTCAAAACTGAACGCCAGTGGCACAGCAGGTATGAATTCACTACAGTCTGTGATGCATTCATTTCCATTTAGTGATTGTCTTTATGACTATCTGCAGCCATATCCATTAAGTCATTCAGAGAGAGAACCTGGGAGACAAGGATCTGCCACCAGGGACAGACTCAATCTCAATGAACAGCTGCTCTGCGCTTTTGTCAGTGAACAAGGAATTCACAATCAACTGTGCACTGATACCTCCTAATTTACTCCGAATGACTGAAGACCTGCACAAGTCCATTTTGCACGAGGCAGGGAGAGTACAAATAAATAAAATAAACGAATAAGGTGAGTAACAAATGAACGCAGAGCTTAACTGCGTCTGTGATTCACAGCTTAGGTCGCAGCAGAAATACTTGCAAAATGAAAATGCGAGGAAGCAAAGAATGAGGAGTAATTGTTTGGCACTGATTTTTCCCATAACACTGCATTAGGCCTCTCTGAAGGTGAGTGAATGAGCAATGCTTCCCACGGCAAATAATGCATTAAGGTTGCGAGGAAAAAAAGGCATTTCATGTAATTGCTCCGCTTCAAACCCAATCCCAACAGCTGCTACTCTAACATTCATGAAAGAATTGGTTAAATGCATTTTGTCTCTCGAGATGTTTCTTCCATTTCATTATGAGCAAGAGCCTTGCAGGCCAGAAAAAATACGAAGTGACCAGATAACCTGCGGAAGACGTGTCACGCTGTGCACGTCTGAATAAGACAGAATGATTAGAGCAGTGACTGAGGGTCAGGTTTGGATGCTTGAAGACAAAATATGAGAGGGAGCGGCACACATGTGTAAAATACAGTATGTCTACTCACGAAAAGCACAGACACCTCAATTAATTAGCTTTTGACACAAAATACATAAAAACTGTCATTTCACATTTTGTCATATTTAACTGTTTACCACAGTCTATGGCCAAACATCTGAGCAGGACGTCTCTGCAGACACCATACAGCTGTGTATTTTCATGCGAAAAATCAATGAATCCCTGGAAGACAGCAGGACGCCCCCAGTGACTCCCTCTGCGATGTTAAACACGGCTGCATCCCTCAGCTGCTGCCGAACGCAGGGGCAGGAGAGTAAGTGCACTTAAAAGAGCGGGGGAGCAGCGATCCATTTCTCTACCCTCATCATCAGCCACGCACATCCCCGGACCCACATCCCAGATGCAGCCGCAAAACACATGACTGGAGGTCAAGGATGAGGAGCAGCAGACACTCAGGAAGCCTCTTTACATTTTTTTTTCTTTTCCTCCCCTCTGTATATTCAATCCAATTCCGAGTCTTTTTCCAAAGAAGAAACTGTGCAGTACAATGTAATTTCCACTCTGCATCAATCAAAAAGGGGTTTTCAACAGTACAAACTCATCCACATGCTGGTTGTTGCTTTGTTATAGGATAATTCACTGCCTGACTTCAAAAGATGTGTTCCACCTCTCATTTGGCTAATATGTGCAAAGGATCTATAAATAAACATGAATAAAAGGGGGGGTGGGGGGGTGGGGACGATTGAAATCCCAGATGAATACCGGGATACTTTGTAGATGAAGCAGTCTGAGCGTTTCTCTCTCATTGTTCTATCTTTATTCGGTCTGCGTTGGAAGGAAGAAAAGAAGAGAAGAGACCGCTGGTGGCCAAATATTTGGCTTTCCAGTAAAAAAAAAAGTGAGCTGTTAATTTCTTTTAATGACACTCCCCAGTAGGCTGCAACTGTCATAATCCTGTGAGGGTCCTTAGTGGGAGGGAGGCTGCACAAATATCAGAATGGTATAACGTTAGAGGTCATTTAGACACAATTAAATGACCATTAAGAAAATCCACATGAGCTCAGGCCCCTGCTCCCTCTGCAGAGACTCTGATAATTGCCCTAAAACAAGTTGGAGACAGGGGAGAGGGGGGGGTCCTGATGCTGTTGCTCCGTGTGGCTGAGCAGAGCAGCACCATATGGACCTCGTCCCAGATGAGGGAAATGAGCCCCTAACAGTAGAAATCCCAGTAGGACCGTGCAAAACCATTAGAGGCTCGACCAGAAACGCACTCATCAGCATCGTGCATGTGTGACCACTGGCACGACGCACACTGTGCATCCTGGGAGAGAATACGATAAAGACATCTCACCCCTGGGGATGAGGTTTAGTCTAATTCATTTTTATTGCATCCTGTGTTAAATGAAGTCATAGTTTTTTCCTCTTTGCAAAAGCACATGCAGCAAACTTAACGGAACATGTACACACATGATAAATGAAGGAAATAACGGAGCGGACACTTACTTGTTCACTACGGGATGCGCTGTTTTCCCCTCTCCATGAAACTGCTCTGATTGTAAATCCCACTCTCCTCCGCAGACTGTTGGTTTGCTCCTGGATCTAGAGAGCGGGGAACATCTCTCCCCGCAACTCTTGCCTCGTCGGGAGCCAGAAGAGGAGAGGAAGAGGAGATCGGCTCCGTGCTCCGGCTCCAGCGTTCCAGCGCTCCTCGGCACTTAAAGTCTGCTCCTTCCAAGTGCGCCTTCTTTTAAAAAAGCAAGAAAAAAAAAAACTGCCTCGGTAAATTCCACAATAAGAAAAGACTGCTCTGTGCTGTGCTGGTTCTGCTGGGGGGAGGAAGGCTATGCTCACACCGGGACGTTTCCTCCTCCACCTCCTCGGATTTTTGCTCTCCTCCACCAAGACGCAGCCAAGACGCGCGGAGAGGACGAGCACGGCGGTGCCTCTGAGCGGAGACTCGACACTGTGCGCATCCCCGGGCTCTTTGCTCTTTGTGCGCAGGAAAGAAGCGCCCACTGGTGACGCGTGAAAAACACCCATCGCATGCACAGTATAATGCGCCAGCAGCCTATGGGCACCTGCCATTCCTCCGCCTGGAGAAGCGTGCGCGTTGGATCGTGAGGATGAGCAGAGATCAAGAAAGACATTTCTCACATTTTAGGGGATGTAAATACACCCGGTTGGATTTAAAAAACTGAGCCTTGGTTCGACGTTAAAAAACAAAAATGCACAGAATTTCCAGGACACAAAATATCAAGTCAGTGAGAGGCTTTTCAAGAATATTTGTGATTTTAGGGAATTTGCTGTAGAAATGGGGGAATTTAGGCAAAAAAGAAGATGGATTCAGCAGGACTGCTTCACATATAGTATTGGAAAATGTTTACCCTCATCGATGCTGCTAAAAACTTTAATCCTGATGATGTTTTCTTACACTTGACATCTATTGCACTTCTGTCCGTCCTGGGAGAGGGATCCCTCACATGTGGCTCTCTCTGAGGTTTCTACGTACTTTTACCTGTTAAAAAGGTTTTTAGTAGTTTTTCCTTACTCTTGTTGAGGGTTAAGGACAGAGGATGTCACACCATGTTAAAGCCCTATGAGACGAATTGTGATTTGTGAATGTGGGCTATACAAATAAAACTTGATTGATTGATTGATTGATTCTTTAAAAAAAAATATAAGAGAAAAAGTGATGTGCATTAGTGAAACTGGCCCCTGAGAGTTTTTTTATGAGGCTTTTATTCACCCAATCTGAACATCAAGAATCCTCTTCATCCGAGCACAGAGCCCACATACAGAGACAGAGGCTTTTTAACAGGGTGAGAGGTTCTCATTCTGAAACCCTGCTGCACTAAGTGCCCTGTAGTAGTGATGTGCAGTGGAGGACCACACAGACACACACAGGTGCTTCAGTGCTTTTTGCTCCATAAGTACGGTGTCACCTAATTTCAGTTTCATTGTTTTCATGATGCAACCCTCTGAAATCATGCAGCGTTTTGGTGGAGTTCATTTCTTCTTCAGTCTAAACTCTGTAAGGGGATTCCATCACATGCTTATTATAAACACAGTTTCTTGGTTCTACCATCACCTGGAGACTGGATTGCTGTCATGGGCGGGCAAATGAGACAATATGCCCCAAGAATGACCCGTGAGCTTAGAACTTTGTTTAAAGCTGCACCAACATATTTTTTGTGTTAACAGTGCATGAAATTTCTGTAGGCTATGTAAACAGAGTAGTGAAAAACCAAGAGAAAACTCACTGGCTCTGGTTTCTTTTACCTCTACAGACCATTTTAGCATCTTTCAGCATTGTTTTCCGTGTTTTGATTAACTCACCAGCAGGCAGAGCAGTAGTTAGAGTGTAATTTTAAAATCGTATGTTATTAGCGTTAATCCCCTTGGATTTAAAAATGGTTTTGTCTAGGCCTAAATTGGCAGTGCACATACCAAACAATCTTACACATTTTCGTCAAATTGTGATTGCTATTATTTTTTATCTGCACAAAATCCTACAAACTCATTTATCTCCAAACCATAGATGTTTTTCACGTTTTACAACCGGATTCAAACATTATTTCTTGAGAAATTAAAAAAAAAAAATAGAAAAGGTATGCGAAATGAGTGAAATAAAGAAATCCTGGATCCACAACAAAAGTGTATGTTCCCTTCACCTCGGAGGACGTAATAAATAGTCTGGTGCTGATGTTGAGGAGGTGAAGCAATGAAAAAGAAAAAAAAAGACAAGATACACCTTTAGATTTAAAACCTCTTATACCTTTTTTGTATATACAGGGATTGTATCTTTCAGTTTTCAAGGCTTCTACTTTCAAGTAGCACTTAATCCAACAAATTTAACATGATTCCATTGAAGTCTGATGTGTAACTTTCGTTCTACCGACACATCTTTCTCAGCAGAGGATTCCACCACTGTCTTATTGGTATCAGTGGCTTCAGTCCATTTTATCCACTGCAATCTTTTGGATGGCAGCACACTTATGAATAATTCTATAGTGATAGTAATTTTCATGTTGTCAGCCAGTGTGAGAGGGTCTGTGTTACTTTTTTTGTTAAAAATGGAAATCTAATTTCCCCAAACTCTTCTCAAGCTGTGCCAGCGATTCTCTTTCAAGTTGAAGTAAGTATCGACGCTGTGTTATCAAGAAAAAATAAGTGGCAGCCCCACGTTTCAGCAGTTGTCACTCATCACATAAACAAATCTCCCTATCACTGCATAGATAATTGCTGTTAGTTTTATCTGGTGCCATCCATTTGATTGAGTAAAATATTAAAATGATGGAGTTATGAATATTTAATGTTTCTGGGCGCAGGAGAACTCCTGGGGGTGTTCAGAGGGAGACTGATGGAAATTACAGAGGAGGTGAAATGCCATTAATTAAGGTCATCTGGTATCTTATTGGCTTAGCAGAGGTGTGTCGGAGTGGGGGTTTGTCTCGGGTAAAATGACAGATCAAGGTCAGCAGAGATTTGGAGCAGCTGCATACATTGGTACTGCAGAGAATCCACCTTCATCCACAGGCAACCAGGGGTGTGAAATAAATAATTTAGCTAATAGTAACTATCATGTGTCTTCGGGCAAGCATCCATTTCAGAGACCACAGGTCCCGTTAAATCTTCCTGTATCAAGATGCTGCAGGTCGAGCCGGTCTATTGCTCCTTTCTATAGCGAATCTGAACTCTGACCCTCATGTGTAGGAGGCCAAGAGAAGACAAGGGCCAGTTCACAATGCCATGTGGATGTTGTTTTGCAACAAGTGTAGTGCCTGTTTTAAACCTGCCTGTTTGGAATCGATAATATCAGAATTATTCCTTGTCATTAGAGAGTGCTCCACAATATATTGTCACTTTCTATTGTGTTTATGGGGCAGACTGAAGTTAGAAAACTGTTTATTTGTTTATTTGTTTATTTAGAAGGATCCCCATTAGCTCTACCCTAAGACAGAGCTACTTTTAGTGGGGTCCACATTTAAAACATATATACAGATATCAAACATTTAAAACATACGTTACATTATAAATATCAAAAGTTAAAATACATAAAAATATTGATCATACAATTTTACATTACAGATATAAAAAATAATTTCGTGGTTATGAAAATTAACCTTTGTCATGATATAAAACACTGATATATCCAATTCCATAGAAGCGAAAACTGCAAACCCTGTAAGAGAATACTACATATTTATGTACAGTACATCACCATCTAGTGTCACAAGTATGCTGTACCCAAGTGTTTCATTATTTGCTTTTTGAACATACATTTACGTGTCACGTTTATAATTTCTGTTGGTAGTAGGTTCCATGACTTCATGGCTCTGCATCCCACAGTGCGTTTAAGAAAATTGGTATTAGTTCTGGGGAGTGAAAACCTACCTTCTATTGCTCGTCTAGTAGCATAGTTATGTGAGGCTACATTTTTATTTAGTTGCCTACACTGATCTGCTGGTGTTTTAGACCATGTTGATAAAAGAAGTGCAGCAGCCATCCTGTCTTCAACTTTTAGAACTGTGTGCTCATTCTACCTGGTTTATTTACAATGACATTTTTATGTCAACGTTCTTCATAAAAGAAAACAAGACATGTCGGCTATTGAACGGGCTGTTAAATAATTGACACAATTTTTCAAAATAAAAGCTAAGTGATTCTACCTGATAAGAAGCAAAGCAGCAAAAAAAAAAGAACATTGTGCTTTTACTATGAAGACAAAGCAGAAAGTGATTGTGTTAAATGAGGTTTCCATGACAGAGATCAGCCCCTTTGCAGTGTGTAAATTATCAAAACATATTGCCCGCCCCCACTTACTGCTACAATTGGTCGCTTGTTTATTAAAATTTGATCGTTATTGATTTTGTCACAATGCCCAACTCGCACCATATTCAGCACTCAACTTCCCATGACTTCTAAGAATACACATGCCAAGTGTGAAGCAAATAATTTGAAGAGTTTGCGGGATGTGCGTTTCACATACAGGCAAACACATGCATGTGGAATTAGTAGGCAGATTTTCCTTTGCATCTCAACTGCAAATACTTTCTTCTTACTAAAATGGATATCGTCTCCATATTATCTACATTTGGCCACATTTGACAAAGTATGGCTTTGCATCAAATTTCACATTTGGAAGACAACAGCTTGCTTTTCTCTCCATTATTAACTTGCCTATGGCTTTTCCGCATGCCATGTATAATTATTTTCAGAATAATAAAGACTGTGGCTACTCTAAAATATCATCAGTTGGTTTTACAGAATACAAGATCCAGGTTGGTGAAAACTTCAAAGTGAATGCTGAAGTGTCCAGTCTGCTCAGTCCACACTGAGACTGATGTTTGCTGAGCAGTCTCTCCGCGGGACCAGCTGTCCTGTCCGTCAGCACAGACCCTGAGAGTCACTGTTTTCACCGGACTGAATTTTACTGGACAGAAATATTTTTCCGTCAGCCTCCATGAGGACTAAACATGAGAGAAAGTGGATTTCTTTCATGCATTAATGCATTGATTTGACTTTCCCTGCCATTTGTTGCCGGTTTGAAAATCCATATGGTGTATCGAGAAAGCTCACCGCCGCACTGGGAGCCCTGATCAATCATTATATAGCATACTGTTAATAGTTTCACAACATACAGTGTAAACAGCAGGAGGATTTTGTCATTGGAACAACAGACCTGGAGCATATACGGTATGTTCTCATGTTCAAAGAAACATGTTGAGAGATCATTGAATGACTCAGTATAGGTACAGAAATATGTTGAGCATAAAGCAAACAAACCACAAAGAAACAGCTGAAATGTATTGATTTCTATTGCTACCCCACCGGGGTTCCCATCATGCTTTGAGAGTGTAACATTGTCCCAGTCCTCACACTTTCAGTCTATAGTGTTTGTTTGTGTTCACCCAGGTAGAAGGCAAATGTGTCACACGTCTTAGAAAGGGAGCATTATACACACAGTGTACTTCAGTCCCCTTGTGATACTTGTCCTAATAGTGTGTTACAGCCAATAGGTGACTTATCCTTATCTTTCTTTCCCAACTCAATTATGTTTGTATAACTGTGTATTTAAGTAACACGTTAAAACTTTCAGCCAACTATCCTTATTAAGGCAGAGTTTTCTCATGTTTCTAATTACATGACTGCTTGGAACATTTTACAGTCTAAATTATGACAATGAACATTGTGCAATATAAGAAGAGAAAAGAGCCTTAAGTAGTCAGTCAGTCAATTAGATGTCTATAGATTGCTGCTGTGTATAAATTGATTTTTAAACTTGGAGAATTGTTTGTTCATTTCAAATGGTTCTCATTAATGCCTCATTACTCAGCAACAGTATTGGTTTTCACCACTCTATATATGGCTCTCTATATATTTGTGTGTGTAGGTGTGTGTGCCTGTTTCATGTCCTGCGGTGGAATCGGGTCTGGACTTTCTCTACGCAGTTTGCCTTTCACACATCGGTTCTCTGCTCAGACACGTTCACAACAACAACAAATTCTCCCCAGGATTCAGGTGAGGGCTAGGGCAGTGAAGGCAGGAAGTAGCATATTAATTCCACTGCTGAGATCACATGACTTTGTTTACAGCTCATCGACACCGACATAGGCTCTTCACACCACAAAGCCTCTTAAATCCTTGTCTGGGTTTTCAACGTGTGGCACTATTTTTTCATCCTGAAATATTGATATTCTTGTCATTTTTTAATAATTTTTGTGTCTGTCGCAAAGAAGTGGCATTGGCCCCCCCACTTGCTCTCATTGAATTCAGAAGCGGATCCTGTGCCGTGTGCTTACATTGACTTCTGCAGACGTTATACTAGGGGGCCAGAAAGGCCAGGAGAAACTAAGGAGGCTCTCAGCCGGACATTTGCGTTCGCACATACACCTCATGCAGAGAAAATGTCGAGGATCTCCGCAGTTCAGGACATGTCTGAAAGCAGTTTTGCTGTGAATATTACATGGGACTTGATCTCCAGATGCTACATTTTTGGAAATGAGCTGCCAGGGCTGTGGGAGACGAGTGACTGTGCACAGCTAAATCATTGTCTACAGAGTTTATTCAAAAACAAAGCCTGCCTGCTGAAGATGGTAAACATTTTATGGATGGCCACCAGCCACTGACATGGGTAGGATTTCTCTGGGTGCTGCTGATGGCCACTGTGACTGTGAAAGACTTTTAGTGGGTTTGTGCTGGAGAGAGAAAGAGTGAGACAATGAAAGCTGTCTTCCTTTTCTTTTTAATGCTATTAAGTTTCAACTTTAAAAAAGACATTGCTCATTCCATAATTTAGCTGTCAGCATTTAACTAGGTGCTCACCTGCACACAAAAATTCTCAATCTGCACACACAGCCGTCTCTCACATAGCGGATGGGGGATGGCAGAATTGTAAGGTTATTAACCGGGAATGGAGTTTGTTAAAGGTGATTACATCCCTCTCATCGCAGTACTCAGAGCTACGGTACTATACATCCCAATTCACTACACCAACTTATAGGTGTATTCGACAGTAACACATATTTAAGTATGAAAATAACCTACACACATGAAGAGGCAGACATGCATGGATTCTTATCATTAAGAATACACAAAAGCTGCACAATTATAGCAGAGCCTCCACAGTTCCCATCAAACATTGAAATCTGTCTTTCTTAATGAGACTGTTGAGAACAATAGTGAACATGTGAGGATTTCAATAGATATTATATTGCAGTTTCATCAGTGCAAATGAAAAACATACTTATTTCCTAATTGTTCCTGGAGACAGGAACCTTTCAGAATAGTACAATATACAACGTAATTGAATGTAGTTGCTTATTTAATGTATAACTTCCAGCAGCTCCTTAATGTGCTTTTGTTTTTTGCTGTCATTAACTGTAATTCTGTATATTTTATTCAAAAAAATGTCTATGAATGTTAAAATATAAAAAATCAGGAGCGCATTTAAGCTTGAGTGAGACATATAATTACATTTGGATCAGTGGCAGGAAGTCTTCATTAACCCCCTGTGCTTCAATGATCCTCTTGCGTCTGGTGCCTGTGCATACATCACACAAGTCACACTTGATTCTTGCAGGCAATATCAGAACCCATTCTTTCAACCGTATGATGAATCGTGTTTTATAGATCCATGGCAAAGGCTATGCTCAATGATTCTAATGCCAGACTATAAGTTATAAGCATAATGTATTGAGTGATTTCTAAAGGGTTTATTCTGAGTCGGCTTTGGAGAAAAAGGGATCAGTGGAAATCACTGTAGATGATAAGATGGGGTGTGATGTCGGAAGCCATGTTGCTTGGATCTGGTGTCTACTTAGTGCACTGCCAAGTCTTTTTCTGTGTTTCTAACTGCTGTAGTGTCGAGAGGAGCTGTTGCACCAAACTGTAAAAAATCCTTAAAAGCCATATGGTGGCATAAAGTTATGCAAATCAGTGTAAGGAAATAAAAATAACTCCTAAAAAAGAAGTCACGAGGCTGGGAAGCTTTGGGCTTGCTACCACAGCTTTGAATGTTGAGCTGCTCTGTGGCTGAATGGCTTCTCTGACCCCCAACCCCCTGAGCAGGGAGTATGCATGGAAAAAAAATTGTTGTCTAATTATTAGAGACTCATGCTACTTTGCACTTTCTCACTCTTTTCGTACTTGGGCTTTAATTTGTTCCTCTGAAAGGACAATGTGTGCGGAGAGAGGTCAGAGAGAAAGAAAACCAAGTGGAAAGTGATCAGAAAGATAAGAAGCATCTAGAGGTGCACAGTGCTTCCCAAGGAGATGTACAGCTTTGACTGAGAGACTGGTGATTGTTTTTTTAAGCTCCGGGCTTGGCAGCACACAGCACACTGCTCCCATTGTTGTTACTGCCAGTTCTCTAAATTTGGAGGTATAACAACATCCACTGGCGAGAATAACACTTTGTTTCATTGGTGCACTTTTGGTCCGCGCTGCAAAGACAAACCAAGAGATGTGGGTAAAACCTCAGTGTGAACTTGTACAGGGTGAAAAAAGAAAGCTGTGTTTTTACATGTTGTATGGTGCTTCCTATTCAATGCAAAGGATACAAAAATGTATGTATGTCTTTGCTTTTATATTTTTATTTTATGAATGCATTTTAACATGCTAAAACCATGCCAATAATGAATGAGTAATAAAATATGAATCTGTGTACGACGTGTCAGGTAAATGCAATAAACAATGGGTTAAATATCTAAATTTAGGTGCACTCAAATTTAAGACTTCATGTTAAACAGAAAGACAAAAAGAAAGGAGGAGATTGGACTTATTGCAGATCAGGAAGTATGGGACAGCTGAACTTACGTGGCTGTGAACACTTTAAATGCTAAAATTGGGGCATATTCATCCCTGGTGACATGATGACATTTCAAATTGGGCTTTAACGTCAAAACCCCCATATTTGACACAGCAAACAAAACACTGACACTTACAAGTCTACAACAGCAACAACAACAAGGAATTGAAACCATTTTAGTTTAAAATGTGAAAAATATTCCCAAGTATACCCTGCTGTCTGTTCACAGCATCATAAATATACACTAAGACTAAAAAAGGGTTCATTTTTAACTTCAAAAATGAAAAGAGGAAGCTAATTTGTATTCTTTTACATTCTGTTGGACAGTGTAATCTACGAGAGTGCAGTATATTTGGTCAGCTCATTATTTCTTTAGTTCTTAAAAAAAATATTTACTAAAGTATCTTGTCTGCACCCTCCCTTCTGTGTGTGTGTGTGTGTGCGTGAGTGTGTTTGTGTGTGATTTAAAGGAATAGTTCACCCAAAACTGATAATTCCCTTATTATTTACTCAACACGTTATCAATGGAGTGGTGGGTGAAGTGTTTGAGTCCACAAAACACTTTTGGAGTTTCAGGGACAAACAGTGTAGCAGCCGAATCCAATAAAACTGAAGATATTAGTGACCTACCTTCGGACCAACATGTTTTTTCCAACAGGAAAAAACATAATATGCCTCCATACTGCTAGTGTGGTGTCAGCCAAGTGTCCACAAGCCCCGACATTATCGTTTCGACTTGAAACAAAGTAATTTCCACAGTGTTTTAAGACTTAAGTCCACCAGAAGTGGTGAAGCTAGCGGACATTAGCATTTAAGACAGTCCCTGAATGCACCTCATAGGAAGATATCAGCGGACATTTAGGCTTCAAACACTGTGTAAATGAAGCCATTTCGAGTCCATATGAATGTTGGGGCTTACAGACACTGGGATGACACCACAGGAGAAATATGGAAGTGTAGTGGACACTTGATAAGACATAATTCACCAAAGACGGTTAGATTGGTTTACACTAATCGATTGCACTATGTGGTTTGCACACTTACACACCCTGTAAAGAGCTGTGGGGTTACCAAGGTAACACGGGCACTGGGAGTATTTAAAAGCGGATGTCTCGGTGACACCCGGAAGTTCTCTGTTGCAGTAAAATGTTTGTGAAATAAAACGCACGCCGAGAGGTGCACAAAACGAGAGATCTCTTGACTACTTTATTCCATCGACTCCTACATTGGTGACCTTGATTTTTCACATTATGTTTTTTATTCTTTTGTTTGTTTATGTCTGAAGATAGGTCACTAATATCTGCAATTGTACTGTATTCGGCTGCAACACTGTTTACCCCTGAAACTCCAGAAGTGTTTTGTGGACTCAAACACTTCAACGATCCCTAAATCGGCATAGGTGTGAATGAATTCTGATTGCTGTGGCATCCTTTGGATGGATGAGCATCTGTGATTGGTACGGCAGGTTTTGGCAAGGCCAGCATGTCCACTGGGCTCCCCCCACAACTACACCACCTTGCCATGCCACTTCAAGTGGTACGCCACGCCAACCTTTATAACCATGTCAGAAATATTCTATAACTGAATCCTGTGAAGTCCCCGCAAACCCTTATTATGCCTTTCATTTGCTTTGATCTCTTGTCTCAGCTCATAACACACAGCTGTCAAATAAACTGGCCCTTTCATCTGAATTGGACAAAGCCAGAGAAGCAAGTCATATAGATTAAGGGTGACCAGTGGGGGGCCATCAGGGGTATTGGTGGGTGATTGTACAGTTGAAGCTGCAGTAAACCAACCTACCAATACACCTCTACATCTACAGACACAATGAGTGTCTGCGGTTCAACAGATTCTACAGATGAAATGCTGGTTATAAATAAATAACAAACAAGGTGGGAAACTCAATGCGTAAAACAACACTGACAACAAGTTCAGTGGGGTCACACTACCCATAACTTCATAGTAGATACTAATACATTATTACATGAGTACTCAGTAATCATGTGTCAGACAGCACCCATCTTCCAACTTGGCCTTCATTTTATTCCAAACACACCTGTAACAGCGTCTGGCACAGCTGTGTGACAGCATCTCTCCACAGACAGACAGACAGACAGACAGTAGCTGTACTCAAAAAAACCTCTGTATTAGTTCCCACTAGAGCAGGTGTCTCCTGGCTTTAGTAACATTTCAGACGAAATTTTCATGAGACCAGGCTGCTCCTGGACCACATTTTGCCATTATTTGCCACTCGCCAAACACACACACACACACACGAGGTGAAACAATACCTGTCACGCCGATAATAAATAAAATAAAATGGGGAGTTGGCACTGTTTTGATTTTTCACTTATGTGAGAAACATTGTTATTGATTTGACAGCTTGGGGTTTTAAATCATTTAGTGCGTGTTTGTGTGACCTTTCTTTGTTCAGACCAGCACAGTCCTGAAAGTTAAAACAGTAGCTTGGTATGAATGTTGGCCTCTGCACTGCCCACCTGTATGGAATCTATCTATCTCTGCTGCACTTGTCTGCACCCTGCTCCAGTGTTTTTCTTTTCTTTTTCAGTTTACTTCTCCATCTCCATGTGCAGAGCAGGTTATTTGAGAAGGGGCCACAATGTTTTGTATTTATATGGACTGATTAAGAGACAATTGGTCCGTGGGTATCTACAGACACATAAAAGCTGCCCACAACTCCCACATAAAGTCAAGACCCACAGGAAGAAAGAAAGACAGATCATTATGTGTTTCTTAGTGGCTGCTTTGTGTCCCATCATATTCATTTTGTGTCTCTTTTTGGTATTTCTTTCATTTTGTGTCTAATTCTACTCATTTTAGTTATCTCTTTAGTGTATTTTTGCATCTAGCTTTGAAAGAGACTTGAAAAACAGTTCTCCTCGTCCCTTCCTTATTTGTCTCTTCTAATCACTCGAGGTCAGGTCTAGGATATTAAATTACTAACACTCACCTACAGACAGTCCTGGTCTGTAACATCATGCAAAGGTTCAGGCCAATGCTACACTGAACTAGCCTGGGTGCCAGACGAACTTAGCCCCGCCCACAACATTTGTTGTTCGGGAAGTTCGGTCTGGAGTCGCTCCGTTGGGGAGAAACTATGCTCGTACAGAAGCTGGTCGATCCAATCAAATCGTCAGGGCGGGCTTTATACGATGATTGACAGATGATTTACAGTGACGTAGTCAACTACGTCAGCAAAGAGCGCTGCCTGCCGCTGGAGAGCCGAGACATATTTAGGCATATATAGTGTTTATATCTATGAGCTGAGATGTGTCGATGCTGCCATCGAGTCTGCTTCAGAGACATCGACAGCGCATTCATTTTGAAAGAGGAACAGAGGAAGGCGATCAAGGCATTTGTAGATCGAGAAGATGTTTTTGCCGTCCTCCTACGGGATTCATAAAAAGTTTAATTTATCAGCTGGCCCCGATGCTGCAGCCACACAAGCAGTCATATAAATAAAAAGAGAGTGGGGGGGCGCGCTACGCTCCTCAGCACATATGGGACAAAAAACACACATGTTGGGACGCTGTTAATGTTGGAGCAACAAGGAAGTGAATGCTTGAAAAAAACGATTAGCTGCCGTTTCTCCTCGCTGATCTCCTGCAGAGCCATGACAGCGGAGCTCTGCAGCGCAACTGGCGGATCAGCAGCTCCGTAGATTTCTGGTAGCGACGGATCTCTCTCAGAGCCGGGTCCCGGGTCAGGTCCCGGTAGCGGTGAGGCTTCTTCACGCCGCCGCCGGCCGGGGCTCTCACAAGAAGCCCTGGTCTCCAGCTGCTTCCTGGGGGCTTTGCCTCCGGTGGAGATACGAGCGGCATTTGCAGCATTTCCAGTGATTTATTTATAGACTGAACAAACTCGTGAAACAGACAACTGACAACAACTATGCGTCGCTTGACATACGTCACATACTACGTTGCTCTGATTGGTTGTAGGGCTATCCAATTGAGCGAAGAGGCATTTTGTTTCCTGGTTCCGTTGAAACACGCCCCATAATCACAGCCCAATGGAGCGGTCTCAGACTCATATTCTGACTAGAATAATGAGTATGACAACGTCAGGCTAACACTGAACTACTAGGGCCCCAGGCTGTGTGCCCTCTAGGAATGATCAATAATCTGTCCATGTTTGTCTAACACAGATAGACTCTAAGTGCATCAGCTCTATCGGCTCTGACTGATGCACCATGATTTATTATTGGTAATTAGGCCACAGTGAACCTGAAACCCACCAGGATTTCTCCTATTCATCATTACCAATCCACCACTGGCAACACACTGCAAGCTATTTCTCTAGTTGCTGTTTTGCAACATATTGTGTAAGGTTTCAGCATTAGCATTGTCTGTGCTGTGATGTCTGCTCTAGTACCCTGATAAACAGAAAGCGACTGTCAGGATGTTAACTTAATACTTAAATGTTCATGAGTGATGGGATGTGAGTGTCCTGTTTCAGGCTGAGACAAGAGTTGGACAGCTGTTTCGTCACATTCTGCAGTGCCTCTCTTTGGGACATGTCTCAAGAAAACCCAGTTCAGTGTTGCACCATCCTCAATGCTCACATCGAGTTTCCACACACAACATTCAGTAGCCACCGCTTTCAGTGGTTTGAGAATCTGTTGATATTAATTTTGTATTATTACAGTTTCATACATTTTTAGTGGCATCCAGTGCTTGAGGGATCATGCCACTGGTTAAACGCTGTTAAATACTCTTTGTTTTGCTGTATTTCAAGTGCAACTGAATATTTTCAATTTGTGCATTTGATGCTGTGAGTCACCTTTGCCTCACCTTAATTGTTCGTTGTCATTTTCTTTTAAGTGAATAAAATTGAAAGCGTTATATTTTGGGCTGAGCACTGTTGCACAACAGATGTATTTCTGCGGGATACTGGTGACGTTTATTATTTCAAAAGCAAGCAAGTGTATATCTGTAATACTTAAGGAGATGGCTCCAGACCTAATTGGTTTGCCATGGCCTTTTGCGTTCTTGCACCGAGTTAGATGAGAAGATTGATTCCACCCAGAATTTCAATGTGCTAAATATCAAACAGCCACCTGCAGGTAATAAGCTTAGCTGCAAGCCAGAACATCCAAAGTTCACCGAATGGCACTTTATCTCTTTTGTTTCATATGTATAATTACACAAGTAAGAAAACCTATTTGTGGAGTTGCGAGGCAGTTGGATTAAGAGCTTCTCCCTGGCGACAAGTGACTACCTAGAAGCATCATAATCACCTGTACTTTTCCTACTGTGGCACATCAACATTTTCTGCCATTAAAAAAAAAAGCCTATCTTTAAGTGTCTTCACAAAGCAACAGGTAACACATGGTTGTGATTCTAATAAACAGGAAAAAGTTGCACTTACTCTAAATGGTCACCATTACTGGCTAAACAGCCTATTTTGTATCCATATTTGTAACGAATGGTGGCAGAGGAAGCTGTGGCTGTTGTTAGAATAATTGCACACAAGTAGAGAATGGTAAGCTCTCTAGCTCTCTAACCTGTCTGTGCCCAAGAAAAGCAGAGCAAGGCCCAATGGCAGGTATTCAGTTTTTGTGTCAGAACGGAATACAAAAGTTGTTTTTCTCCTAACCACAATACTACTGTCAAACAGAAGCTCTTAGGTTGTTGAATGGGTTAATTAACCAGTCTGTAATCTTTTTTGTCCAATCATTTCAATTTTAGTAATGTTCTGAATTTCTTTTTTGGTTATTGCACGGAACTTTATTTGAGACAGCTACCCTGTCGAAATTCATGAACATCACAAGTTAATATTTGTGTAGTACCAGCGGAATTAAAAAGAGACAGTGTGATAATATTTAGTTACATGAATCCACTTTGTGAGAAAATGGTCCACACTTAGTAAATGTAATTCCAGTCCTTTTAAATAGAATGAACTGGGATATCTAGAACACAACAGTCCCTAGAGCTGATCATGTGATTATTGCCACTTATTTTGACCTCTCTTAAAGGCCACATATAAGATTTTTACTACCACTAGATGTTGCATGAACACATCCATTGTGTTTTCAACAAAATCATAATAAATGCAGCCCCTAAACATGCAGATGCTTAGATGAATAAAGTCAGCATATGCACAGGAGGGCCAACAAATCCAATCGATAAAAGTAATGATTTGGTCAGTGAACCTTATTTTACGGCTGCAGGGTCTGTTTTGCAATACACTCAAGCAAGCAAGGTGGCTAGCAGCTAGTTTGCATGGCTAGTATTGTAGCCATGTAGTATGGTACCAGCCCATGAATTATGATATATTTTATTGTGATTTATTGTGATGCCGCTGTGTTTCTGGTTTAACAGCACCACGGCGGGCATGTGGAACGAGTGTCCTTGTCACTGACAGTCACAGCTGGAGCCATCTCGCTTTACAAACATTGGGAGTGTCAACAGTTTCACTGGAAGGCACCAACATGAAATTGGGCCTGTTACAAACTAAGGAAGAGAGACGGTGGAATCACAACACGGAAGAAGTGGGACTTCACTCTCTGCTCAGGAAGCCATTTCTCCACTTTATCTTTCCATAGAAAACACTACAGCTGCATTATTAATGTTTAAAGTCCTCTAGGCTATGTGGGCTAACCTTAAAAAATGTGACCAAGTCTAAAGAACATGAGGACCATGTGACTCGCTACCCTATTTTTAATCATTCGGAAAAAATATGCCCTGCCAAACTGTAAAATCACACTACACTGTGCAAACAGCTTAATTGTCATTAATTATTCATCACTACTAAGCCAACAATTGCCCACAGTAGATGAGGAACATGTCCTAGTCATGCAAATTTAATATACTAACATGTGCACAAGGCAGTGGTGGCTTTAGAAACCTGATTCTGAACCTCTCTGAACAATAAAAACGAGAAAGTGAATCAATGTCTATGAAGACACACTGTCTGTCAAAGAAAGACATTAACTCTTTGGCTAATTTAGCTGCACTCGGTGATAAGGCTGTTAAGAAGCTGTGCAGGCAGAGTGAATTCATATCGGTTCTTTGATGCCCCCAGGAAGCATGGATGTATTAATTAGTTTAATTACACATTAAAATTACTCATTATTTTTTATGACATTACAGTATCTTCGGGAGCACGAGGGAAAACGCTGCATCAAACAAAATGTGTCCTTGCGTACTTTCTCAAAGTATCCAAAACAAAAGCGAGCCTACTCATCACTGATGCATGAACGTGTACATCACTTTAATGTTGCAGCTGGTGAAGGTGGGGCTCATCTTAACAACCATCTATACTGCTGAGTATAAAGCAAGTGACTTTACTCCCACTGATCTTGTCTTACTGTATCATCTCCTGCAATTTTTAAATCAAGTTTATTGAAGCTTTTAACAGTTTTTAATCTTTTTGTCCCTATAGTGACACATGTAAAGCGTCCTTGGGTCTCTTAAAAGGCGCTATAGAAATTCAAGTTATTATTATTATTATATTGCCACCTGATGATGACATAAATACAGCAAATTGGACAATCAGGGTGGGAATTGTGTCCAGTCTATGGTGCAGAGTGAAGTTAGAAAACTTTTTGTTCAACCTACCTGGTTTAATTGTGATGACGATTAGTTTTAGTGCCAATGTTTATCATAAAATGACTCTGAATTTGCTTTATTACTGTTCTTGCTGTTTTAATGGCTTACTGCTTTCATTTTTTTCATACATTGCAATTTCAGAGCTCACACAATTTACTAGACAAATTGCTAAAGGGAATGATAGTTCTTCTCATTCACATTTTCTTAATATCGAACATTTCGCGCATCAAACTTACACTAAATTTTACACTGCACTATCCTGGGCCATATAGAATCCACATGCAGACGATCAGATGAACACTTCTCCAGATATGCCTTCCACAAGCGGACAGATATTTGGTAAACCACACATCCAACATGTAGGATTCAATTTGTACCTTTCCTGTGATATGCCGACTTCTTGTACATGGTACACCCCACCCCCCACGACCCTCAAAGTATAAGTGGTATTAATAATGGATGGATTCTTACATACCAAATATGACACTAAATCTTTCTCTGCGGGGTATAAACTTTCAATATTTGTGTCCCAACAACTGTAGTTTACAGCAAGTACACAGCAGAGACAGGTGGAGTGTATTCTCATTCTAAGCTTTTAGACTGGAAATGTAGTCAAGGTTCAGCTTTGATTCAGTAATACTGCTGCTTTCACTGACCTGGTCGTGAACTACAGCAACATTTTATGACCACTGAACTCAAGAAGTACTGCTTATCAAACGCCACATCCCCATGCCATGCAAAATACAGGGAAGAATAGGCAGAAAGGGGGCTAGGAGGTTACATAAGGAGGATAGGGATGCATAAAGATGCAGGTAAAAAATGAACAAATTAGACTGACTGGAAAACATTAGCCATTATGCACTTCCAAGCAGCCTCGGACAATCTAATTCACTGCAGGCAGACACCGGGCAGGGGAAATTTTAAAGATGGAATAGAGAGAGAATTCATTTCAGAAAAGTTTGCGCAAAAAGCCTTTAACTCAGAAAGTTGGAGATTTAAAATCCGACATGTCAAATTAGATCATTATGGGCAGCACATTGAACTTCTGTACAGACAGTTTTCACTATATCTGGGATGGAGGTGTCTTTTCGTAGCAGCTCATTTCATCTGCTGCCTCTTCCCTGGGTTACGCTCTGTCTGCGCACTTGCATATTTTAATATATAGAGAGACCTTTTTTATCTTAATCTTTTCATTCCTGCACCCTGACATCAATAAATAAGTGAATTTGAGTGTCTTTTTTTTTAGAGGCACGAATAAATAGACTGGAAAACTTGGTGAAAACAGCCAATATGTTTACTGGTGGGAGTAAGTCTTTAAGGGGCCAGGGTGGTGGTGAGGAAAGCTAATGCTGCTCACTCCTGCACCGGCAGCCCCTGGGCACCAATTTAGGCGTTGATACAGAACTAAAAAGAATGTTGCCGTCCTCTTTATTTTTAACATGCAGGTTTGTGAATTCCTGTGCTTGTTTTAAGTATGTGGTATTTTACATTAATGAGTGATGAACAAGTCTTTTTTTATGTTGCTGACTCATATTTGGTCCTTTTTATTATTTACAGTGTGGTTTTTTTATGCTCATGTGTGCAGTAAAGTTTAGACTCACTTTGCAGGAAATTGAAGTCTCATTATATCAGCACAGCCTTGTCATATGTTTATCAAACTGGTGTTCGGGCAATGATAGATCATGTTTAAATTATGACTATAGCATAGGAAAAGTACCACAGTGAAATGGATGTTTATTTCCATGAATGGAAAGGAAGCGCAGACACCACTTAAGGACTAATATCAATAGTCCATGAAGCTGCGAGCCTCTGTGCCCACACATGGCCTTTTCTGCAGATGTTGATACACCGATGTTCAGAGACTACGCTGTGAAAGATTCTGAGAGAGAACCAGCGCTGCTATTCATCGTAATTCACCAGGAAGGAAGGATCCCAAGGACATTAATTGGTATGATTCCCTCCTGCGACAAGCACAGTAAGCAGCTGTGTTTCCACACGGGGAGTGCGACTGGGGCCATGCGCAGCTGTTTGTCTTCACCTGCACAAGTTTTGAAGGTTGAGCCGCGACTATGAAGCTGTTCCCGTTGTTGGGTCACACGGGCCCGCCGAGCTGGGGCCTTTGTTCCCTGGCAGCACGCCACCCCAGCAAACCGCTGCCAGAGGAACTGTGTCATGCCCCTCTCAGTTTGGTTTGTAGACATGCGAACGCAGCGAATAATCCATTCCATTTGATAGCTTCCTGGCATGAGTTTGAGTGGCTGTCACGGCAACTTAAGAACAGATTTGCTGTCAAAACTGAAGTATTATATCACCACCCATCTATTAGGGCACATGCGCACCCCCCCGGGCCGTACAGCTCTCAGTAAGCTGAGAATAGCTATTTATCCACGATCTCTGCCTGGCTCGTTATGTGTAGCTTCAGCAAAAAAGAAAGTTGGAAAAACAAGAATTCAAAGAGTAACTTTCGAGAATCCAATGAATCACTCTCCCGTACAGAGAAAAAGTCGGCAGCCTTCGAACACAATGGCAATTAAATTACCTTGTTTTTAATCAGTCACTGAAAAATCCCTATAAGAAGTACGATTCGAGTGTCCAACTGTGGTAGGAGGGAAACGGAAAAACTGATCAGAAAGTCATTAAAACATTTTCCTCTAGCAAAGCTGATCAAGGCCAAAGTCAGCCAAGACAATATTGCACAGGGGTGCACAAAGGACCAATTTAATTAATTATTCCTTCTGCCTCTGGGTTTGTGAGTGATGTAGAAACCTGGCTGCCATTGTTAGAAGACACAGGGTCGACCGTCGGGGTTAACACGTGAACAGCACCAGTCTCCTAACGCCCACCACAGCCTGCACAGGAGCATTCCTCACAAGACTGGACCTCCATCCCGGTCCACTCTCAACCCATAACACAGGTACAGGTTATAACAATCACAACAACATTAATCTCAGTAACAGTCGGCTAATGGAATGGCTGACCCTGCTGGTTACGGCACATTTGTCAGCCAAGAAACCACATGGAACTAACAAGTGCCGAAAGCCGTGGGATCAACTGCTAAATGTTTTTGGGCTCAGCAGTGATTACTGAGGTATTCAATTATGCACTTCATCAAGAGACAACCAGAGGCTCTGACAGACGACAGTGTGAAAATGCTCAAGTAACAGCACCAACCAAACTCGTGTTACAATACATCAAAACAATCCATAGATACACAAACATATAAAGTACATTCAACTAAAGCTCCACAAAACTTTGCTGTGGCAATCAAACCTCCACAGCTCTTCGGTTGAACTAGCAGCCCTCGTCCATGACTCCACGCTCTGAGGCCTCTGGAGCCTCCACTGCTGTTAGTTAAAATCAGAACAAGCTTCTCAGCAAGACGCTGGCACGGCCTCAGTCGTCCTCGATTAGCTGCCACACAACTCGTCTCCTCTGTGGATTCTGAGGTTACAGAGTCTCTCCGAGAAATACATTGAGTCAGGAGACAGTGAACACGCTGTCATCGTTGAGTTCCCTCAGCAGGATTCTTCACTCCTGTGTCCTTGTCAATGCCTCTCATGGCACATGGTGCTCTGATGAGGGAGCACATTTATCAGGATTAGTCAGATGTTTATTGCTCAAAATCCTGTCAACCAGATGGCATTGACTCAACTAGGTTAACTAGTCTTGTTTTACCGGCTGTTGTTTATCAATTTCTAATTTACAGTGGGAATAATAATAATATCCACAACTCACCAAGAAATGTCTCCAAACAGAATCAAATCCAGTGTTAACATAGAAATACAACAAAACAAAAACTAATATTCTTTTGATAATTGACAATTCCATGGAAATCCAACTATGGTACCATTTATTTCACCGTTGATTGTAAGGGCAATACTAAATAGGTAGCTTGTTAACCCAAATCTTAGCAATCTTAGTCTATAGAAAATGTTTTTTTTTTTTCATGTCATCAACACAAAATAAAAATAGCAAAACCTCATTTAGAAATTAATAAACACAATTCGTTTTCTTTACATTTCCAGAACATCAGAAGGGAAGAAAAGAGTTGTTGCTCTTCAGCACAATTTAGCACAACACTGTTTATATACAGGTTTACAACATCTTGCACCAGCAAGTATGTTTTGCAGGAAACTTACAGCTGCTCATTTCATTACCATCATCCATTCCTCAGAATTCCATTCACTTGAAAGAAAAACATTTACATATGATGGTCTCTCTGTACTTGGGGGGAAGATATGTGTGTGATGTAATCATAACATCTAAGAAAGAGGGATGAGCCTACTCCAACACATTTGATGCTGCTGTACTAAAGTTGCATGAAATTAATGTACATTAGTAATTATATTAGTGCGTTTTACCTTCACCATCTCAATGGGCTGTTTGTTTAACTGGTAGCTGCTCAATGCAAATAGTTGTATGAATATCTCAATATTACACTCCTACAGTATGCTGTGCTCTCAGAGACATCCTCTCTCGGACAGTTTTAGGTTTGCATTTGCAGCAAACCACCAATTCACATATAGAATGCATTTAAATAAGCACAATAACATATGGAAATATAGATAGTATTGAAAAAATCCAACTATGATCTGCAGGACAGTTTGACAGATTACAGTGTGAGCCATCTGTGAGGATTCCATGGTAGCAGGTACAATAAGGCGCCGTGCATATTATTCACTTTGATTTTCCAATACCGGTGGAGGATGTAAGTATCATGCCATTGACAGTTAAGTGTTAAAATCCGTCTCACCTCCATTCACAAAGCACAACTTCAATACCAGGTGATTCAGTTACTTGGTTATTACTTTCCGATAATGCCATTGTTTGCTAATGACTCATTCAATGTTGATAGATGACAGCCACAGAAATTATTGGTAAATTGTAGGAAGAAAAAAAGGTTAAGTTTACAGTATATTTTTGGTTGATGGCGGAAGGCGAAAGGTAAGCCGTAAGAAACTTTACTCCACAGTACCTTTCTCTCTACTACAGGATATAGAAAACACATTCTTTCGACTATTGCTGGTCAAACTTTTAAGGTGTGCTTAAATGTTGTGTTTCTTCCATGAGATCCTGATCCACCAGAGGACCTGGAGGAGTTTACGACTGAGGGGTTAACAGATCTAAGAGGAATCTGCCCCACTGGCAAAACAATACAATTTGTTGATGAACAGCAATCTGCAACAAATAGTTTGCAGGCTGATGACTGAGCTGAACCAGCGTATGTGGAGATACACCACTGTTTCCGCCACAGGTTGATTTTATCCTTCAGCTACAGGAGATCTGTATTTGCCTCCTTTTAAGGCACCTGATTGTAGTTCACAGCAGGTCCAGCTACACAGTGAAATCACTGAGGCGACTTCTGAAAAGGTTGAGTGCACTAATGGTATTTAAAGTGCAGACTGCAGGTTAGGCAGCAGCAAGCAAAAATATACATGCTTCTGATATGCAATGAGGCCTGCAGTCATGGCAACTGATGAGGCATCTAGGTGACAATTGCACACAAAATAAACATGCACAACCCATTTCTCGTACAGCCAAACATATGATTCAAAACTTACTCGCTTCTTATTATCTCTTCTCAATAAAAGTTAGCAACTGCCAGATAGTGAGTCCAACATGTGTGCAGGAACCACTTGGAATATAGTGAGCCAGCAATGTTCTATTTGTCAGGGATGAGGTGGCATCTGTTACATTGTTTGGCATTTTTGTTGTTTTTGGGAAGGTTTTTCTTTTTCGCCATCTTTTTGTGCCACAGACTTCAAGAATGAAGACTTACTGGTCGGTTTGGCAAATGCTGAGCCTTTCTATTGATCCATCCAGATTGTGTCCCATGCTGTGGGAGAGACAGTCCAAGAGGAAACAAGAGATTGGATACCATGAGTGAAAACACAGGAGGTTTACAATGTCCTTGATGTTGCTTCAGTTCTTAATTACATGGTTTCACTTGTTTTACTTATTCAACTCTGACCACTTTTCTTTTACCTGTAAAAAATGCAAATTGCAGGAACATAGAGGTAAGACTTACAAGAAAAGGTTCTAGGCCGAAATTAAATCGGAGATGTGTTTTTTTTTTTAATACATCTGAATTTCTCAGCTGCCAGATGACCTCACAGCAGTGCTTCATTTTTATGTGCCAATGGTGTTGCTGCTACTTATTGAACTGCAGGTAATACAATGCTTTAAACCTGTGGTTCTTAAACTAGCGGTCAAGTCCCCCTGGAGCGTTGCAAGATATTTTACAAAAGATCTAACACAATTTAGAATTCATTCTCAAGATCATATTTTAGCCATAGTCGTTCTGAACCTAGAACGTGGATGAATATAACATAAGCCATTACAAATAGTGATCATCCGTAGATTCTCCTTGTCTTCGTTTGACCCTTGAGGTGAATCTGGCAGATAAGTGACAGCCCGAGCAGAAGGTCAGTTTACAGCAGCACAGGAAACATTGTAACATGTGCACGTAGGTGAATTTGTAGTGAACTAACTCAAATCAATATCTTTTGGAATAACATTGGTCTCTTGCACTGTTATGTTGGGGGTCATGAGCTGAGAAGTTTGGCAACCTCTGTTTTAGACCCCTGAATCATTGCACATCTCTGACTTGCTCAATAATTCAGAGTGTTGTTTGCTTGCTGGCTAGTTCTGCCATTTAGAGAAACAGTGCAATTAGAGATTCATATGTGCAGTGAGGAAAGGAGACGCCATGTTTATCCAAAGCTTTTAAAATCCATGAGAAAATGCATTAAATGTAATTAACACGTTGTGCATGGAGTCAGATTATTAAAACCACTGATGCCTTAAGATACACTCGAGTCTATTTAAAAACAACCATCCCACATGCCAGGACATATTTTTGGTGTGAATCATGTGTAGTCAAATTGGTAGAGCCAGTTAAACACATAAATGCATGTAACTGTGCAGGAATTACAAGAAACTGTTCATGTCGATTGGACTTTCATTAGCTGCCGTTTAGAAAGAGAATGCACATGGCTGAAGTTCATATATATGGGTAGTGGACAAATAAGGGTGAAACAGTATTTTTTTAATAAAGTTCTAATGAGGATTACAGTTGTATAAAATTATAATGTTTTAAACTGCTAGTGTTCCATCACACCACAGGACATTTTCATACTTATGAGTCATTGCTATACAAGACTGACCTTAGCTATTATGCTAACTGAAGAATAACACACACTCTAAAAAAATGACACATTCATTGTCTGACAGAAAGAGTGAAATCTATGAAATTAACTATGAGGTTAACAGTCATCTTTCAACATACACAGTACATTCCAACATCTGGGGGGCTTCCTGGTAGTGGAATAAACTAAGGGCCCCTATAGTTGTCCATGTAACTGCCGTTTTAAAAATCAGATTTTCCATGTCACGCCACAGGACAGCATTTGTGTTATGAAAGTTATTTAGCTGTAAATACTAATATACTAGTTTTGTGCATATTAAAACCTAATATTAATCAAGTCATTATATACAATATAATGCCAAGGCAGTTATTACCTGCTCCAGATATTTCTGGTTTATTTTGTTAATATGTAAGTTTAATGCTTCACCTATGTTACGGTCACACCGCAGGACATTTTGCGTATTCACCTTAAAATATAATCAAAACATAACAGATATTTCATACAAAATCATACGTTTAAAACAAAGTACCATAATATGAATCACATCCATCTGTTGTTTAAGTGGTTAAATGCATCTAAATAAACATTCACACTTAATTACAGAAAAATCATGCGTCATGTCATCCACCCATATACAGTACTGTACTGTACATATTGTTGATATTTTCAACATATAAACTGTTAAAACTTCCAAAGTCTCCCTCTAAAAAGTAATTAGATCACACTGACCATTGGCCTGTAATGTCAACTGTGGCCATTTCCCTCCAGAGCTAAAATTCAAGTGGTCTAACGTGCTGTCCGTCACCACTTTCCATTATAAAACACATGAAAGTAAATGATGCAGTAGCTAAGACCACTTACAGACAAAGTAATGAAGTTAGACATTCATCCATGGTCCAGTTTTTCTTTTTAATTAGTGCCATGCTGTTGATGAAATATGAAAGGTGCATCCCCCACTCCATGTCTAAAGCTAACTTTCAAGTTCAAGTGTTTAATCTCACCTTTGCAGCTTTCTATATGTGTCTCACTTCAAGGAAGTGCGGCAACCAATGCTAATGCCTAGAGACGCAGAGTTATAAACATATCAGAGTCTCAGATGTATCCTTTCAATAGAGATTTTCTGAGGTGAGCCTACAGATGCTTTGAGGTGTAAATCCTGTCTCTTAAAACCTGGTGCCTTCCTTTGAAAGAAGTGTACTGCGGCAATGGCCACTATAGTAAAGACTCTACAGCACCTTATCGCTGGGACTCAACCATCCATCCTACCTGAAAGATGTCAAAATGCAGGCAGTGCATCATTAGTCCAGAAGAGAGGAGGTGGATAAAACTTATCATCAATGCACCATTAACCCTTAATGAACTGGTGCTACGTTTTCAAGACAAAGCTGTTCCGAGACTCCCCTTCCCAGGAGGTCGATTCTCCTCCCGCCAGGCTGTGCTTGTCAACAGGAATTTCATCTGACAATGCATCAGTAAAGAGCCGGTTTAGGACGCGGGGACGAAAATGTACCTGAGATCACACTGTTTTTTTAAGTTGTGTTCTTATCCACGCTGTGTTTATCGGAATTAAGAGGTTGATTCAAACCCTCGGAGGGATCATACGGTGATTTACGGCGTGCTCCATGCTGGGCTGCGCTCATCACTAGAGGCATTGTGTCTTGTTGTTATAGCGGTTGTTGATGTTGATGAGGTATTATTTTTCACACAAAACACTCCCACCTGCTGACTCTTTCTCTGCTAATTGTGTTTGGCTCGTTTTCCGATGTCTCTGTCGCAGTGGGTCGGCTCCGCTCACGGTGCCACTGTGAGAGCAGAACCTGAGCACTTCCCCTCCAGCCCCCCCTTCTTCTCACAGCACGAGGTGACGCGCACTTCGAGTTTGCCCCACGGGAATGGTGAAAAGCCACAGTACATGCTTTGTCATGCTTTGAATGTAACGTGCAGTACCTGGCTTGAATGTGCATATGTTGGGGAAACTAGATAAAGTAATCTCCCACGTTACAAAGGATGTGGTGTGAACACGCTGTAATCAAATTGGCCCTGCTGCTGTTGACTTTGAAAAGTGCTATAAAACCCGACTCCTGTGTCATTAGCCAGCGAGTAGCACACTGACATTTGGCCTTTGGAAATTAGCGACAAGCTGAGGAGAAACTGTAATGCGTTAATCTTATTTACCCACAACACTGGGGATTCTCCTTGGCTCTAATAAACAGGATTTGGGGGATCCAATATTAGTTTCAGCCATTATTTTTTTATTGCTTCTGCCTACATACAGTGATAAATACTGTGTAATGACACAATGAGTTTCCCCTAATTGCCCAAGATTCTCTTAACTCAGTTTCTGCGAGGCCAAGTAACAGACTTCCACAGGCATGTGGGCTCCATTTTGGGAGCCTGGCTAAAAGGCTGATATAACTGCAACCAGGTAATTTGTAAAGAAGCTTGCTACAAGTGTTGCTGTCTTGCCTAACCTTTACCTAGTAACTCTTGTCTTGCACTATGAGAGGATAACTATAACAAGCAGGAGACGACATGACTGCAAGGTCTCATGTGTTCCTGTTTGTCTGGATGATTATTGACATGCTAAATCAGGGGCTTTCAACTGGTTTTCTCCCAGGGACCACCATTCTGACTAGAAAGTAATCCGCGGCCCACTGATGTGCCTATACGCGCGCATGCCTACGTGTGTGTGTGTGTGCTTGTGTGCATGTAGATAGAAGGAGGTTTTAACATTTGGTTTTCCATGTTGGTTTTATTTAAAAACCTCAAACAAATCTATATCTACATAAAACCTCAAACAAATGTATATATATATATATAATATATATTTAATCTGGAAATGTGTCGAAATATCAAAGCGAATTTCGCGGACCCCCTGCAATGCCGTTGCGAACCACCAGTGGGGCCACGGACCCACGATTGCAAACCCCTGTGCTAAAGCATTGGGCGGCATGGTGGTGCAGTGAGCTCCCGGTACAGATCCTGGGTCACTCTGTGTGGAGTTTGCCTGATCTCCCTGTATTTGCGTGGGTTTTTTCTGGGTACTCTGGCTTCCTCTCACAATTTAAATACATTCAAACATGGGTTTGGTTAATTGGAGACTCTAATTAGACCAATGGTTGTTTGTCTCAGGATGTTGATCCTATGATACACTGATGACATGTCCAGGCTGTACCCTGCCAGTCACCCAATGTCAGCTGGGATTAGCTCCTTCTCCCCACCACTATCCTCAAAGGAGTATAATCAGTATAGAATGTGGATGGATGGATAATACAGCATAACAGTGGTGCAAGTACAGAAATGCTATAAAGTCAGCAAACTGGTTCGGTGACAGAAATATTTGGCAAGCAATTGCTCACACAAGGTTTTTCTAACAATAGCATAAGCATTAATGAATAAACTTTGTTTTTTTCCACCTGCCATGCTGTTTTGATCACCGAAAACTCTGGTGTCGGGAAATGCTACTCTACACAAGATACTTGACAATAGCGAGTCTCTCCTCAGAGCTATTTGCAGTATGGTGCTGGCTGCGTACCTTTTTATTCAGAGAATATTGGCACGCATAGCATTTGAGACTGTAACGGCACAAAAAACCAATGTAGTTTAATATGGAAAAAGATAAATACATGACAAATAATGAACGTTTTTTTTTTTTTTTTTTTTTATGTAATGGAGAGAGAACACGGGTTGTTTCCATACCTACAGCTGTGTGCGTGGTGGCTTACTGCAGCATCAGGTCAGGCACACTGCTCTTTCTGTGTCTGCTGCAGCCCCCTCAGTCACCACAGCGCACTGGTTAAGCTGAGGCTGATTCCAGTCTCTGTGAATGAGGAGATAGGGAGGTGAGTCGCATATCTCCATCCTGACAGGCTCAACACACCCCCACCTCCTGGGACTCCACACCAATCATCCCAGATAGCACCGGGCTCGCTTCTCCCCTCATGCACTCAGGCGCAGGAAAAAAACACACACTCGCAGACACACACTCACACACATACGCTACCACTCGGTGAGACCCGGCACTCGCCTTTTTATTTAAATGCGATAAATATTTAATTTGTGAACGTGTTGTGAAAGATCACACGAGCACGCACAAAGGACCCTCAGCTGAATATGCAACACTCTGATAAATATTTCAGTACTCCATTTCCCAAACCCCCGGTTGACTCACCAGGAACCTGGAGCTGATCCTGGCGAGAATTAAACATGTTTTCTTTGTAATATTTATTCTCTTAAAACAGCCATGTGCTCTGCTGATACGCTGGCTTCCAGAGGTTACTGTGTCGGGGCTCGATCTGGTGTCCATTTAAAGAGGCTCTCTTTAGTGACATGATATCTCCGCAGCTCTCCCTCTATGAGGTTAGTAGCACAAGACTAATAACCCCAATAATCCTCCCACTAACATAATATCCCCTCACCGCCTCACTGCACCCATGAATAGTATCACACACCGTAACCTGTGCCTCTCTCTTTTTTTTCCCCCACGCACAACCTGCTGTGTATCCGTCGCACTACTCTCTGTAATTAATTTACGGCTCCTACAGAGCGACCGGAAAGTCTGAGGTTACTTTCAAATGAATGCAATCTAATGCTAACTCCAGGGGCTTTATTTGTTTAATGTTTGAGTTTCACATTTATTTCTCCACAGGGTGTGTGTTGGAACAACTTGGATCTCGCAAACAACATAAACCATAAGTTCACCTCCCCATGTAAAAAGACATTTCATTTTGAGAGACCAGAAACAGGGCCGGTAAATAAAGAACACCAGGGAAGTCCTCATCTACACAGCCTCACTGCACTTAAGATATTTAAATAAAAAACAATAAAAAAACCACAGCAGTACTAATTTTGAGTTGGTGAAATGTCCCGTGTCAGTCTGGAGTGGTGGTCTTCCTCGTATGAGAGGAATTCATCAATAAAGCAATTGTTTAAGCTCCCAGTGGGCTCGAGGCGCGGCCTGTAAAATTTATGAGCAGCAGTACAAACAGACAGTGGATGGATCGAAAAGGGTCCCGGAGGCAGCCGGAAGAGAGTCCTTAGCAATAACAACACAATCAATCACATCCAGCACACGTCACATCCAACCCCGGGCTCCCCCCAGCAGTGCATTCAAAACATATTCCCACATTCACATGATCGCAGCTCTGTCATCATATCGTACTGTGCGAGAGCGTCTGTTTTTATTATATGGACGAGGGGTTTGTGGAGCCATGCAATCTTCATATGCTAATATTTATCTGTCTATCTGGAGGTTGTTCAAGAACAGGCAGTATGGCTGTTGTGTAATTACATTTTGTTTGACAGCCTGCCAATGCGTTGTATTTTACAAGTTCTACTTATTTGAACACGCAGTAAGGGCTTTTATTGTTGTTATTGACTTTTGATATTAGTTTGATGTGTTGTGGGAAGTCTATAGCCCGGCTGTAATCTACAATGTGGCTTTATTGACTGGTCTGGCAACATAGTGGGATGGGGTTGGGTTCAATTGTCCATTTTTTTACATTGACACTTATTACCATGACTTCATTCTTTAAACATGCATTATTTTCACAGTGGTTCAAACAAATATGTGTAATGTAAAAAATTTCGCTCACAAGGACACACAAATAATTACTCCTTACTGGAGGTTCCCTCAAAACCACAGAGCATTTTAACATCTTTTATCTTGTTGCTTTGTCAAATTTGGGTCCAAAGTCACTGCTCTCATCAGCCTCTGTCACGTAGCTGTTCTAAGTGAAAACTGATAACTAATATTTACTAATAACAAACAAATAAACCCAATGGACTCTTCTTGCTCAGCACCAAACGCCTGTCGGACAAAGTTTAGCCAATATTTCCCTCAAGCTGGTTTATTGGACCTTGATACCACTGCAATAACTACTGTGTAATCTCAAAATGACGTCACCAGCATATATCCTGACATATCCAGGATACTTTATCTTCATTTTTGTACAGAGAGAGGAAGCGTTGGTGTGTTATTCATCTTTATATCCACTCATTGGTCACATATTAAAATATATCTGTATAACCTCAGCTTCCGAAGGCACATTTATATACTGTACGTCGCTCCACATGCAGTTAAACACTATATTTTCTACTCACCCCGAGAGCATCTGATACAGAAATGCAGCAAACTGCCAGTTACAGCCTCTTATAGCACTTAAACATGTCTCAAACTGAATGTAATCATTTCCCCTAATGTCCAGAGTCCCTCGGTGCACTTGTTAAACTTCCGGGGTCTCTCTGTTCACAGTGTGCACGTTTGGAGAGACACACGGAGGGCAGCTTTGCCTCTGGCATCCTCACAGCATCGTCCAAGACTCTGCTCATTATTCTTCCCATACAACAAGTTGCGAGGCGCAGCATCAGATTGACGGGAGCGGACAACAATTTTAGCCTGCAGAGCTGAGGCCACACAGCCCTCTGATCTATGCACATGAATATACTGTGAAAGCTGAAATAGAGAAAGAGCTCAGCAATTTGAGCTGGATGGCAGGGAAATAAGAATGGAGGAGCAGGCGCGGGGTTTTGCTGCGTGCGCTGCAGAGCTGTCTCATTCCACAGCAAAAGTGAGGAGATGGAGGGAAGAGATGCAGGAGAGAACAAAATGATAGATCTATATAACAACTTGTAAAGGAAACCACAAACCGTGCTGCACCTCATTGCTTTGTCATTATTCATCTCTCTTTTGAAAGATTAGCGTGGTGCCATTCTCCTGTATCTTTTGCAGTGCATGCAAATCACAACTGGGTCTGTTGTATTAATCATTTGACATTGTTCTTCAGATATGAATTTTATTATCACGCACGTAGCCCCAGCGATATGCTCACTCCAAACCTGACATGATTCCTGAAAAATTAAACAGCTGTGAATCTTTTTTCCCCCGGAGCTAAATCTCTTTCACTGATATGTTCATGATGCTCGCATGCTGTGTTACGGTATCAGGGAAGATTTATTTTAGCATTTGAATATGACTGCGTCAACAGGCATATTTGAATAAAAATGCCTGCCCGCAATGATTCACAAGCACGGCAACAAACTCAAGTTTTTTTTTTGCTGTGGGATTTTTTTTCAACTGTCACACCCACGCCAAACTCCCAAGTAGGCTGCATAAACATTTCAGAGACTTAGCACCTCTGATCAAATGTTGGTATCCAACATCGCAGAGTTGTCAGCGTTCATGGCGTCTTCTTCACAAGGGTTCCATGATATAAATCACAGGCTTCTTCAGTGCGGAGCCGTTTCCGTTTTTTAAGTGATACAAATTATAGCTCACTCAAAGTGGTGTTCACGGGCAAAGTATAAATGAGAGAGTTGACTTCTTGTAATAAGCAACAATCTATAGTAACAGCTGGTTAAAGAGAGACTCGCGAGATTCATTTAACACATTTTAAATTTGGAAATAACGCTTCGAAAAGTTGCACGTTGTTCAACAAGCTATAATTGCAAGCCCAAAATAGGTGGGCTGTTTAAAGAATACCCTGGAGAAATACTTATATGTAAAAAAGCATATGTATATTACAAGGTGCTTGTATAATTCAAAGTCAATTGAATGCTTTTTAAAACATTTCTATAACCTTTATAAATGTAGTTTAAGACCCCAAAAAATGTCAAAACTATTTATTTACATAAGCTTGATAAGATATCAGAATATTAAAATTGAGTGAGGGTAACGTTGTAACACTTTCTGACACAGTGCTCAAAATATGAGGACATTAAATGTTTTATATATAAATTAACCCACACACCTTGTTAAAATCCCACTCATTTACAATTACCATTGCTATTGTTGTGGTTGTTATTACAATTATATTATTATTGGTCTGTTTGTTTATCAGTTTGTTTGCTGTACGGCATCATGGTCATATCGGCTACTGAACCTTCATTGACTAGAGCATGAAACTATTTTTTTCGATCACATGGCTATTAGCTCACTTATCCTTTACATCAGTGGTTCTGTTACGGACAGTGTTCTGTATGTCCTGTATGTATACATGTGTTGTGTTCTGTCTTGTGTTGTTGTTTTGTTCCCACATCCTTATAGACTGGTGTTGCCTCCAGTGACTGGAAGGGGGAGCTCTCGGGCAGGACGTGCCAGTGAAGTGGCCAGAAGAAGAAGCATCATGGCCGCTCATCTCACCTGCATCCAATCTTCCAATCACCCCACCTGTGACAGATCTCTCGTCAACCCTTCCCCTTTAAATAGTCCTGTGTTTGTTTTGTTGGCGAGAGGAGGCTTTTGTGGTGAGCTGTGTCAGAGCGCTGATTGTTTTGTTTGGTCCTGATGTTTGCTGGTGTCTTGAGTGAGTTTTTACCAGTAGTTGTTTAAGTTGTAGCAGCCTACTTTTGTTTTTTCTTTTGTCTTTGTTTACTTTGTTTGTTGTGCGCACAGGGACTACAAGGATAGGTAAGATACTCCGGGGTTTACATATCACACTCACGTAGGTTTACTGTTTGTTAATACCTCAGGTTAGAGTGAGCACCACCCGCTGTACTTTTGGGTGCTAAGCACCTGTAAAGGGGGGGGGGGATTTCTTTGTGTTCTTTTTCTTTGGTGCCACTGTTAGTCCTTGTTGATCCCTGTGTTGCTTTGTCTAAATAAATACTGTCTTTATCTTATATCTGGTCTTGTGTTTTGTGTGATTGCACCCTCACTTATTCAGACCTGTTGCATTTATGTTATGTCCAGCTACGAGCCACCAGGGGGCGTAACAGGTTCCCAAACTTTTTACAGTCCCGTACCCCTTCAGACATTCAATCTCCAGCCGAGTACCCCCCCGTTTTTTTTCCATGCTTGCATCTATGCAAAACGTAAATCAAATTTTCTCCCCGCGTACCCCCGGAACCACCACAGTTTGGGAACCGATGCTTACATGAACCTTCCAAATACACAAGTAAGTTCTGTTACCAGTAGGGGGCAGTAGAGATCAACACAGGCTACCTAACAGGAATGCTAAGGTAACATTGGTGTCCATAAAAGCTGACCAGCAGCACCCGCCAACTGAAGCACATCGTCACATTGCTTCTTTCGAGAATTTGCACTCGTTTGATTATGTTAGGAAACTACACTGCTGAATGGTTCACACACTTCAACTGACATGTAGAGACTTTACTGTCAGGGATCACAGGCCTGTTTGCAGTTCCATAGCTGACCGCTGATTTGCAACACTTGGAATTGTGTGGCGCTGTGTCGTGCTCTGCCCGAATGAATACTTAACATTCAGCGTAAAAAAAAATCAACACCCATCGGTGTTCCGTGATTAGAAACACAAAACTGGCAGTGTCTAAGTATCATAGTTTTAAAGATGATTTCATGGTAGCAAGCGTGACAATTTCCCCATCAGCCACAAATGCACCACCTGCAAATGTAACACTTTGGAGCAAAGAATTTATGGACAGTTTAAGACATTTTAAGTTGATTTTATTTGAAGGCTTTTTAAGGAGCTGCGGGACTTCTGTATAGTCACTTTAGCTTTAACATTTGACAGTTTTTTATCGAGGTACATTATGAGTTCCAGACCGTCTGGGTGTCGAAATCCACACTTTTCCAATCAGAGGAGGAAAGGTGCCACCTTTGTTGCCTGGTTGCACTGAGCTCCACTGCTGCACGTGAACCACTTTGAAAACTTCCTCCGTCTCATTTATCTCACTCTCTCTCAGTTGGCCTCTCTCTTAATGGCCCTCTGCTCTCCATCTCGGCCACTGTTACCCCCCTGAAGTCTAACACTGTAATCAAAGTGTGGAGTTTTGTCTGGGCCATGCGAGATGTTACTGACCCAGAGAGTCAATCCTCACACATTAGTTCCTGTTGTTCCTACTCCAGGCCCACTTATAAGAAGTTACAGTTACAGGCAATTGGTCTGCCTCAGCAAAATTGAGAGAGAAGTGATCGGGCAAACACACATGTTTTTGTTCTCTTTTCTTTTAATGATTGCTTTGCTATGCGTAAGTGAGTTTTTATCTCTTTTTTTTAACATTCTATGTTTTGTCAGTCAACTGTGAAGCACTTTGAATTCCATTTCCATTTATTTCAAAGGTGATTATGGTCCAGCTTTTAAAAAGAACAAAGGAGCAACTGTTTGTATGCCCTTGTTACCAGTACGTCAACTATGTTATTAATAAAAATCAGAGAAAGTTACTTGTTAGCAAAACTACGGCAATCAGATAATCACTACTGACCCATCTGCAAACCAGTGAGTGGAGGCACTCCCAGTTCTTCACTGTAGAGGAGATAATAACCAACAAATATGAGCCTGTGTTCAGAAACAGGTCATCAACCAATGAGAGTCTACAGTGACTACAATCTGCCAACGTGGCCACCAAAGTGAGGCAGCAGAGACACCACCAATGAGTGGAGCAACAGCTACAACCTCACCTGACCTGTTTGCAGCCCACTCCTCCTGAGGACCCTCAGCAGAAGCTTCTAAAAATGATAGTGACATTGTTCTGTGAGAGGCTTTTCACGATGGAGCCACAATACGAAAGTCAAGTCTCAGCCCGTCTCCACGTGGGTTGCATTCAAATTTGATTCCAGCAGATTACGTGTTCGTTTGAATTTGGTGGAACTTGACTTTCTCAAAGGCGACAGCCCTGGTAATGATGTGATAGCAAACATTATTGTTGCACCTGTCCAGTTCTCTGCTGCTTTACCTCACACAACTCACGTTCAGCTTAGCATCCTGTTCGCCTGCTTCTTTTCCCACACAGGCTGTGGTCTGCCATATGTGTGGGAACCAGCTCCTTTTTCAGCCTCATCAGTGTCAAAACCCTCGTTATGACCCACATATAACTTTTGAAATGATCAAAGAAGAATTTGGCACTGTGATCTGTTAGGATAGATATTAAAGTCAATTCGAACTTCATTTTCAAACAAGTGGAGGACACCATCCTCAAGTTTCATCATACAGAAATGGTATATAGTCTTAAGATGGAAAAAAGTTCTGTTTCTCCACATGGACTCGACCATATTCAAAGAATAATTTCCAATTTATTCCAACTTGGATCTTATTTTATTAGGTTTAATAGGCTTTCATTGCTACTGATAACTAGAGTGGCACTCACTAATGCACAAGCTGCCAAGGTCCAACAGTCCCCTTCTTTCAATCAAGCTGCACCAAATTGCACACACTCGTTGATATCAGTCCCCTTGATATGAAGGATTTTTGCAAATGACGCAGTGATAAGAAAAAAGATAAAAAAATTCCTGCATCTGCCTCTTTGTCCCGATCCTCCACAAAATGTTATTGGTTCTTTGTTGGCCCATGTGCCATCCTCCCACCGTGTTCCGTGAAAATACCTTCAGTAGTTTTTGCGTAATCCTACTGACAAACAAACAATCCAACCAACCAACAGATAGGGATGAAAACATAACCTCCTTGGCGAAGGTAAATATTTCGTTTTGACCCAAAAGGATTTTAAGTGTATGGGGGGGATGCATTCAATCAATTTACCCTCCCTTGATAAAACTCCAACCTTTTTGCCTTTGTAGCAAGTTGCTTCCACCTGCGCCTTTCTGTCAACCTTGCATGAGCACGGCCCAAGGCTGGGAATGGTGCTCACCCAGACACTGTTTCTTTGTAACATGACTGACACCTTGGAGACGAGCATGCAGCACTGCACGTCTCATCGCTGCTGTTAGACAGACCAATGCCTGCGAGATGGAGGAGGTGGCCTTGGCTGATTTCCACAGAAAGCGATGACTGAATTCACTCGGTTCTACATGAACACTGTGTTCCGTCTGCAGCAGGAGGAAAAAAAACTACACTAGCACCAAAATGCCATCAAATAATTTGGGTCCATCAAAAAGAGAAAGAGGTTGAAAGAAAGTATACAAGGACCCCACTGAAGTGAGGACACGAGGGGCTTTATCTTTGCAATTTTTAATCTAAAAGACATCTATTTGGAACGAGGTGCCTAAAAACTCTTCATGTGCCAAGTGCAGTTTAAATTTCAAACTAACCCTTCTCCTCCCGTTTTAAATTCTTGTTCTGTAAGTAGTCAGAAAATGTTCCTCTTTTAAACTAAAGTAAAATTTTAAATTAGAAAAACAAAAGCAATCTTGTAGGAAAAGCTTTTTGTCCCCACGATGCTTTTAAAGGCATTAAGGGCTGAAACCAAAAGCCTTCATGAAAAATGTATTGCCCGTGGGAAATAATAACACTTAAAACTGCAAAAACCCTGAAAAGTAGCCAAGGCTTGCTCACTTTATAAATAAACTATTCACCATGGAAGACAAGTGGAAAATTACACCTGAATGCAAACTGGGTTCCTTTTTTTCCTCCTTCATACAAAAGAGGCATTCAGGGGATGATAGCAGGCCACTAAACAGAATATTTTTTGGGAGGGTTGTTTCTCAGGGAAGAGGGGAAAAAAACCTTGATATTTTTCAATCAATTCTCTATTCTGAGTAATGATTTAGCTGAAATAAATAATGAGAGGTGGGAATTGGAGCTCTCTATTGCAATTAGTCATTTCATTTCGAAATATAATTTGGCTTAGTTGAAATGCCATGGCTGTGATTTCACAGTGTCTGTCTCCAAAGGTCAATGTAAAGGTTTTCTGTTCTCCTCTCTTCTCTTTTTTTTCTTTTCTCTTCTCCTTCACAGTTAATTTTTTTCACAATTACAAGTTAACACCCACTGCGCCCTGTGAAATATCACCATATTGCCGTGGGATTCTGGCACTCTCTCTATAGTTGCATCTTTAAGGCAGCCCACAGAGCAACAACATTGTTTTGGTTGCATGCATACATACGGTAAATTCCCATATGGCACAGAGGTGCCTGAGTCAGGGAGCTGACAGGTAATGTAGTAATGATAAATGCCAATGGCAAAGTCAGAGTAGGAGTGCAAAAGTGCATGATGCAAAAACAGGATATCACATAGTGGCAAAAGCAGACCTTTTGGGGGGGCCTAATTGAAGCTGAAATTAGGCTTTTCATCCATTTCAAACAGCAACAAAAGCTGACAGATACAATTCCTTCCTTCCACAGAAACATACTCTGGGATCTAAAGAAAGTGAAATCTTAAAAAAAAAAAAAAAAACACATCTCATCTTTGTGAATCTTCTCTATGACTTTAGTGTTTGTGGTCCCGATCCTAACACAGGCAATTCTGAGAAGCATTTCTTTTCAGAAACAAGCTCACAATGAGACCATTAGAGTTCCTTGCCGTATTCTGCTATTGTAGCACCATCAGAGCAGCACTGGGGGGATTACATGGTTTTGCAGTCTCAGATGGTTGCTCTGAGAAACAATTATCTGATTGCAACTTGAGGCTAAAGGATAAAGGGGTGTTCAATCTCCACAGGGGCCTGTTGTAAAGCAATACCAGGAGCAAACTCCCCACCGCAGAGGCAATGTACATAGCAAACCCGTCATATTGTAGCAGCATATACCTGATAAACTCTGTGAGCGAGACCAGTAATCTGCTGTAAACTGCTAATGGCTGCTCCAAAGGAGTCTGGCTATAAGGTCAGTAAGAAAAGGACCCAAATCCTTTCTCACGGTAGTATATGACTTTAATTCTACAGGAAGTGAAAGTTCTTTTCACCTCTTAAAGGAGACCTATGATGAAAAAACGAACTCTTCCAGTGTTTGTGCCTAGATACATGTAATAAGAAAGAACCTGTTTGTTTTTTCGTGGCCTGACTACATTAGAAAACATGTGGTTTGAAAAGCAGTTTGTCCTCCTCTTCCATATTTGAACAGATACTGCACACTTACATGTGTTTTGTGCTGTTAACTACGTTAAATGACTTTGATGAAATACATCCATACAGGTTTTAATATCACATTTATGACCAAATTTATAGGTACACCTTTAAATAACAGGCACATTAGAAATACACCCCCATGCAAAGCTCCACGGCCTGAGAACCACGTCTGACTCCAAATGAGGCACGCTGCAGATCTTCACCTTTACATGAATTTCCAGTGTATGTGCAGGTTGTTGTATTAAAATTTAATCAATGTTCATCATGTTCTTTTTTGTTGCTGGGAAGTGGGCTGCAGGCTCACACGTGATTAGCACTTTGGCAGAGACACAAATGAGTTCTCTTTGTGCCAATGCACTGAGGCTGGATGCAAAAGGATATGAACACAGACCCAGGTTTATTGAATTCACTGTGTTGTCCTGCGTGCACAAAAAATAGAGATAAAGTCATGAAAGCTGATAACATACTTTATTTATTCTTTAGCTTTTATTAGATCCCTCCCAGATCTCAATAACGCTAACCTTTGTAACTAGCTAGACATATGCATGGAAAGCAGGGATTTGTGTTTGGCATCTTAAATTCACGGCTGCCCACTGTCCACGTGCGGTGTGGGACAATGGTGCGCAGAGGGTGTCATCGTCTCATAATTTAAGATACAATTTTCTATTCATCATTTTGACAATAATTTCCAATTAGGATCTCATTTGGAGACATGCCGATTGCTTGTATATAAACAACTGATTACTAAAAAAAAGAAAAAATCAAATTGCAACATCCAGGGCCTGCAAAAAAGTGTGGTGCTTGAAAACAGTTTGATACCAGGCACGAGAGAGTACAAATAGCAATTACCAGGCTCACTGATTTGTGACAGACTTTAACAAGATTTAGGACGGAAAAGGACAGATCCAGCACTATTGTGATTTTCACGTCTTAGGATCACAACCGAAAAGACAAACAGCTCCTCCTGTCAGTAAAGTTAGATAAGAACAAAAACAACTGCTAAATCCTCTGACCCGTCAAAGTCATGTTGATATGTGTCATACGGAAGCAACCAAACACTATAACCCTATTCTATAATTAGCCAATTATTTAATTATAATTAAGTAATTACTTTCCTGTAATTAATTAACATCTAAATTTGAAATTATTGAACCTCCTCCCATTTTATAGTCCCATTAATCATGGCAGCCAGTCTACCAATCACTCTCTTGGCAGCGTTAATTGTTGAACAGTAATGGAGCCACAGTGGTCCTATGAGAAGAAGAGCGGGTTGTGATTGATTAACAGTTAAAGGATCATTGATTTACTGGTCTCTGGGTCCTGAGTTAGCACCAGGATGTCCAGGCTCCGGCTCTGAGTGCTTCAACACACATGTGCTGACATACTACACACATGTCATCCTGTTGTGTAGCCAGTGAGTGTCGATGCCCAGATCCCAGACCCATCAACCATCCGACCGAGCTCACTGAACCAATAAAACACAGATTCCTGTCGAAAAGGTTTTGCACAGCCATTTAGGAATAAACGCTGCTTACCACTGTGTAGTATTTTAAATCTGCTGTACTCAATATTTTTGTTATTTACAGTAGATCAGAAACATATATTTGTGAAGAGGGCTGATAAGTGGCTTTCAGAGAAGCCCTATTTTCCAGTGGCACTACTTTAACATGTCATACACAAGCACACATTTATATATAAGTGCACTGCAGCGTGGTCAATTGCAGGATATTACAAAGGTACTGTTTTTGTGTCTCTCTCTCTCTCTCTCTCTCTCTCCATCGCATCACTTTCCTGCTTTTACCCTTCTGTCTGAATAACACTGAAGCTATGTTAATAACATGTGGTGTGAGGCCAGCGAATGGACACAGACAGAAGAGACACAGCATCAACTTACTAATTCCACAAACGTCTGTCTCTCAACTGCTTGACAAAGGGCAGTGCCGAGTTTGGTGTAAGACACGCGATATGCTCAACATTAATGAAAATGGAATAAACAGGCAACAGCGCTCTGCAGCTGTCAATGTGGGCAGTGTGTGTTCAGTCTGTGGACGGAGTTTTAAATCCTCAGATAAACTATGGTAGTGGTCGGTCAGTGGATCAAACCGCAGGTCACAATCTGTGCCAGATAATTTTGATGATTTTATTATTTTAATTTCACCATATCAGACTGACACAGACACAGTAGGATTAACTTTCCCATCATCAGCCAATTTTTCTCCTTGTTTTGTGGCTGTAATGCTTCACACTGAAAAACACTGACCTCTAAATCTTTCCTGCAGATAAACCAGGTAGGATGAAAACAAAGTTTTCTCTGCACCGTACACCGATAATGACAGTATATTGTTGGGCTGTTTGAGGAGGAGTCACTAATGACAAGGAATGTGGTGGAGACATATGTTTATCTTGTATGGAAAATCTATTTCTGGGCACAATAATGGGCTCCCCTCAAATATATAGAAGCAAACTCTTCGGGGAGCTCATGTTTTTTTCAGAGGAGCCAAACTCCCTAAGCTCCTCTCTAGTTCAAATCATGGGTTTGATCCTGGTCATGAATCCAGATCATCACCAAACTCTGCAGCTCCCTCCTACATGCATTGTTTTGTTTTAATGGCGTGCAACTTTAATGTTTGGCTTCACTCTCATCAGCATCGTTTGCCTGCCACAGTGGGCAGCTGTTTTCACCTGCTCGGCAATACAACGTACAGCCACACAGCTGACACACAAAGTTTAGGACCGGAGAGAACAAAGTGCAACGTTTAGCTGCTAATGAGGCTGCCATCTCCCGCTGGAGCTGGAGGGGGAGCAAAAACATAGCGAAAAGGAAGGAGTGAACAATAGACTTGCAATGATCAAGAAACAAAAATGTCCAAACGAATGCTAATATTGTTCTGTGGACGTGATGGGTCAGTGTTGTGTTCACAGCTTGTTTCCATGGCCTCCCAGTTGCCAAGGAATTTGACCTTAATGTATACAGTTGTATTGTTGTTACTCGAGACAACCATGCAGTGACAGTGTGGTTAAGGTAAGGTCATTATAAGACGTGACTGGAAAAAGAAAGATCATGGTGATGGTTAAAATCCAAGTGATCACTGATTATAAATGAGAAACTGTCAGGCCTGGACTGGAATGAGGACTCAGAAGCAGAGAATATCATGTACCAGCACACTTTATTGATTTCAGAACCTCAATGCAGAGTGACAAACAAGAAGGCTATGAAAATCTCACTAACTATATCTATATAATAATATAATACTTGGCAAGCAATAACTGGGGAAAAAGAACTTCCTAATAAATACAAAACACACTAGAAAAAGAAAAAGCTTTTAAACATAAACCACTCCCGAAGGAGGACAAACAAATGGCAAGAGCAAGAAATCAAAAGCGCTCCCGAAGGAGGAAAACCAAACTACTAATAAATGGGGCAAAAGAAAAGGCTCACCTAAACAGGAGGCTCAACAAACTAACTAAATCTCTCTTAACATAAATCGCTCCAAAAGGGAGGACGAAAAACAGTTTACAAACAACACAAAACAAAGCTAAACTGGAAAACTTTAACAAACAAAAAATCACTCTCAAGGAGGAAACAGAAAACAACTTACGTGGCGTAGCAAGAAACTCTTTGGCAAAAACGACAATGACTGTGGGTAAGGCTTAGGAGCACGAACAAGAACAAAACACTTCGGCACAAGACAAAGGGGAGACGCAGACTATAAGCACATGAGGGTGAAGGGAACAGGTGGAAACAGAGACAATCAGACCGGTGACACATGAGGAAGGGCAAGTGACCTGAAACGAGAGGAGAGTTAGGATTTGAAAATAAAACAGGAAGTTACGAGACAAAAACCCCAAGACAAGACAAACCTCACCGCGGTGTGACAGTACCCCCCCCCCCCTAGGGCCGACTCCTGACGGCCCAGGCTGGTCAGGGTGGTCCCTGTGGAAGTCTGTAATGAGTGTAGAGTCTACAATGTGACGAGACGGAACCCACTGCCTCCCCTCAGGACCATATCCTACCCAGTCCACCAGATACTGTTTACCTCGACCCCTGTTGCGAACCGCCAGCAACTGCTTGACCTTGTATACCGGACCGCCTTCAATCACTTCTGGGGGTGGCGGAGGGGTAGCGGCTGGAACCATCGAACTCTCCTTGACGGGCTTGACCCGGCTCACATGGAAGGTGGGGTGAACACGGAGGGATCGGGGCAGGCGAAGGCAAACTGCTGCAGGACCGATGAGCTTGATGATGGGAAACAGGCCCACGAACCGCGGCGCCAGCTTCTTGGAAAGGACTTTAAGGTGTAGATCTCTGGCAGAGAGCCACACTCTCTGTCCTGGCTGGTAGGCGGGGGCGGGTCGTCTCTTGCGGTCCGCAGTTTTCTTCACTCTGTCCCCTTGGCGAATCAATACCTGCGTGGCGGCTGCCCAGATGCGGTGGCAGCGGCGAACCATGGCATGGGCGGAGGGCACAGACACCTCCAACTCGTTGTCTGCGAAAACAGGGGGCTGGTAACCAAATGCACACTTGAATGGTGACATACCTGTGGCCGAGGTGGGCAGTAGGTTGTGGGCATACTCGACCCAGACCAGGTGTTTACTCCATGTTGAGGGATTCTGGGAGACCAGACACCGGAGGCCGGTTTCAAGCTGCTGGTTTAGGCGTTCGGTCTGGCCGTTGGCCTCCGGGTGGTAACCCGAGGTCAGGCTGGCCTTAGCTCCGATGAGCCGGCAGAACTCCCTCCAGAACCGGGAGACGAACTGGGGACCCCGGTCTGAGACAATGTCTTTGGGAAATCCGTGAACCTTAAAAACATTGTTCATCATGATCTCCGCCGTTTCTTTGGCGGAGGGCAGTTTTGGCAGAGCGCAGTTTTGGCAGAGCGATGAATCGAACCATCTTGGAAAATCTGTCCACCACTGTGAGGACAGTGGTGTTACCTTGAGAGACCGGAAGGCCCGTGACGAAGTCTACCGAGATGTCGGACCACGGTCTGGAGGGGATGGGAAGTGGCTGCAAAAGACCCATGCGTGACCCGGAGGACGTCTTGTTTCAGGCGCAGACCGAACAAGCCTCTACGTATTCCCAGACCTCCGGTTCCATGGAGGGCCACCAGAACCTCCGGTAGATAGCGAACATCGTTCTTCGAACTCCCGGATGGCAGGAAAGCAGCGTGGTGTGGGCCCAGTGGATCACCTGTGGGCGCAATTCAACTGGGACAAACAAACGACTATCTGGGCACCCACTAGGTGATGGGACCTCACCATTAGCCTGCTTAACCTCATTTTCTATCTGCCAAGTCAGTGGTCCAACCACACAGGTAATGAATGGATGTTCAGCACCCTCGAGCCAGTGTCTCCACTCTTCCAGCGCGAGTTTGACCGCCAGCAACTCCCGGTTACCAACGTCGTAGTTCCGCTCCGCCTTGGATAGCCGCCGTGACAGGAAGGCACAAGGATGCACCTTACCATCCTGCTCTGACCGCTGGGAGAGGATGGCCCCGACTCCTTCGTTGGAGGCGTCCACCTCTACCACGAACTGTCGTTGAGGGTCAGGCAGGGTGAGGATGGGAGCCGAGGTAAAGCGGTGCTTGAGGATCCGAAAAGCAGCATCAGCTTCAGGAGACCACTGGAACTGCACCTTTGTGGAGGTAAGAGCATGGAGAGGGGAAGCTATTGCGCTGAAGCCTCTGATGAACCGCCTGTAAAAGTTAGCAAACCCAAGGAACTGCTGAACCTTTTTGCGGCTATCAGGTGTAGGCCACTCGACCACAGCGCTAATTTTAGCCGGGTCCATCTGCACACTTCCAGGGGCTACGATGAAGCCCAGGAAGGAGACAGTGTCGGCATGGAATTCACTTTTTTCTCCTTTGACAGTTTATTTTCTAGCAGTATTTTCAGTACCTGAGTTACATGGTCTTGGTGTTTTTTCAGGTCAGAGGAGTAGATAAGTATGTCATCTAAATAAACATACACGAAATGGTCAAGAAAGTCTCTTAACACGTCATTTATCATAGCCTGGAAAACAGCAGGAGCATTTGTGAGACCAAAAGGCATGATTTTATACTCATAGTGTCCACTGGGTGTATTAAAACCAGTCTTCCACTCGTCACCTTCTCTGATCCGCACCAAGTGATAGGCGTTGCGAAGATCCAACTTGGTGAAGATCTTGGCCTGTTGGAGCTGGTCAAACACGGATGACATAAGAGGAAGTGGATAGCGATTCTTTATAGTGATGTCATTGAGTGGGCTGTAGTCAATGCACGGTCTTAGGGAGCCATCCTTCTTCCCCACAAAGAAGAAACCGGCTCCGGCTGATGATGAGGGGCGAATCAGACCCGCTTTCAGGGAGGTTTCGATGTACTCCCGCATGGCTGCCCTCTCTGGCCCAGAAATCGCGTACAGGCGGCCTTTGGGAATGGTTGAGCCCGGAATCAGCTCAATGGCACAATCATAGGGTCGGTGAGGAGGAAGTGAGAGGGCTTTAGTTTTGTTAAAAACTTCTTTGAGGTGGTGGTAGCAGGAAGGCACAGAGTTCAGGTCCGGGTAATTGGGATCTGCGGCTGGATTGACAGAGATCAATTTAATGGTCGTAACTTCCTCCTCCCAAACTGAGGGGTTCAAACAGTTGCTCACACAGTCCCCTCCCCAGCCCAGGATCTCTCCTGTTCTCTAGTTTATATGGGGATTGTGACGAAATAACCATGGCTGTCCCAAAATTAGAGTCTGTGACGGTGACTTGAATACATAGAAACAAATGTTTTCCCGGTGATGGTTAATGCACAGTTTGAGAGGTGCTGTGATATGTGTGATAGTAAACAGTTCCTGTCCATTAAGAGCTTTAGCTCTGATGGGCTTAGCTAAAAGTTCTGTGCTAAGACCCAGTTCTGCTAGTTCCCAGTCCATCAAGCTTTCATCAGCCCCTGAGTCTATGAGCGCCTTGAGTTCAGTGGTGGTGTGGTGCATTACCTGGACTGTCGTGAGAGTGCGTAAGGTGGTGCCTGAAACCTTGAATTCACTCACCACCATGGTCCGTTTGGCAGTGCAGGTGGCGACGAGATGACCGGGTTCACCGCAGTAGAAGCATCGGCCCTCCTGCAGACGTTTCTGTCGTTCCCCAGGTGTTAGTCGAGCTCTTCCTAGCTGCATGGGCTCTCCCTCTCCTTCCGGATGGGAATGATGACGATGCTCTGGCGGTGATCGACGGGTGGTTGACCATCCTGGTGCTTGAGTGCGTAGGGGTCTCTCCATCGTTGTGGGTCTCGGAAGACGTTGCTGCCTGAGTTGACGGGTTCTGTTGTCTGTCCGGATTGCGAGTGCGATGAGTGAGTCGAGATCTGTGGGTAGGTCCAAGGGAACCAGAAGGTCTTGGATAGGAGCTGCCAGCCCCTTCAGGAACACGTTGTATAAGGCCGTTGTATTCCAGCCACTCTCCGCCGACAAAGTGCGGAAACGGATAGCGTAATCACAAACGGAGTCGCTGCCCTGTCTCAGCCCGCTCAGCTCCCCAGCTTTCTCCCGGTCGGTCGTTACCGGGTCAAAAGTTTTCTGCAGCGCCGCTTCAAAGTCTGTGAGGGATTGGCAAACTGGCGAATCCCGGGCCCACTCTGCCGAGGCCCATGCCTTGGCTCTTCCGGTAAGGTGGGAAATCATAAAGGCAATCTTGGCTCGGTTAGAAGGAAAAGCATTGGGGTTTAGTTCATAGTGTATGGAGCAGTCTATGAGAAATGTTTTGCATAATCCTAATTCACCAGCGAATCTTGCTGGTGGGGCTAACTTGCATCCCGCTCCAACGGCTGGCACAGTCAGGACGGGAACCACGGGTGTAGCATCCGCTGCTACTGGAGGCTCGGGTGCTGTAATTGTCATCTGCACCAGACAATCGTTCAGGCTCTGAAGTTGTGTCGAGAGAATCCCCATCTGGGATGCCATAGCGGTCTGGAATTCCTCCTGACGGGAGAGCCGGGCTTCTTGGGCTTGCAGGACTGCCGTGAGTTGTGTCATCCCTGCTGAGTCCATACTGGCCGAAGTGTAATGTCAGGACTGGACTGGAATGAGGACTCAGAAGCAGAGAATATCACGTACCAGCACACTTTATTGATTTCAGAACCTCAATGCAGAGTGACAAACAAGAAGGCTATGAAAATCTCACTAACTATATCTATATAATAATATAATACTTGGCAAGCAATAGCTGGGGAAAAAGAACTTCCTAATAAATACAAAACATACACTAGAAAAAGAAAAAGCTTTTAAACATAAACCACTCCCGAAGGAGGACAAACAAATGGCAAGAGCAAGAAATCAAAAGCGCTCCCGAAGGAGGAAAACCAAACTACTAATAAATGGGGCAAAAGAAAAGGCTCACCTAAACCGGAGGCTCAACAAACTAACTAAATCTCTCTTAACATAAATCGCTCCAAAAGGGAGGAAGAAAAACAGTTTACAAACAACACAAAACAAAGCTAAACTGGAAAACTTTAACAAACAAAAAATCACTCTCAAGGAGGAAACAGAAAACAACTTACGTGGCGTAGCAAGAAACTCTTTGGCAAAAACGACAATGACTGTGGGTAAGGCTTAGGTGCACGAACAAGAACGAAACACTTCGGCACAAGACAAAGGGGAGACGCAGACTATAAGCACATGAGGGTGAAGGGAACAGGTGGAAACAATCAGAGACAATCAGACCGGTGACACATGAGGAAGGGCAAGTGACCTGAAACGAGAGGAGAGTTAGGATTTCAAAATAAAACAGGAAGTTACGAGACAAAAACCCCAAGACAAGACAAACCTCACCGCGGTGTGACAGAAACCTGGACCCATGGAATGGTGTGATATGCATGTCATTCCTCTGTCTACTCAGCTGCACATGTTCCCAAAGGAGCAGTATTATGTGGTAATGTAAACTAATCTAATCATAATGCTGCTTGTGATCTGCTTTGTTGGCTTGAGAACAATGCATGTTAGGCCTGCTATAGCAGTGCCACCGTGTAATGCCTCAGTCATGGAACTGATGCCAGGATGGTGGGTGATGGTGGATTCAGATTTTGGAACTGCACTAGGATCAGTGAAAAGGAGAAAGCCCTTTTTTTGTTCAAGCGAAAGTCTGACAGAGTCAAAATT